>NW_026138118.1:5000-605000 GCF_025592945.1 Manacus candei | reverse complement strand
GACTAAATGTTTTTAAAAACAGCACAACTGCCCATACCCTGAGCAGTCTGGCACCTGGGTAGTTTATTCTGTAAATTGCCTACTTGATGTAAAAGCTGCTTAAGAGCCTTTGACCTTTGGGGTTCCTTTTTTTTTAGATTCAGTCGAGGTCTCTCCCTCACACTAAACACTGGCAAACACCAGCCTGGCCTGTCTCTCATCACTGCTCTATCCCTGCTGTGCACATCAATGAGATCTTCCCATCCTCCCTTTTCAAACCAGCCCTTATCAGCTCTTTTTTTTTGGGAAAACAATCAGTAAATCACTGCCACCAACCCACTGCTTCACAGCTCTCCCTGGCAACTGCTGCAGGGCTGGGGTGGCCTGCCAGGCCAGGGCAGGCCAGGGCAAAACCCCTTCCCTGAGCTTTGCCTTGAGCTCCCGGCACAAACCTGGAGCCCAGCAAAGCTCTCCAAGACCATTTCCACCTGTGGTCTTCTCCTCACCTGCTTCAAGGCCTGCTCCAGGCGGGTTTGTTTGGACACTGACAGCTTGCACACCGTGTCCCAGCGGTTGCTCAGCTCCTGCAGCTGCACCTTCACCCAGGTCGTGTCGTCCCGGCTGTTCTCGATGAGCTCCCGGCCAGAGCGTTTGAGCACCTGGACCGTCCCTGTGCGCTTCCCCAGCTCCTTCTGGAAGACCTGGGGGGAGGGAGGGAGGACAAAAGCCAAGTAGAGTCAGCTCCTGTCACCTTCCCAGTGATGTGAATGTTCCTTCCCACTTTTTCACTGTTTTTCCCCCCCTTATCCACTGCAGGAAGCAAAACACGCAGCTCTGCAGGAAGGCACCAACTCTGCCTCTGTTCTTTGGCTCTTGGGGAAGACAAGCCCCACTCAGGTCTCAGAGAAGAGCTGGAAAAGGTGCTCTCACCTTGTGAGCATCCATGAGGTTCATGACCAGATCCAGGTCCCCATGGACAGGCTGGTCTTCAGCTAACTGGGGTTCCACCTTGTAGAGCCAGTCCACCAAGGCCTGCAGTGCATCCATGAACTGCCCAGAGAACAGCAGGGCTTCTTCCAGCTTGTGCTGCCTGGAAAACAAACATCCATGTGAACTCCCATGAATAAACTCAACTCCTTTTGTCATGTCCCAGTGCCCTCCAACCACCCCATGAAATCCTTTTGGTAACAGAGTCCTGACACATGAGTACTGTTGGTACAATGTTGGGGCTGGACTTACCTTTCCACAGATTTTCCACACACTGTGTCCCACTTATCCCGGACCTCTCCCAGTAAATTGTCCAGCTTCTGAGTGTCATCTGGAAGCAAGGCTTTTTCCTTGAGGGCTCTGCCTGTCCTGATGGTGGTGTCGTAGACAGGCTGCTTTCCACCCAGAGTCTTCTGGAACTCCTGGGAAACAGAGAGAAAACAAAATTGCTTCAGAAAACCCGGCCTTGGCTCTGAAGATTCCCAGATGAATGTTTTCCATGGCAGCAGAAGGCTTTTCCCTTGTCCTGATGGCAGAGGAGATACTGCCCTGCTTCCCCTCCCTTCCTTCCACCCCACATCCAGCACCAGTCTGGCTTTGGCAAAGCCTTACCTTGTGTTTGGAGAGCTGGAGCTTGATTTTGTCAGGATCATTGGAAATCTCCAGCTCTGAGTCCAGGTGATTCTCTGCATCCTCCAGCCAATCAATCAGCTTCTTCCAGGCTTCGTGGAACTGCAAAGCAACAGGAGCAAGTCTGAAACTTCACACTGGTGGTGTCCCCAGTTCCTTCCTGGTCCTGGGACCTCCTGCCCTCCAAGGCTGGGCATTCCTTGAGGTCTGTCACACCTTTCTCACGTCTCTCACCTGCTTGGCTCGCTTCCTGGCATCGTCAAGGGCCCTTCCTCGCTCCACCGAGCGCTGGACGACCTTCTCCCAGCGGGACTGGACGCTCACCAGCAGGTTCTTGATCAAAACCACGTCCTGCTTTTGGCTGAGGAACTTCAGCTGGTTCCCGGTCTGATCCAGCTCGATGATGCGATCCCGGTGCGCGTTCACCTCGTTGGCAAACACCTGCAAACAGCAAAGGTGGCCCATCTGTAAGGGGAGCTGGATGTGGCCACGACCAGCCCATGGGTGCAGGGGAGATGAGGTGCCACCCTCGTCCCCTCCATCCTGAGAATGGAGGCACTGGGTGCCCGTGGGGTGGGTACCTTGTGCTCATCGATCTGGGCCAGCACCGCGGCGAGGATGAGGCTGGCCGGGGGTGCAATGTTCAGGCTCTGCTCAGCCAGTGTCAGCCAGTTGATGAAGTCCTGGAGGGAGTTCTGGAAATCGGTGGCCAGGGCCAGGGCCTCCTCCAGCTTCGCCTGTGGCAGCGGGAAGGGAGAAAGGGAGAGGGAAAACACAACGCAGAGGGTGAGAGCTCCGATCCGCAGCTTCACAGACAGAGGTGGCCTTTGTGTCCCTGCCCAACCGTCCCTCCAACAGGAACCTCATCGCCTCGGCCCGGGAACGCGACTTGTTTACCGAGGGGAGGGGGTTTCGGTGAAAGCCACCGCTTGTCTTTCGAAACAAGAATGGTCCCTGAAAGGGGAGACCTTCATCGGCACACGAGCAGCTGCGTCACCCTCGGCTTCCTGGGAAAGGGATGGCCGTGGGGAGAGCAGCTCCGTGAATGGGGCGGATGGCATTTCGACGGCGACAGCTGCAGCGCTGCACATTTATTCTGGGCCGAGGCCACCGCGGCCCTTGTTTTATCTCATCCCCGGCCAAAAGCTGAGGATGGAGTCAGCTCGGAGGAGGATTTGGCTTGACCAACAAAGCCCGCCTTTGAGAGCTGCGGGAGGCTTCTTCCCACCCCGCTAAATTAACCCAGAACGCAAATTCACTCTCATTTTCTGCGCGATTTAAGCAATTCTGATGACAATCTAGAAAAAAAACCCCCACTAACAGCCCCACAGCTTGACACTCAGCACCACCTGAAAGACAAACTCAACCTGTACAACAACAAGAGAGAGGCTGTTTTAAAAAACAACCCCCAGCCCTGCGTGGGAAAGCAGACAAGCAAAACAGGGTGCAGCTGCTGTCAGACCACTGGGCAAGGGTGGACACATCTCTCCCCCAGTGTTACCTTTCTCTCCTCCATCTTGGTGCTGACCAGACACCATTTCTGCTCCAGCAGTGCCACGCTCTGCTCTGTCTTCGAGCCGGAGCCAGAGTCGTCGCGGTTGAGCAGCATCAGCCGCCCCTTGGCCAGCAGCTGGCTGTAGACCTCCTCCTTGGCTTTGAACTGGCTGTACAGCTCCTGCAAAGAGGCACCACCAAAGGATTAGAGAAGGAAGAGCTCCGAGAGGGAACATGTTGTGCTGCAAAACTCCAGGTGATGGGAACATTAGGTTCAGGACAGGCAGCAAAGTGACAGCAGCACGTCGCTTTGAGCCAAGAAAAGGTGGTTAAGGCTTTGTGGATGCTTGTTCCAGGCATCAAGTGCGAAATGATCTGTAAGAGGAGAGCATAGCAGCCTCCTCTCCCTGTCAGATACAGAAGGGAGAAGTTTTGATGCCGATATTTGACAGGAACTTGCTGAATTAAAAGCATTAAAAAAAAAAATCTCTCCTGAGAAATTACCATGTGGGCATTGAGCTGTTCCCGGGCAGTTTCTGGCAGACCTCCTGTGGGTTTTGATGCTGACAATTGGCTCTCCATCCTCGTTAGCCACAGGAGGAAGTCTTCAATCTCACCATGGAAACCCTGAGCCTGTTCGGGAACATAGAATGGACCCCGGGATCAGATGACATCAGCCACCATTGATCATGTGCCAGGGTTAACACTGTGTTTGCTTTGAAACCAGATATAAAGGCAGAGCTGGATGTGCCAGTGTGTTCAGGAGGGTGATACTCTGTGTATCCATAATCCACAGGTGTTCCTGGTCCTCCATGTGCTTTTGGGCAGGCACTGAACCACTCCAGGACTGAGTTACATGAAAAACTTGCATAAAAATAATCCCAGTGTCTTCCTAACTCTTTCCCCCCTTATCTTCCCCCCAAAATGAAGGGGAAAGCAGACCCTCAAGCAGCACCCCACTGCACAGGGGGCTATTCCCAACGCCTCTTCCCAACCTGCTGGAGCGTGGACTGCAGCTGCTGCTCCCTCTCCTCTGTTTTCTGCAGCACTGACTCCCAGCAGGAATTCAGCTTCTCCAGGCGGTTCCGCAGGCTGCTGGCATCGTCCCCTGCACTTGACTCCAACAGCTCATTCCCTGCTTTGTTCACTGTCTCCACGGTGGCTTGGTGGGCCAGGACGTCGTTCTTCAGCACCTGCACGAGATGGGCAAACATTGGACATCTCTCTTAAACACCCTGTTGATCCCCGCCTGGTTGTGGACTCAAATCCTTCATGAGAAACACGATCCTGCAACGGGAACGGACTGAAAATGTCCTTGGGGTGGGAACACTCACGTGGTGCTTTGCGAGTTCAACCTCGATGACTTTCGGGTCTCCATTGATGGGTTTTTGGGCGTCGAGCAGCTCCTCGGTGTGGGTCAGCCAGGCCATCAGCTCTGCCAAGGCGTGCTGGAACTGGCCAAGTGCCAGCAGAGCTGCTTCCAACTTGTGCTGGGCAAGGACGGGGATGGAAAAGGGAAATTTTAGTAACTGGGAGCATCACGGCGAGTTTCAACCCCACACTTGTGAGAGCCCCAGGTCTCCACTCTACCTGTCTGTGAGCAATTTTCTCGCCCAAGTTCTCCCAGAGATGTTTCAGCTCTGTCAGTGGTTCCTTTATGATGTCCCTGTCTGTCTCATCCGTAGCCTTTTTTAGCATCAGCTCACCTTGGTGATTAAGCTTTTCCATCTCAATCTGCTGCTGGTAAACCTCCATTTTAAACTCCTGCCAAAACAAGCAGGACAAAAACCAGAACCAAATGAATCACTGGAGCTCTGTGAGGCAGAGCAGTGCCGGGGAACTGGTCCCTCTCCGCCCGCGTACCTTCATCTCGTTCATCTGCTCCTTGACCGTGCTGAGGTCGGTGCCAACAGGTGACATGTTGCAGAGCTTGATCACAGCGTTGTCCAGCCAGTCAAACATGGCCTGGAAAGAGCATGGACAACATGAGCAAAGGGAATGGCAAAGTGTTCCCCCTGCAGCTGGTCAGGTGACAGGGATGGTCCCTCCGCCACCCCACAACCACAAAACTCGTCTTTCAGGGCTGAGGTGCTTGGCCTGCTCTCTCTTTCCTTCCCTCTCCTGCTTCCAGCATAAGGACCTGCCAGCAGCCACCTCACCCTGCTGCTCTGTGCAGGAATGAGACAGACTTGGGAAGATAAATTCAAACTATCTGCTCTTCCTCAGAGCTGGCTGCTGAGCTTGGGCTCCATCAGACCTGCAAACGCTCGCCCAGGAGATGTTTCCTGGACTTGCAGTGGTGTTCCCAAGGTCCACCCACTCCACACCAGCAGCCCTGCCTCTTACTTGAAGCGTATCTTGGTACTGCACAGCCGACTGCATTGCTTCCTCGAGCTTTTCCAGCCTCTCCTTCCACGTTTTGTTTAGGTTTTCCCACGCGTTGTTCATCTGCGGAACACAAGATTGCCCACGGAATTCGTTCGGCTCTTCAACCAGAGCTCCCACTTGCTCCCACCTGATTTTATCTGAAGAAGAAGCTGCTGGCTTTTCCTACCTCATCAATGCTCTTTTTCACTTCTGGTTTCTCAGTTTCGCCACAGGCAAAAATCAAATCAGTTCCAAGGAGGCGGATGAACTCCAGCTCTTCATGCAACCCATCAGTCTCCTCTTTAATAGTCTGCACAGACACAGCCATAGAAGAAAAAAAACCTTTATTATTAAATGCTCTTCCAAAACTGCCCCAAGAGCAGGAGGGATAAAGAACAGAGAGTCCTTCCTGCTCCAGTGCCCTGCACCTTGGCCAACAGCCCAACTCCAGACCCCAGGAGCAGGTGACACAGGGAGTAGGTGGCCAGTGTTGTCACCACCACCCTGGTCCACTCCCACCTCTGCCCACAGGACAGGAACTAAAATAAGAACATCTGTATTTAGATGTGAGCCTGAACTGCCTGGCTGAAGATGATGTTTACAGGAGATGTGCTGTTTACAGGAGCATTTTGTCAACATAGGCATGAGGTTTTGAGACTCAAAAGGTGCAAACTGAAGTCAGAATAGTTATAAAAAGGGGAACAGCAAAGCTAAACTTAGCAAAGCATAAAGAAACATCCCAGCTCCTCAAGATCCGGGTCAAGTCACACCCACCTGAAGTCGATCTCGCCATTTATCTGAAACAACCATCAGCACACAAATCCAAGCACTTATCTCCAGTCTAACCAAAAGCTAAATATACACTTCCCACGCCAGACAGCCTTTGGGTTGTGAGCAGAGCTGTGCAAGCTTCCACATCACTCCAAACAAGTGGGCACAACAGCTCTGACCACACGCTTCATACGCTTCCCAGAACAGCAGCAGATAAAGTGATTTAAGGTGAAGGATACGTGAAATACACTTCTGGTTTATTCCTTGCAGTTCCAAACTGCAGTGGAAATAACTCTTCATGATCCGACTGACTGCCTACAAAACTGATTTACAGCTGCTTCTGGCCACGCTCACATCTAAGATCTTCCCAATTTAGAGGACAAGCTGGGGGCAGACGAGCTCCAGATTGAGGTACAGTCCCATGGGCCTCACCTCTGCTGCTTCCACCTGCTGCTTGATGATGGAGGGGTCAATGCCTGGGCTCTCCAGGTCATGAACAATGTCCTGTGTGTCCTTGATGGTTGTCAGGAGGGCTGCCATGTCGTACCAGAACTTCTCTGCAAGCTCCAGGACATCAAGGAACTTCATTTCACGTTCCTCCGTCCGAGCTTTGATGTCTTCCCAGTAGAAAACCATCTGATCCAACTTGTCTTGGATTACTGAGGAAGGAAGTTAAAATATTCAGTGGGGAAGGAAACCTTTTTACAACTCAAAAGCGTTTTGAGAACACTTCGAAACAGCCAAGAGAATATTCAAAAGGGAATTAAAGAGGGCCAGGACTATCAGAGCATTAACTCTGGGAGATACTGAGGGACGTGAGAAACTCCAGCTTGCAGAAATAAAGCCTTTATTTATGTGCAGGCAAGCTCAGGGCAAATTTGCCCACACACCCTCCCTCCAACGAACCTCTGTTCTGACCACCTCTAGCATGAAGTCTCTGCTCACTCAGTCCATGAGCTGACTGTTGAGCTGCCAAGGAAGGTGCCAATTAGTGCCAATCGTGTTGATGGGTCTTTTTGTGCTGGGGATGTTCCTTCCCTCCATTAGATGCTGAATCAACATCAACAAATCATGTCACAGGGGCCGCCAACAAGAGACCAGCTCAGGGTGAGGGCTCAGCTTGGCTGAGAAGCCACAAATACTTCTTTCTCCTCTGGCTGATGCCACCCTGTCTGCTCCAGATGGAAGCAGGCACCAGCCACCTCCATCCAGAGGATTCATCCTTCCTCCTAAGGCCAGGAGAACCTCCAAAACACACCTTTGGCACACCAAAGCCTCCCCAGCAGCGATGGCTCGGGGAGGAGAAGCTGGGCACTGTTAAATCCACCCGGAGATACCTTTGGCTGCCAGGTCCTTGTCTGCTCCCTGGGACCGACCGATCAGCTCTTCCCCGCGGCGTTTCAGAGCCTCGAAGGAGGGCTGCAGCTTCTCCAGCTCCACGGTGGAGTTTTTATTCTCACTGATGCACTCCCGGATCTTATCCACCTCGGCGGGGATGAGGGGTGGCAGCCGCAGGCGGGACGAGAGGTTCTCCAGCGTCTCCAGCATGGGCTCGATCTTGTCGTGGAACTGGAGGAGAGCAGATCCATTAGGGCAGGGGAGAGGGCATCAAATGACGCTGCGTTGCTGCCTGCGTGTGCCACAGCCCTGAGCGCTGCCCCCACGGCCTCTCAGAGAGGACAGACATTGCCCATGACAGCAAGGCCACCTGCAGCAGCAATGCCACCTGCAGCAGCAATGCCACCTGCAGCAGCAATGCCACCTGTAGCAGCAATGCCACCTGCAGCAGCAGCAATGCCACCTACAGCAGCAGCAATGTCACCTGCAGCCTCCTGCTCACACCTGCCCTGCTCCAACAGAGCCAACAGAGCAGCCAAGGAGACTCCCAGAGCCACCACTGGCCCCTCTGACCCAAACATGGCAGTGACTTGTCACCCGATTCAACCCCACAAATCCACTTTTTTTGCTGCTGTCTTGTTTTTTGTGGGTGGGCGAGAAAGACCTGGTTTGTTGGAGCAGCCGGGCAAAGATGCTGCTGGAAAAGTGCCCGTGTTTGGTGTTGATGGGAATCTCTGTGTGGTGCAAGGCCGGTGGAAACCCACCCCGGCAGGGTCAGCAGGAGGTGGTGGGGGGCTGCATGCAGGTGGGGAGGAGCTGCCACAGAGCTGGAGCTTTAAAAGCAGAACCAGAAAGCCAGGAGTGAGAGAGGAAGGGGGTCTAGCAGGGTTTCTCATGGGTTTTCTTACAGAAAAGTCAACTTTGGCCTTAAAGATCCCAAACCATCTCTGCTGGTGGGAAGGACAGCTCTGCACTGTGGTTGCCAGCTCTGGTCCCTCTCCCAGTTCCTAATGGGAACACACCCGTGCTGGTGTCCACCAAATCCCAGGCTCTACCAGCAGAGAGGGGACGGGCTCTTGGTGCAAAGTTGATCAGGACACGCTGGCTCAGCCAACAAGCAGGAGCAAACCAGCACGTCCAGCTTGGAGCAGGAAGCTCAGGGTAAACCCCTCCGAAAGCAAAACCTCTGCTTTGCAGGAAGCATTCCCAGCAGAATGAGCGGCTGAGACCAGGCGGCAACGCAATGAAAGCCATCCCAAAAACGTGATTTCAGGCCCCTGGAGTTAATTTTTAAGCATGTTCTGCTGAGCTGTGCATGGACCAGAAATAAAAGTCCGGGTGTAAAATAGAATCAGCCCAAAGAGTGAAAATGAATATCTGTGGTGGGGGACTCGCTTACCTCCGAAATCTGCAATGGTGGGGCGCAGTCAACACAAGAATGAAATGGGACCATGTGGGGAGGACGGGCACAGGCAGCAACACACACAGACAACACATTCCACAATGGGAGTGAGAGATGAGAGGGGAGGGGAATGTGGGGGGGAAAAACTCGGAGTTAATACAAGTGCAAACCAAGAGAAGTGACTACACAATACAGGAATTAAAATAATAAAACACCCAGACATGACGAGAACCAACTGCGCTACGGTAACAGGGGGTGAAATGAAACATAACTGGGAGTCACCAACCCTCAGTGGCAGGAACACTTCACCCCCTTTCTGGACTTCAGCACCTCCAGTCTCTGCCCTTCCTTTCCTATCTCTCCTGCACTCACCCACCTCCTCGGGGGATGCCCAGACCACGGAGACAACTGTTACCTCTCCCATACAAAGGATCCTATATGGCTCTTCACTGCACTCACAGCTTATCAGAATTGAAAATTCTCTCTTCAAGCTCTTTCAAGAGGCTCTCCGGGCCCTTCCAACCTTGGGCGGATGCCAAAGCAGCCCCTTTGAACCAGCATCATTATTGTGGTTGTAAAAATTTATTAGCCTATTTACCACGTCGAGCCTCAAAAAAAAGCCTTTTCCTCCCGCTCCCACAGCCAGAGCTGAGCAGCAGGAAACTGCCCCAGAGGTGTCTGACCACGTTATGCCTTATAAAGGGTTTTACAATCCTCACACTCGGAATAAAAACCACATTCCAAAGCACGTGGGCTTCCCCAGGGGGCTGCGGGAAGAAGATTCATCTCCTTGGCACCCCAGCGTACCTGGGTGGACTGAGAGACGGCCTCGTCGAGCGCGAGGGCCCGCTGGCAAACCTCCTCCTTGATTTTGGCATACATGGCCTCGGCCGTGGAGTACTTTTCCTGCACCATCTCTCCTTCCTCGGGGTTGAGGTCCTTGAGCTGCGGCCCGATTTTCAGCAGCTTGTCGATATGAGGTTTGTGTTCAGCGATGGACTCCCTCAGTTGCTAGGGAATAGCAGGGAAAAAAAAAATAGATTTGTTTGGAAATCTGTTTCAAGTCGCTGCCGATTTATTCCATGCAACACTCCAAGAGCTGTGATCGTATCTGGTAGGAACTCACACCGTGGATTTCATGCCCCAGTATCTGCCAAGCACATGGAACTCGGCTCTTCCTAACATGGCTATGGCACAACACCCAGCACGGGTCCTTCCCCAGCTCCTGGCCCTCCCCACAGCTCCACAGGGGACCCCACTGGGAATTTTTGCTTTGCAGCTCTCTACCCAAAAAGCACTTAGTGCTTTTCCCTGCCACAATCAGGCAGGAGATCCGAAGGCAGCCAGGCTCCCCTGGGTGCAAGCTGCATTTTGGTAAGGGGTGCTCAAATGTGACAAGTTACTTCCACATGGCACACTTGGATTATGCAAGCGGGATCCCCAAAAAGAAGAGAACAGGGAAAAAAATGAGGCAAATTCAAGAAAAAAGGTGCTCTTGCCTCTGCAAGTGCTGCAACTCTGTTTAAGGCAGAAGAACTCCTGGACAGGAGATGCAAACGCCGCAGCCTCTTACCCTCATGTCATCCTGCTGCTGCTTGAGCTGCTCGTGGTCGATGGCTGGAGGTGGCAGCTGGGAGAGGAGGGCCTGAGTCTCCTCGATCCATGGGTTCAGCTCCTCGTAGGTCTCCCAAAACTGGTTGACCAGGACCTGGGCACGTTCCAAGCGAGCGTAGCGCTCCGAGTTGAGCTGGCTCACGGCTTCGTACTGTTGCACCAGGGACTCGGTTTTCTCCTGGAAAAAAAAAAAAAAGGAAGGAGGGAGGAGAGTTATGGTGAGGGATGCAAAAGGGCCCAGGAAAAGAGCCAGCTCCATGCTGTGAGCTGGAAAAGAAGGAGGTGCTTTTGGTGGCCTTCCACGTGCACGGGCTGTAATTCCAATTAAAGCAGCCTCGGGAATCTCCGCTGTCTCCCCCTCCCCAAACCCTGCAATAAAAATACGCAATAAAGGAGAGCAATAAATGTAAAGAGATTTCTGCTAACACTGGTGGGGATTACTGAAGATGGAGCAATTTTAAACTCCTTCAGCCTGTGCCAGAGCTGAGGATTCGCCTCTCTCCCCTCTCTGTCCCCCCTGGGCTCACCTGGAGAACAGCTTTTTGTTCCTCGCCACAGGTCCCGAAGATCTCGTTGCGCTGGCTGAACAGCTCATCCATGGAGTCTTTGTGCCGAATGATGTCGATGGAAAAAGCCTGTAGGAAGGAAAGGTCCAAAGAAAGGCAAGAAATCAGAGCTGAGCCCAACCTCTCCCCCCAGCTCGACCTCTCCCCAGCCCATCCATGAGATCCTCCTGCCAGCGCTGGGTGCTGCAGAGACCACGAAAAACTCATCACAAGTGTCCTGTGGCACACTGAAAATCTGGCTGGAAATGCAGATTCCTGCCTGTTTTTCTCATGACTCATCTACATCAACCTCTCTCTTTCAAAGACCTGAAAACAGCTCTTAAAATGAGGTATAATCACTTCCACACCCAAGGTCCTCACCAGGGGAAAAGCTCCATCATCCATTCGTTAGCAAAGATGTTATCCCCCAAAACAGTGCTCTCCAGAACTGCATCTACCAATAACTTTGCCATTCCCAAGGTCCACAAGATTAACAGCTGGAAGCTGAGCTCAATTTAACTTAATGCTTGATGGTTCAGTCCCCCCACCCTTATAACACTCTTATTTTCCTTTTTTTTTTTTAATTTTAAATCCAATAAGCCTGTCAGCTGCTCTGATTGCCCAAGCAAAGGGAAGAAAAGGGTCGTTTATTTAAAGTGCACGTTCTTTCAGGCATGAGCTCATCTCAAAGATATAAAAAAAACAAAAACCCCAGCGCCTCTTTGTTCCATGTCTGGCTGCTGGGAGGGAACTGAGGAGTCCCCCACTGCAGGGAACAATGGGCAAAAAGCAAATGGAAAAGCACCCTCATTAATCAATATATACATTTTTCTAAACCCTTCCTGCTGCCAGTGCCAGCAAGATCCCAGCAGAGCTTGCTCCAGTGGCCACACAGAAAGGCTTCCAAGGGAGCAGCTCTCTCAAGGGGATTCCTGGCAAGAGCACCCATCTATCCCTAAACAGCTCCTGCAAACGGACAGGAAGCTTTTTCCTTTAGAAGCCCAACACTTAATTTCTCTAAATTCTCTTTCTCCTTTTTTTTTTCCCTTTTCCTTTCCAAGGACAAGCGTTGCATCTCTCCTGGTGCTCCAGGCTTGGCCCTACACACCCCAGGGTAAAGTTGCTCCCTCAAATCACATCCCGTGACCCAAACCACATCCCATCCCAAACTGGGCCATCCCTCCTCGTTGCCCACCCCATCTCCCTCATCCATGAGGTGCACACAGACCTTCTGCACCTGCAGCTGAGCCGTTGTCTGGTCCTGCTCCAGGCGGATGGGACCGAGAGCCATCAGCTTCCGCTTGGTCTCGGCCACCCAGGCCAGCTCTGCATCAGCTGCCTGCTCGTACTGGCACATGGGAGAGGATGGGCAGTGGTTAGTGATGGGCAGCAGGGATGGAGCACATGGAGATCTGGGGATGGTGGGAAAAACAGAGGGACCCAGCGGGACACGGGAACAAATGCCTCGCCCCGGCACACGGAGGTGGGGAGGAGAAGGGACATCAGGGTGGATGCAGGTGACTCCTGCAGCTGGTTTTGGGGCATATTGGAGCAGCCATCTTTCCCTACACCCTCCCTGCATGCAGGGCAATGGACATCCCTGTAAACAGGAGCATTATGCTGGCAGGATCAGCTCCATGGACTCAGCGCTCTACAGAGCAAGGGCAGTTATTCACTGCACTCCACAGCATCTAGCCTGTGCAGGACAAGCCTTTTTGGGGAGGACTGTTTGCCTGGAACAAATCCCTGTGCTCTCACAGCAGGGGATGATGTTTTTCCAGGCTTGAAAGTCACCATTTACATCACCCCTGTCAGCAGAAGCCTGCAGGCAGGATAACGCGGTGCTGCTCCAGAATTATCCCATCCCAACCACATGCAATGGGACCGGTCAGGAAACAGCCCTGCTGCCACGTGCTGCTGCTGTGGTCCATTTCTTGGCATTCCCAATGGGATTTGGTCCTCCTGTCTGGCTGTGCTTGCCATCCCTCCTGCTGCCATTGCACTGTACAGCTGGAGCAGCGCCGAGCCTCTCGCTCCCACTCTCCCAAGAAAACCCATCAGCCTCCAGCGGGGTTATTAAATTACCTGTTGAGACCTCTGAATAGCAGCATCGATTTCTTCCACCCTCTGCTTGATGGTGTCACTGACCAGCTTGTAGCGCTCGTTGGTGTCCGACACGAGCTTATCCAGCCCTTCCCGGGCTCGCCAGGGAACCAGCTCCAGGAGAGCCCGGCTCACCTCGTTCACCGTGTCCAGGACAAGCCTGTGCTCCATCACCTCCTTCTTCAGCTCCTGTGGAAGGCACCCATGGACACATGTCTTTCTCAGCAGGTGACCTCCCTCTCCAGCTCCTCCCCGGCCTCTCAAACAAGGAGCAAACCCCCACGAGCTCCCACCCTCACGTCCCCATCCCGGAGTGCCGCTCTCCCAGCGCCCACCTTCTGCCGCTGCTGGAACTGGGGGATCTGCTCTCCAGCGGGGGACTGTGCCCCACTGGAGCCCAGCTCATCCTCCACCTTGCTCATCCACCCCGTGAGCTCCTCGTGTGTGGACTGGAACTTGGTGGCCAGCTGCCGGGCCTGCTCCAGCGTGCGCAGGGCTTTGGAGCTGGCGGCGGTGATGTCGGAATAGCGGGTCTTAATCCCATCCAGCTTCTCCTGGATCAGCAACACCTCCTCCCCTGCGAGACAGCGGCGAGGGGCAAATGATGCTGGGTTGGGCTGCAGGGAGGTTTCAGCAGCCACCTGCCCTGTTCCCCTCATTTTAAACACCTAATTCCACCCTCATTTCTCTTTACATTCATACAACTTCAGCCTGTTTTTACAGCCAGGAAGCTACTCTCTCATTTTCCACCAGTCAGAGTAAAGTCCATCTCTTCCTTGGGATAGGAGCTGCTAAAACTGGCTTTGCCACAAGCTCCAAAACCACACCAGCTCAGTCCTCGACTAACGTGTCACAACTCCAGGAAAAAAAGGGCCGGTTCACTCTTTACTGCTGTTTCTAAGAGGACATGAAAATGCATGCCAAATCCTTTGTAATCACTCTTCCTGCTCCACAGCTCCCACAAGGACAGAGGGCTGTACATCTGCTCCGAGCAGACCACATCTGAAGGAAATGCATCGCCCCGACCTTTCTTCCCACTCATAAACATAAACTCACACCCACGTGGCAACAGCAACAACTGCTCAATATGGGAAAGCAATATTAGGAAAGGGCTGGGGGTATTTTTAACCTCTTCCCATGCGATTTAGCAGCTGGATGCAATGAGAAAACCCTCCCTTGTGCTGCAGGGCTGCTCAGCTCCGAGCATCCCCCCGGCAGCGGTGGGAATCACCCGCTCTCCAGGCTGCGAGGCTGGGATCTGGGAGCAACCCAGTGGCTCAGCATCCAGGTCTGGAGGTAAAACAGCTGCTTTGGAAGATTCCAAAAAGAAATTAAGACCTGAAGGAGAACAGCCTCCCCTGAACAGTGATCACTGCAGAGCATGGACTTCCCAGGGAAGAGTGTGAGGAGGACTGGGGGCTTCCCGTGCCAAGATTTCCGTGTTACCTGTGGTTTGTTTCAGAAGAGCTTGTCCGTTTCTAATGGCTTGGTCCACGTTCTTCTTCCTGTTCACAATTTCCTCATTCAAAGCCTGGTGGAAAAGGCAAATCTGGGTTATTCTGCTGCAGGCAGATCCCTGTGTCCTGCCAGCCAGAGATGCTATGAAGAGCAGGAACTTCCCTACCGAGCATAGGAAGGGTGGACAACCCATCTGATAATTGTCCAGTCATCCTGCTACAGGAATTATTGAGCCTTCTGGGACTCAAAGGCTCAAATCTTAGACAAAACCCATCCCAACCCACTGGATCCAGGTTACCAAAGGACTTGCCCTTCCTCACTCTTGAGAAGAGCCTGCACAGCCCCAGGAGCGGAAGCAGAGGCTTCCTTGGTGGCCAGCCTGGATCCAAAAACCCACCAGGCTTTTCCAGTTCTCAGTCTTGGAAACAGCATCCAGCTTTCTAAAGGCACAGGGTGGCCAAGCTGGCTCAGACATTGTTCACAAAGCAACCGAACCATTTGAAGTTTCCCCCCTTCTCCCCCAGGGAAACCCATTTTTGGGGCCACAATTATTGTTTGTAGCACATGAAACGTCTTTCCACTTCTCCAAGCCTCGAAGAAGAGAACCAGCAGCGGAACAAGCTTCGCGAAATTGAAGCCAGACCAGAAACAAAAACAAAACCAGATAAATGCAACAAAATAAACAACATAAACATGGAAGAAAAAGGGAAAATACCAGCTGGTCTGCATGCTGCTTCTGCAGGACGTCCCGTTTGTAATCCTTTACGGATATCGAGCCCAGCTTGTCCTCGACCTCAGCCAGCCAGTTGAGCACTTCCACCTCCTCCTCCCCAAAAAGCCTGGCGTTGGCCAGAGCCTGATCCAGCAGTGCTGCCTTCCGGCAGCACCGGTCGTGGACCTCGCCGTAGCGGGTCTGCAGAGAGTCTAATTTCTCTGCCAGCAGCCTCTGCTCGGCGGCACAGCTCAGGGAGGAGAGGGACTGCCCGACCCCGACCGCCCGAGACACGTCGGCAGCGTGGCTCTCTATCTCTTCCTCTAGAGCCTGAATGGCGGGAGGATAAAATGGACAACAGAAAGGAAAATGAGTGAAAAATGGATAAAGTAAAATAAAATAAAATAAAATAAAATAAAATAAATAAAATAAATGCAACGTGAAAGGGGAAACAAACGACGAGTGCAACTGAAGGAATGGAGGAGACACAAAACCCGCCTGCAAACGGCATCAAAATTAAAAAAGAAACACAATGGGAATGTTTTTTTCTATCCAAACCCAGATATACTTGCTGTGAGGTGCAAAGACATCGGTTTAATGTTCACCCACACTGGTGGGCCAGGGTTTGGCAGCCTTCTCCACACATAAAACAGCCTGGGTAACTCCTCCAACACTTGTGCATGCCCAAAACCCCCTCTTTGTGGTGGCAACAGCCACCAGAGCAGGACCTGACACTGACCACCTCCATCCCATTCAGGCACAGGCCCTACCTTGTGCCGACTGATCTGCTGCTGGATTTTGGCAGTCTGGGTACCAATGGGCTCAGAGTTGGCCAGTTTCTTCTCCGTCACCGACAGCCAGTCCGACACGGGCTCTGTGGTTTCGTGGAACTGCTTTGCCAGGACCAAGATGTCCTCCAGCTGCTTCTGCCTGTAAGAAGGAATAGTAAAATAAGAAGGAAGTAAGTGTTCAAGGCCAAGTTGGACAGGGAGTGGAGCAACCTGGTCTAGTGGAAAGTGTCCCTGCATATGGCAGGGGGTTGAAATGAAATGGGCTTTAAGGTCCCTTCCAACCCAAACCAGTCTGTGACTCTATCATTCAATGAAAACACTAAGGAGCCAGGAGTGGGAAGCAGCTTCAAGAATTAGAAAGCAGGAAGCAAAGCAGCCCTGTTCAGAGCAAGGTGAGACACCATGTCAGGCAAAGACAAAAATCAACGTGGAGAAACTGCAAATGGAGTTTTTTCCTGCAGCTGTGCCTTTAGGATCCAGTTTATCCCCCTGGGAAGATGGCAGAAAGGCTTCCCCATTGTGTAGCTTCTCATGGAACAGTTTGGGCTGGAAGGAATCTTTAAGATCATCTAATTCCAACCCCCTTTTTTTCCATCCCTATCACTATCTTGAAGATCCCTTGACATACTCAGCTTGTGGCCAGACTTGGTGTTTTAGGGCTGCTGAGCTTCTGGTCAAAGACAATCCAGCTCCAGTACAAGTTCTGGATGGACAGCCCAGCTTGTTGTCAGTGACTAAAAACACTAAGAGGGTCCAATCCAGCCCTCAGAAGTGTCTTCATAGCCTCAGATATCAGCTTAGGTAGTAACAAGCAACTCATAAACAAGATTCTGGCGGCAGAAAGGTGTCAACAGGATGTTAATGCTTACAGGAATAAAAATAACATCCCTCCCCTGCAGGGAAATTATTTAATCTGAGCTCTTCCCTGCCATTGTAAACCACCGTTATCAGCTCCAGCTCCCAAACAGCCTTTGATTTCCCATGTTTTCCAGCTGTTTCCAGGTTTCCAGGATGTACCTGCGCAGAAATCTCTGCCAGCTTCCCGAATGCTGTAACCCCGTGCCCCGGGACGCCGAGACCCGCAGGATGAGCTGGTCCCAGTCCCTCTCACCTGGCAGCTGCCCGGCCCAGCAGCCCTGCCCAGCGCCGTGCCAGGCTCTCCAGCTGCCCCACAATCTTCTCCCGATCCGCGGGCTCGGCCGACTGCGCGATCCGGTCGCCCTCCGCCTGGATCATCTCAACGGTGGCTTTGCGATCGTCCAGGAGCCGCTGGAGCAGCTTTGGCATCACAGAGAGACCAAGGAGGAGCAAAGTTACTGCACTGGGGCAGCAGAAAGGATTCCAGCCCTTGGAGAGGCCAGATCTCTAATTGTGGCTCAGAACCACCATCAGCACAGGGCTGAGACCAGACCCGGCCCAGGGGGAACAGCTCTGCCATCAAAACCAGCCAAAAAAATTATATAGTTATATTATATTACATTATAATAACAGCACGCTTTAATTTGGTCAGCCCTGAAGTGGTCAGGCAGCCGGACATGATGATCATTGTAGGTCCCTTCCAAGAGAAATTTCATTCTATTTATTCTATTCTATTCTATTCTATTCTATTCCCTTTCCTTCACATTTTCCTTTCCTTTTTCCTTTCTCTTTTCCCTTTCCTTTTTCCTTTCACCTTTCCTTTCCTATCCCTTTCCCCTCCTCTTCCCCATACCATTCCTTTCCCCCTTCCTTTTTCATGTTTTCTTTCCCCTTTCCTTTTCCCTTTCCCCCTCCCTCTTTCACACTATTCAAACCACTTCTGCGCCAGAGAAGTTTTCCAAGCCTTCCCCATCACACCCCCCCCCCAACTTACCAAGTTTTTAACTTCCACTTGAAATACATTTCCTCTTCCAACCTCAATAGGTTGGACCCAGGCTCGGTAAGAATTCATTTCTAAAATACTTCCCCCTGACCACACTTGACCTTCCCTCCGCCCGCTCCGAGGGGCAGGCGCCGGCCCGGGCTGTTATCTCTGCAAACACTCCTCGGGCCCACTCTTAACACTTTGAACATTCCCTTTGTCCAAACACCCAAACCAGCCCCTACACCACCAGCTCGCTCCTGACACAGCGGAATTACCGGCACAAACAAAACTCAGGGCTGGAAAAACACGGCCGACCAGCAAAACCAGCAAGCTTCAAGAGGCAGCGGGACAATGAAGTGACGCGGTGATTTAGGCGATGGAGATACTGAGTGTGGGCTAACGAGCTGCCTGTTCCTTACACTGGGATGTGGGCAACCAGGATCCACCATGAAAGAAGCAGGTTTGTGGGCATCCCAGCTGGGTCCCCAAAATACTGTCTGGTTGTCCCAAGCTCCCCCCCCCTCCCACTGAGCCACCCACCGCCCTGTGCTTGCTCACCTTCTGCTCCTGGATCTGGGCTTTCACCACCTTGTACTCTGCAGAGGGAGGTTTCTGGTTGGAGATGAGCTCCTCAGTGTCTGCCAGCCAGCTCAGCAACGGCTCCAGGGCGTCCTGAAACTTCCCGCAGTGCAACAGGGCCTCTTGCAGCTGAGCGACCCGCTGGGCCACCTGCACCCCAAACACAACCCCACTGCATGGTCAGGTTGGGGAAATGTCAATGCTGGAGCCCCAGCTCCCTGTCCACGACAGGCTTTTTCTACCAGACCCCAGTGGTGCTGAGAGAAACCAGTTACAGCCCCTCCCCATGCTCCCACCTTCTTGTTGAGGGTGTTCCAGCGGGTGTTGATCTCTTCCATGTCATGCTCCAGCCCCTGGACGTCACAGTTTTTCCCGGCACTTTGGATGAGTCCTTGACCAACTCCATTGACTTGCTGTAGTTTAACCTGGAGAGGATCCACTTGCTCCTTCTGGAAGAGCTGGGGGTGGAAAAGGTGGGAGAGAAAAGGTATTTATAAGCTGTAAGCTGCTCTTCCAGCCCCTCCACCATTCCATAGATACAACAGGCTTTCTTTTCTAGTGAAGATGTAGTAGCTACTTGCACTGATTTTATTAGAATTGTGCAAGTTTGCTCAAACTCCTCCCTCGCCTTGACCCAGTAACACAAATGTCACAGGAATCTGCTGCTGTGGAGCACAGCTCAGGACCTATTCACATCCACCTCTGCTTTTAAATGGGTAAATCCCGTATTTCCGAGCACTGGAGTGAGGTAGAGAGAAAAAACTGGGGAAGAAATGAGAGCATTGGCTGCAGCCAGCCATCAGATTGGGAAATAACGCTCCTGGGGAAAAACCCCAAGCAATTCTCACAGCGAAGCTATTGAGAACGGAGACCTGACATCATATGAGTTTTGTTAACCACGAAATTACAGGCAGCGAGGAGCTCGCTGTATTTCGAAAGACAAAGGCAATAGGCAATTAATGTGCGAGTCGTTTACCACGGATTTGGCACGGTCCTGCCTGGGAATCCTGTGGGGAAAAGCTTTTTAAACCAAAAAAGATTTGATAGGGAAGGGGGAGGAGAGCGAATGAAGCTCCCCATTGTCAAGAGAGGCAGCAGGGAGAATCCTGTTTCTGCAGAGGAGATAAGTGCTCTTTATCAGAGCTGGGGATCTGCTGGAACCACGAGGCGCCCCGTGCAGGGTTCCTCTCCAGAGCTGCACAGCCCGGTCCCAAGGGACAAACCTGCTGTATCCCCACAGCAGATAGCCCAAGCCCCAAAAAGAGGGAGCAGAATCCTTCCTGGCTTACTCTGCTCCCTTGGCCCACGGGCCCATGCAGAGCACAGGTCACCCCGCACCCAGCGCTGGGCAGGATCAGAGCCCTTGGCACTGTCGCAACATTTTCCCCTTGGAAAGCAGAGGGGATGGCAGCCAGCTGCCTGCTTTCTCAAGCGTGCCTCCTCCTCGTGCCCAAGAATGCATGGACATGGATGGCAACAAAAAATTCCCACTTGGATGCAAGATCTCCCCCAGCAGAGCAGCAGCTCGTGGAGGGCCCAGCTCCCCACACCGAGCCATCGCTTTGCCTCCAAAGAAACACAAGGCAGGTAAAAACCCCCAAACACACCAAAACCCTCTCAAAACCCCCAAACACAGTTCCCAGCAAGAGGCGTTGCTTTGACTTTCTTTGCCTCATTTCCAAAGAAAAAGCTGCTTCTTCCCAGCAGAGCTCAGCAACCAGAGGGCAGGGAGGTGTCCCTCCAGGACATGAGCAAAGGGTGAGCTGGCAGACACTGTCCAGAGCTGGCTGCTCATGGATAATTATTCCACAGTTATAAGAAATAAATGGTGATATGGAAGCACCGATTCC
Source organism: Manacus candei (assembly GCF_025592945.1). Classification (NCBI taxonomy): domain Eukaryota; kingdom Metazoa; phylum Chordata; class Aves; order Passeriformes; family Pipridae; genus Manacus; species Manacus candei. The sequence continues at coordinate 584,537 of NW_026138118.1, read as the reverse complement.
CCCGGCTGTTCTCCTGTTACTGTTTATATATGGAGTTGCTGGTTAGAACAGCCAAACCCACAAAAGGATCAGGCTGATAAGCCTGGCATGCCGGGCTGGTCCGAGCTCTCTGCACAAAACAAACTCCAGGGCTCTGAAGCAGCCAGGCAGGGAGGGAGCCCTGTGGAAAACCCGGACATCCAACCAGGGGTACCTGTAACGCAGGTATCAGCCAGTCTGAGAACCCAATGCTCCATGAGGATCCCTACAAAGACAATCTCACCAACAGCCCGAGGGTGAGCGTGTCCAACACCCTTGTTTTCCTTTGCTCATAAAAGATTCCAGTGATTTAGTTCATTAACCTCACTGTGACTCAGCTCTGAAACAAATATTTAACGACTGCCCTGTGCCAGGCAGGAGAAGGCGCAGAGCGAGGTGTCCTGCCCTGGAGAAGGGCTGGACAGACATTTTGGAGAGCAGAAGGACATCTGCTCCACCACACCTCCGCCTCCTCCTCACTCCCAGAAATGCTTCCCAAAGCATCCCCTCGCTTTCTGCTTCCCTCATCTCCCTTAACCCCAGCGCTGCTGAACGTGGAGCCTGGTGAGAAGAACTGGCATCACCAACAACCTTTGAGCAAGGGGAAGGTTTATGGGGTTAACAATCGGAGGTGCTGAACCTAAAATAAGGGTCCTACCACCAAGGACACACTGAATTTCAGGCAACAGACAACACCACGGAGAACCCAATGGCTTTTCCCTCGCCAAGGTCCTCTCTGGGTGTCCCAGCCTGTGCTCACATGGACCCCCCATGTGAAACCATCTCTCCAAAGCCCCTCCACGTGTGTCTCTCCAACGGGTGGTTCAGCCCAAAGGATGAGTAATTGCTACCAAATCGGGATTTTTGGCGCTGACTAACTTCTGATGTCTCCTTAGTGATAACTTCTCCCATTCCAGATGGCAGGAAATCAGCGCTCGGCTGTGGGAACTCCACCACTGAGGTCTCTCCAGGCAAAAGCCACGAGCACGGCACAGTAACGCCAATCCCCAAACGCCAGAGAGAATATGAGCCCCTTCCCAGGCGCCTTCTGAGCCTCAGCACCTTAGTGCTCGCTGGAAAAGCTCTACAGACAGCGATGACTGCACAAGACAGGAATTATTTGCACTTAATTCGTTTTACAGGTTTCTCTTTTCCGATATGTTTTCTGCTTCAAAGATGGGAACTACCCGCCCGGAGTCGGTGAGAAGGTTTTTCTGAAGTCTGTGATTTCCATCTGAGTGACCATAATGTACTTTACTAAGCCAAAAAAGTATAAGACAATAGTTGAGGTCATCGAGCAGCGAGCGCCATTTGCCTACCCCACTTATAAAATCACACAATTCCCCCCCCCCCCCCCCGAAACCTTTTGCCTGCCAAATTCAAGCCACTCTCAGGAGGGAGAAGGCTGTTCTGAAGCCTGAAGGACACAGATCGTGCGTTACTGAGTGGGCTCCCATCTCCCACCCACCCCTCGAGTGCGAAATAAAGCGATTTCTGCGCCTGAAGCCCCGGCTGCGAGCGCCCGAGCAACAAATACCTCGTTATCTGGAACGAATCCATCTGGTAGAGCAGGAGGCCCTTCTGCGACGAGAGCAGCAGCGAGGGGTCCCTCTGTGCCTGCTGGCACCTCTCCCTCGCCAGGGCACAGGGAAGTGGCACCACCACAGCTGGGAGGATGGAAGGTGTCCCCCAGCGCGGCCCCAGGGAGGGTTTGTGAGGCAGGTGCTGCAGCAGAGGGTGTCCCCAGCAGCTCTGGGATGGTGGAGCCCTCTGGGAGGGGGGGGAAGGCGAAAGGGGGACCCTCCATGCCTGGTGGCACGGAGGCACCATCGTCCCAAGCTGCCACCTCAGCTGCGGGTGCTCTTGCAGCAGGGTCATCCTCCAAAGCCAGCACTTCGGTAGGCAGGTGCTCCAGGATGGGCGGCACAGCCATGATGGCAAAGTCATCTGTATCCCCCAAGGCCACTACCAATGGCACGGGGTCACCACCAAGATCCCCAACACCAGAGATGGGTGGATCGGCTGCTTCTGGTGGCACAGTGGCAACAGGCACATCAGCAAAGGGTGGGGGGGCTTCCAGAAGCTCCTCCACCATCAAGGACATGGCAGGGGCGGTGGCTTCCGGAGGTTCCTCAGCATCCATGGTAGGATCCCCAGTGGCTGGTGGTGTCTCCTGAGCCTGGGGCTCTGGGACAGCCACATCTCCTGGTGAAAGTGGGTGGGCTGGAGAAGAAAGCTCCCCAAAATCCCATGGGATGGGGGGCCCTGCAGTGGGTGATGTGCCAGGAAGCCCTTCAGGGGCAGCTGGGCTGGCAGCACATGGAACCCCCTCACCCAGCCCTATGGCACAGCCCCAGCCAGGGGTAAACAGCAAGTCCATGTCTCCTGGCTGCAGGATGGCTGCTGGTGTCTCGCCATGTGTGACAGTCACCTCCATGGGGGGCCCCTCAGTGCAGGTAGCCCCTTCCAGAGCCATGCCCTGGCTCTGGGAAACCATTTCCCATGGGAGGTCCTCAACAGGCACCGGGAACGTTGTCAGAGCCTCAGAGCCTGGCTCTGATGCAGAGCCAGTGTGGAAAGGCAGCAGAAAACCACAGCAAACATCCCCACTCCCTGCCAGATGAGTCCAGCCATCAGCTCCACTCCCTGATCCCAAATTTGTGGCTTCATCCTCAGAAACCAGTTCATTGCCAACAACCCAGTTGGCAACTTCTGTCCTTCCAGGCAGAAGGTGATGGGTCCCAAATGGATCCATCCCCTCGATGCCAGCCTTGCTGTGCTGTGAGGGAGATCCCAGCTCCTCCACTGCTGTGTCAGGAGCTGGGAGCTGGCAGGGGGATACTTGGCCAGGACAGGTCTCCTTGGGAAGCTGTGACACTTCCCCATCAGGGACCAGCAAGTCTTGCTTATCTTCATCCCACCCCACTGGAGCACCGGGGTAACCAGTTCCCCCCAGTCCAGAAGGTGGATGTGTCCCTGTCTCAGGAGATGGCATCCCACCAGCCACCACCCCCGTGCAACTGCCCACCAGTGGGTCAGGATCATCCTCCTCCACCAGCACTGAGGAGCCTTCTAGGAGGGATCCTGGTCCTGTGGTGGCCACGGGGCTGGGGGAGGCCCCTCCATCCGAGTCCGTTGGGGTGACAGCCAAGGTGTCCCTTTCTGAGAAGGGCTCTGTCAATGGCTCCAGAGTGCTCAGCATCTGTGAGCTGCAGGTGACATCAAAGTCCTCCAGATCTGACACAACGGCAGAGTCTGAAGCACTGATGTCCAAAGGGGCCCTATGCTGACACCCTTCGACCTCTGACCCGGCCAGTTTGGTCGAATCTGGGTCCAGCACCTCTGAGTCCATTGGGGAAACCTGAACCTCCAGGCAACCAGTGACAGTCCCACCACACTCATTCTCATTCAGGCACTGCTCTTCCAGCTCCAGGAACATCTGCACAGAGTCCGTGTCGGACAACTCGGGACCTGTGGGGCTGGCTGAGTGCTCCAGAACTGGAGCAAAGTCCTCAACTCCACACTGCACCGCTGTGTCCTCGGTACAGCCCGTGCTGCCGGGGAGGGGGCTGCCGGCACCCCCTGGGGAAGTGCAGGACTGGGAGGTCCCTGGGCCAGGGGCAGAGCCATCCACCGGAGCAGCGGATTGTTCCCTTTCTTCAGAAATATCTGCCAAGCAACAGCTCTTCTTCTCCTCTGCCACCAGAACAGCCTTTCCTCTCTCTGACAGCGTCACCTCCTCCCACTCCTCCATCATCACCCAGCGCTCGTCCTCCTCAAATCTCAGCTCAGACTCCGTTTTCTCCCTGAGATTGGAGGTGATGAGAATATCCAGTCCCGCATCCAGCAGCTCCTCACTAAGGCACGGAGACAGGTTGACGTTCTCCACTGTAGAGTCCGACCCAGAGGGCTCCAGGGTCTCCTGGTGCCCATCGTTGAAGTTTCCCCTGATGAAATTCTTCCTGGCTCTTGGCCAAGTGGCACTGGGGAGCCGGCAAGCCCTGGCCAGGTCCCTGACACGGCCGTCACCGGCATTCAGCAAGGCCTGGCACTCATCCCGGGGACCGTCGTACCCATCCACGCTGAACTGCTTGGCCGTCAGAGCCTCGGCCGTGCCAGATGACTTGGAGACGTGTTCCAAGGTGAGAGACTCGGACATAGGCTCGCCATGGTCGGGCTGGCCTGGCTGCTCTGTGAGCATGGCACTGGAATCCCGCTTGTCCCGCAGGGAAGGGTTGGAGGCGCCCGCTTCCGACACCTCGCTCAGCGAAGCCCCCATCCTTTCCGCGAATTCGGTGAAGTTGGGCGGCATGAAGGACTTCCATGACCGCCGGTTGACGTTCTCCTTCCTCTCAGGGTTTGGTCGCCTCTTTGGTGGAGCCGGCGCCGGCTTGGAGACGTCACTGCTGAGCTTCAGCGCGTCAAAGATGACCCGTTCATCCAACTTTTTCGGTTCTGGCGCCCTGGACTCGAAGACGTTGGCAGCTCCCAGAGTCCCGTTGCTGGATATGGTGCTGCCATCCCCCTTGCCAAGGGTGCTCTTGGAAAGCTGGTTGAGCTTTGATCCCTGATCGATTTGCTCATTAATTCTCATTGTGTCGTATATCGATCTCTGGGGCACGTAGCAATCCTCTATATAACCATCCTCATCCTCGCCCTTCCCCAGGCAAGTGCGGTTCTGCCGTAAACAGTCTGGCCGGCTCAGTGGTTTGCCCATACTCTCGTCCTTATGGATGACGGAACCGCCCCGGCAACCTTTCGCCCACCACGGCAGGAAGCATCACATGGCCAGCAGGTCCCAAACCCACCGTGCCAGGCTCTAATCCCAAAGCAGCGACCCTACAGGGATGGGATGGTGCACCGGCAGCACCGCGCCGGCTCAGCAGCCCGACCGACGGTCCCAAGCGGTGAAACAACCCATCTCATCCCCCAGGCCCCCCTAAAAAAACCCATCCATCAGCAAGTCATCCGAACCCAACAGCTTCGATAAAATATTCCAAACGGTTCAGCGACAGAAACGGCGGAAGAGTTTGAAGCTCCTGAATTATCCCGTCCGTCCTTCTTTACTAACAAAGGCACTGCTTGTCCCGGCCGCTCAGGGCTGGCAGCACCGAGCGGCTCCGCGCGTTTTCTGCCCAGCTCCAAGTGCCGTGGGAGTCCAGCTGGTCCGAATTAGCCTCTCCCCCCGACTCTCGTGTTTTCATTTGAACTGAGCTTGTCAGCGGATATTCGTACAAGTTTAAACACAGGAAGTTCTTCATTCAGGGCAAACTCGGAGGTTTCCTGTCTCAAAAACATGATGGCATTGTTGCTCCCCGTCACCTCGCCCGGTGCCACCGGGAGTCACGGAACCCCCCCAGAATCCAGCCGGCGGGTGCACGGCGGCAGCGGCACGCCGCGGAGTCCGGCGGTGCAGCAAGGCTGCTGGGTTCTTCGCTTTTTTTTTTCCGCTTTCTCCCCAGGAAAAAAAAAAATTGGCTATAAAACGCATCCAAAAATGGCAAAGGGACGGAGCGGGATGGAATCCCCTGAGTTGCCTCCGGGAGCCGGCGGGGGGGACGCGGAGCAGCCGCGGCTGGAGGCGGCTGTTGCCGCTGCTGCTGCTGCTTCTTCTCCTCCTTCTTCTTCCTCCTCCTCCTCCTCCCGGCCCCGCTCGCACTAACTTTCCCGGCGGCCGGTGCCGGGCTGCGGTGGCTCCGCGCCACCGGGCGGCCCGGCCATGGCGGGGCCGGTCCCCGCGGCGATGCGGGGCGGACCGGGGATGGGTTGGGGTGTGTGGAGGGGGTCACACACACACACAAACACCGGGGCCGCCCTCCCCTTCCCCGCCGCTCTCGCCCCCTTTTGTGCGCGGCTCAGCGGCCGGGCCGGGGGCGGGGGGCTCCGCGCCGCCCCCGCGGGCAGCCCCCGGCCGGCGCGGCGGGATGCATGGCCGCTGCCTTCCTCCTCCTCCTCCTCCTCCTCTTCTTCTTCCTCTTCCTGCTCCCGGCCGCCGCCGCCCGCTCTCCTTCCCGCCGGCGGAACAAAAGGCCGAGCCGCGCAGGCCGCCGCACGCCCCGGCCCCGCCGCCGCCGCCAGCACCGGCTCCCGCGGAGCTCCAGCCCCGGCGGAGGGCGGGGGGACGCGGGGGCGGGCGGGGGGCGGCTCCGCGGGGCGGGGCGGCAGCGCCGGGGCCGCCCCTTCCCCGGGCGCCGCGGTGCCTCCCGCGCCCCTCCGCACCGACCCCCCCGCCGGCCCCGGGAAGGGGGGACCGGAGCGCGACCCGGCTGGGGATGGCGGGGGGGATGCTCGGTGGCAGCGCGGGGGTGGTCCCCGCCCGCCCCGCCGGGGATGGCCCCTCCTCCGGGGGGAGGCGGCAGCCCCCGACAAAGAGCAGCAACGCCCTGGCTCGGCGGCGGCTCCGGCTCCGGCTCCCCCCGCCACCGGCCCCGCTCCCCCGGCCCTTTGTCCCCGAGCCGGCGCTGGGTGGGGGGCTGAGACCACCCCCCCCGCCGGGTCCCCTTGCCTCTCACACCCACCCTCGCACAAAGAACCGAGTTATTAAATCATTAAACCCCCAAACACCCCCAAAGTACCATTTTTGCCTTCCCCATCGCTCTGCCAGAAACCCGCCCGCAACTTGCCACCGTCAAGTTGCCCATCACCCACTGCAGGCTCTTTTCCTAAAAATCCTAAATTTTAGAGCCTCGGGTCTAGGTCAGCATCCTGCTTCCCCCCCCCCACCCCCCCCGAGTTCTGTCACCCTCTTTTCCTCCCCCAAAAACCCTTGGGTTTAAGACACAGGGAACATTGAGAGCAGAGAGGGAGGCAGCCCGGGCGTGTGAATCACCACTGCGAAGTGATGCTGAGGGAAGTCACAGACTTGGGAGAGAAAACAGGAGGGTTGGGAACAGCCTCCATGCATCTCCAGGCAACAACCCGCCCCACCAGCCACCCGGCCTTCTACTTTGGGATGAATTATGGAATCGAGATAAAAATACAAGGTGTTTAACACAGAAAAACGTGCAGCATGCACCCCAGAAGTGCCAAGACCGGGAGAATGGGACTTCAGTCTGCACCTTGCTGTGCCACAGCTTCTCCAAAACCTTCCCACCCAGCCATGGTGAGCCATGGCTGTGTTACAGCTGAAGGCTGAAGCCAAAGGAGACAAAATCCTGATTTTTTTGGATGCAGGTGCCTGCCATCCCAAAAACCCCAAGGCTTGGCCAAGGTCACGGCATGGCTTTAGTGGGAGTCTGGCTTCCCCAGCCCCAAACCCTTGGACCCTTCATAGCCATGTCTCAGCACCAACTGGACATGGAGCAGCTCCAGCACCACATTTTGTTTTTGGAGAGATGGAAACGGATGTTTTGTGGAAGGGGAGGGTTCAGGGAGAAACGCCCGTTAAACAGCCCTAAGTGCTCGTTGGGAATGTTTGCACACCGGGACATCCTTGGAACCCCTTTTCTCCATCTTTAAATATAACCAAGGAAAAGAGAGGGAAGTGGGGAGGGAGCAGAGATCTGGGAGGAGAGTCCAAGCAGCCTCTGGGGAGCCCCTTTGCCCATCCAGGGCATGTCCCCTCCATGTCCCACCGAGCCCTCCTGGACGGACGGACAGACAGACGGTCAGGGCTGGCCCTGCAGCCTCCTCCAGCCCCATCTGCCAACACTGCCAGAGAGTCCCAAAGCCCAGATTTTTCTCCTTGGCGGGGGATACTCCAGCTCCTGGTCCCTGGTTATTAATCCAGCACAGCTGAAACAACAAGAGGATGACGGGGCTGTGCCAGCGCTCCGGCAGTGCCGCCCCCAGCTCCCCTGCTACCACCTTGGCTGGGAGCTGGCGGAGCAGGACCGTTACCGCTCCGGGGCCCCTCCGTGAGGAATCCCAGGCATCCGGGCTGGGGCGAGGAGGCTTTTTGTTCCACTGCGAAGAAGGAACGATCTCCGACGTGGAGCTGCCGTTTCACAGCCAGAAATTCTTTTCCCATTTCCTCACCGAGTCACGTGCCAGGAGCAAGCCAAGTCTTCCTCCAACACATCCCCCCCATTTCTAAGACCATTAGGGAAATATTGGGCAAGGACGAAAGCCAATTAAAAACCTGCTGTGCCTGGCCCGAAGATCCCAGCCGGAGCTCTTGCAGGTTCCCCAAATCATGGCTTTAAGCCTCCAAGTGCCACCCCAGCAATGGGGACAGAAGCCAAACGGTGCTGGGAATTGCAAGGTCAGGGCTTTGCTTGAGCTTTGTGTCGGTGCAAGGGATGGATGGAAAGGACCTGTCTGAACTTTTGTCCTTTTGGGTGTCTCCAGGTGCCCACCATGGCAGTGATGGGCAGAATGGACCACCAAGACCCCTCATCTGGCTCTCGCACGCCCTCAGCTAAAACCCACCCAGCGGTTTTCCAAGACTTTCTCCAAGTAGCAGCACCTCCATCTGTCTCCTGAACCTGTTGGTTCCAAGCTTTCCTCATATGGCCACCAGCCCCAGCACGTGTCGTCCCTGTCACGGGGTGATGTCACCCTGTTTACGGCTGCGCTCCATCCCGCGCCGCTGCCGCCACTGTTTACATGGCAAAGCAGTATTTGGAAGCCAATATATTTTTAGCTTTCTTTTAATGCATCTCAGCAGCTGGAAGTGAGGGACCTGTGTTATGTGACGAGCAAGAGAGCGCAGAGGCAGCTCGAGATCTCTGATGGACGCGTCGTTAACGAGACCAGGGCACAACCATCAAAGCTTCTTTAATCTTCACCTTCGTGCCCTTCCTGCCCTGGGATTTGCGGCACCTGCTCGCCAGCCTGGATGAGGGTGGATGCAGGAGAACTCCTGCCTTGGCACCATCAGCTTTGGCCCTACAGGTCATGCTGACCATGCCATAGAGTCATAGAATAGTTTGGGTTGGAAGGGACCTCAAAGCTCATCTTATTCCTAACCCTGCCGTGGGCAGAGACAGAGCTCCAAGCTCTTTCCAACCTGCTTCTCTGTCCCCCATGTCTGACTCCATGACTGTCACTGAGCTGGTGGTGACAGGAGGGACCACTGGGTTGGGACACTGCATGTCCCATCAAGGCAAAGTGGGTGAACCCAAATGCCTCCGGCCCAGAGGGGGGACTCAGAGCACATTTGAGCCTCCCTCAGACACTGCAATAAAAGCAGAAAGCCAAATCACACGCCCCTAAAATCTCCCTTAGAAACCGCAGTTTAGGTTTCGCTGGGATTTTTACCAGAGGATTCACGTTTTCAAAGCCTTTGCTGTGTTTATTGGAAGGTCAGAGGGATTTCTTTCTCTTTGTGTTGCTCTCCTCCTAAACTTGTTCCTTTTCCCCTGATTGCTGCTCTGGTGCCACGTGGGCAAGCCCTGAGCTCCCAGCTTGACCCAGGAAGGAGCACCCAGGCTAATCCCATCCTGCCATGCCACTCTGGGTGCTCCCTCATCCCCTTGGCTTACAGCTGACTTCAAACCAATTTCACATCACAGCTCTACCACTACTCAATCCCTCTTCAAAGGCTACAGCTGCTCGGGATGCAGGGAGCCAGCACATCTTTAAATCAGCCATTTGGAACCCAGAGCCTGTTAATTTGGGACTCTCCTCCGCGGGGCTGTGGGAGGAAACCTCGGCTGGCTCCACGGGGGTCTGCCCCTCCACTGGAAAAGTTTTAGAAAGAGGTTAAAACCCAAACCCACAGGGAAACCCTTCTGCAGGTTGGATGGACAGGGTGGTTTTTAATTTATTTTGTTTCTGCAAGGGTGCAGGGGCTGCACCGCAGCACTTTCCCTGCAAGGCAGCTCACATAGATGTCAGTATAAATAATTCTCCCGAATGAAACCTGGAGCCCACGTGTTACAGCAGTGCTCAGGCACAGCCCTACACGTGGCATTCAGCACTCCCATGGAACCCCATCTTCATGCACAGAGCACCCCAAAGGTGCCTGACAGCAACTTGAGGTGGAGCTGTGAGAGAAGAGTAGAGCCACATGCCAGGGTCTTTATGGCCAGGAGGTGAAACTCACCAAAATGCCCATTTTTGTCCTCAGCTGCCCAGTTTTCCTGCAAATTCTGCTGCCAGGCTTTGCTCCGGTGCTGCATGAGGGTGGATGAAGCATCCTGGGATACCCAGGCATCCTACTCCATGCTCCCAGTGAATCAGCACCCACGGGCAGGGTGGTGGGTGCTGCCACCCCACTGCCCACCCCAGGGACATGGAGAACTGCAGAAGCTGCTCCTCAGAGTAAAGGGGGACAACAGGGAGAGCCGAGGGATGGGGTGACTAATAAACTGCTCATAAGGCTCTTTAGGAAGTGAGGTAAGTGTGTTATCATCCAGAGAATCCTCTGGATGGGAGACATTTAAACCACTCCTCGGGCAGGAGAATTGGCAATTGTTCTTGAAAGGCTGCAGTGACTAATCCAAGCCTGAGCCCCTTCCTGCAGAAGTCCCCATTTGCTCCAGACCCAGTGGCCACAGTCCCTCCCTTCCCTGCTGGAGAATGGCAACTTTCTTGGATGCTGTGGGAGACGGGAATGTCCTGTGTTCACTCAACCCCACACTTCCCTATGGATGCCCCCTCCACAGCCATGTGCTACTGGGACCGGGCTCCTCTCCCTCCTCTGCTCAGCCCTTGCAGACAAAAAGCTTCCCATCTCCTCCTCCCTCAGATCCTCAGCTCTCCCGGTCTTATGCAAAGCTGGTATTTTTAGTGTCTCCTGGAAACACTGTGAAGTGTCATCACCACCAGCTAACGAGTGCTCCGGAGACAGGACATTCCTCCGGCCATCTCCCTCAGCTGGGACCTGGCAGGGTCACCAAAGCATCTGCAAGTGGGTGGCTTTGGAGCAGTGACCCAAGGTGGCTCCTGAAAGGCACCATTTGATCACAGCTTGACTGTTTCACGGTCAAGAAAAGAAAAGGAGGGAGGAAAAAAAAAAAGCCTCGCTATGATTTGGTCGATCTCAGCAACTCTTGGCTTTATTCGCTCTTGTTCTCGGCTCGCTCAGGATCAGGGAAGGGCCTGATGACACGTCAAGGTCAAACCCACCCGTGGCTTGCTGATGAACCAGCACACCGGCAACGTTCCCTTTGGGAACAATGAGCTCCAGGCACGTTTGCTCTTTCCTCTGTGATAAAATTTATATCCAAGGAATAAGGAGACTGCGGGGGCCACTCACACCCACGTTCCTCTTGTGCAAACACAAGATCACCAGGTTAGAAGTGCACCAAGCACCACCAAGGACCTGCAGCCTGGGCCACTTGGCCCAGCCAGGCTCGGTGACAGCCCTGTCACCCGGCACAGCTCATCACCCCCCATTTCTCATCCTCTTCGCCAGTGAGGGGAGATGGTGCCTTTAAGGCAGCTTAACAGCTGTCAGAGAGGAGGCATTTCTGCGTGTGTTGCTGATGCTGAAAATACAAGCCAGAGATACTTTAAGTAGGTCTGGAAAGCGTTCAACGAGAAGACACCGTCGTGCAGCCGGTCCCTGTTCCCAGCCCAGTCCCACCCAGCTGCTCCCAACTGGACGACTGTCGGGAGCCGCACGCATTCCTCCGGGGGCACAGAAGGGTTAAAAATACCCTCGGCCAGGCTGGGGCACAGCAAGTGGCAGAGTGTCCCTTCCCTGCCCCATCCCATCCCATCCTAGAAACCCAGCTCCGCTCTCCCACCTGCTGGCGATGCAGCCCCCAGCTATGGGGTCTTTGCTCTATGATGGGGTGTGGAGTGCCCAAAAAAAGCCTCCCCGGATGCTCGGGCACTGCCTGGGAGCACATGTGCTGCTCGTGGTGGCTAACGTGCTGTCTCCAGAAATTAAGGCTTTGATTTGGGTGTAAATACCTTGTGTCATCAGCAGGCCGATTCAGTCCTGCTCTTTGGGTTAGCCCTGCGATCCCAAGGTGGGATGCTGCTTCTCCTCTGCCCATCCTCTGCCCAAAAAGCAGCAGCCCCGGGCAGCAGCATCTGGGAGAAACCCAGGGACACGGGACAACAGTGATGGGCACCAGTGGTATTTTCAACAGCACCACTGAGTCAGATCCCTGCTGGAAAGGTTGGGGGAACTGAGAGTCATAAATAGAGTGCTGAGGAAAGCTGACATCCTCCAGCCAGGAAGGGGGGCAGGAGGAGGGCACGGGAGTGTGCGTGGGCTCACAGAGAGCACAGGCTAACGGCTGCTTCCACTTAGGATGAAGTGGGGAGGACCCGGGGCAGGGTCAGACGGCGGCATTGGAATGGCAAGATGAGTAATGCTGGTTAAGGCTTCACTCACTGCATCTCCCCCCCGGGATTCCTTTCCTGAATTTTTTTTATTCAAGCAGACAAAGAGGGTGTTGGAAGCCACAAGGGCTGCGCGGGCCCTGGACGACCTGACCTGCTCTAAAATAAAAAGGGAGTGCGGCTTCAGTTATTGCTGTCTAGGGATTCTCCCTCCCTCCCTCCATCATCCAGCATTAAACCTTTACTGGTGTGACAGAGCAGTGCCCGAGTTCACTGCACTGAGCAACCCCAGTTTCAACCAAACCTCCCCAAAAACCCACACACCAGGAGGAAAGGCAGGAGGCCTGAAATCCCACGTCATCCCTCCGCTCCGCGCAACCTGCCTTGGCAAAGCCACCTCCCGTGGAAGGTCGATGATGCGACAGACCCCCTTCCTCTCCCCCCCACCTCCTCCTCCTCTCTGGCTGGGCCAGGGTGGGGTTTAATTAACCCTGGGAGGAGAGGTCCCGGCTGTGCCAGCTGCGGCAGGTCCCGGCTCGCCGCATTCCTCCGCCGTGCCCCAACGCCCGCGGCAGCCGCGGGCCAAGCGCAGCTGCGGGGCCCGGGCGGCATCAGGAGGGGGGACAACAAATCCACGGAGGTCCAGCCACACACAGGGACACGCCACCAACTGCCCCTGCGCCCGTCGGGACGCGACGGCGGCCGTTGGGTTATGTCAAGTTTGATGTTTTTCCTTGGGTTACGTTTTGGGTCGAGTTCTCTGGGTTCTTGCAGAAATCCCTTCTGACTGTTGAGTGCAACGCGGAAGGAATGCAGGCTGAGCTGATCCTGCTCTCATCTTCCTCACGGGGACAAAGTGTTCCCAGCAAAGCAAACCATTGTGGCATGATACAACTGAGAGTCTTCTCTGGCACGACTGCCCACAGAAGCTGTGGCTGCCCCATCCCTGGAAGTGTTCAAGGCCACGTTGGACGGGGCTCGGAACAACCTGGTCTAGTGGAAGGTGTTCCTGCCCACAGGAGGGGGGTAGGAACTAGATGATCTTTAAGGCCTCTTCCCACCAAAACCATTCCATGGTTCTATGAAAGGGGAGGGAACAGCACCCTTCCCTCCCAAGCATTGCTCTGTACTGCAGCAAGCCCCAAAATCTCTGCCAGCACCTTTGACCCAGGGCTGAGTGTTACTCTCTGCTTTGTAGGTGAAATGTGGTAACGTTAGAGTTTGTCCAAAAACAACATGGTGAATCAAAGAAGGTCCCAGCTCAGAGTTGCCAACACCAAGCACCAGCCAGGCTTTGAAAGCCAAGTTCAAAACCCACTGCATAAAAGATAAACAAAGCCCAGCTCGCTCAGCCAGGAGGCCAAGCTACCCCAGCACAGATGTCTTCCCCAAAACACCCAAAAATTTGATTCCATCAGCTCCGTGGGCCCAGGCTGATGGATGCTCTTTGGCCAGACAGGACAAGCCCATGCCTGGGGCTTTCTGGCACCACAGTTCCAAACCAGCAAACCTCACCTCTGCTTCTTCAGCGTGTAAAGGAGGGATGAGCCACTTGCACTGAGCAGATCAAGCTTTATCCCATTAGTTTCACAATTTTTGGGAGGAAGGGTTCTAACTCAGGGTTTTCCAGCTTAGGGGTTGCTGACACCAGAGAGCACGTGATGGAGAAACTCTCTGGGTCTTCATGTGACCCCCACCTTCTCATCCCTACCCGGGGAATCACTTCCCTGGGGAATTCTGCTGTTTGCTAAACTGAATCAACAAAGCTGTTATGTTTAGTAACATCCCAACTGTAGCTCATTTGATTCCAGTCATTAAAATTTAATATTAGCGTAAGCTTTGAGAAACCTGAGCTGACAGCAGAGAGAGGGGAGGGGGAAGAAGTGCCCCAGCCTGAAAACTCCTACGAGGAGCTCTGGCTGGTGGCTGGTGCTTGTCCCTCGTGCTGAAGAGCACGACTTGGCTGTGTGAAGCTCAGCACAAAGATCCTTCCAACTTTCAGTACCTTTTTATACAAAAAGGGGCCCCTCAGAGAGGCAGCAATGGAAAGGGAATCACTTGGGTTAAACTCCCGCTGAAGATCAGGAGTTAAAAATGAGGTTCCTTTGCTCTGACAGCTTAACATGAGCTAACCCCATGTTATTTCTTCTGTGGCATTGCTGGATCCAAAGCGATCCATCAGGATGTCCATATAAAGCACAGGCTCCAAACCACAGAAACGCCTCTCAGCTGCACTTGATCTCATCAGAAAACGAGGGGCGAAATTAGATGACCCCTTAGAGCCTCCTCCAGATGGGTTTCTTATGATCCTCTAAAAATGTGGTGCTCCAAACCAGTCCCTGCCTAGTTTTCCCGCACTCCAGGTCCTTCCTGCATCGCTGTCCTGGCTCTTGATGGCCGTGGGAGCCGGTGTGGACTCAGCCCCTCGGTGGTCCCATCCCCAAAATCGCATCCGCTCGCTGAACCGAAACACCTCCTGCAAACAAAGCCTCCCCCCCGAGCAGCTGCTTCCCACCCTCCCATCGCTGAGAAACCCGGCCAGGAAGAGAAACTCAGAGCGGGAGAGGGCTCGTCCCTCCCAAAGCCAGGATTAGTCCCTCTGTGACCTGGGAAAGGGGCTGGGGAGGGTGGGGGGAAGGAAAGGAAATGCATGGATGGCAGTTTTCCAAAAGTTAAGGGTTTGTTGGAGGTTGTGGCCTTTTGGGGCAAGTTAAGGGGATGTTTGCAGGAAAGGAAAAATACATGGGATGCTTCAAACATAAGCTGCTTCGAAAGTCATCTGTTCCCAGCCTCCATCAGAGCCTTCAATATATCTTCTTTATTAAAATCTGGACACAATGAGTCCAGAAGTGCCCACCTTTGTCAGGACTTCATTGGCAACTTGCCTGGAGCCCTGGGGCCATGCCTAATTTGCATCTCATTTACACAGATGTTCATTAAAATTAATGCCTTAAGACATAATATCTGCCTGCATTTGAGCCTCCTGGACAGACAGACCGCGACCGCTCCCGGAGAGCCCCAGTCACCCCATCCATCACCCCATCCATCACCCCATCCTCCCCCCAGTGCCACCCCCAGGAGCACTGCCTGGCTGAGGAGCTCTTCTGGTCCCCCTGGACACTCCGGGCGTGCATCTGGTTTGCAAGCCAAGAAGGGAAAAAGAGTTGTGATATTGTCTTAGAGAGACAATTCATTGAGAAATAAAAGCCTGGTACAACCAAGGGAAGCCCCCCCATGGTCCCCACTTCCCACAGAGCCCAAGCCAGATTTCTCCACCTCTCTCCCTCCTGCACGTACAGAGGACAGACAGTCCCTGCCAATGCCCTTTCCTGTGCAGATCAGAATCAGGGAGATTCCAGCTCCTCCTTAGAGAGGATTGGAAGGTGAAGCTTTGCTAAGATCTGCTCTGCAACACTTAGGATTTGTGCAGAGATCCCTGCTCTCTGGATGCAGAAATCCTTGCTCCCTGGATGAACCGTGCATGGGAGGAACGCAGGAATGCTGCTGCGTAACCACAATTGCTCCATCCACCCCTCGTGCTTCTCCCCCATTTTATTCTCAGCCATTACAAGGCAAAACCCTCCCCTCTCTGCTGCAACTTTCACTCTCCCACCAACGCACACCCCAAGTGCACCCCGTGGCCTCGATGGCCAACAAATGACTCCTGGTAAGGACACCTCATGCCCCCAGAGCACCCTTGGCTCATGCAGCCCAGGTCAGCTGTGTCTTACAGGGTCATCCTCAAGGTCACTGAGCTACACAGACCATGTGCAAACCCCTGTGATGGGTTAAGCTGCTCCTGCAAGCCCGGCCAGCCCAGCAATCTGGATTTCGTCATCGTTCCTAATGGGAGCTGCTCAGCCGGGAATAATCCCTTGCTCTGCAGGAAAGGTTCACTGATTTTAAGTCCTAAAAACTCCTTTTTGGATATATTTGTTCCAAGTGACTGTGTGGTGTTTAATGATTTGAAGTTAAATCCTTCCCGTCGATATCAGCTCAAAGCAAAGCGCTGCCCAGCACAAGACAGCAACACCATCAGATGAGGCTGAGTTTGTCCCATAAATAACACTTACAGCTATTTTTCGGATAGGCAACCCCAAAACCAGAAACACCTTGTCCTGGTGAAGGTTTCACAGACATATTAAAGCGGTGGAACGGGATCAATTAGCCATGAGATGAAAAGTAAATGGCTGTAAAACTGCCTTCCCCTCCCGCCCCCCATTAACACCAGGAAACGAGCAGCCAGATGTAAATCAGCCCAATCATCAGCTCCTGAGCACATCAGGAATAGAAGTTTCACAGCAAGAGAATTTCTAAGCTGTATTAATATAATTAATGTAGTGTAGCAGCATGACCCAACATCATAATACTGTATAAAAATATATCAAACACACTCCAACTCTTCCCTCTCACAGCATTTCATGCAAGTCTTGATGGTCCCCATCAACTCCTTGCTGGAAACGTGAACAGCCCACATAAAACTTCACCTTGGTTTTACTTCCTGTGTGCATCCCTTGTCCCACAGTTTATCTGTGGCTGTATTTGTACCCAAGAACCCCAAAGTGCATGTAAAATATGGATGTAAAAAGTGAAGTGAACAACAAGCAAGAATGGCAGGCCAGGTAGAAAGACCTGCAGAACGCTCTGATCTGGACTAGACTCTCAAATGTTGCCAACTCACAGCTCAGATGGACTCAGAACCATCCCTCCCTCCCCCAAAAACCTAAATGTCAACCACCTTTACCAGCCCACGAGGTGTTGGCACATCAGCATTACACATCACCAGGAGAACAGGGATTTTCCTCCCAGTCGCAAAATCCTTCTGCACCTTTTCACCGCAGACTACCAAGTCCACCAGTTGATCTTACACTCTCCACAGCAAGGAATGTTTTAGCCACCAAACCCACTCGAATTACAGCAACAAACAACAAAGGCACGATGGCTCAGAGCCCAGAGGTCCCACACAAAAAAAAAAAAACCCGTAACACCAGGCAGGCCCTCAGAACACCAAACACCACTTAAAAAAACCCCCAACATTACAGCATCAAGACTTACCTTGAAGTCTGCCAGCTGCTGGTTGATGGTTTCCACCTCCGTTCCCACCACCCACTGCAAGGCCTCGTTCTCCTCGGCCGCCGTCGTCATGTGGGTCAGCTCCTTCAGCCGGCCGTAGAAGTCCTCGACGCGGGACAGCGTCGTCTCCACCTGCTCCTGCCGGTTCCTGCCCCTCTCTGTCAGTTTGCTGCACTGCTTGTTCAGCGTCTCCAGCTCCCGTTTCAGTCCTAACAGATCAGGGCTCCCTTCTTCCTCCAGCATCTTCTTGCACTCGCTTTCGGAAGCTTCGATGTCCGACTTCAGCCTGTGGAGTTTGCCCAGGAAGGCGCGGACGTCCTCGGCCTGGGACTGGAGGCTGTCCGAGTCCCTCCCGATGGGGCCCATGCTGTCCAGCTCATCGTCCAGGTCCGCCAGTTGAGAGAACATCTCCCTGACCCGATTATTGAACTGGCTGATCCCTTCCAGCTTGTTTTCCATGAGCGCACAGCAGTCGTTCACTTTCTGCTTCGCAGCCTTGAAGTCCTGCTGAGCCACTTCAGCCTGGCTTAAGAGCTGGGAACAGTCGGATCCGTCTGGAGCATCTTCTACCAGACCTTGAGTGAGGTTTTTCAGATAATCCACTTGTGGCTCGAGGGCCTGCAGCACCTCCTGCTGTGCCCTGAGCTTCTCCAAATTCTTGTTGCTGCAGGCTTGTGGCCCCAGGGCTTCGTAGATCTCCAGCTGGTGCTTCGCCCCTTCCAGCTTCTTCTCAATGTTCTTGAAGCTCTCTTGAAACTCCTTGAGCCTCTGGGACATTTCTTCAATGGAGCCAGTCTTGGCTTGCAGTTCTTCTGTGATGGCATCCATCTTCTGATTGATGCCAGCCTTCTCATCCCGGATGTCATCCTCATCCGTCTGGGAAGCATCAATCAGGATGTCGGCAGCACTGTTCAGCATCTCCAGCAAGGACCGGCGCTTCTCCACATCACTCAGCATGGCCTTTGACCTCAGAAGAGTTGCCTCCAGCTGCACTGGGTCCAGAGTTACCTCCAGCTCTGCCACCTTTGCCTTGCAGTCCTCCACCCATGGCAGGAGATCCTCCGTGTGCCGTTGGTACTTCTGAGCTTTCTGCAAACAGTCCTTGAGTTTAGAGTGTCTATCAGCAGCCTGTTTGCTGAGCTCTTCCCAGTGTGTTTTCAGGCCAACCAACTGGTTTTGCAGAGTGGTCTTCTCCTCCCCAGGCTGGACTGAAAGCAGCAAAGATTCTCCCTCGGCTACAATCATCTCGTAGGAGCCACTGTGTTGGTTGAGGCTCTTCTGGAACTCTTCTTGTTCCTGAATTTGGCTCTGTAGCCTCTCCAGTTTAGCAGAAATCGGTTGGCTCTGAGCTTGCTGGCACAGTTTGTCATCTAGCCAGGTCCTGAGTTCATCAAACATATGCTGGAACTGCTGGGAACTCGCAAGTGCAGTCTGGAGTCGGTTCATCCGGTCGGCTGGAATGGGAATAAGATTAGAAGGCGACAATTAAGCTGAAATCAAATAAGCAAAGTGCAATTATTTAAAATCATCTCATATGTACCAACTGTGTTTTGATTAACAGGAAGGAGTTTTCCATTGCATCACCAGCCTTTTTGCTCACTAATTCATAAATTTCTTAAGTAGTAAGAGGCAATGATAACACGGTTGTCTCGGTTCTCCTGACCAGTCTCTAAATGCAACTTCTTAGAAACCAGAAGATGTGTCCCCAGATTAGAGAGTGGCCACTGGGGCTCCTCCATGCCCCACTCTGAATTTAGGAACCTGTTTTTTTTCCAAGCACATGCCACAGTGCTTGTTGAAGAGTCACATCTGTGGGACTAAACACCTCTGTTCCCTCTCCGGGCTCAGGTATGTCTGGAGTTTGAACTCTCTCGTGCTTGGTCCCAGATAAAACACCTATGAAGCACCCCAAAAAATGATAAATGGTGCTTCCCCTACTATTCTTAGAAATCTAGGGATGGGAGAGCCCTTTGGCAAAGAGCAGGGATGGAGCTGGACATTCCAATATCTCCTAAGTGTCTCACCTGCCAAATCTTCCAGCCCTTTGAGAGGAAGTGCCACCGTCTCCAGACGTTTCTTTAACTCATCTTTGAGGTACTGCTCCCCAATCAGGACGGAGAGGTCGTCACAGAGGGTCTGAGCCTCTGCAATCTCCTCTTCCAGCTGCTCCAGGTCCGAGCGGATCTCGCTGGTTTCCTCCAGCTGCTGTTTGACGGCATCGGGCTGTGTGCTGATGGCAGACTGGCTGCTCAGGCGCTGCCCAACTGCCTTCACCTTCTCTGAGAGGCCCTGGAGGAGCTCCTGGTACTGGGTGCTCTTTACTATGGCTTGATCAATCTGGCTGGAGCGGGAGTTGAGGCGTTCTGTTAGCTCAGACCATTTCTGATTAACCCCCTGGAGCTCATCCCGCACTTGGTTAGTGGATGGAGAAACATCTCCAGGGCCAGTCAAGATGCTCTGAGCTGCCTGGTTGAGCTGCTCGTGCTGTTGTCTGCGGGCTTCAAATTCCTTCAGCATAAACTGGGAACAGAAATAACATAAAAATGTTTGCATAAAACTGACAGCTCCGAATACACACAGTCAAAACAAACCAGACCTCCAGGGGCTTTATCCAGCCCGTGGAATGAGCAAGAACAAGCCTTTGGGTGGGACAGCCGTTGGGCTGGGTAGGCCAGGATTTATTGTGACCTTGGAAGTTAAAAAGGTGGGAGGGGTCTGCAGCTCCAGGACTTTGCTCTCTCTCTTATTTGTCTTACTGCTGCGTAATGTAACATAGACCAGTTAGATGAGGAGGCAATCTGATTATGTTAACTGGGGCTTTTTGCTTCATGATGTGGCCTGTTACGGACATGTTAGGATTTGGAAGCAGGAGGTATGGAAAGAGCAGGCTGGCAGGAGGAGGGACAGAATTAGCAAGTCCTGCAGAGCATCAGCACAGGTCTTGTTTAAAACAATTTCACTCTCCAAGAGGGGCCAAGTGATTCATTGATGAGTCAATCCGGTGCGGGGAAGGGAGCTTGGGCACTGCACCCATTTTAAGTTATTCACAGCAGTTTGGGCTCAGTTGGGAGGACTTGGGAGAGGAGCCATGAGGTCTCCAGAGTGCTTGCAAGACAAATAATTCCAACTGCAATCTTCCATCATCTCATATCTGGATGAGACACCCTCCCCCTCCACGGACACCCATTGAGGAGATGCGAACCCGTCTCACCTGGACCTGCTGCTTCTGTGCGTTCAGCATGTTGGGGTCGATGGACAGGGGTCCCAGCACGCTCATCATCAGCTCCTTCTCCATGAGCCAAGGGCGCAGCTGGGATTCAGCAGCCTGGAAGGTGGCCAGCTGGTTCGCCGACTCCTCCAGCTTCTGCTGCCGCTCGGCCGTCGCCTGGCTGGCTCTTTCCCACCTGCAATCTGAAGCACCGGCTGCGTTGGCCATGGTCGTGCTCCTGGCCAGCCCACCCCTCCATCAAGCAGGTTTTTTTCCCCCTTTTCCCATGGTTTTCCCCATGGGAAACCTCCTCAGTTTTCCAATAAAACTAGCGTGGCTCTATTCACTCTCTAACAAGCCGTTACCCAGTTCTAATGGCTACGTGGTCTTGAAGCTCCCAAGGAAAAACCTTGCAAGCAGGATTTCTGTGTTCTAGTCACTACTGCCATGAGCTGGTCTGACCTTGGGTGAGCCATCTCACATCCCTGGCTCGATAAATGAGGATACTCTCCTGTGTATCAGTCCTCACACAGCACATGCAGATCTCCTGGATGGAGAACTCCATAAACACGTTCCTGCTATTTCAAAGAAGAGAATCTCTGGGCTTCTTTTTAAACACACAGCCTTGTTTAGTCAACATTTAACTACCTGGGATAGCCTCACTAATGACTAGAATTTTATATCAAGTAGTGAAGCTTTTAATCACAATAATCAAACCATGTCACTAACGCTTTTTTTTTTTTTTTGCCTTTTTTTCTTTTTTTTTTTTAAAGTAGCAATTTAAGGAGGCACATCTTTAAAATCCACATCCATCACAGAGATTTTGTTAATCACGACAGTGCTCCTCTCAGGAACACCTTGTACACCAGACAGCTCTGAGATAAGTTTGCTATTTACTGAATATTAATTAAAAGTGACTCTGCTCTGCCGTGACTTTGGGGTTGTCCCGCACTCCTGAACCGCTTCTAACGTGATGTTTGGAGACAGAAGCCTCACTAACTGCTTCAGGCACTTACTCAGGTCTTCCTGCATCTTCTTCCAGTTCGCTGCTTCTGGAGAATCTGGATATTTCTCCAGCAAGCCAGAAAGTGCCTCCTTTACCTTCTGGATCTTCCCAGAATTCTGTTCCAATTCAGCCAGAAATGCCTGGAAAATAATGATTTGAACTTCCTCAGATATAGGGCAAAAGGATCAAAACACGGAATAGGAACAAAGCAGCAGCTACAAGCTGCAGTTGGACAATTTCTGTTCTTTGCTCTTTAATTAAATTAACTTGTCAGTGATACTGTGAGCTAACTTGGCTCCTAGAGCAGGGAAAAGCTGGGAAAATTGCTTTCCAAGAGAAGCTGGAGTGACCCAGCAACAAGGGTTCCAGATAAGCTCTTCTCCCCCGAGCCAAATGCCTGAAAGCAACATGTCTAAAAGCAAAGGGGAACTTTGGTCTCCTGCTCCAGGGAGCTGCCTGGGATATCTGATCTGGGAATGCCCTTCTTAAACCTAGGGCAGACCTTTATGACTAATCCTTCTGGTCCCGTTGCAATAAAGCACATCTCTGAGATCCTTTGGGAGATGCATGGCAGGGGACTGAAACAAGATGATCTTCAAGGTCCTTTCCAGCCCAAACCATCCTGTGATTCTATGATTCTCATTTTTAACTCAGGAAAAGGAGTTACCTTGTTGTGCTCAGCCTGGGCTCTCATTGTCTCCGTCTTGGTGGGCGAGGAGGAGGCGTCCAGCTCCGACAGCGTCCGTTCCTTCGACTCCAGCCACTTCAGCATCGAGCTGGCCTCCTCCTGCACCTCTTGCATCTTCTCCAACATAGCTGAGAGCTGCTGCTGCCGCTCCCTCAGCGCCGTGCCCAGGGCCTGGTACTGCTGGGTCACATCCGAGACGTCGCACTGGATCTCGGTCAGATCTGTTTCCAAAAAGCAGCCTGAGATGAGGACCACTGCCCGTGTTCTCCATCTTAACCTGGACTATCAGGTTCTAATCTAGCCCTGGGCAGCCACAGCCAGCCAAGCATGAGAAGCAAGAGGCCACGCTCCATCCGTCTGCCTGCGGAGCGATGTCGCATCATCCTCACCTCTCCTGCCAGAGGGACTTTTCCACTTGCACCACATATACACGTTGACAGTTTGCAAACAAAGCAAATGCCTCCGTGGATGTGAGCCTGATGCAAGCTGAGCCCCCCCCCTTCATAATGCCACTGCTAATACAAGGTTAAACAATTTGACACCGAAATATAAAGCCATTTTTATGCCCCTATTATCTCGCTGAACCGGTGAGCTAACAGCAGATAACGGGCCATAATTAAAATTGCTCTTCAAACTGGAGGGTTGGATGCCGTTATAATCCCGTAGAACCAATAAATTTAATTGCAGGCCTTAAAATGATCTCCCATTTATCAGCTCTTAACACCACCTGACAGGGTGTCAGGGTGCTGTCGCTCCCCAAAGCCGCCCCGCTCTGTCCTTCAGCCTGACTTCCATCCTCCATCCCCGCGGCTCCGGCTGAGAATTCCCAGCCCACTGCCAAGCTCATTCCCGCTGCGCCGGGATGATGCTGACAGTGTCAGATTGAGGTTTCTGTTCTCACAGAAGGAACTGCACGGACAGGAACAGGCAGGGATGTGGCTCGGGGGGCGCGTGCCGGCACGGCGGGGACCGCGAGCTCACCTTTGCACGTGTGGTATCCGTTCACGCTGCCCACCGACCCTCCCGGCACGGGCAGCGCGGCACCTGAGCAGGGGGGACGGAGACAAGGGACAAGAGGGATAAGACAGGTGTGTTAGGAATGCAGACAGCAAGCAATGAACACGGTCCATGGCACGGACCACCCCGGCCCCAAGCACAGACACGGCGTCTCCACGCGCCCGGCGCCGGGCAATCGGCATTAATTCCATTTGGAGTCCCTCCATCACTCCTCCTCCCTCTCCCCTTGCTTTCCTGGAGCTCATCCTGCCTTGCTGGACCAGAAGCAGAAGAGCTGAAGCTGTTGGGAGCTGGGCACCTCTCCCAACATCACCCAGAAACCTGGGTGGATGCAGCTCCCACATGGACCACTGGGGACCACTGGCCACCTCTCCATGCCTGGCAAGTTGCTACCTTGAGCATGATTTTGTGAATTGTACCCTGTGAGACTGGTGAATGCCTTCCCTGAAGGGATTAACTCCCCCATATCCTCCTTTTCTTATGGGATGAAACTATTCAAGCCCTCCCTGGTGTGTGGACATGCCCTCTTTGCCCAGACACTCCAGGGAGGATGCACTATTGTCCTTTCCCTGGACACCAGATATCACAGCTATGGTCACAACCAAAGGGGGATTCACATTGCCAGGTAAGTCTCTCTCTCTTTCTAACCACATTTTTTAAAGTTTTCATGGACATAAGGGGCTGCACCTTTGGTCACCCCATGTGGGTGACCATGGGAGTCACCCACAACAAGCCTCTCCTCACTTCTCTTGGAGGTTTCCCAAAGAACTTCTCATGAACTTAATCCTAACAAACATATCCAGACCGTGAATTCCCACAAATTCCCAACAACAACGAGAGTCCAGGGACTTGTTTTCACAAGCTGGAAGGCATCTTGGAGTTGGTTTCCAAACA
Source organism: Manacus candei (assembly GCF_025592945.1). Classification (NCBI taxonomy): domain Eukaryota; kingdom Metazoa; phylum Chordata; class Aves; order Passeriformes; family Pipridae; genus Manacus; species Manacus candei. The sequence goes on along the minus strand of NW_026138118.1, from coordinate 560,450 downwards.
AACCAGACATATTCTCATTGCTTCACAGACTTGAAGCCAAAAAGGAGACCAGCAAATCACATCTGAATATTGCAGCCTTAAATGTCATCCAGATATGAAACCCAAATGCTGGAGTTTGATTAAAACACTCCAGCCCTCAGGAGGCTGAAGCACATCACCAGGAGAAAGCAAAGAGCCACCTCCACGAGCCCCCTGCAGGGCTGACAGCCCAGACCCCCAGCTCTCATGCTCCATCTCATGGAGCTCTCATGCTCCATCCAAGCAGTTATATGTGTCCCCACAGCAAACACAGGGTAATTCAGAGCTTGTTACGCTATAACTAATTAAGCCAAGTTAGGCTGATGCATTAATGCAACAAGCACCAGTGACTCAACCACTTTCAGCCCCACGATACTCAGACTGCCAGGGGCCCTCTGAATTTGGCTAAAAGAGGGAAATAGCCCCATTTTTTGCTCGGGACAGGCTTAGAAGATGCAGTGGAGACAGCGGAGTGCTGAGGAATGAGGCCTCCTCAGGAGAATGGGCTACAACTCACCTGCCTTGGGTGGGGTGTTGGGGGCCGTAATCTCCACGATCAGGTTCTCCAGGAGGGTCCCTCTGCGGCCAATCTCCTCCACCTGGGCCCCTTTCCCCTTCCATTCCTCCAGAAGATCCTGTTTGAAAGCAAAGGTTGGGATTGGAGGCCGTGCTTGCCCGGCCACAGCCCTCCCTTCCTCACCTGTCACCTCTGAGGTGACACGGTGGCACCAGGACACAGCACCCAGGGAACCAGTGCATGGCAAAGAGGCCGTGCTGGGAGAGTGGGTGTGAAACATCTATTTTTGCCAGGGGAATGAAGGAGTGAAAAGCTCTTCCTTAACTAATGGGTCTGTTGAAGGAAAGCCTCTCCCTCCCACCATTTTGGGGACGTCCCTCCTCCTCCTCCCTGCACAGCCCAGCCTGGCTGAGCCCAGCCGGAGCCCGGCGGGTGCCGTGGGGTGCGAGGGATGTGGGTGACTCAGCAGAGCTGCTCTGCCTCTGAGTCAATCCCTTGGCACATCCCGATTTGCAGCATCCCTGTGCCGGAGGGGAGCGGGGGCTCGGGTGACAGGAGGCCACCTTCTATGTCTGCCACGGGGAAACACTCAGAGAAAACGAGTGTGCTTGGGTCTCCCACTCCCAAATCCCGCCCAGAGCAGGCAGGGGGAGGGAAGGGAAACCAGGCAGTGCCCGAGAGGAATCTCACACTGCTCCCTTCTCCGTAAGCCACTGGATGCACAGCGAGGATTCCTGAGACCACAAACCACCTCCCAGGACTCTGCTTTTCCTGGAATGTATTCCACATTCCAGCATTTCCACACCAGTTGCCAATTTTTTCCAGTCAGATTCCAGCTCCCTTTGCCCCACCTGGACCTGCTGCCTGCGCTGGTGCAGCTCCTGGGTGCCCAGGGAGGTCTCAGCAGGCGGCATTTTGCCTTCGCTCTCCCTCAGCCACTTCCTCACGGCGCCAACCAGATTCCGAAATTCGTCCAGTTGCTCCTGGCAGGACGACGCATCCTTTTCTCTGAGAGTGAAAAGGTTTCAGAGAGTCAGAGCTCGTGCTTTGCCTTGCAATTACCCCCTCCTGAATGTAGCACAGTTGTGTCTCTAGGAGCCCTTTTTTTTAAATTATTATTATTAGATGTTGCCTGGGAACAGCCCAGGCAGTGCCAGCCAAAACAGGGTGCACGCAGTGCCAGCCTCTCACTGCTGCTGACCCCCCAGATCGTGGCTGGTGGCACTTTTGGGCAGCACAGTGGTAGCCAAGAGCCGTGAGACTACCACTGCCAACCTGCTCTTCCTCTGCACCGGGCTCTTTGTCCTGGGAAAAGTGAAGCTTTGGGGATGACAGGGCTCATTCATGTTGTGTCCCTCCAGGCAGCTGCATCCCTGGGGAGCCCAGGCTGTGCTGCCCCTCCTCCCTGGCCACAGCTCCATCTATTCAGCCCATCCTGGAGGAACAAGGCAGCCCCCGGATGGGAGCCATGGGCCCCTCTGGCTCATCCCTGCTGACTGCAGCTGCAAGCAGCCTGCAGAGCGCTGAATTACTGGGGATTGTTGTGACTTTCATCTGCTTTTCCCCATCACCTTCCCTGTGTTCCCCAGGGATTCTGGAGACACAGCCAGAGAGCTGTGACCCCCAGGGATGCTGTTGCTCTGACCCTGCTCAAGCTGCCACGGCCAATCCGAGCTCAACCTCTGCTTTATCCCGACTTCAGGGGACTCTGCTGTGCTCTGTCCCCTCCTGGAGAGCCTCCTGGGGCACGCTCCTGATCCTCTGCCAGCACCCCGCTCCCCTCCTGCAAGATGCTCTGGGGTGGAGCTGTGGCAGCCCACACGCCGGGAAACGCATCACACCGGCTCCTGCAGCACCAGGAATTTTTCCCAACGCCCCCAGCCAAGGCTTTTTTTAAAGCATCAGCTGGATCGAGCTGCCTCCGGCTCCTGGCGTGGGAGGAGGGTGGCAGGAAGAGTTCGCTCGTGCCCCCCCTTGGAACAGAGACCTCCCCAGGGTCTTGCTCAGGCCATGAAGCCACCCCCAGACCCACCTCCTCAGGGAGTGGCCGGGTCCCTGGGACTCACCTCTCCTTTGCCACCTTCTGTAGCTGCAGGAAGTCTTTCTTCAGGCTTTGCAGCTTCTCCTGCTGCTGGAAGGCACCAGGGGCGAAGCCGCAGGAGCTCAGCTCTGCAGCCAGGTGCTCCAGGGTGGTCAGGTCCTCCTGGTGCTGCCTCATCTCTGAATTCAGCTCCTGCCAAGAGCAAAGGGCGATGCTGGTCATGTTCCCCACCAGCAGACGCAGGCAGAGGGGATGAACTGGACAGTCCCACGCTCTGGTGATCTGGAGAGACTCTGTGGGCAGAGCCATGGATGGCTCCAGTGCCATGGACTGCAGCTGTGCCAGGTATGACCCACTCCCACCTGCTCCTCCAAATCCAGCTCAGCAAATACTTTAAGGAGCTGCAGGAGCAAGTCTCACCTTCCCCTGTGCTGGTGTAAGGCCACACTGTGACTGGGATGGGATGGGGTGCCCTAGACTGAGCCAAATCACCCACACCACTCCCAGCACAAGTGTCTGGTTTTATGCCACCTTAGGGCATTTCTGAGGCTGTGGATGAACCATCCCCTGTAGCAGAGCACTTGTAGGAAGCCAGAGGGAGGAATCCTGCACAGCTATGACCAGCCACCACAACCCATGGCATCCCTGGAAGTGTTCAAGAGCAGGCCCTGAGCAACCTGGTCTGGTGAAAGATGTCCCTGTCCATGACAGGGAGCTTAGAATGAGATAATATTTAAGGTTCCTTCCAACCCAAAATATTCTATGATTCTCTGGCTCTAAGATCTTCAAGGCCTCTGTCCCATCCTTCACCAAGCTCACTGCCAGTACATGGGAATTTTGCTGTATTAGAGTCTTTAATTGGTAAGACCCTGCTACATTTGGACTGGTCCCTAAAAGCCTTCCTAGAGGCCCCATCTAAAAACCAGTCTGACTCTTGGGATATGCCATGTCCTTCTCTAACTGCTGGAAACAGCCTCATCCACTCCAGCCACACTCCCTTCTGCAGGCAAAGAGCCCACAGAGGTCCTGCCTCAGAAACCCACCGCAGGCAGAGCCTTCTGCCCCTGCTCCTCACCTGGATGTGCTGGGAGAAGTGAGCGATGTCCCGGTCCGGCTGGTTCCCGGACGCCAACATCCGCGCTCTGCTCTCCGTGAACTGCTGCAGCTTCTCCGAGAGCTGCTCGTACTGCTCCACTTTGGGGAGGAGGCCCTTCAGGGCATCCTCCCGCTCCCGCTGCTGCTGGCACAGCCTCCCAAACTGCTCCGTGACCTCGGCCAGCTTGTCCTGCAGGGCGGAGGCCGTGGGGCTGTCTGCGGCCTCCATGAACCGCGTCACCATCTCCCGCGTGGCTTCCAGGCAGCTCTTCTGCCGGGCGATGTCCTGCTTCAGCTTCTGTGGAGGGCACACATGGAGAGGGAGGGCATTTTAGGGAGGTTCTTGAGCGAAACTGGTGTGAACTGGCTGGGCTGCCCGTGGGAGCAGCGGCATGTGCTTTCAGACAACCAGGGGAGGGAAAGAATAATTTTCTACCCTGCTTTTCCCTCCCTTTCTGATCTCCCCAACCTGCTCTGCATTCCCCCTGTGCCTGTAATCCAACCCTGACTTGTTAGCAAAGAAAAAAGGAGACTTCCAACAAGTCTGTGACCTGGCACAGGCACAGGTCGCCCAGAGAAGCTGTGAATGCCCCAGTTGGATGGGAGCAACCTGCCTAGTGGAAGGTGTCCCTGTTCATGGCAGGAGGTTGGAACGAGATGGTCTTTCAGGTCCCCTCCAACCCAAATCATTTTGTGGTTCTATTATATTAAGCAAAGGTTCTGCTCATATCCCTTTTTAAGATTTTTTTGGTGGTTTCAAAACACTGTGGCTTAAACCCCAGTAACCCCTTGCACAGTGCAGGTCCCGCACGGGTGTGTTTGAGGTGAGGGAGTTGGGCCCAGCCTTACCACGCTCGTGGCAAGAGAGTCCTGGATGGAGGTGGAGGAGAGCTCAGCCGGCTGGTCTCTCTCCAGGTTCTTCTCAATCTCAGCCACTGACTGGAGGAGGCTCTCCAGGCTCTCCTGGACGCTCTGGGACTGGGCGATGGATTTCTGCAGCAGGTCCGAGCGCTCGGACATCTGCTGGGAGAGGCTCTGGAACCGGCTCACGATGGCATCTGCAAGAGTTCAGCACAAAGGAGAATCAGTGGCAAAGAGCTCAAAGTGCTCAGAGAGCAGTGAGGGCCACCTTTGGCTCCTCCAGAACTTTCACTGACAACAAATCCCTGCCCCCAAACGCAGTAGTGAGACAGGGGACGCAACACATGTTGTCACAGCCCTTCCCAAGGGCAAACACAAGCCCTGAGGATGCACTGCTCTGTGTTTACCTCCCCCAAAAGTAGGAAACTTCATCTCTGCTCCCTCCCTGGTTTGTTTTCACTCTCCCCAACCAGCCCTGCTGACAATGGTAGCTGCTTTGCTCCATACCTGTTGTTTCCCGAATATGCCCGTGGTCAGGGGCTGGCTCTCCTTGTATCTCCAGCAGGGACCGAGCTGCTTTCTGGAGCTTCTCCACTGGTACCTGGTGCTCAGCCAGGTCTCCTTGCAGCTGCTGCTTTGACAAGAAAAAAGCCAAAATCAGTGATGGGTCAGGCAGGAGATCCCCACTCACAGGGAGCTCAGGGTTCCATTTAAACCCTCTGAGGGATCCTCTTCACTTAATCATTAATCAGTAAAACATTAAGAAAAATAATAATGTCGCTTGGAAAGTCCAACCCCATGCTGCAGGCAGAGCTGGATCAGAGGGCTTGGGCTGTCCCAGTACCCAGTCACCCTCATGGGGGAGGAATGTCCCCCTCTGTGTCCTGCTGGGGTGTCTGTGACTGCAGCCCCTCGCTGACTGCAGCCCCTGGCTGAGCACCTTTCCCAAGAATCTGACCCCACCTGATCTGCAGCAGCAGGACCTGCTGCATCTGCAGGTGCATCTTTGCACTCAACTGGCAAAAAAAAGCCAATGGGGAAGAGTCTCTTTCCTGCTGTTGACTGCTCAGTGCAGCCAAATTCCCATCCAGGCTCAAACACCTCCCAGGAGGTCACCAAAGGCTCCTGTACCTTCGTGCTGGCAAGCTGCTTCTGCAGGACAGCTGGATCTGAAGAAACCGTCTCTGAGAGCAGCTTCCCAATGGCAGCTTCACTCTTCTGCAGCCACGTCCTGAGAGACTCTGCCACCTCCTGGAACTGCTGGTAGTGCTCCAGCAAGGTGTTCAGGTGGGAGCCGAGCTTGGAGCACTGCAAAGGAGCAACGAGACGTGATGGGAGGACGTGGGCAACCCATGGAAAAGGCACAGAAATCGTCAAGGAAGAAAAAACTAATTAAAACATTAACCTTGCCACATGTTAAAGTAGTTACAGGAGGCAGCATGCAGACCAGCACCAAGCTAAAAGGTGCTGCCTTGCCCAAGCCTTGAAGAAGACAAGAGGGCACGGTCTTAAGCTGTGCCAGGAGAGGTTTAGGTTGAATATTAGGAAAAAATATTTTACAGAGAGAGTAATCAGACACTGGAATGGGCTGCCCAGGGAGGTGGTGGATTCACTGTCCCTGGAGGCTTTTAAGATGAGACTGGATGTGGGTGCCATGGTCTGGTAACCACAGCAGGGTTGGATCAAGGGTTGGACTTGATGATCTCGGAGGTCTTCTCCAACCCGGTCGATTCTATGATTCCATGATTCTTTGAAAACAATCCTTGCCCTACAATCTACGTATGTCCTAGAAGTCCAGCCAAACACTGAAGTGAAATGTCCCTCTGCCACTCCTGGAAAACAGCACCCAGGGTTCCACTCCCAGCCCCACAGAGCCCTTCCCGTACCTTGGAGTGCAGCGTGGTGTATCTCTGCGTCGCGTCCTCCAGCTTGCTCTTGACCACGCTCTTGGACATCAGCAGCTGGGACTCGGCGTCCCCTGCAGCTCCCTCCACATCCAGAACCTTCTGCCCCGACATGGTGACGAACCGCAGGTCGCCCTTGTGGGAGATCACGTCCTCGGAGAAGCTGCCCTGGCGCGCGAGCAGCCGCCGCAGGGCCGCGGGGTCACCGTCCCCCTTGGACATCCCCTCCAGGTCCTGCTCCGCCTGCGTCAGCCACGCCTCGAACTCCCCGTGGTCCCGCAGGAACTTGTGCAGCTCATCCCGCAGGACCTGCACTTGCTTCAGCCGCGTCTCTGACTGCGACAGGGACGCTGAGTACTGGTCCTTCAGCTCGGCCAGCTGGCCCTGGAGCCGCTCCCGCTCCTCCCCGGCCAGGCTGTGGCCGTGCTTGTCCAGGAAAGCCTGAGCCGACTGCGTGGCCAGGATGACGTCCTGCTGCTGGGACAGCAGCTCCTGGTGCTGGGCCTGAAAGATCCACCGAGTAAAGGTGATGCTTGTGACAGAGGGTCTCTGCCCACCACGAGTGTGACTGAGCCTCCACACCCTCCAACAGCTCTGGCTGTCCCATCCCTGGAAGTGTTCAGGGCCAGGTTGGATGGGGCCCTGAGCAACCTGGGCTAGTGGAAGGTGTCCTTGCCCATGGCAGGAGGTTGGAAGTAGGTGAGCTTTAAGGTCCCTTCCAACCCAAACCACTCTGGAATTCTATGACACAGCACCAGCAAGGGGGGGAACCCCCCAGGTTGGGGTACAGGGGCTCTGCCTTCTCTGACCACGATTGGCACCTTCTCTCATTACCCTGATTACACCCTGCCAGGCACCCACCCACCACACAGTCAGTATTTCCACCAGGAAGTCAGGCAGGGACTTTCCAAGCCTCCCATATGGAAAATCACATGTCCCAGGGGCCAGATGCACCCAATACCCCATCCTATTCCCAGCTCTGCACCAGCAGTGGAGGCGGGGTCAGTGTGTGGGGCAGAAAGCTTCAAGAGGGACAAGTCCTGACCTTCAGCCTCTCATATTGCTCATCCAGGCTCCCGGCAGCGCTGTCTGCTCCAACCACGTGGCCGTCGGGGACATCCTGAGAGCCTGTCCCTGCTCCTGTCCCTGTCTCTTGCTTGGCAGGGTGAGGTCTGTACTCCAGGAGCCCTCCCTTCTGCTCCAGCGACGCCACCCAGTTCAAAAGGGAATCGATCTTATTGCTGTTCTCCTCCAGCTCTTTGGCAGCTTTCACCTGAAAGCACAAACGACCCAGATAAAATGAACCGGTTTTTGCATGTTCAGCAAACTGCTGCATGGGGGAGGGAGACACAAATCAACACAAGAAAAAACCCAAGGAGTTTGCCAGCCTCAGCAAAGTGCCTCTCAGGCACACTCACAGGTCTCCAAAACCTTTTGTGGCTCTCTAGAAGGTGCAAAGAAGCTGTGAATAAATTCAGCCTCTCTGCTCCACTGCATTTCTTACCCCGACACAACCCAGGGTCCCCTCCCTGAAGGGCTCCACACACCCAGGTGGGAGCATCACCTGCACCACCAGCACAGGGAGGTGACTGGCATTCTCACTCCCACTGAAGGTCAGCCTAAAGGCAGAGCAAGGGGCCTTTCTCTCCCCCATTTCCTCCACAACCAGCTCATCCATGGTTGCAACTCTCAAGGCATTTTATGACAGAAATGTCCAGGGGACACCTTGCCTGGGGGGACACTCAGGATGGGACCACAAATTGCTTTAAGCTGCATCACCCAGATAACTGCCAGAACCCTGAACGACTCCAACTGGACCTCACTGTCCTCCTCAAGCAGAGCCCAGAGACTACAGCTCTTTGCTCATTACCTTCTCAGTCTCCTGCTGCACTGCAGCACTCACAGCACTCTCCAGCTCCTTCTGGGCCACCTCTGTCCTCTCCTGCAGGGACCGGTATTGCTCCTTGGCACGCTGGAGGTTCTCCTGCAGTGCTGCCAGCTCCCCAGGCTCCATCTTGGCCTTGTTCTCCTCCAAAAACTCCTCTGTGCTTTTCAGGACGCTGGCGAAGGAGGCGGCTCGGGTGTGGATGTTCCTCTGCAGCTCCTGGGCAGACGATGCCGTGAGGCTCCGAGCGCTCCTCCGACCCCTCCACCTCCTGCCCCCCCTTTTTTAAATTACAGCACTGACCTTAACATCACTTTGTCTCTGCTGCAGGGCAGACAGGTCCCCTTCTGCTCTCTGCTGCTCTGTCAGCGTGTCCTCTGCCTGGCCCAGCCAGCGGCTCAGCTCGGCCAGGCTCTGTGCCCGGGCTGCCTGCTGCTCCTGCAGCGTCTGCGGGCAGAGGAAAGGGGACAGGGGACAGTCAGTACCAGTGCTGCACCTCCACTCACACTGCTGAAAGGCAAGGTGAGAGGTTACAGCTGGAGCAGCTCCTGAAGATGAGGATGCAGCACGGAAAATGCCTTTTGTGGCTCTCCAGGAGCTCCTTCTCCCTCTCCAGCTGCAGATGCCCCGTCCCTGCCGAGCTGGTGGCACATTTGCCACCACTCGAGCAGGTTTCTCTCTGAGGAGCCTGTTGAGCTCCAAAGTGGAGCTGCACTCCTCTCCCAGGAAAACTCGATCACAAGTTTCTGTGCCTTTTGCATTCCACGTTACAGACATTAAAACAGCAGCAGAAACTCATCAAAAGAGAGGTAATAACAATCTGAGTCAGGCAGCACCACTGTGGAGCCCCAGACAACCCAAAAAGGCTGGTTTTTAATGATCCTGGGTTTGGAGAAGGAGCCCTGGAGAGGAAAAGCATTTCTTTGCTGATCCAGCTCCTCCTTTTGCTGCCAGAGCACAACACAGAAGCGCCTGTTTGAGCAATTGAGCATGATGTGACCTGAGAGTCCCTGCAACACCCCTGTTCCCCTTTCCCAGGGGAGATAAAAGGTTTCTGAGTTTTTCACTGAGCATTTCAGCAAGGTGATGTACAAACTTGTGCAAAACACTGTGCTTGTTTCTCCCAGTCATAAGATAAAACAACAGAAGCAAATTGAAAGAGCCTTCTTAAGAGCTCTTCAGCTGCAAAGCGAGTTCTTCCTGGGTTAGGATGGGCGCACACTCAATCTGAAAAGGCAAAGCAAACTGGTTAATATACACACACACACTCCAGAGAGGACAGGCAAGAGTTACAGAGAGCAATTGTTAATAAAAAAACACATTAATCCTGTTTTGAATAAGAGGATCCATGCAGTGATGGGTGCTGCAGCAGTGCAGCAGAGACCTGAGGACTTGCTTTGGTCCTTGATACACTGTCAGCTCTTTCCCTGGGACAGCAACGTAGGCAGTGGAAATAAGACATTAACACTGCTGGGTATCTGTGGTGGCCCCTCTGCACAGGGGTTTCTGGCAGGGTTACAGGGGTTTATTCCATCCAGTCCAAAGCAGCTCCACGAGGGCTGCCGGGCTGCGCTACCCAGACCTCACGAGGACTCCAGGTATTTTGGGAGGAAAGAGACTTTCCACCTGGGAGCCACGCGGCGGGAAGAAGGAAGACTTTCAGAGGAAGCTCATGATGTGCAACGAGAAGTCACAAACTGTGAGTGGCATGCACGTGAAATCCCAGAACGGGAGGTGTCTCGGCGCGTGTTCCTGCGGCCGGGAAAGCGCCTCAGCGAGCAAAGGGCAGCCAAGGGAGAGCAGATGTCTCACAACCTTCACCTGGTCTGTCTGCTCCGCTTGCTGGAGACAGACCTGCAGCACCTCCGCCCGCGCCGTCACGCGCTCCGACAGGTCCCGGAAAGCCTTCTGCAGCTCGTTGAGCAGCCTCAGCAGCTGCCTGCTCTGCTGGGGCGTTAAGTCCTGGGCGTGCTCTGAGATGAAGAACTGGATGTCGAAGGCGGTGGCGTCCAGCTGAGACTTGGTGTCGGTGAGGGGCTCTTTCAGCTCCTGAAGGGGAGAGAAAAGACCCGTCAGGCAAAATGACCCCGCAGCCAGCGCTGGCCTGCGCTGCTTCCCACCTTCAGGTGGGACATGCGGATGGGCAGCACCCAAAAAAATGTGCTTTGCCACGAGAAACACATTCCAGAAACACCAAATGCTCCCAAAATCACACTCAGCATGGAGGTGAGAGCATCCCACTGCAGTGATTTTCCAACATTCCTCTGCACCAGGTGCTGGAGGCACCTCACCAAGAGGTTGCCTGGAGCAGAAATGCAGGGCTGCCCTTGGGTCTGAAGATGACCCAGGCCTGGAACTGCCACCAGCTGTGTACAGGTCGCAGTGACTCCATGTGCCACCACCAGTTCTCAAAGCCTTTGATCCACTGACTTCAGTGCCAAGGTGCTACCAGCAAGCAGGAGATGCTGAACTTGAAAATATCTTAATAATATCTTTAAAGTTATCACCAGAAGATGGATAAATGTGGAGGGGAGACCAGGCTCCTTGTACAGGTGATGGAGACCAGGGCAGGTGTGATGGAGGGGGCTCTCAGAGCCCTTCCAGAGGAAGCAGCTCTTTCCTCAACAGCCTGATGGGAATCATTCCTGGTCACTCAGCCCCCACCACACACCTATCTGCAGTGTAGCAGCCAAAGTAGATCCTTTGTGTATTGTGGAAACAAGTGACCTTGGAGCAAATACAGTACAGTCGCTCCTACTGCAGCACAGGATAAGGGCAAACCCTTGGCAGGCTCCAGGAGGGAAGCAGGATTAAAAGCTTCTCCTCCATGCAAAGGGCAGCAAGTTCATCAGCCTCAAGGATTAGGGGCATTGCCATGGTTACCTTGTAGTGGTGCAGGCAGCGACTCAAGCTGTTGGAATCCGTCGCCTGGTGATAATCACTGTCATCCAGCGACTCTGCGGTGCCAGAGACCCAGCTCAGCAGCTCCTGGAGTTTGCCCTGAAGAGCCTCGTGATGTGCCAGGATTTTAGCCTTAAAAACAGAAATGCACTGCTCAGAGAAGGAGTTTTGGGGTGCTCAGGGGGGCAGCAGGCACATTTGCCAGCTCTACCTTTTCGTTCTCTGCCGCCCCACGAAGGTTTTGCAGCCGGGACTCCAGGACGTCGTTCGCAGAGCTCAGAGACTTCTGGAGGTTCTTGGCATCCTTCTCCAAAGCCTTCAGTAATTGCTCAGGGACTTCTTCAGGGGGGTTGGCCACAATCCACCTCACGGCGTCCAACTCCTGATTCACTGGGAAGCTCAGCTCCCGCAGCTCAGCGCCCAGGGCCTGAGGCAAGACAGCATCGTTATGTCTAAGACTGGGTGACTTCATCTTCCCGCTGCCAAAACCGAGCAAAGGTTTTGGAGATGCAGCTCCAAACACTGCGTCTAGAAAGATTCATCACCCCCCCCTCCAGCCCTGCTCAGCTGCCAGCGCTCGCCTGCCTTTCTCCAGGACTGGGAAGAAGGGGGACAAACTGCCCTGCCTAACACCAGCCAAGCCTGGCCCAGCCCTGCTCACCTCTGCTTGCTGCAGCAGGTCATGAAGGGCTGCCAGATTCTGCTCCGCTGGCTGCACCCGTTTGATTCTCATCTCGATATCTCGGAGCATGGAGAGATAAGATATCAGCTTCTCATCGTGCTCCAGACACATCTTCTTGCTGAACTTGATCTACAGAATCAAACAGGAAAACGAAACCTCAAATTTAGGCAGAAAAGAAAACAAAGGGGTATACATCACTCTTTTTTTTCTTTTTTTTCAAAGGAGAAATCTGTTAATAACATTTCAGCTCATGGACTTGCCACTCGCTGGCCTTATCTACAAGATTTACTACAGGAAAAATAAAACATGTTGGTTGTTTCCAACATAAGCTTATAAATGGCAAGAGATCTCTGGTGTTACAGCAAAAGTGCCAAAAAAAGAGTCCTGCTCATTAGTCATTTAGAAGTAATGTTCCAGCAAAAGGAGCTGCAACTAAGCCCTGAGTGTTTTCAGTTGTACATCACCAGGTCCTTTGCCAAATCCACTGCAGCCAATACTGCAACATCCACTCCTCATGCTCTGGCTGCCCTCTGTGCCAAGGACCTTGCACAGATTTAGCATCAAACACACACAAATACCTCATAAAAAAATGTCAGAATAGCAAAAAGCATTCATTTACCTGGGCTGGTCTCGTGGATTCCCTCGAGGTTTCCAGCAGCTCCCCCTCCACTATCACAGGTAACAACAAGCTCCAATCGCCAGGACCCGGCTGCTTGGTCCTCTCCTGGGGGGTCTCTCCTTGGGATTTTGGGGGAACAGGGGCACCTCCTTGGTCTGTGGTGAGCTTGGCTGTTTGTTCTTGCTGTTTCTTTTCTTCAAGCTCAAGGACTGCAGAGGTTTCCTGAACTTCTCTGAGTTCTTCTCTGATAATCAACTCACCAGGCAGTTCCTCTGCCGTGGGAGCTGCGCTGGACACATCCAGTGTGGTTTCCACCTTCGTGTCTTCCCGAGTCATCCTCTCCTCCAGGCTCAATGTTACCAAGGACTCGTGACCATTCCTGATCCCACCTTTCATCACCTCTCCAGTTTGCCCTTGTTTGGGGGGCACAGGGAACACCTGACCCTCTCCAAGGTCTTCCATATCTTTCTCAGAAACTGTTTTCTTTCCTTCCCCATCCCTGCTGCTCTCCCCAGGCTTGGCTGTGTCTCTTGCCAACCCAGAAGAAATCTTGATGATGGCTTCATGTTTTGGCTCTGGCACCCTTGAGACAAAGTCCTCCTCCTCCTTTTTCCCTGGAATTTCTTTGGAAACCAGAAAAGGAAGGGACTGCTTTTCTGCAGGTTTCTCTGGCTGAGCACTGTCTCCTGGAACACTGCCCTGCTTTGCTTTCTTTTTCTTGCTTTTGTGTTTTTGGGTAGGTTTGAGCTCAGTTTCACTTGTTTTTTCCTGATCAACTGGACCTCCTGCACCCAGTCTCAGCATTTCTCCTTCAGTGTGTCCTTCAGTGTGTTTGACAGCTTTTTTCCCTGCAAGGTCATCTCCTGCAGGCTCCACAGGGCCACCAACCTCAGGGGGTTCTCCAGACTCTGTAGGACCCATCTCTTCCTTCCCTGGACTCACACTAACAGATTTCCTCAGGGCTGCTGGTGTCACCTGGACCGTGCTGGTCACTCTCTCTCCTTGCCCAGAAGTCACCACTGCACCTTCTGCACCTGCCACAGCTCCCTCTGCACTTACAGAGTCTCTCCTCCTCCTCTCCTCATCCTCCACACTGTGAAGCACCTCCCTGTCCAACTGCTCCTTCTCCAAGGTCAATCCCTCTACTTCCCCCGTCTCTCCATCCACTTCTTCTCTCCTCCGTTCTTTCCCCCAGGCTGCTCTAACCTGGGAGCTCCTTTTTGTGATCCCTTTTTCCACAGCCTCTACCACCACCACCTCTTCAGGGAAAGATGCTGCACCTAACACTGAGGGGTGTTCTGGAGTCACCTCAGCCTTTGCCTGGGGGTGACGATGATGTTCATCTTGGGGATGAACACCATCCTTGGAAGCTTCCTGAGGTTTTAGCTTCCCTTCTGTCTGTGTTACGGGGGATGTCTCGGTGGCAGCGGCTGCACCTCCAGCTGTGTCATAGCTCGGGGCTCCAGTCTGAGCTTTGTGTTCAGCAACATCAAACCTCTTGGCAGATCTGGTAGGGAGGATGACGTCTTCCTCTTTTGGAGGTATTTTTTCCTTTTTTTCCTGGAAAAGCTGGGGTTTTTCCACCTTGCAGACCTCAGAACCATATCTGTCTTCGGGTATCTGTGCATCCTGAAGACCGGCAGCTAACTTTGGGCTAATCAGCCCTTTTTCAACAGCTTCCTTTACAGTCAACCTTTTCCCACCGCTGGCATCAACGATTCCCCCAGTCCTCAGCTGGTTGGTGGCGATGACTTTGGCCATGCCCTCATCCAGCAGCCCTTGCTCCACAGCAGCTCTCAGGGACAGCCTCTTGCTGACGGTGCCCTCCACCACCCCCCCAGTGTCTGCCTGTGCCTGCAGCAGCCGCAGGGTGGGCAGAGGGTCCACCTTCCCTAGCCTCACGGCCTCGGCGCACGTCAGCTTGGTCCCCGTCACCTCATCCTTGATGGCTCGGAAGGGATGGACCTCCAGGTACCTCTGGCCAGATTCGATATCGATTTTACACTTCTTCACGAACTCCGAGTAGGGAACGATCATGCAGGTCTCGGGATCCACAATTCCTTCTTTCATTTCTGAAGATGACAGGGCTTTCTCCATCGCCTGCTGGGGCAGCAAGCCCTCCTGCACTGCTTGACACAGTGCCAGTCTCTGGCCAGAAGCTGGATCTAAAATGCTTCCACTCCCAGCCTGGATTTCTTGCACTTTCCTCTGGAATTCTGGACTAATGAGCCCTAATGACACTGCCTGGGGCAAGGGCAGCTTCTCCTTCGTAACTGGATGGACATAGTCCTGCAGGCACACACCTTCAGCCTTCCTGAGCTCATTACATAAATCTTGATCAATCAAACCATGTTCCATCGCACTGTTCACCGAAAGCCTCATTCCAGACACGTGATGGATGATTCCTCCATCAGCAACCTGCTTGGTCAAGAGCTGAAGAGCTGTTTGCTTTTCCAGGAGTCCTTTTTCAACAGACTCTGCAAAAGTCAAAGGCTGCTTAGTTTTAGGATCCACAATTCCACTGGTCTCAGCCTGTAAACTAACGAGCTTCTGTCTGGTTGCCTCATCGGTGCCTTTCCCCTTGGAAGCCTTCTCCAGCTTGACCAGCTCTTTCTGACTTGTTGGCTCTATGAGGCCCAGATTTGAAGCCAAAGTGACCGACACCTTTTTGCCACGTTTCAAGTCAACAATCCCTCCGGTGACCACCTGCCCTTCCAAGATCCTCATTGCTGTTTCCTTGTCCAGAAGGCCAACAGCAGCAGCGTCCTTGATGGAGTAGACAAAGTTATTGCCCGGGTCAAGAACACCACTTATGGCTTTGTCAGACGCGAGAACCTTCTGGAGAAGCTCCTCATCCATCAGACCTTCTTCAATGACGTCCTCAGTGGTTAAGGACTCGCACGTCTGAGGGTCAAAGAAGCCACTGAACATCTTCATTCTCTCCATCAGCTTCACGGCCGTGTGGCTGGACACCACCCCGCAGGCCACTGCCTCATTCAGAAGCAGCATCTTGCCTGTCTGCTCATGGATTATGCCCCCGCTTTGGAGCTGTGCTAAGAGCATTTCCAAACTGTCCCCTGCTTCCTGCTCCTCAGGGGCCGGCAGGGATGTTTCATCAACGCCTTCATCACCTAATACTTCTTCCCCCTCTCCTTCTGCCACTTCCAACACACTTTCCATGTCTTCCCTGTGCCTCTCTGTTCGCGCTGTCTCTCCAGTTTCAGGGAGCACAACCTCCTCTCCTCCCAGCACACCATTTTCAACTGTCTCTTCGTTTAGTAAATAAACCTCTCGTTCATCTTCTGCCTCTAGTTCAGGTTCCTCCACACTCTGAGACCTCTCTGCCACTGTTTTCAGTCTGTCTCTGCTTTCTGAAACACCCATTCTTATGCAGATCTCACTTTTCACAACCACTGACCCACTTTCCAAGGATCTCTTCTGATCTTCAATACCTTTCACTCCATCTACTGCAGTAGGTTTGGATTCTTCTGCCTCGATCATCAGTTCTTCTGTTTCTCTGAAACCACTGTCAAGGTCACTGGGAGGTTCTGGCATCAATAATTTTACCTGATGTTTGTCCCTGCTTGTAGAAACAACCTTCTCTCTTCCAAATTCAGCATCAGGTTCACTCTTGATGGTCACCTGTTCAGTATAAATCTGCTCTTGCTCTTCCACACGCAGAACATCTTCTGCATCCTCCATGAGGAGACTTTCAGGTCCCATCACCACTTCTCCATTCTCCAAAACAGTTCTGGGTGGTTGGATCTTTTCACTTTCTTCTTTTGAAGGAGCAGATTGAAGCTCAAAGTGCTGCAAAGCCAAACCATTGCAAGGCTCACTTTCAAGAGCCGCGTTTGCCTCTGTCTCCTCAAAACTTGCACTGTCTTCCAAACTCTGTGCACAGGATCCATTTTCTTGGGTTTGGATGAGAGTTTTAGTGAGATTGTTCAGCTCTCCATCCACCAAGAGCAGCTTCTGGCCGTTGTGGATGTTGATGTAGCTGTGGGTCATCAAGTGGAACATCAGCCTTTCATCGTCACTCCTTAGCAGAGGGTCACTGGGCTCTTCGTGACCTGTGGGACTCCTTCCAGGAGAGCTCTGGCCATGCCTGCTCCTGCTCGGAGAGCCAGCGAGCTGCACACTGGCCATGACATCAGGTATGACTGTTGACTTCAGCTTCTTCACCACATCTCTCTCCAAGACGCCTTGTTCAACTGCTTTCTGCCAGGACAACACCTCAGTGGTTTCTGGTATAAAAACAGCCTGAATGAGTTGCCTGGTGCTGAGAATCCTGTGAACCAGCTCTGTGGACAGGATTCCTTGCTCCAAAGCATCTGCAACCGAGATGATCTCCCCCATCTCTGGCCACAGGAGCCCCTTGAAGGACCGCAGGGATTCCAGGACCACCAGTGCCATCCTGGGTGATACCAAGTCCTTCCTCACAGCTTCATCCAGGGTCAGTCTCTCTCCCGTGACGGTGTCGATGATCCCGCCCGTCTGAAGCTGCCGGATGAGAAGCGTGCAAGCCAAATCCTGCTCAATTAGATTATGTCTCACAGCCTCACCCACAGTCAGCCTGTGCCCTGTCCTGGGGTCAACGATGCCACCAGCAAAGAGGTGGGCTTCCAGCAACCTGACTGTCACCTGCTGGTCTATCAGCCCTTCCTGGACTGCCCGGAAGATGCTGACCTCTCTGCCTGATTTCAAGCTCACCATTCCCCCTGCCAGCTGCTTCACTGGGAGCAGCCTCAGCCCAGTCTCCTGGTGGATGATGCACCGCTCCATGAGCTCTGCCAGACTGATTTTCTCAGCAGTGTTGGGGTCAATCAAATCCTTGCCACCTTCCAGGTGAGACACAAGTCTGGAATAAAGCTGGGGGGTAAGGAGCCTTTCCTGCACCGCTGTCTCCATGCTGACTCTGCCCTGATGGAATTTAAAGCCCCCAGTGACGAGCTCAGCCTCAAGAATCTTCAGCCCAATGCTCTCACTGATCCTCCCCTCTTCCATCGCAGCGACGACGGGTAGGAGTTGCTTCCCTTCACGTTCCACTTCTTCCACCTGGTGGAGAGCATCCTTCAATTCCTGCAGCACCTGGAATGTCCTGACATCGATGATGTTTCTTGCCAGACCTTTCTCCAAGGAGAGCTTCTCGTTGGTCTCTGGAACAACTAAGTCAGACGTGATAACCTGGGCCTCCAGGAGGACCAGGCCCGTGTCCTGATCTATAAGACCTCTCTGCATAGCACCAAAGACAGGGAATATTTCTACTGTGCCAAGATCGATCACTCCTGCCACTGCTTCGCTGCCCTGGAACAGAAAGAGAAGGAAAGGAATTAAATCAAAATTGAGCATTTCCAGAACTCATTTCATGAGCTCTAGGGAGGCCTCAGTTTCAGAAAAAAAAAAAAAAAAAAAAAAAAAAAGGCTTAAAATCCCTAAACAGGCTAGAAAGTGAGTCCCAAAGTGTTTGAAATGCAACTCCAAAGTCATCACAGCACAAAAATTGGTGCATTTGCCAGCTTGCACATTGCCAGCAAGTTTTAATGCTCGTCTAGTCCATCACCAGGGCAGCACCAAGAGGTTTCCAACATCCACCACCAGTAGCGCGGCGAAGCGGCAAGCGCCAAAACCAACAAGTGCTCCAAATGCTCCAAGGAAAAAGAGGGCAGGAGACCAACAAGCACAACAAAGCCCTTCAACAACACCAGTTTTTAAAAAGTAAAGACAACACAAATACCACTGTTCACTCATAGAGAAGAGAACCCCCGAAGTCGTCCACTTTGGGGTAAGTAAGAACCTCTCCCAGCAGTAAGAACCAGCCCACATGCTGATTCCTGCCATGCTCTCAATCCTGCACTTCCCAAGCAAATCTCAAGTGCCAGGATGGCCAGGGAACACCACAGACCATGGAGCAGCTCCCAGCCACGTGGCAGGGCAGCTCCCTGAGCACAACCACGGCACCCACTTTGCCCACTCCAGCACCTCGAAGTTGCTCCTCAGACAAGGCCAAAGGAAAAATGGAAAAAGCTGAAGGTCCCAGCATGGAAACAGTGACAGACTGGGAACACACCATCTACTGTGGTGTTTTGGAGGGGCTTTTCTTGCTGCTGTCCCCACAGGGAGGGTAATAATTTAGATGATGAAGAGTACCTTTGTCCAAATGCTCTTTGGACATTTGGGTTTCTCCCAGTCCCACCGGTTGGGCCCAAGCACTAAAAGATTTTTGTGGGGATAGCGAGGAGGGAATCAGGATCACGAAATTAATTGCTTTGCATCCCAACACCCTGCTGTGGGGAGAGGGGGAACCTTCTGGGACAACCTAAGCTCTCCACCACCATCGCCAGACCCTGACATGCATAGTCAGAGATGAACAAGCCGTGGAAAGACAGAGAAGAGGGAAGGAGGGAAAAAAGAGAAAGATAAAAAAGGAGATGGATGGGAGGGAGGGGAGTAAAAGGCTTTTACTTACCGAGTTGCAGGGTGTGCCTTGAGCAGTTAAAGACAGAGCCTTATGGAGCAGTTCAGCCGTATCACACACAGTGTAAAGCTTGGTGTTAGCGTCCAGCATGCGACTGTTTTGTTTGCAAAAAGAACCCCACACACAGGTCTTCCTCTTTCCCTTTGTGTGTTTTTTGTTTGTTTAAATCCCGGAGGGTTAGTTAAACTTGTAAGCAAGGATGTCAGTTAATCTCAAAAAACAGTTGACATGAAACACAAACTGTACAGGGACACATCATGCTCAATTTAGCGCGTTCTGCTTTGCACTTTTGGTCTTTCATAACTCCTTTCTGACAGTTGGATGTTTCCAGCAAGCAAATGTTAAAGAGTTCTTCATGCTCCCTCTACAGTGAAGCAACGGTTCCGCACGAGAGCCGCAGGGATCATTTTGTAGACGGGGAACTGAGGTGAAGCCCCACTGCCATCTCTTGTTTTCTTTCCTGGGCTTTGTCGAGAGCGTGAGTGAAAACTGTCCCAGCCCCAAAGCAGCCTCATGCTGTACCAAAACAGCCCAACAAGCCCTGGAGAAGGCTTTTGCCCTAAAATAATTTTCCTGCCCGAGAGGCAGGAAAAGGGAAAGGAAAAAAGCATCCTTTCCACAGGCAGGCTGCACCAAATCTGTGTCGGCTTAGCAGCGACTAACGAGCTGATTGCTCACCCTTCTGCTGCCAGCACGAGGGCGAAGGGGCTTGCAATAAAAGCACTTACTGCTCTGTAAAGTCCAGTCACTATATATTTAGGTGAAAGCTGGACAGGCAGATCTCAAACAGGCAGCCCTGATGCCCTCTCCCCATGGGTGACTTGAACAGGGCTTCACTCACGGACCCGACGGCCAAAACCTGTGTTGTGTAGCCAGGTCTGAGCGGGCCATTGCTTCAGGGTACAGGGAGCCAGCAAGCAAACACACAAATATATCCATTGACACATGTATATACACTTACAGAGCACGCACACGTATATCTGTGAATGACAGCTCGTAACAGAGGCAATAAAGGATGCGCTTCCAGCCCTCCCTACCCAGCGGAACAAGGACGGGGACTGACGGGAGTGCTGGTGGGTGTGAACAGGGAATGGGTTGGGAAAGTCTCCCAGGTCAGCTGAGGGGCTGGACAATGCAGTGGCCTTGCACTGGGAAGAGAAATTTGGTTCAGCCACAGCTGAGGCAAACCCTTTGCCAGACCCCGAGATCCATGAGGCCACAAGAATCTCACCTTCCTGCCTCCCCTGCTTGCAGGCAGCCTGTGAGATGGAGCCCGCTGAGGTTAAAGCCCTGAGAGGACATTCCTCTGAGGACACAGATTTCCCAAGGGGACAGTTTCCAGGACAGAATTCCATCTACATCCCTGCTCACCAAGCATGAACGAGTCAACCCTCACACAGAGGGCAGAGCTCTGATGAAAACCAAGGGACAACTCTCCCACTGACCTGGAAGGCAGCAGGGAAACAGCTCCTGCTTGGCCTCCAGGGACCACCAGCCTGGATGCTTTGGGTGACCATGGATGGAAGAGAAGGGAGGGCAACCACGTGCAAGTAAGAGAGGTGATGGGCCGTGAGTGGCCAGTGGCCACGAGACACACGACAAAGTGAAACCTTCTGTACCCCCTGAGGAGTGAACCATGTCCGTGCAGCCACGGCACCGAGCAGGGAGCAGTACCTTGTGCTCTGTCTCCTGAGCCAGCTGGCTCTGGAGCTGCTGGAGCTGCTCCGAGGAATTGCTGCAGAGCTCCTGGTAGGTCTCCTTCAGGGCACCAATCTGAGCAGAAATCTGTTCCTTTTCCGGTTGGGAAAGCCTGCAAGGAGAAGGGGAAACCACTCAGGATACTGCACAAACCACCTCCAAAGAATTACCATGTTGTTCTGGTGAAGGAAAATGCCAAATCCACCATGAGTTCCTTCTTCCCACTGTCCTACTCCTTCCCAGCTCAGCTAAAACCTGCAAGGATAACTGAGCACAGGTTGACCTGCATTGTAGAGATCAAATCCCAAAATATACGGGGCTGGATCACTACTACAGAGGATTAACACTGCCCCACAGCATAAATGGGTTGCACATTTCACAGTTCTCATTGCAGATAAGAAAGAAGTCAATTGTTATGTGCAGCTAATCATTGTTTTCAATTGGAGTCAGGTACTGGACCCCAGGAGCACCAGCCCACCAGTGCCAGCTCTAAGGAATCTCATCTCCCACCCCTCTGTTCTCTCTGCCTGGCTCCTCCTTGGGTCACACTCACTTGTGGCTGTGTTTTGCCAGGAAGATTTGGGACGTTTTGATGGCCTCGGAGACCTGTTCCCTCTTTGCAGTCAGCTCCTCATTCAGGGCCTGGGAAAAAAAATAGAGACAAAGAAGTTTAAACCAGCCGTGGAAAAAGAGCAGAAGTTACACCTCAGTGTCTGATGGTCGCTTGTGTTTTACCTGCTGCTCTGAGATGGATTTCTCGATGTCACCCAGCTCTCTGCTCCCAGCAGCAGCAGTCCTGCCTTGCACACTCTGCTTCAAGCCCAGGGCCCAGCCCAGGAGTTCCTTCACCTTGTCCACGTGCTCCTGCTTCTCCTCCTCCACTACTTTCTGCAAAACAAGGGGGGAGGAAGACAACCACGTCAAAGGGGGATCTCCAAAGAGGGAGAGGTGTAACCTCAACAGGGAGCAGCACCCTTAGGGGGGGAGGGAATGAGCCTGCACAGTCTGAACAGAGCTCAGCTCCGTTGCACACCCTCACCTCCTCCTCCTCCAGCCGCCGGAGCGCATCGCTGATGTACTTCACGTGCTGCGTGGTCAGTGTCACCAGGGCCGTGTAGCGAGTCCGCAAATCCATGAACTGCCAAGGGACAGAAGGGGGAAAACAGGAGAGATCAGCCCCACCGGCAGATCTGGAAGGATGTACTTTACAGTACCGTGACACGGATGCGGCACCTCTCGCTTGGGAACCCCCCCAAGGCACCTGGCAGACCCAGAATGGCATCAATGAAATGCAGCAAGTCTGATGGGGAGGGTTGTGGCCACACATGCCATGCTGCACGACACTGGAGCGAGGGGAGACTCCGGTCACGGACACTGGGGCGGATGCTCAACTCTGACAGAGGGCTACCGGGATCTTTAATATCCACACAGAGCAGACAGGACCTCGGGGCCCTAAAGGTCTCATCCCAAAGATCCACACACAGTAACGCTGCATGGTGCTCTGGTTATTTACCTCACAAGGCTGAAGGGCTGAGCCGACCCCGCTGGATTTGACCCAGGGGTTCCCAGGGGTTCCCAGGAGTCTACGTATGTCATACCTGGTGCTTAGAGCACTAAGCCATCCCCTGTGGCTATTGGAAAAAACAGCGAGGGTGGAAACTTTATTTACACAAGAGAGTTCAGCAGAAGGAGCTCATTGCACAGGGACTGCTCGTAGGTTTGCTCGGCATCGAAGGACCCCCCCCAAAGCACACACAGTTTCTCCCTGCTGAGGTTGGGTGGGTGGTTGTGCTCCTACCTCCTGTGTGATGGCATCCGAGGACGAGAGCATGCGCCGGCGCTTCATGGGAGACTTCTGCTGCGACTCCACAAAGGCCCTGTACGTCATCAGCTGCAACTCATAGTCCTGAAAACACAGCCAGGGGTGGGGGAGACGTGGAGCATGAGAGACACAAACTGTGCCACGGCTGTTTCTGCACAGTCAGTCTCACCCGGGTGCAGGAAGAGGACTGTACCTTGACGGCGGCCGAGTACTGCTGGGAGAACTTCTGACACTGGTCCAGTTGGGCTTGATTTTTCTCGATTTCTGCAGCCAAAGCCTTCAATAAAATCCAAAGTAAAAAGGGTTGTCAGGACAAGTTGTCTGAGTCGTTGCCCAGAGAAGCTGTGGTTGCCCTATTCCTGGAGTGTTCAAGGCCAGGTAGGAGCAACCTGGTCTAGCGGAGGGTGTGCCTGCCCGTGGAAGGTGGTTGGAACTAGACAGTCTTTAAGATCCCTTCCTAAACCATTCTATGACTCTATGACAGCTGCCACAGTGGGGTGAGCTGAATTCTGGTTCCCATCCCTCCCCTTTTGGGTAAAGTCTTCGTGTTCTTCAATTTTTTCACGCAAGACCTCATCTCCACCTCAAGCTGAGCTTCTCCACTTCCCAGACACCCAGCTCATGCCTGCAGCCTCTTCCCTGCTGTGTTTCATATTTTCAAGCTCACAGATGAAAAGAAGTGACACTGTCAGGGCAGCAACTGTGCTGAGACATCACGAGGTCCTTCCTCACCGTTTGCTGGCTGAGCTGCTCCGACAGCACCCGGCTGTCCTCTGCCTGCCCAGGCTTCATCAGCTCCTGCTGGACCGTGATCTCCTCGATCCAATGGATCAGGGCACTGTGGCACTGCCGGTAATCACTCAGCACCTCCTGGATGCTCTCCAGCTCCGTGTGGCTGAGAGAAGAACCATGACAAGTAAGAGGAAGGTGAAACGCCAGGGGTATCCCAGCCACCAGTGGGAACCCCATCTGGAAAAATATCGCTGCTAACAAGCCTGGTCCCAGCTCTCAGCTGAAGCGTGAAAGTAAATCGGAGGGAGGAGGCAGGAGGAGGTTCCTCACCGGGTCTCAATCTGGGCGCAGACTCGCTGCCAGCGATCCCACAGCTGGCTCCCCTTCTCCTGGTAGCGCTCCAGGTCGATGTTGCGCTCCTGCCTCAGCCGGTACAGCTGCTCTCCCACCGCCTTCGCCTTTGCCATCTCCTCCTCCAGCGTGGAGAAGACGGAGCCCTTGTCCTTCACTTCCCCGAGCCATTGCTGCAAAAACCAGCAAGAGACAGCCCTGGTTCACCACCCAAAGCAGAAGGGACATTAGGTCGGAGATGTCCTCCTGCCTGGGGCTGAGAAGCCTGAGAAGGGGTTAATGGGCTTATTTTCCCACTCTCCTTAACATGCAAAGAACTAGGAGGTTATAGAAAGTGTAAAATGAAGGGGATCTGTTCCCAAGTCAGATTGGTTCAGCCCCTGTCCTACAGGAACAGGACATGTAGCTGCTAAGACACTCAAGTGTGCCAGCATGTGCCCTACAAGAAAGTCACAGCAGTTTCTTTACCTTTACAAAACAATAAGGGATCACATAAGCAGCACAAAATCCTCCCAGCTATATTGAGGCAAGAAAAACATCACACACCCAAAATTCAGCAGAGAAAGGGAAGGACCCTGCTTGACAAACCAAGAGCACCCAACCTGTAACGCTGTCCTGTGAGACTGAATGGCCGCCAGGTCAGCGGGAACTGCCTCCTCCTGGCTCAGCTTCACCTCGTACCCCTTCACCAGGGATTCTGCTCCTTGGGTGTTCCGGATAATAATGTCAACCGTCTTCAACCTGGCAAATCAAACAGAGGCAGCACAATGACATCCAAAATTTGGCAGAGATCTTGACCATGAGGCTGTTTGGCACTGTCTGCCACGGAGGGATGGAGCTTGGTTACAGTCCGGCGCAAGGTGTGTTGGGCAGGTTCAAAAAGGTATTTGGGAACAGAAGAACATCCTGACTCACTTTTCCAGGTAGATGGAAGACAGCCCATGTGTCTGGTCCATCTTGTTCACCACCAAGTCCAGCTCTGCACGCAGGTGGGGGGTGCTGGACCCCGCGGGTGCCTTGTCGAGGAAGCTGTAGCACCTCTCGGACACAAACCGCAGGTCCGACTGCAGCCGCTGCAGATCCTCCTGCATTCTCTGTGGGAGGGAGGGAGAGGACGTGAAAGGAGAGCCCAAACAGGCAGAGGAAAAGCAGGATTGCCCTTGGCAAAGGAGATGGTAGGAAAGGAAGCAGAGAGCCCACCTGCTGAGGTTTCTTGCTGCCTCCTGTGCAGCAAGATCCCCTCAAACCCCGCACATTCACGCACCCATCACCCACACGTTCACTCCAGAGAAGCTACAGCTATTTTTGGACCAGTGTCCACCACCTCCCTCCCCTGCCCATCTCCCAGCTGCAGGCCTGACCTCCTGCTCTGCAATGCGGATGGTGTTTTCCTGGATAGTGTCACTATCTGCTCGGGCGCTGCTCGGGGACTGGATTCGGCTCACGAGCCTCTGCTCGCACTCCTCCAGGCGCAGGCGGATATTCTTGAGCTCGGAGAGATACGTCCTGGCAATGGTCTCATCCTTGTCTTCTGCAAGTCAGAGACAAACAAAACAGCAGCTCAAACACCCCCAGCCAGTATCTGTCCCAAATGGGGTCTGCCGGAAGCCTCGGAGCTGAGCACAGCATCGCACAGACACCAGGATCTCTGCTCAGACGGAAAACAAGTTAATTAAATCATCTCATTCAAACACATCTGAGAATGAGTCCAGCCACAGGGAAACTCATGTGACAAAGCTGGAGTCCTGAGTCCTAACGGGACTCACAGTGTCACAAGTGCCACCACCACATATACTTTCCCAAAGACTAAACTCAGGAAAAAGTCCTTGCTCCGAATGCATCCTAATGACTAAACCCATCACCAACAATATTAGGGTAAGAGGACTCAGCAGTTAAGCTGAGGCTGCAAAGCCAAGACCTCTCTGCAGGAATATTGCTGGACAAGGGCCGAACACTCGGATGGATGGATGGAGAAATAAGGAGAGTAGCTGCTTACGCCATCAGCCAGCTAGCTCGGGAAAAGAAGGACATGAAGCCATCCCATAAATCCTTTGTTTATGAGTTCCCACAGCTCCTGGTTAAACCATCAGCCCTTTGAAGCTCACCGTTCTCCATGGACTCCAGCAGCTGCCGGATGTGTTCCTTGGAAGACTCCACTTCCTCCTCCAGGCGCAGCCGGTCTGACACCGAGAAGAGCTCTGAGTCCCGGCTGTCCTGCAGGAAATCCTCGTAGTGTGCCTGGAGGCTCTTCAGGGCTTGCTGGCACTCCCCTTGAGCCAAGGATCTGAGCTGTGAGTGGAAAAGCAGCACATCCAAACATTGGGAACAACTTCCCGCACATCACCTGCAGCCACCCTCCCCACCTGAACCACCCTCATGTGCCAAGGGAGTATTTCCAGAGGAGAAAAGGCAAACCCTCGACATCAGCCTCGTGCCTCCCCCACAGCTGTGCTCACTCCCTAATGAATCGCTCCATCCACGATCTCTCATCTTTTATTCAGCTCAGTAGCAAACTCCTGATGCTCTTCTTGTTGGGAAAAACTGCAATCCTTTTGCACAGCACCCCCAAGTTCAGGTTTTCCCACTGCTCAAGGTGTAAAGTCCCGTGACTTCTCCACTCTTGAACTCTGGTCTTCCCCCTCTCCTCTGCCACACAAAGGAGCCCAGACAGGAGCAACACAACCCCAGAGCCAAGCATGGAAGTTCCTCCATACCTTTTCCATGCTGAAGCTTTGCACCAGGGCAATGTCCTTCCGCAGGTAGTTCCAGGAGATGAGGCTCTTTGTGTTCATGTGGAGCTGGTGCCAGAGAGCCATCACTTTCTGGTACAACTGTTCTACCCTGTAAGGGGAAGGAGCAGATCCATCAGCCCTGGATCTTCCCTGACCACATTAATCCTCCAGCCCTTGCTGCCAGCCAGCAGTCCATTAATCCAGTGATCCCAGTCTGGCAACACACTGGGAGTGATGCTCCTGCTGTTCAGTGCCAGAGATTCCTGGGGGGATCCCTCCTCCCGAACTGTCATGTTCTCTTTTGCAAGCTGCCATAGCAGTGCTGGGGAGTTTGCAGCTCTAGAACAAGGGATTCCTTTCCTTGCCACAAATCAGCTGTGCCACCCACTCCCGTTCTCCACCCCAGCTTCTTTCCCATTGCCACCCCAAATCTGTCCCCTCCCATGCCACCATCCCATCTCTGTGACTGCCATGGTGGAGAGACCACCAAAGTACCTGTTGGCCATCTCGATGGCCTCTTTGTTGGGCGGGGGGATCAGGAAGCAGACAGAAGGCACCATGGCCTCGTTCCCTGTGGGGCTGATCACCTTCCACTTGGTCCTCTGGGAATTGTCCTCCAGGACACACTCGTCGTTCCTGCAGATCGTGATCTGCGGCAGCACCAACACCACCAGCCCGTCAGAAACCAGCAGCAGAGCCACACATGCCTGTCCCCGCTGCCACCCTCCCTTCCCAGGGGTGAGCCAGCTCCCAGAAATATACAGATAGATATATTTTCATCAAGCAAAAGCCTGGAATAGTGCCAAGCAGCGCAGCACACTCGTGTCTGGAGAGGAAGGGACAAGGAAGTTAAACGGAGCTGGCTGCCACCCGTGTGCTTGTTTGGCTGTGGCTGATGAAGCCCATCCTCCTTGGGGAAGAAAGGACTTCAGCTCCTGCCCAGAATAAACCTGAGACATGGAAATCTACTCCAGGAAAAACAGCCGTGCTATTTCCCTCCTTCTGTCTTCCCACTCTGTTCCTGCTTCCCATTGACAGACACCATGGAGCTCATTCTAAACTGTCACGGGTGTCACTCCCCTGCCTCGTCCCTGCCTTCCCTTTGCAAGTTCTGCTGACACCCTCCGAGCCCTCACCTCGATCTGCCGGTAGTCACAGACAGCCTTGATGGGGATCGTGCTCTTCACAACGTGCTCCGGGTTCCTGGGCCGGAGCTGGACGATGGATTTGGATCGTCCCACCAGGCTGGCGACGGAGCTCTTGGACTGAATGAGCTGCTCCTTCTCATCCTGGCAGAAAGAAGGAGGATGGACAGGTTGTTCAAGGCTGAGGAGGGGAGGTCTCTCCCAGGCATTTCGGGACCCCCCCACCCCAATGCTGGCCTGCAAGGGCTGAACAAACATCAGGAGGATCCTGCTGCCCTGACGGGATGGGAAGAGGGGTCAGATGGGATGGAAGGAAGAACGGGGTGGGACCTCTCCACTACTACTCCCACTGCCCTGCAAAGCCACATGCACACCTCTGGCTCTTTGGCTGCTTGGACAAGAAAACGTTTTCTTTCAAAAGGGCAAAAACAGAAAACACAACATACACCAAAATTAAAGTCCCAGGAGGTGTGAGGGGGCGAGAGCAGGACGAGCTCCAGCCCAAAGCCGGGGACGTTTAGTTGTCTGGAGGAGAGACCATGGAAGCATGCTCCCTTCTCTAAAGCAAAGGATGAAGGCATGTCGAAACCAATGGCTGGAATGGGATACGATGAATTATGCGGATAAAACGTCTCAGGAGAAGGGGCTCGTGGTGGAGTGACCGCACAGGCCTCTGGGGCTGGGGAGAAATTTGCCGGTCGGGAGGAAAATGCTGCGTAATTGATTCCTGCAAATCCCTGCCGGGTTTGGTGACGGGGAAAACCCAGGGGATTGGTGGCAAAGCTCCCCTGGAACAGCCTCCGGCAGCGGCGGAGACGTGTGCGGATCACGGCACTGGCAGCTCGTGTGATTAGTGACAGCTCAGCCCCTTCTGGCTGCAAAGGTTTAGAAAGGATCCCAGAAAATGTCCTCCCTCATGCTCGGTACTCTGGGGTTGGTTAGTGTGCTTGACGACAAGTGGAGGATAATTTAATGGGTTTAAGAAAAAAAAAGGGGAAGAAAAAAAAAAAGAAAAAGAAAAGAATAAATGATTAAATAAACTACCTGTGCCTGTCCCAGGGAGCATGATTGGAAGAAATACAACTTTAACTTATTAGGTAAGAAAGAGTAATAAAGCTGAGCTCAGGGCAGCTGCCCCAGTCCTGAGATCACGGTTGTTCTCCAGCTGCCCGGAACAGCCTCTCCCACCCCAGACAGCACCTGCCCAGACTCCTGGTGTTTCAGGGCTCCCAAACACACACCCCAGGAGCCAGGCTGGCTGCTCCATGTTCTGGCAGTGCTGGAGGACAGACTAGGACAACCCTGAGACCATGACAGAGAGGATGGGGCAGCCCCCAGGCCTCCAGGAGCGAAGACAGTGCAGATGCCCCATCACAAACACCCAGTAACGGCATCCCAGTGTCACTGGGGACACACTGGGGATCACTGGTGTGCACTAAAAGCAAAGTCCAAGTGATTCCTGCCTCCACACACTCACATGTCACCTCCTGGCCCTTCCACCAGCAGCTCAGCATTTAACCCACAGCCCAAATCCTCCCCTGACCCTGGTTTCAAATGCCAGCTGATGCTTTGCTCCTTGAGGTTTGTTTTTAGGTTGTTTTTTTTCAGGCCAATTCAGACAAGAAGATGACAGAGCAATGGCCTGGTCTCTGCTCTGTGCTGTGCCACAGCTAAGCCAGGCCACGTGTTCAGAGATCAACCCCTGGCACAGCCAGGCTGCCCTGGCTCTCCCCCCATCCATGGCGATGGATTAACGTGGGATTTGGGCTGGATAAAGAGTAGGAATTTCTCCACATCCCACTAGCTAAAAAGCAGAACCAGGAGCATCCTGCAGGCTTTGTCAGCAGAACTCAACCACGGTGGCACGACGGGCATGGATGGGGCAGAACCAGCTCGCAGGTCAGGCCGTGAGCTTGCACAGGCAGCACAGGGAACCTGCTCTGCACCCTGAGGACACCGAGAGGCTGGATGGTGCCTCTACATGACAGTGACCAAAATCCAGCCACCACACAGCTGGGGTCACTCACAGCTGCACCCCACAGCCACGTACAAACATATTTTGCAGCCCCAAGGAAAAGCAGAATGTTGACTGAGGTGGAAAACAAACCACGTTACATCAAACCGTGGGAATAAAGAGCCCGGTTTTCCCTGAGAAGCAAGAGGTGCCCCAAGCAGTGCTGCTGGACCAGGAGTCATCCCAGGGCAGTAGGATGCTGGAGAACCCACCATGGAGTCCTGCAGCAGGTCCTCCAGCCGCGTCAGGCTCGTGTTATGGTCGCAAGAATACTTCCTTCTGATGGAGTCCTGCAGGTTCCGCAGGTACGTCTCCGACTCCCGGGCGTCGCTGAAGAACTGCAAAGGCAAAAGGGTCACAGAAACCTGCACTACAGGGAAGCTGATCCTTTTTTTTCCCATCCAGCAAGACATCCCTAGAGAGCAGCTAAGAGATATTTGGGAGAAACCCTGAGCACCCCAAATCCTCCTTCCCTCTCCCCCAGAGAGAACAGCAGCACAAGGAAGCTCATGCAGCGGGATTCAGCAGATGGTGACCAAGGGAATTTGGGCTGCCCCTCCCAAATACCTGAAAATAGGCAGCGTTCTCCTTCACGTGCTGCTCCACGCACAGGCAGAGCTGCTTAATCCACTGCCACTGAGTCTGCACGGCAGCGCTGTACGCCTGGGAAACACACGGAAAACGGCGATGGATAAGGAGCACTGACAGCCAGGAGGGTCACGGGAAGGACACGGCAGGAGGGACATAAATGAGCAAGAATAGTTTGGACACAAGGCAGGAAGAGCAGGAGATGGCAGACCCTGGACCATCAACGTCTCTGTGTCCCACACACCCACGGGTACACGATTCCAGGGGCCATGGGATGCACAGGTTTGCTTTCTCCCAACCCAGAGAGAAACCCCAGGGAGAAACAGGTCCCTGTAGCCCTTTGCTTCACCACCACAGCACCCCTGGAAGCCATGCCCTGTATCACCTCGCTGCAGGGAAGGCTCATGCTCTGTTTAAGTGTATTTGTGTTTTAATTTGAGGTGGAGATTATTTGGGAATGGCCTCGAGCTCCTCACTGCACTTCCCAAAATAAAACATCTCTATCACTGCGCTGATGTTCTGCCACCACAAAACACTTTATCAGGCACTGTGGGGTGGGACAGCAAGCCTCCCAGTCCCAGATGAGATTTGCTGCCAGCTGGTTCTCAGGAATCTCCCAACTCCTCCAGGTGCCCACTCACCTCTACAGTTTGCTTGGCTGGGTGGTTCTCCAGGGACAGCAGCTCGGCCGTGTCCTGGAGGGAGCGGAAGATGTCCTGCTTCTCTTCCAGCTCTGCCATCAGCTCCTGCATGAAGGACACAAGCAAAGTCCAAATCTTACGTGTGCGGATTGACTTCACTCAGACCATGTGTCCAACTAACACAGCATGGAAGAGCTGCAGGGAATACCAGTGTATCCCAGGGAATCCAGCACAGCTTATGGGAGCATCACAGCCCATTCCCATCGGGATGCCTCCCATGTGCCAAACACACGGGGCAGATGTAACACAGACACTGGAAACCTGCCCGGGGACCTCTTCAGCTCCAGACAGTGTGACTGGGGAAAGATGGGAATTTATTTATACTGCTTTTAAAGAGGAATCAATTTTCCTCTTTAGCTCAGACTTTACTTCCCCTCCACTAGTTAAATGCACCTTCAGTTCCAAACAGTGCTAAAAATACATCTTTTGATGCCTTTTTGATTGAAATTCAATTGAACACAGGCTTTTTTTTTTGCACTTTCTGCTCTGGGGAGAACTTTCATCAGCTCCACTCAGGAGCTACAAGCTCAGTGACTTGGGAGGGAGCATCCAGCCTCTGGGGGATTCAGGTCTGTTGGGAGCTGAAGGTCCCACAGGGGATCAAAAGCAGCAGCAGCAGCACAACCAGGAGAGCACCCGCCCATCCCACCATCCCAACTCACTGAGAAGTAGTTCTTCTTGGCTGCAATGTTGGGGTTGTTGTCGCTCCAGTCATAGGCCAGTTCCTCCTCCTCCTTCTCATTCAGCCAGATCAGCTCGGCCGTGGCCCGAGACACAAACCCGTGCAAGCTCTGGAGGTGCCTCAGCCGGAAGCTCGAGGTTTCCTGGACACAAGGAAGGATGATTCCTCTCCCCTGCTCTGAAGGCAATGGGTGTCTTCCCCCCCTCCCCAGCCCTGGAACAGGGATGCTCAGGAGCAGGACAGCAGGGATGGACCCCAGATGGGGTAGTTCTAGAAGCCCACTCACCATCAGCTTGCAGTACTGCGTCTCCAGCTTGCCAAGCGTCTCCGTGTAGCTCGCGCGGAAATTCGGAGACATTTTACCCTGAAGGACAAAAAATGCTCCTGTTGCCCGACACAGGATGGCATGACTTGAAACCCCATCCCCACATCTTCCTCCCCAGCTCTGTGTGAGGAAGAGGAGGTGGAGAGGATGGCTCAGGGCAGCAGCCTCTTGCACTGCGTCAATTCAGAAGCTCTACCCTTAAAAAACACCTCTGTCCCAGGCACCTTCACCCACCAGAGCTGACCCCAATGCCCTCACCCCCCTGTACACATCGTGCCATGCACTGTGTCACCCAGCCCCTGCCATACCTCATACATCCTGGCCTCCTTTACGCTGGAGCCCAGGTCCTCCACGCTGGTGTGGATGTGCCTCTGGGTCTCCAGCTGGGATTCCACACTTGGAAGGTCAGTCCCCCACTCTGCCCGCTCCAGTCTCATCTGAAACAGGCCAAGAGGCTCAAGTCAGCATTCCTCATCTGCAGGAGCTCATCCCAAAGGACATGAGGCCAAGGAAACCTCCCAGGTCACTTCAGAAGGAACAAACACCAGCCAGTACTGGTAGAAGATCCAAAGCCAGTGCTCCAACACTGAATGATTTCTGGGACAGCCTACACAAGACCACCTGACTGCATCAGTACAGGTTTGCTTCCAGCTTTGAAAGGCTCCCCTGGTACCCACTGATCAGCAGGATCACAAGAGAGAAAATCCACCTCAAGATGAAAGAGCTCTCCAGAAACACTGAACCACCAAAGCAATTATCCATAGATAAAGGCAGGAAAAAAGTCCAGAGCAGCTTCTTGCTTTCCCACATCAGCCTGAGCAGAGGCAGGAGATCTGGCCCAGCACTCACCTGCATCTCCTCCACCCAGGCCAGCAGCTCGTACACGAACCGGAGGCTGCCTTCGTCTTCAGACGAGGAGATGGCCACCAGCTCTGTCCTGGTCATGGGCTTCCTGAACCAGGAGGCCGAGGAGGTGTGGAGCCCCTTCGTCAGGGACTCGCCCTTCAAGTGTGTCGTGCTCAGCGTGGACGTGGGCACCAGCTCCAGGGTGGAGAAGTGGCCTTTCCTGTACAGGTTGGTGCATTCCAACCTCAGAGTCACCAGCTCGTCTTGCAGCCGCATGATCCTGGGGGAGCAGGCAAGGAATGGGTAAGGAGATACACACACCCCCTCCCTCCCTCCCCAGAACAGAGCAGAGGGGCCCCGTGCAGGCCCTGACTACGTTTCTCCATCTCGGACACAGTCCCTCTCACCTGAACACCAGCTCCTCCAGCTGGTAGTAGTTCTCATCCCGAAGGATCTGCACATCCACCTGGAGCTGGCGGATGAGCCCCTCGCACTCCTGCAGGTACACGACCACGTCGGACTCGTACTGCACCGGCTGGCCTGACTCCAGGTGAGCAGCATCCTGCACCAGGAGAGAGGACACTGAGGGCTGGGTCCCCTCAGCTCAGGAGAGGCAGGAAGAACACGACAGCAGCCCAGCATCAGCTTTGAGACTGAGAAAACCTTTTGATCCGCAGGCTTAACTTGAGCTGAATGTGAATTCATCCCTCACACCCTACCCAGGACATCCCCCTTAGAAAAACTGCTGCAGATGAACTGAAAGCTTCTAGGGATAGATGGGATCACCATTTTTAGCTCCCAACCCTTTCAACCAACATCTCTTTCTCCCAGAACAAAAAAGCCCTCTTCAGAAACCTCCTCCCTACCCAGGGTCTGCCACCGAGTCCTTCCTGCCAGTCCTTTAGGCAAATAAAACACATTTTGGGGGTTTTAGGCCTCATTATACAACAAGCTTTCCCAGAAGTGATGTTCTCCTCCACACCAGCACCTCAGCAGTTCCATCCCCAGAAGGCAAAACCATTCCCTGTCCACCCTGCCCCCAAGATCCTCCACAACAACCACAGTTCACCAGGTACCCACCACCCCCACTTTAGCCCCTCTGGGATAGGCTCAAGGGCAGAAGAGAAAGGAACATTGTCTAGGGGAATCCACCACCCCAGACAGAAAGAGAGGGGAAGAGATGGGTACAAAAGAAGAGTAGGAAAACAAAGAAGTAAATAAAATAAGGAGGGGGAAATACCACCCCCCACTCACAGCCTGTAGTGTGTTCTTCGCCAGAGTGAGTTTTTCTTCACAGCTCAGAGCACCATTCTGGATTTTGTTAGCGATTTGTAGCAGCAATTCCAGCCTGGAATGACAGAGGGAGATGAGAGAGAGGCTTGGGGTGTCCCTCTGGCCAGGGGAGCAGGAGACATCCCTTCCACAGCCACAGCACCAACCTCTCCACTGCCGGCCGCAGCAGCTTCTCGCGCTCCAGCATCTCAATGATGAGCTTGCCCCACTCCTCCTCCACATCGTTGGGGTGGTAGCCCTGGGGCAACTTGATGCGTCCAAATTCAATCCATACCTGGGGAAAACATCAACAGATTGGCACTGCCCACCTCCTCCTTAAGCTGGTTAGGGATTTCAGCAAGGAAAGGGACTTAAAAGGCACCAGCTCTGCCTCTGCTCCCACAGTTTGCTGCTTGCTACATCATTCACCCTGAGGGTTATTCCCACAAACCTGAACTGAGCACACTTCAGTCTTGCTAAAAGCACAACACTCCCACCTACAAGCCTCCAGGTAGCCATGATGATCCTTACCTCTAATAGTTTGTAGAGCTCCTCTATCCTTCCTTTTTCCTGCTCTTTTGCTGGGATTTCAGTTTCTTTGAAGTGTATGTACTGGTTATAAAGTGCCTGGGATGAGAAAGGTTCATCAGGAACCACCCTGGGGAACGCCACCACCCCTCCCTTGGCACTGGGCACACAGGACACTGAGGATGGACCTTGTCCAGGACCTACCTTTAGCTCTACAGGGTTCTGGGGGAAGGATTTGTCTGACATGAGTATCGTGTGCTGCTTGATCCATGAGATGAGGGACTCCACACGGGTCTGGTATTCCAGCCACCTCGAATCCACCTCCTGTGGGGTGAGAGTGTCTTTGCAGAGCACTGCTGGTGGGCAAGTCTCCATGCTTTCCCAGCCTCCCAAACCACAGCAACACTTACAATAGCGCTGATCCCTTCTCCTCCCTCAGGGACTTTGGGAAAGGCATCGTAGATTGAAGACACATAAGTTATCACGGATTTCTCATCCGGAGAGGGGACATCCACATCTGACAAGAGGGAAGCAGAAAAGGCAGTGAGGAACAGGAGTGGGTGGAAAGGTCAGCATTTCCCTGCACCAGCCACATCCCCCAGGCTCCCACCTTCAGCGTCCAGCAGCCGGGTGACCCCCAGGCGCTCGGCGATCTCGAAGGCCTGCTCCAGGTTCTCCCGGTTGCTCTGGATCTGCACCCTCTCCATGTCCACCAGATCTGGCCTGCAAGACATGCACCAGAGTCACAACACTGGCAGACAGCACGAGGTGCTCAGGGCAGAGCATCTTGGACAGGCATCGCTGCCGTGGGTGGCTCCGAGGGTTTGTCCCAGGCTGGTGGCTCTCTGAGGGGACCTGGGCTGCAGCACCTCCCCAGCTCATTCCCTTTGGGAAGGGGGAGGTTCAGGCTGTGAAGGAAAACCTCTTGGTCCCGTTGACCAAGCAGACAGGGCAGAAACCAGCCCTGCTGGCCCCGTCTCTGACTCACTGCCCACACTGAGCAAGGCAGAAGGTGTGAAGGGCTCTGCTGTCCCTAAAGGAAAGCTCTCAGGAAACCTCTGAGATCCTTGGATAAAAACACAGATGAAAGTGCTGCTATTCATGGAAAACGAAAGGGCAGCACCAACATGTAACCACTGCAGCACTCAAGAGTTTAAAAGCTTTTCTTTTTTTGCCTCTCTCCCCAACCTCATTAAGATATTTTTTTTTCTTGCAAACTGATGTATTTGTTGCTCATTCCAAGCATCCACCCCCCCAGCTACCTGGCAGAAGAGATAATTCCAGGTAAAATGACATTGCTCCCTGCAAGTCTCACCCACATCCTCAAGTTCTCCAGATCACCACTGACTGCTGTGGTGGGCAGGGACCCCCAGGAGATCCTCATCCCCTCTCCCACCCACACAGTGCTCCCCACTGCTCCTTCCTGCCTACCTGTATCTGTGGATGAGCGCGTTGAACATCTTCCCATCGCTCCAGCACGAGGAGAAGTTGGTGCACTTCACCCCAATGTAACCTGCTGTCACCTTTTGTGTCCACAGAAGCAGCTTCTCCTTGGCTGACATATCCCCCAGCTCCCCGCTGATGTAGATGTCGGAGATCTGTAAGGAAGTGGCACAGCCGTGGGATGATGCAGGAGCAGGAAAGGCTCCACCAGGCACATCCAGTTTCTGTGAACTTGCCCCAGACCCAGCAGGCGCCAGGAAGGGCAGGAGTAAACTCCTGGTCACAGTGGGGTAGAAGGGTGGCAAATTTAGGAATGGACCACCTGACCTGCAGGAGGGTGCTGGGGGGTGTGGCGTGGTTTGGGCAGGCTGGAGATCCAGGCAGGTGAGGGAAGCAAAGCCAGACATTTGCCAACCCCATTTCACAGCGGCACGAGGTGTTGCTTGGCTGTGCAGCCCAACCCAGTCAGGACAGGAGCTGCCACCACCAGACCCCAGCTTCCTACTACCACTGGAGCCACTCCTCTGCACCATCCCCATCCCCACCAGCCAGGGTTTGCGACATACCTCACTGGGAATGTAACCTTCTGGAGAAAGGAGGCCCCAGGTGGGTCCCTTCCTGTCCCAAACATGCTGTGCCAACTGCTATGCTCTTGTACATCTGCTCCTCCTGCCCAGCACCCACCACAAGGAGCCCCAGCACCCTTGGACACCTGGGGCTCCCATCCAACAGCACCCATGGTGAGCAGCAAGGGAGCACCCAAGGAGGGACCACCAACACCATCCCTTGCCAGGGCTGCAGGTGTGGCAAAGGATCCTCCACCTGTTGCTCCAGGGCACACCTGGATCATCCTGTTGTAAAAAATACCAACTTAAGAAGCACTCGGAGACGACGTCTCTCCCCGACCTCCAGCTATGGAGCAGGGCCACCAACTCCATCCTGGCAGGAAAGGGAAGGATGGGGAGAAGGCTGTCACATCCCCCCTCTGCCTCGCTGTGCCTGGAGAGGCAGGTGCCAGGGGGTGCTGGTGGCAGGGGTGCCATGACCCACTTCCCCAACAAAAGAGACCGACAGTCACAGACCCCTCAGACAGACGCACAGGACTGGCTGCGAATCCCAGACCGGCACGTGACACCACGCACGTGTCTCCACATGCCAGCATATTTCTGATTGGCACGGCTTCCTCCTCGCCCTCCCCCTCCTCCAGCTCCCCAATTAGTACAATTACCTCCCCTTAATTAAGGGGCAGACAAAGGGGAGGATGTGAGCCGCTCAGATTTTTCCGGGGTGCCTGTGGAAAGGCAAAGGCAGGCTGGCTGCTCCCTGGATTCCTCCTCCCGGCACTGCAGGGAGAAGGTGTGCCAGGACCCGGCCCCACCCGCCGCCCTGAAAACACCCAGTTGCTTGATTCCTCCTCAAAATACACCCAGCTGGGTGCTGGCATTGCACAGGTCCCAGCGGTCAGACATCCCTTTGCAGGCAGGAGACAGGGACCTGCAGGATTATCCGTCTCTCCCGCCAGCGGGGCGGATGCTGCCGGTGTAATTGGTATGCTGCAGCTCACCTCCCTCTCCCCAGCCTGATACGCTCATCACACATAAAACTGCTCTTTGTCAGCTGCTGCCACACCACCGGCACTGCCTTTAACTCCTCCAGCCCCAGGGCTGGGTTTCCTTAGGGATGTCGGGAGCTGGCACCTGGCAGCAGAGCCAGGATGGATCGGGCGATGAGCTGGGAGAGCAGCAGGATGCAGGATGGGACCCTTCACGTCTGCAGGGAGCAGGAAGAGACCCACAAACCTCCCATCTGCTCAGCACCCTCTTCTTAATTACCTGACAGCTCTTAATTAAGAGGAGAATGAACCCTTCTGTGAACCCACCCATGGGCTGTGCCCCACCCAGGCATTGCTGCCCATCGGGGAGCACCTCACAGCACCCAGGTCTGACAAATCCTTTACTTTTAACCACTGACACAGCACTGGGGTTCTCCAACCACTGGGCCTTTTCCCTGAGAGCATCCTTGCAGGAGACCCTCCTAGAGACGTGCCTACAGAGGTGCAGGATGCGGCACCAGCTCCACCCTCCTTTCTTCACATCTCTGTGACAGGACAAAGATTTAGGGAGGCACCAGAGAGAAAAGAGAGCAGAAACTCGCAGGACCTGGGGCCAAAGCCTTCCAACATCAGCCTCATGCATCAAGCAACTGGTGGCAGGATGCTGAAGGCCAAATTGTGTCTGTGACACTGGTCCCAACCCAGCAAAGGTATCGGGGACCACAGCCCCTCGAATCTTGTCCTGGGGTGTGCAAAGCTTGGACAAAACCCAAGGGCACCATCACCTGCCCTGGCACCCCCAAGGAGTGACCTCCAAATAGCAACAAGCTACAAAACACAGTATCATCCCCTCCTCTTCCTCTTGGAGACCCCTTGGAGTAGGCAGAGCCCCCATGTCTCCACATTCACCCACTGCCACCCGCCTGGGAGCTGAGCACAGGCAGCAGGAAGGGAACACCACAAACTCACACCTGACCCAGCAGCCCTGAGTGACCCAGCACATGTGTCACTGGTGACAGCAATGGCACCAAGACCCTGTGTGACCACCAGCTGCACCCAGCAGCTCCTGTGACGGCCACTCCCAGTCTGCCCGTGCCAGGAGCAGAAGACAGGACAGGGACACTTTCCCAGAGGAGATGCTGGAAGAGAAAAGGCTTCAGGAGCTTTCTGCACCAGCATCCTCCTGCCCGTGCTCAGCATGGGGTTGCCCCTTGCTGGGATGACCATCCCCGGGGACCAACAGGATCTGGGGTCCACTGAACCGGGTCCCCCCTCCCCACTCCAAAAAGGGGGTGAGGGCACACGCAGGCACTGACCATTGCTCCGGCTGTCCCCGAGCTCCCCCTCCAATCCCAGCCCTCTGCAGCGAGCCTGTGGCCACCATCAGAGGGTGACACCGTGGTCCCACCAGCTCCCGTGGCCTTGGCTGGCCGGTGTGCCGGGTCGCTGCCGTACCCCGAGGAGCTCCGGGCCGCGCTGAAGGAGGACGGGCTGCGGGAAGCTGGCAGTCCGTGCCCATCTCCCTCCCCGGACCGAGAGGATGGCAACCCTGAGGTTCTCCCCACGCTGGGGTTTTCCAGCTGATCCACCATGGGGGACGGCGTAGACAGCTCCGAAACGGTGCCCGGCTCTGCTGCGGAGGAGCAGGTCCATGCGGCGCTGGAGCTGGGATCATCACTGCCTCCTTTCCCCCAGGCATCCAGGGCGCTGCCAGCCCCCGGCTCCCGGCTTTTCGCTGGCTCCTCGCCGGACACGGCGCTGGCCGGGGACAGGAGCCCCTCGGCGTGGCCATCGGTCCCCCCGCGCAGGGGCAGCAGCACAGCCCGGCAGCTCCCGGTGCCGCTCCTCTGCAGCTCGACCAGCCGGCTCACCGCCTTCTCGCAGTCCTTCTCGGCCGGGTTCTCCAGCAGGCGGGCGATGACGGTGGTGCCTTCCTCCCGGGAAGCTCCCGCCACACCCGGCCGCTGCGGCTCCAGCACCAGGCGAGCTTTCTGCACCTCCCCCTGGAAGCGCTCCTTCACCTGCACGATGATCCCGGGCTGCAGCGCCGACGGGTCGGGGTCCCGGCCGCGGGGCTCCTCTCCTCCCCCCTGCCGGGGGGCTGCCTTCGACTTCGGCGCCTCCTCATCCTCAGCCACCTCCAGCGCCCGGGGCTCCTCCTGCGGGGCTGCCTCCGGCATCGCTCTCCTCTTCCCTCTCCGCCTCCGTTTGAAGCGGACCCTTTTTTTGGGAGACAGCGGTGCCTTTCCCACGGCTTTTTCCTTCTGCTCTTTAACGCAGCCCAGCGAATTCCCCATCTCCTCCTCCTCCTCCTCCCGCTCGGTGCCGGCAGTAACGCAGCTAAGCGAGTCGCCGGCTCCCGAATAAATCCCAAACCGGGCTTCATCGGATCAAGCGCCCGGCGTTCCACGGACTGCCCCTCGCCGCCTGTCCCTCCCGCCAGCCCCGCCGCCACCGCCGCCGCTCCAGACAGCCATCTTACAGCCTGGGCGCTGCGAGGAGACAAATTCAAAGCATCTCACTGCAGTTCAGAAATCACTTGACCTAAAAGCAGGGGGAGCGGGGATTGGCTGCGGCGTCCTTCTCTCCAAATATGAGGTAATTGGAGCACGGCCCTCGCCAACACAAACAGGGAGCAGGAATCAGGCAGCGGAGCGAGGAGGGGAGTGGGAGAGGGTGGGGAAAGGGGGGATAAAACACAAAACCCGAGGAAGGTTGGCAAAGGTAGGATAAAGGAAGGGGTGGGAGAGAAATGGGGGAAAAAAAAAAAGCAGGGAGGAGTCAGAGTGACTCTGCATGCTCGCCAACCGGCTCCGCAGGGGTGTTTCTCTCCAGTTCGGGAGGTTTGCTCCTTAATTCTTAAT
Source organism: Manacus candei (assembly GCF_025592945.1). Lineage (NCBI taxonomy): Eukaryota > Metazoa > Chordata > Aves > Passeriformes > Pipridae > Manacus > Manacus candei. The sequence continues at coordinate 520,154 of NW_026138118.1, read as the reverse complement.
TCCAAGAGCCCCAGAAGACCAGCTCACGTGCCCACACTCCTACCAGGCTCGCCCAGTTTGGGGCACAGATGGGCAGCCCAAGGTGCCCTGGGGACATGGCATTGCTTCAGGGAGCTGCAGTTGGAGGGTCCCAACAGGAACAGCAGTGTGATGTTCCCAATCCCACTCCAGCACCAGTCCTGCCTCTCTCCTGCAGCTTCTGCCTCAAATGCTGCCCCAAAGGGCAGGGGTTTGAGGAGCACGGAGCATCCCAACTCTGCTCACCGGGTCAGAGCAGGGTAACCAAAGTGGGGCAGCATCCAAACTGGGGGTGTCACAAAAACTGGGGAACAGGAGGCATAAAGATGGGGGGACTGAGCTCAGCCCCAGCAAGCAGGGAAAAAACACTCAACAAGGAAACACTCAACGAGGAGCAACCCTGGAGATGACTAAGGGAAACCAGTGACCACAAGAGCCCCCAGGGCACGGGGGGGCACCCCCCTCTCATCTTCACCACTCCAGCTCCCTGCAGAGCTGGTGATGCCCAGGCTCTGCACCAGCACCATCCCACCACAAACCTCTCCCGGGTTCTCCCAGCCGCCTGCCCCCAGGCAGCAGCACTGGGACACGGGAGATTAAGAGGCTCACAATGGAGCTACAACCCCAGAAAAAATCCCGTTAGCGCAGGCGGGGACAGGACGCGCAGGCTCGGCGGCACCGGCCCCACTCTCTGTGTCACCCACCCTGTGCCCCATGGCAGAGTGGCAACATCCCCTCCCAGACAGGCATGGAGGGCACGCAGGACCTCCTGATGTGCCCTCTGTGGTCTCCTGCAGCAGAGGATGCATCAGGGCAGGGTGATCGCAAGGACAGCGGGGACAAGATGCCACAACCAGGGCCCCACTGGAGATGACGGTGACTCATCAGCATCCAGAGCCTGCTTGACCCCGGCCGCTTCCCAGGGCCAAAGCTCGGGAAGAGCGCCTTGTCAGCAGCCTCACACCCAGCTTATCCCCCAAGCTCCTCCCAAAGGCCTCTTCCCGAGGCACTGCCCATCCTCCAAAAAAATATAATCTTCTTCTTAAGTGTCAAAGCCAGCACTAGTCCTGTCTGGAAGATGCCAGCAGGGAAACAGCAGGAAGCTGGGACACGGCAGTTCCCACGGGCTCAGGCCCACAGTGGAGATGACTCCACAGCTAATGCCACATGGCCACGAGCTGCTGACAGCAGCACCACTCAGCAAGCCCCACATGCCGACACACTGGTGGCACTGGGGGCCACACATCATCCCCCTGAGGGCATCAAAGCTACAACCAGATAATTTGAGGCTATTAAAAACCCAAAACCCTCTTTTCCAAGAGCATCCCTAGCACACAATTGCTGGAGACGGTCCCGGGTCAGGGAGCTTCTCTCCTCTCTGCCCTGAACCACTGTCACACAGCTGACACATTCCATCCCAATGACAAGTCCTGTGGCTGCACGACCACCCAAAGGGCTGGTAACGACTCAGGATAACAGCCCTGTGGCCCCTACCGAATTTGCTCTTCTCCAGAGCCTCCAGCTGAGCAAACAGCTACTGCCAACAACCCCGGTGCCAACCAGGAGGCCACCGCACACAGCCCATCATTAATGCTTTCACTATGCAGACGATGAGCAGAGGGTGTTGCTATTCTCCCACACGGTCTCCATGACACTGCAGTGTGTGCCGATCCTCCGGACCCCTCCGCGCGCCAGCACCGCCACGGAACACGCAGGAACACGGATGTTGGCACCCCGGAGAGACAACCCCGCCGCCCGCCCCGCAGCCTCCAGCAAGAAACTTCCCCGGCCCTACCTGGAAGTGGAGGATGATCGTCCATATGAGCCCCAGGGTGAGCTTGGGGTTGCCGTCCGTGATGTCATCGTTGCGAATATTCACCAGTTTCACCTGAAGAAGACACGAGAGGGTCAGAGCTGCCCGTCAGCCCCACCCTGAGAGCAGGGGGACGTGTCCCCCACCGCGCTGTCCCACCCCGAGCACTCCTTGGGGAGTGGGCACACAACACCCCAGCACTTCCCCAGGAGGCAGCAAGGCCACCTCATCTGCTGGCTTGGGAAGGATTTTTCCATGTTTCCAGCACTCTCCATCCAGAAGTGCTTTCCCAGCACTTAATGGCTTTACTTCAGCTCATGGAACAGCGTCCCTGGAGCCCCGAGCACTGGTGCATAATTGAACAGCTCCAGCCCACAGAGCACGGGTAAAAGGGGATGACCAAGCTTTAACTCCATCCCAGGCTCAAAACCAAGCTCTAATCAATCAGCCCTAATGAAGGCATTGCCCTCCCTCTCCTCCCTTGGGGGAGTCCCTGCTCCCCACCACTCAGCGGGACCCACAATCAGTCTCTGGCAGGAGTGTCTGGGGTAAGACATCCCAGCAAGGCCACCAGGCCATCCATCACACTTCAAAGGAAAAAGCTGTTTCATCCAAGTGGAGAAACGAGTTCCCCAGAGCCCTTGGCAAAATGTCTCTATCAAGGAGCTGGGGAGGAGGAAGAGGCGGGGGGCTGGAAGCGGCTCACCCTCCCTGGAGTAGGGAATGTGCTCAAATTTATTCAGTGCCCTCAGGCCAGCAGCAAGCAGAGAAAAGTCTCTGCTTCAGCATGAACTGGTACAATTTATCATCATCATCGCCTTGGCATATCTGGGAGCATCACGGTGGGGAGACCTGACCCAACAGGCAGAACAGGACACCCGGCTCCGGGGCTGAGCCAACAAGTCTTGGGATGCAGCCCATTGCTCCAGGCAGGATCTGCCCAGGGGTGCGGAGCATGACTGGTCTCTGCCAGCTGCACAGGCACGGTGGGGCCAGCAGCTCCCAAAAGCCCAGGGGAGGGAGCCTGTCCTCCAAAAACTGAAGGATAATCAGTCCATGTTGACAGCCGGAGGGGTGATGCCACAGAGGTGCCAGCAGCGAGGCCAGGGCTGCGTGGGCTGGGCAGAACCAGCAGCCACGTCGCCCCCAGAGCTGGTGGCAGGGCACGGATGTGCCACAGCTGCCCATCCCCACCACCAGGATCTGCTGAGGAGCCCCAGGTGAGGCTTTCAGGGCACAGATGTGACTGTTGGAGACATTTGCAAACCCCTTCCCAGAACTGGAGTTGGTCCCTCATTTTCACAGTCGTTTTTATGTGCATGGCTGGATTTCAGAGGGGGAATGGATTTCCCATTTTTCCCATGGGGAAAAGCCCCCAAAAGTCATCCTCAACCAGCACCATGGAGACGGGCACACCACAGCATGGGCTGATGCTGCTTCTCAACACCCTTCCCAAGCCCCAGCCAGGAGAAAGAACCACAAACCACCCAGCTCTGCTGGATGAGCCTCTGACAGCCCTTACCTGTCGCTGCTTCAGGAAATCCAGGGCAATCTGCACGTTCTGCAGACGGTGGAAGCGCATCCGCCCCTTCTCACGTGGCTGCAAGAGAGAGGCAGCAGCTTCAGGTCAGGCTCACAGGGTTGGCTGGACTGGTAGCACCCAACATGCACAGTGGCCCCCCAGATCCCCTGAGAGCTGTCAGTGTGCTGGTGTGACCCCCTGTGCAGCCACACAACCTGCTCTATACCATTCTGGAGCAAATAAAGCCATGGCTCTGCACAATCCTGCTGGAAGGCGGCAAAAAGGCCCCAGAGGGAGACTGAGGTGGGAAAATCTGAGATCTAGACCTCTGCTGAGACCCCAAAGGTTGGTGTCCAGGCCTGGCAACAGGTAGGACTGGCTCAGCCTCCAAGATCTCAGGGCAGGATCTCACCCAGCCCATGGACAGCCAGACAAGTTGGGAAAAGGGCTCAGCAAAGAGATGGGCTCAAACAGCTACAGAGTCCGACTGATCCAGGTGGAAGCAGAGGTAGGACATGGAGACCCAGGCAGGGACAAGCTGTGGGTCCCCACTGATGGCAGAGGAACCCCAACCTCAGCATCAGCCCCTCCAGACCCAGCCTGGCTCTTCCTGCACATGGGCAGGGGCTGCTGCTTGAGGTACCATCTCCAAATCCTTCAGGAAAGGGAAAATGAGACACCCTGGACTGTGCCTGTTGCTGCTGCAGGTCAGGGATTTCCAGAGGTACCCGTTGGCTGAGTCATGGCCAGGGAAAAGGTATGGGGATGTTGGGTCTGCTTTGAAATCAGTAGGAGTGGGAGGATCAATGCCCAAATCCTGATCCCAGCCTCAATATGAGGATTCACCAGGATGTTCATAAAATCACAGAAAGTTTGGGTTGGAAAGGACCTTAAAGACCATCTAATTCCAACCCCTTGCCATGGGCAGGGACACCGTGTTCTGAACTGTTAGGACACCCCAAGTCCTCTGAATCACCTTCCTTCCTCAGCCTGAAGGGAAGACCTGTCCCTGCGAGGAGAGGAGCTGTCCCTGCAAGGGGAGGAGTTGTCCCTGCAAAGGGAACATCTCCAGGCCTGCAGAGAACCACCAGGAAGGTGCTACAGCCCAAGCTCCTCCTGCTGAGGTGACACTGCACAAGGGCATCATCACCCAGAGCACAGGGGCTGGAAAACACATCTTCTCTTATACCTGACCAAGTTTTGGGGTCTGTCCCCTTCAGGCTGACCCTTGCCTGGGACCAGGCTGTGCTCGCTCCCACCTCCACTCACATGCACGGTCGTGCCCCGTATCCCAGGAAGTGCCTGTGCCCGGAGCCTGTCCATGCAGTGCCAGGTGAGCAGCCGTGTGGGACCCATCCCTGTCCCCTCCCACCCCGTGGAGGGGCACATGCTGTCACACCGGGTGGGTGAGTGCCCTGGCTGCAGGCGGATACTGCGGTGCACGCACAGATAATCCAGCTCACAGGAACGAGGGAGCATCTCCACTCTCACAGCTTCCCCTCCACACACCCTCGCTCAGGGCGACCACCCCAAGTGGGTTTTATCCAAAACCGCAGCTAAAACCGAGGAGAGGGGAAGGCTGGGCTGCACTGGACTATCTGACGGCACTCCAGCGTCTGCCAGGGATAGGCTGCATCCGGGACAGGCTCAACCTACTTCTTCATCATCATCATCTTCCTCCTCACGCTCCTCGCTGCTTGCACGGCACCAGGCCGGTGCTCTCACCAGGCGAAGGCTCCGCTCAGCTGGCGGCTCTACGGGCTAAGGAGGACGGGAGGGACGGCGACGGGAGGGTGACACAACAGGGGAGACAGAATGGAAACCAAAATGCAGCACCCGGGTGCGAGGAGAAATAAAAGAGCAAGGGACGAAGGCGGCTGGGTCTCTGGCACGCTCCGAGCCCCAGCACAGGAATTTCCTCCTGATTTTGGAAGCTGGGAGCTGTGTGGATCATGAGTAGCGTGATCCAATTTTTCAGCCCCCACAAAAACCGATTTGGCGTCTCTGGAGGGTAACGGAGGGAGGTAGCAGATCTTTGCCCAGATCCTATTTTGGGGGAAAACTAAAATAATTCCTGCTGTGCTACCCTGTTACAGCAATCGGGATTCTTCCTGGAGCTGAGGGAATGTGTCAGTCTGAGAAGGAGGAGGAGGAGGAAGAAGGAGGAGGGGGGATTCCACGAGAAGAGGTTTGCACCACTGATTGCTACAAACCCAGCTCGTGCAGGAGCTGAGCTCGGGGCAGGAGTGTCAAATCTGAGTTAAACTGCTGGGCACGCTGCCACAGAAGCAGTTTATAGTCAGATCCGCTATTATCCATGATTTTAAATTTGGAGCCAAGACTGGAAGATGCAGGTGTGTAAGACTTAGCAAAAAGAGGGCTTTACCCAGGGCACCATAATCAGATGCTTTGGTGGCATCCAAGAGAGACCAGCCTGGGGGACAGGGCTTTGAGTGAAAATAAATAATAATAATAATAATAATAATAATAACCATAATAATAAATAATAATAGCAATAATAATAAAAGAAACAATGACAGACATTTGAAAACAAAACTGTGGCATGAGAAATGACAGCTGATGGCTGGGAGTGGAGTGGAGCAGGGGGAGGACAGAGGGGGCTCAGGGTGGGGGGTGGTTCCAGCATCCCTGTCCATTCCTGAAGACTTACCAGCTTCACTCCCGACAGCACTTCCAGGAGGGAGATGAGGTTGTGGCCATCTCGTAAATCCTCGTAGAGGTCATTGATGTGCTTGCGCACCTGGGGAGGGGAAAAGCCATCAGGCCATTTCAAACTGTTACTCCAGAATTATGGCCAAGGAGAGCAGCCTCCCCCTTCCCAAACGACCTGGTAGAAGCTGCTGCCAGTTTTACACGCACAAAATCTGACTGTTAAACCATCTGTACTCCAGGTAATCCCATAACACTGCACACAGATCCCTGCGGGAAGGGCAGCTCTTCCTGAGGCGGTGGTTTAACTTCTCACATTCCTCACAGCATCTCCCAAAACACAGCACCCAGATCCCACCTGGCAGCAGAGGAGGTTTCCATGGGCAGCACAGCTACAGGAGCAAGCTGACCCCATCCAGCTCTTCCCCAGACACCAAGGTTTCACTTTCCTGGGAGTCCCCAGATGTTTTCCCAGAGAAGCCTCAAGATTTTTCTGGTTTTTCCATCCTTGTAAAATTTAGAAAGCAGCCAAAAGCTTGGCACAGAGTTTTGCAAAGCTGGCAGGAAAACACAGCTGGGACACCTTGTACCCAAGCCATTTCTTTTCCTTCTTTTTCTTTTTTTTGTTTTTTTTTTTTTGTTTTGTTTTTGGTAAATGGAGAATTAATTAAAACCCACCCAGCACTAACCAAGAAAAGCAGAAGGCACCTTGTGGTGACATGTTAATCCTGCTTAAAAACACGTCCCTTGGCACTGTTTGGGGCTCCTCCACATGCAAGAGCATCCTTTGAAAGACAAAAAAGCCCATTTTTCCCTGGCAAGGTGGTGTGAGGGAAGAACCTCCTTTGCCCTGGCATGAGGGAGGATGCACAAGCTTCCAATTAAGCAAGGACCAGGTACCCAGGAGGGAAAGGTAATAAAAGGGCTTTGTGGTGATGCTACAGTGCCCTCCAAAGGCTCCAGCACATTTCCAGCACATCCTGCTCTGCTCTGAGTAAAGACACTCGTGAATACTGAAATCAAACAGTCCTCGGCATAAAAAAAAATTGTAAAAAACCTTAAAAAGGCATTTATCTGCCAGTCCTGAGCTGGAACAGACACACACACGGTCATTTAACCGGCTTCATAATAAAATACGTGACTCTTACCTTCATCAAGTGTTTATTGACCCATTTAGTGAAGGTTTTCTTTTGGACTCTGTCCCGTTCATCTGTCAAAAGAAGACAAAGGCAGCTCTTGGTCAGTGGTTCTCATGCAGAAACTCAAATGACTTTGAAATGAGGGGAAGAGACAGAGGGATCGCCGCCGGTGCCAGGACGGATCCCGCGCCGGCACAGGGAACAGAGGCGGCTTATTCACGGGTTAGTGTGGGACAGGGCCCTTCACGAGGCTCCAGCATCTCCCTGGGGCAGGGAAATGGGAGCTAGGACAAAATACACTGGTTTCCTGGTGAGAACAGTGCTATTTAACGAACGCAGCGTGGGTGACTGGGAGAGGTGTAACTGCAGCACCAACTGAATGGCCAAAATGTGCCCCTGCTGTGGCTCCTCGGCCCTTCTGGAGGCAGCACAGGGAGGGAGGGGGGGTTTGCCCGAGCCCACCCACTTTAGGAGGGTGTCCCTCTGCCCTGCCCGCTCCCGGAAGGCTTTAGGGCATTATATAAACCCCCCAGATGTCCCGTTACAGGCCTCGGCCGGGCACCACCAGGGTGTGCAATTAGCAGCTTACTCTGTCGCTGTATTTTTGGTTCATTGGATTGTCAGGATTTAATGTTTATTTCTGTCCTGCAGCTCAGCCCTGGCCAGACACTGAGAGTTCTGAACGCCGGCGGGACACAGTGACAACGTGGGTGACACTCCCAGGGGGTCCCATCCCCAGGGGTGGCGGGGTGACAGGATGGGAGATTTGTGGTGATGCCCAAGCAGCAGTGGGGGAGCTCCAGGCAGGCTTTTTGCTCCACGGAAAAAATAATATCACATGAAAAACAAAGGCAAGAAGACGAAAAGAGAGGGGCACAAGATGGGCCACACACACTGGAGGGTCCCACAGGGTGCAGGGGGGTCCCACTCAGCTCCCACTTCCCCATGCCCAGGCAGTGAGGAGGGCTCAGGGCAACCCCAGCAGCCAGCCCTGTGCCCAATGGGATCACTTGGGTTTAACAACAACACCCCAGAGGAAAAAGTTCCTCAGCATCAACCCCACAGCACATGACCCCAGGCTCCCAAGCACTGTCCTGTCCATCCCAGGGGATCCCTGGGATATTCAGGAAAGGATGAGCCCCATTCCCCCAAGAGACTCCCTCTGACATCCGGGTCCACCAGGCAGCAGCACCCCTCGCTTTGGTTTTAAGCCAAAAATCAAGAAAAGGGAGAAAACAGCATCTCTCAGCCAGAGATCCCCATCCACACCACGTGTCCTGCCAGACAGCCCCACACCCCACTCCCCGGGATGGAGGGGTCACTGAGAGTCTCTGCACAGTCCCAGAGGCCCTTGAGAAGACCTCCCAACACCTCCATCCACACAGATTGGAAAGCACCATCCAGCATCCTTCCTCTTCCTCCTCCACCCCACGGCTTCCCCTCCTGAAAGCGCCGCGGTCAGACACGTGGCACACGGCAACACGTCACTTCGCCATGTCCCCCTCCATCCCGGGGCCAAGGCACCCAATCAGGTGCCAAAAAACTACCCGTTGGTTGAACTACGTCCACACTCACTTCCCGCTCTGCCGGGCTCCAGCCTCGGCTTCCCGGGACAATGCGGCTGAGCCACGGAGCTGCTGCCTGGCACCGCCAGCCATAGGAAGCTGTGTCACTCTCACGTGTTTTTAGGGACTTTTCCTTCACCCGACCCTCCCAGAGTCCCGGTGTTGGGTCCCACCCCAACCCCGGTGTTAATTCAGGGTGGATAAAGCTCCATACCCCGTACCCCGCGTATCCCACAGGCCGGGCAGGGGAGGGTGGTGGGTACTAACCGATGCAGCACATCCGGCACACCAGGCAGGCGCTCAGCCGCCTCCTCTCCCCGGAAAGATGCCGCCTCTCCATCGCCCCAGCCCGGGATGGGGAGCGCTGGGTCCCGGCAAAGCAGCAGCTGCCTCCCGGCTCCCGGGGAAGGGTCTTCTGGCAGCACCACCCACTCGCCGACCTCGGCCCCAGTGGGTGTGGATGGGTGAGTTCTCACCCGCAGCTCCTCCCACCACACCACTTCCTACCCCTGGTGCCCCCAGTGCGGGCACAGGCCGTTCCTCCTCCGGGCTATCACCGCAAACCTCACCACGATGTCAACGGCTGCCTTGCCCGCGGTCTCCCGGCTCCTCGGTTTCTCCGGGTGCTCCCAGCCCTGGGTGCCGCCAGCGCGGCAGCTCCGTGCCAGCAAAATCCTCACCCACGGTCCCAATGGCCGGCAAAGCAGCTTGGAACACTCCCAGCACGGGAGGGCAGAGCTGCCACCTCCAGCACATGAGGAAGAAGCGGTGCCGAGTGCGGCGCAGCTCCGGTAACCGGCGGGTTGGGGGTGCGGGCACCGGCTCGCCCCGCAGAGCTGGGCACTGCCCGCTGGCCGGCTCTTGGCTTGTTTTTCCTCGTCTTGTTTTCCAGTTAATTGCACCAGGGACAGGAGGGACAATGCTGGGCTGTTCTCCCCGCTCCCGCCTGCGGCTCCTGCCCAAATCATGGCCCGGGTCTGAAGCGCTGGAGCCGGGACACGGCGCAGCCCCGCTCGGCACGCGGGGAGATAACGGGGGCCGCCTTATCACCACCTCTCTTCCTTTTCTTCTAAATATAATCCCCCTGCAGCCCTCCTGCCGGCTGCTGCCCCAGCCAGGAGGGCAAGAGCAGCCAGGGTGCTGCCTCGGGAAGGCAGGAGCGCGTCCCCGAGCATCGCATGGAGCACGCGGGGACGGAGGCACGTCACCGAGTCCCACACGGACAGTCTGCAGCCAGGCACCTCCAGTGCTGGATCCCAGGGTTGCCTGCAGGCCAGCAGCTCCTCGACGAGCTCCCTCTTCCCGTCTCTTGCAGAAATTGAGGGATTTCTTCCTTTTTTTTTGCCCTGTTTCATCACCTTTGGGTGGTTCCCGGGCTCCAACCAGATTAAACCTCCCCAGCCCGCACCCGCACTATCAGCTGAGCTAATAATAATGCTGGTTACTGCTTACTAACAATATTAAGGCATTGCAAGCTTATCTCTCCCTGGCTTATCTTTTCCAGAGTCACCCTGACAAACAACTTGTTGCAATCCCCTCATGTTCATCCCCTCCCTGGTTGCATCCCCCCATGCTCATCCCCTCCCTGGTCTAGCAGAGGTTTGCCGGCCCCAGCCACCAAGAACCACCCTGTCACCAGCCAGGGACAGCGAGCAGAGGCAATGGCCTGGGCAGCAGGCAGGTAGGGCACAGCCAGAGGGAAGGTTACAGTGGCTAAAGGAAATCTGTCCCACTCTGAAGACAAGCCAGTAGCAGAAAAAGCAACACCAGAGCTTCAGGTCCCCTCGCACGCAGGCCATGGAGCAAAGACTGGTGGCAGTGACACAGGGAACATCACCAGCAAACAGAGACCATGCATGTGGTTTAATTCCCTCCCCACCTCCCCTCCCCACATTGCAGACCAGAGCTCAGCCCACCTCATCCCCAAAAATGGGGATCCCAAAGGAACCAGGGCATTGTCTGCCCTCCACCACAGCAGCACAAATCCCCCACAGACGGGCAGAAGCAGCAGGGATCAAGGAACACTGGTGGCCACACAAGGGGAAGGTGGTTTGGGGAACTTCCCCTCTGCTGTTGGTCCCACAAGTGAACCCAGCTAGCGAGGGGGAACAGGGAAAACCATCCTGCCCCATATCTGGTATCCAGTGCTCCAAAATCAGAGGCATCAGCTGAGCATGGAAAGGAAAACTCCCACTCACCGTCCTGCTGGACCTCAGGGCCCCCAGGCACTTGCCATCGTCACAGGGATGGCTCCCACAGGCACTGGGTGCCAGAGAACCCACCACAACACCCTGCTCAGACAATTCCCTTCCCGTTTGCCCGCGGCAGCCTCCATCCTGGCAGCCTGCCTGTGCCCAGCAGCTCCCAACACGTCTGGCCGGGAGCTGCTGCTCCCCCATGGATCTCTCCTCCATCATCGCTGGCCTTGCTCGCTCTCACACTCCATCACCGTGTGCCTCCTCCTGCTCAGGCTGCTGCTGCCAGAGCCTGGTCCCAGCCCTGGGAATCAGTGGGATAGAAGGTGCCTGGCCAGGCACCATCCCTAATCCTAACCCTGGCTTGGTACCCTCTATCCTGTGTGCGCTCAGTGCTCCCCAGGATGGCCCTTTGCCATCCTTAGGAGGGAAACCAGGGGGTTTCATGTCGTCCACAGGCTCCTTCAGCCTCCTGGAATAAAGTTGGGAAGTGGCTCACAAACTTTCTGTCCCTGTTCATGAATTCCTGCTAAATCTGAAGGAATATGGGAAATCTCAGACAGGGCCCTGAGCTGGACAAGCTTGAGGACATCGAGCCCATACTCAGGGTTAAAGTGGCATTGAACTGTGAGAGACAACCTTGGGGTGACGGAGGGGTTGGTTACTGAAAAATTCCAAAAAAAATCAAATTTCTAAGCACTGAAACCCATTGCTCTCACTTCAACACAAGCAAAGAATGGGAACGCGCGGGGATTTTTTTTAAACCTGGTCCCGTTAAGATGGGGGATATGCAAAAAAACCTGGCTGGCTGAGGAGCAGGAGGTATTTGAAACATGCTGGCTGCCAACTTGAGAGCTGACATAATCCATCATGACAACAGAGCCAACCAGGCGGGATTTACAGAGCCTTTCACCCAGGGAGAGGAAACGGAGCCTGATTCAGCCTGGAAGAATGCACAAGAGATACCTGCGGTGGAAAACTATCCAACACCCAGATATTTAATGAGGGAGACACCTGAGAAGTGGTGATGCAAAGGAGAGGGGGGCGGATGCTCAGCAGAGCTGGGTGAGCATCACAGGGCAAAAAACTCGCTGCAAGATGACCCCCGTCTTCCAGGATGCTGTGCCCACGGGATGGGCTTCACCTGCCCTTTTCTGGGAAGGAGTGATGAAGGAAAACAGACATTGGATATACTTGCTGCTTGCAATACTTGCTCCAGGATTTTTTCCAAAAGGGATGGATTTGGGGGGGGGATAAACCCCTCCAAGAAGGGCGAAACAGCAGGTCAGCATGGGGAAGAGACAGTCAAGTTGGGAAGCATTCAGGAGGTCTCTGGATGGAGCCAAGCACATCTCTGGACAACACTGCCTGGCCACGGAGATTAATTAAATGGACAAGGAACGGCAGGTCAGCAGGAGGAATTGCAGCAAGTCTGGGTTTAGTGGGTGACGGTGCATTCTGTTTGTGCAATTCACTCTTAATCTCCCTCTCCCAGTAGTTTAGAGGGGGAAAGGAAGAAGTGTATCCCTAAACAGTATCTAGGGAAAAGTCCTGCGCGCTGCCCAGGCTGCGCAGTCCCGCCCCTTTTCATGGAAAAAGGGAAAGAAAAGGGGGATTCGGTCACGGCCGCGGGGAAGAGGCCCCATGCAGAGGCACAGGCTAGAACAAGCACTGCTGGAAAAAAAAAAAAAAAAAAAGAGGGAGGAATCAAAACAAACAAATCCCAGGAGGAAGAGGCCGGGAGACAGAAGGAGCTACCGAGTCCTTGTGCGGGGCCTTGGAGCTATCACACCTCCCTGTAACGAATCCTCACGCTCCTTGGGCGGTCATGTGCAAGCCCTATTTTGGGAAACTGAGGCAGGGTCAGCCCCAGCTGCTCGGCGAGGCCGTGCCAGCGCCAGGAGGAGCTCCCGGGGCTGTGTCTTGCTCCCGGAGACGCCGCTGTCACGGCGAGGGGTGGGAGTGACGCTCCCCTACACCGGGGCAGAACCGGGAGGCAGAACCCAGCCACGTGTGGTGGGATTGTGCCAGACAAAAAGCAGCCTCATCCCCAGCGGGACCACCCCCCAGTCCCAGCTGCTCTCAGCCCCACATAAGCTGGGAATGGGTGGCGAGGCCAAATTTAGGTGGTAAAACCTCCGAGTACCCCCCCCTTCATACACACAGGGCTCAAGGCCACCGGGAGGATCCCCATGGCCGTGTCCTCCTCCCTCCTTCCCACAACCACGGCCCTGCCCAGACGCTGCCAACAGCTCCTGGGGAGGGAAAACAATCCACGACCCTCCGGCCATCTTAGTGCCTCCCTGCCCCCCCGAACACCCCTACCTTCCCTGCTCCGGCTCCGCCAGTACAGGACGCCCGCGATGCCCAGGACGTGGCTCAGGACAAAGGCGGCGGGCGGCAGATAGGAGCTCTCCGACAGAGGCATTGTCTCCTATTCCCGGCCCGTTATCCCGAGCCTGGCTCCAAATTTCTTTCTCCTGAGGCTGCCGGAGTCCGGCATCGCCGGGAGGGCGAGGGGATGGGGGCCGAGTCGCTGCCTGTAGAAACTTCAAAAACTTCCTGCCTGCGCCTCTGCCCGCAGCTGGCTGTGTCTCCCCGGAGCTGGCAGGGCTTGGGACAGCCAGCGCCGCTGGGACTGGGAGATTTGGGAGCTCGAAGAGGGGGCGGGTAGAGGGACAAAGTGAGCGTCAGGCCGGCTCAAACATCTTTCCTCGGAGTTCTCGCGGCCAAACTTCGTCCACCCCCCCTCGCTCGGCGGGGAGAGACGTCATCTCCTCGATTTCCATTCCCAGCGGCGCTGGAAGGTCGGCTGCGGCTCCGGCGGCCGCGGCGAGGGGATATCGGCGGGAGCAGCCGCCGTGTCGGCATCACCGCAACACCCGCATCCTCACGGGGGGCTTGGAGGGGCACGAAACCTCGCCCCGCAACGGGTGACAGTCAGCAGCGTCCCCTGCCAGCACAGAGCCCAGCAATGCCAACACACCGAGGGAAGCTGGGATCGAGGGGGAGCAGCTGGGAGATGAAGGCAGCGCCTCGAGGGGCTCCCAGGGGGCTCGGTACCCCGGGCTGGACCCAGCAACCCCCTGCTCACAGGAGAACCTCTGCCCAGCAAAGAGGCAAAAGCAACAGCAATAAAATTTGGGATTCTGGGAGTCAAGCACCCAAAGGACATTTCCATCACCCTCCCTGGATGCCCAGGTTAAGGATTAACTGCCAGGACACGCCCTATGGGGAAATACCCCCAAAAGATGCTCCAACACCAGAGATTTGTCCCCCTCCCAGCCAGGTGTCCCACTTGCCCCCAGCATCACACCATGCACGGTGAGACTTTGCCGCCCAACCCTATTCACTAACGGTTTGCACCACGTTGGGCGTCACTCAGAGTTTCGGTTCTTTTCGGAACCGCTTCCGGCAGCAGCGGGACAGGGACGGCACAGGGAAACCGAGAGGAGCCGGTGCCTCCCCAGCCCCTTTGCCGTTGTAACCACAAGCAAACAGGGCGGGGAGGCTCCCACAAAGCCTGGATTGATTTCAGAGCCCATCACATACCACGTCCCCCCCACCAGCTCCTGAGGGAAGAAACTTGCTCTTGGATAGAAAGTTGTAGGGAATTAAAGGCTCGTTTTTTCCCGTTACCTTCCCCAGAGGGCTCAGACAAGAGAAGGTTGTTCTGCCGACGCTTGGAGGCGAAGGGGAAGCTGTTTAGGTCAGGATGGTACAGTGCAGACCTGCAGAACGTCAGCCTGGCTCAGGATTTACTGATGGGAGAGCCAGGAATCCCAGCTGAGGATTTACTGACCAGCCAGGAGTCCCAGCTCACACAGGGACAGCGCCACACCAGACACCATCCTGCAGCACCCACTCCACAGCTGGAAAACCCCACAAGGTCCAGAGCATCACCCAGGTGCAAACTGATTTATATTTATAGCCTTGAGCAGCTCCCCAAACCCTGCAGCCACAAGTTGGTCAGGCTCACAAAGAAAACCACATCGAGCAAAACCTGACAGACCCAAACACAGCCTGAAATATTCCAAAACTTGGCACATGTTGCCCAGAGAAGCTGTGGATGGCCCATGCCTGCAAGTGTTCAAGGCCAGGTTAGACAGGGCTTGGAGGCAGGAATAAGATGAGCTTTAAAGTCCTTTCTAACCCAAACCATTCCATGATCCAATACTGCATCATTCCCTGGGGGTCCTGCACCCCTGTGACCTCCTAACATTGTTCAGGATAACGAGATGGGCAATAGAAAATACAGAGTTACCCCGGGGCTCGGCGCTGTTGCAATATATTTTTCTAGAGCTTCATCCCTGCCCAGATGAAAAATATCCCAGCATAGTTTTCATCCAAAGCCGTCTGCTTTGTGTTAAGGCTGCAGGAGGAACGACCCACCAGCAGGCACGAGGCCACCATAAATGGGCCCGTGGTCCACCCTGAGCAGGGCAAATAACACCCTGCAAGGCAGGTGGCTGCTGGTGATGTGATGGAGCTGGGATGTTCCAGCAGAAAAGGGTCTGGGAAGCAGGAGCTGCTTTCCCACATCCCCTCATTCCAGCTGCATCCACGGGGGCTGAGCTGCTCCTGTGCTTCCTGGGTGCTTCCCGCATGGAGCAGCTGACAAAATGCCCTGAGCACCTGATAAAATGCCCTGAGAACTGCCAGCTGCTCCAGCTGGACAAGGCTTTGGGTAAAAAAAAAAAACTTTAAATATATATACAATCATCTATAAATATATATTTTACTTCTAGATACCAACAGACTTTAGATATAAAAATGTCACAGAACCATAGAATATCCTGAGTTGAAAGTGACCCACAAGGATAGAGAATATATATATACAGAGAGAATATATTTATATATATATTTATATATATTTATATATATTTATATAAATGTATATTTTCATATATAAATATATCCTCTGGCTGCACCAGGACACCCTGGGAATTCCTGTGATCCCCCACTCCATCCTGATCCCCCACTCCATCCTGCTCAGTTTAACACTCTCACCCTACTTTCCTTTCCCCGTTCAGCACAAGCCACTGCAGGAAGGTGATAAGGCAAGAGGAGGCTGATCTGGGGAGCCTCGAGAGCCAACGGCGGGTTTCGGGGTGACTCGTCAGAGTTCTGGGGACCACCCACCCCCGGATGCAGGCCCTGACCTCCCACAGCATGAGCCTGCCCACCCTGCCTGCCATGGAAACCACCACGAGCACCCAAAACACAAACAGCCCGTTTTAGTTCCTCGCAAGGCGGCTTCAACCGTCGCCTCAGCCCAGAAAGGAAAGGGGTGGGGAGAGGACACGAATCTCCCGCCCGCGCAGGAATTTGGGGAGCGGAGAGGCCGTGCCCTCCCACAGGGGGGTCCCCACCTTACAGTGCACCCCCTTTTACACAGGCTGCCCTGGGCAGCATTTTGCAGCCCTGCGCATCACCCAGAATGATGGGTCACATCATTCTGATCACACACCCCCCCCCAGCACCTTGCCTGGGTTTTAGGGTACCCCACAGGGCAGCTCTGGGGATGCAGACCCCAGACCCTCCCTTGCTCCAGCCATGCTCCTGCCCGGAGCTGAGTCATCCCTGGCTCCGGACAAGCACTGGGTGTCCAGGGCTGTTCCTCCCCCTCCATGTGCCTCCCCTGTGAGTAATGCTCAGACGACAGGGCCGCCGCGGCTCCCGGCTCCGGCATCTCCTTATATGACCGGGGAAGCTGCCGGGCAGCGGCACACGGGAGCCGGGCACAGCCCTCGCTTCCTCGGCACCATCCAGGGGATGGAGGCACCCTGGCACAGGGTGAATGATGCCAGTGGGGTGCTGTGGCCTCCAAGAGGCACCCGAGGCCCCATGAACTCCAGCCAGGGCCGTGTGTCCCAGCCCCGGGAGGTGGCAGCCAGGTGGCACTGTGGAAACGCTGGAGCGGGCATCACCCGATGGCACTGGGGACAGTGGCCAGAGCCAGAGCTGGCACCCAGCAGCACTAAACTGGCGGGAAACATCACTCCAGGGCTCTGCCTGCACCCCCTGTGCCCAAGGGTGCTGTCACTGCCCCTCAGCCAAGCCCACCCAAGTCCCCTATCACCTGCAGCAGGAACCACTTGGTTCCTGCTTGGACGTGGAAGCAGCTGTAAGCACATTGGGGGATCCCGGGGGGGATTCTCTGCCCTAAATGGGCATCAGGGTCACCCTACCTTGGCCTCGCAGCAGAGTAAAGGTCCCATCCAGCAGCAGTGCTGAGCACACACAAACTCGTGACTGCAGGACAGGAGCCAGCTTTCCTGCTGTGCTTCCTCAGCAATGCTTTTCCCCTTTTTGTTGTTTTCTCCTCCTTTCTGGGAGCTTTAAGGGCAAATCTCAGTCGCTTACGGCAGCAGCTGAGAATTGCCGAGGAGGGGAAGGAGACTCCAGGTTTTGGATCAGAAATGCCCAGGTAAATCACAGACAACACCATCCCCAGCTCCCAGGGGTAGGTCCTGCTCTGGAGCAGGGCAAGGAACCTGGCTGGGTCAGACAGGAGAGCAAACCCACCACAGCCCTAACGCCGAGCCAGGGGACAGAGCACATGCCCCACACCGACACCCAGCCATGCTCATTCCCCCCCTGGACTTTCCCCCCTTGGCTAAACCCGCGGCATCACGCCCTGCTTGCAAACCGCAGCAGAGGCAGCTGCAGACAGACAGACAGACAGACAGACAGCCCAGCAGGACGCATCCCTGGCTGCCGAGCGCGCCCGCACGTGCCAGCGCACCCCTTTGTGCCGGCGCACCCCCGGCAAGCACGGGCAGGGCCCTGCCGGGGCGCGGGGCCCGCTCCACCCTGCCCGCGGCGCCAGGAGCCATGGGAAAGGAAAGCCAGAACAAAGATGACGTTTCTTCTGATCCGGGCTATTAAAAACAAGGTGGAACGAAGGCAGGTCACGGCTCCCCACGCTGCCCAGCGCATCACGGGCTCCGCTGCCTCGACTCAAAGTCCTCCTCCCTCCCTGCTGCCGGTGAATCACCGGAGCGTGTGCGGGCAGAGCCGGTGATCCCTCGCCATGTGGGCCCCGGCGCCCGGCCCTGCCCGCGTGCCGCCGGCTCCTGGCACGGCGGGCACATTCCCCACGTTAAACATTTCCCTCTGGCTTTCATCACCCCCGAAAGCGGCCGCGGTCCCGCTGGGAGGAACGGGGAAAAATCTGCAGGGTCCCGTGAGGGCCCCCCTTGGCATCACCACCCCACTCCGGGGAAAAAAAATTGGGACTGTGCAAGCTCTCAGAGAGCAATGCTCTCGTGGCCCTGGCAAACCAACCTCCCCAGCGTGGGGTTTTGTGCAAATAGGGATTTTGGCTCCGAGTACCCCATCATCGCTCCCCATTTGCACAGAGAATAGTGGGAGCCTGAGCTGGGCTTCACCCTATTAACCAGAGCAGCCTCGTTCAGCCCAGAGCTTGAGGGGCTGTTCTGCACCAACCACCCCCCGGATCAGTGCTGTGAGGGCAGCACAGATCAATATTTGCCTGCAAATCACTCACAGAGGAGCTGCCCACGCTGCCAAAGGTCAGCTGGATGAAGCAAAGACAGGGGAGAGGGAAGGGGCTGCAGGGAGGAACCTTGGACCCCACCCACCACCATTAGTGGTAAAATCAGAACTCTGAGGAAACAGGGAAAGGAAGCTCTGATGATAAGAACAGAGATGTTCCCCTTTCCTGCAGACGTCTGGGCACCAAAATTAGAATAATATCTTAAAAAAAACCAAGACTTCCCTTCCCACAGCAGAGCTGCTGCCCTGGCTGGAGGTGGGGTGGGACATGGGACAGGACCCCCAGGACCACCTTGCTGTGGGATATGGGGGTGGAGGGCAGGGATAAGAGACAAGTCTGGAAGCAAACATCATTCCTGCCGGCTTTCATGCTGCAAAGGCAAACAGCTGAGCTGGGGCAAACAGCCACCTGCTTACAGCTTAATCATTCCCCAGCAGCAGAGCTAGGCATGAACTCCTGCTCCCAGGCTGGAGGGCAAATCCCCCAGCACACCAGCAGTTATGGGGTCTACAGGAATCTGACATCCCAACAGGGGCTATCCAAAGGGGGCAACTCCAATGAGAGGGATGGAGCCAACAGAAGAACACAAGGCCTCAAGAATCTCCAAAATCACACAAAAGGAGACTGTTCCCTTCACAGCAGGAGCAGGGAGGCTCACCTGGCCCCCACAGCTCCTGCAGGAAAAGCAGTCAGCATCTCCAAGGCACCAGCAGGGAGCTCCAGCTTCCTTTCCTTGGCTGGGCTCACTTTTGGTGCTCCAGATTCAGCACCTTTCCCAGGGAAATCCGTAGGCATCAGCACTTCCAGCCCTGCTGCTCCCCGTGCAGGTAGGGTGCCCACCCCTCCATGCATCCCCCAAAGTGACCACAGCTCCCCCTCTCCCACAACATGGATCCCAGCAGATCCACACACACGAGCCATGTGCATGCCATGCCATCCTGGACACGCCTCATTCCAACCCTCTCCAACACTGTCCAGGCTTTTGATCCATCCCTTCAGCCCAAAAGTGAGCGAGTCACACCAGAGAGGGGGGGTGAGGGTGATCTCACCGCTTCTTTCCCAGCATTACAAACCCTCCTTCCATCCACCCTCTCCAAGGCTGCTGGGATTTTGCTGACGCAGCAGTTCAGGCATTATTTCATCCCCTTCCACTTCTCGGAAGCCTCCCCTGCCTCGTCACCCCTGCGAGGACGCTGGCAGGGAGCCGGAGGGCGCTTGCTCATCGAATGATGCCACGAGACTCACGGCCATGTAACCCCGGCCCTGGGAAAGCACCGAACTCCCCTGAGCTGGTATGAACTCAGTGCCATCGTCCTGCAAGGAGAAGGCAGAGGGAGCAGGAAACAGAGACAGGCAGCAGCACCGGGGCACAGAAAAAAGCTGCACATCCGGAGGCAGACGGCCAAGCAGCGAGGGCAGCTTGGAGCCGTCTTGGATGCACATGGAGCTGCTGGGTGAGAGGGATGAGGTGATGCCGGAGCACAGGGATGCGCAGGGATAAGAACACCAAGTCTTTTGGGGAGTGAGCAATGTCAGCTCTAGGCAGAGGAAGGCTCGCTCGCACGCCCACGTGCAAGAGGACACACACGTCTGCACGCCTTCCCAGGGGCCTGTGCTGACACGGAGAGGTGGCATCTTTCCCAGGCCGGGGGAGGAGGAGGAAGGCGATGCCATCTCTGGGTCCCTCCCTGCCCCTCTGGCCACAGGGACAACACCACACACCTCCACAGAGCCGCTGTCTCTGGGGCTGGGAAACACCCGCTCCGGAATTCCCAGCACACCCCGACAGTGGAGAGAAAAAGCTGGGAAAAAAAAACCCCAAAACATAAAAACCACCAGAAAAAAACCCCACCACAAGATTTGACAGAAGCCCCGGCAGAGCCCTGTGCCGGAGAGCACCCCAAGCCCTGGCTGAATCCAGCACCTGCTCCCGCTGCCTGCACAGGAGCTGAACACCAGGAATGCCCCGAATCCTGGGAAAATCCCCAAAATAAAGTCCCAGGCCGCAGTCTCTCTTGGAGGAGCCAGACCCCACAGCTGAGCCCCAGGGAGAACTGCAGGGAGCCGGGTCGGAGCCGCAGCGGTTGGATCATCCCCGGCCGCTCAAGTCCAAGCTTTGCACTTCCCACAGCAGCGGCTTAGGGAGCAGGAAAGCCGGGGGGTGGAGGGATGGCCGGCATCAAAACTCCTTTTCTACCAGCTAACAAAAGACCCCGTGTCTCCGCAAAGAGGCTTGTTATTCCAACGCCAACCAAAGGCTGCTTGGCAGCGGGAGAAATAGGAAAACGTTAGGCTAGTGGGAACTGGCTGGGCTTTGTTTGGGGGTGCTGTGTTTGCACAGGGTCCACACAACGGGGGTGTCAGGGCCAGGGGAGTCAGGGCTGGGCTCCCCCTGACTGGGCTGCCTGGGTATGGCCGGGCTGGCAGCCCCCAGCTCTGGTGCCCTCATCCTGCTCCTCACAAATAAAGCACAGAGGCAAAGGGAGGTGTTCCCCCATCTTCTGCCTTCAGCCCCCCAGGTGTGCCCCAAAAAGCAGCTCAGGGTCACAAGGAACACAAGGACAGAGGTGGCAGAGCTGCCACCCTAGAGCAGGAGATGTGCAAAGCCTCCTCTGAGAAATGGAGGTCAAAGAGAAGGAAGCAGCCGATTGCCTCCTCTTCCTCTGCAGATGGAGGGCAGGCAGCAACCTTGAGCCCTGATCTCATTAGATGTCCCAAACTAAGCAGTGTGAAACCTGATTAGCGCCAGGCGGGAGGCGGGCGAAGGAGCGGCAGCTCGGTCAGCCGGCCAGCACCAGCACCCTTCCACTGGACAGGGGTGGCCTGGGGAGCAGGGCACCCACAGCACCCTCCCCACAGCACCCAGGATCTCATCCTGGTCCTTCCATGGGCTCAACCAGGCTCATGGTTCATGGCTGTGCCGTGCCCTGAAGTGATGTTTCATCCCAGCTGCTGCCGCCAGCTCCTGGCTGGCCGGCCTTGGCGTGCAGCAGCAGCAGCAGAGAGAAACGTAGGTTAAAAAAAAGGAGGGAGGCAAGAGCCTGAAACTTCTGTTCCCTAGAGACCTGCTCTCCCGCAGAGAACCTTAATCCCTGTTAAAAAGCAAATGAAATAATCCAGTTGCTAACATTGCTCTGCCCTCTTCGTTCAAGCCCCAGATCTGCTGGACCCCACCGGCCTGGCCCAAGCCCAGCAGATTCCCTCAGCAGGGCTGAGCTGGACCTTTCCAGGACTAAAACCACAAGGCTATGGTGGGAAAGCTGTAAACCAACAGGGACCCTCAGTTAGGGCACAGCCTGTGAGTCCCCACAGCTGGCAGTGGTGCCCAGGGGACACTTCATCAGGCGGCTGTGCCAGAGGAGCACCATCATCCCATTCCCAGGAGCGACCAGCCCCATCCTCCTCATACAGAGGGAGACAGGACTGTGAGAGCCACGTGCCAGAGGAACCAAAACTCACCAGAGTCTCCACCCACGGTGGCCGGGGCAGATGGTGGCCCTGGATCTCTTATCACACCCGGCCACCTTGGGTGGCCCCAGCCTGGGCTGCTCCTCAGGGAAGCCACCACATGATGGGACGAAAGCAAACAGCGACGGTGGCACACGGGGATGAGCTGTGGTGCCACTCCAGCACTGGCACCGTGGCACACACCGGGGCAGGAGGCTGCTCCTGACTCCTGCTCCAATAATCCCTCACATCCCTCCGGCAGCAGGGCCAGCATGTAACACCTAAACCCCTCTTTTTTTTTAACAGTAGAAACTCAGCGGGGCCAAGAAACTCGTCACTGCGGGCACGTACACGATGGTGAGGCAGCAGGAACGAGCACGGACCCACTCATGGCTGCCTGGGCACAAGGAAAATCTGAACCTGATTCCCCTGGGGAAAGCACGTGGCAGTGACAAGGTCAGATGGAGCCAGATTAGCTGGCATGCACCGAGAGGGCCGAGGAGATGCCGGGTTTGAGCCAGCTGCCAAGTAAACAACAAACTCCTCAGAAAGCGAAACCAGCCGTCCTCGTGCTCCTGGTAAAATTAACCCAGCAATAAATTTGTAATCAAATGGGTTTCCTGAGCCGAGCCCAAAGGATCTGGTCACCCCAGGGGCCGTGACAGACGCTGCCCCGGGAAACTCAAGATGGAAACTGTGTGGAAAGTCCAGGTGACCCCGCACCCGCTGGGGCAGGGTCCCTCACGGAGCAGCATCTTTTGTCCCTGGCACAGAGGCAGGGATCTGGCAGGGCCCCCCAGCCCCATCCCAGCTGGGCGGGCTGGGGGCACTGGGATGCTCTCCAAGCCTTTGGGAGGAGATGGATGCTGGCACGGCGCCGGGGGGTCAGGGGCCTGGACTTACATACACGAGCATTTACATATGAAACACTCCCAGCTCCAATATCCGCTGCTGCCTCCACCTCCCTGGGGAGATGAATAGAGATGAGGGGGGAGAAGGGAAAAGAAACCTCTCCAGCAATAAAACCTTGTTTTCCTCCAGCTCTGGCCAGCCCAGCAGCTCAAGGGCAGGCTGGGCCAACTGTTTTCAGCACTAAGAGCACACTTAGATCCGTGGCAAATGCCAAACAGCAACAGCAAGATGCATGGCACAATGTTTCCATGCCAGTGTGCACCACAGAGCCAACCATCACTGCCTGCAAAGGTGGGCATCCCTTCTGTGCTTGGATGTGTGGGGAAACCCACCAGCAGCATGAAAGGGGTGGTTGTGCCCACTCAAAGAGCTGCTTGGCCTCCTCCAAGCGTAGAATCCCAGACTGGTTTGGTTGGAAGGGACCTTAAAGCCCATCCAGTCCCATCCCCTGGCACGAGCAGGGCCACCTTCCTCTACAGCAGGTTGCTCCAAGCCCCATCCAGCCTAGCTTTGAACACTTCCAGCTCCTTGCCCCTTCCCTGCCCACCATGTGCTTTCCTCCATCTCCCTGCCTGCTCCACTTCTGAATTAAAGCCACACAGGCCTGTGTTAAACAGAGCTGGTGACAGACAAAGTCGGCATCACTCAGTCTGCAGGCAGCCAAACAGGCCAAAACCCGAAGATTGGGCTCCCTGGGGACTTGCCACCCAGGTTTTCATGTTCCCATTACAGGCTCACAGGAGTGGAAAGTGCCACAGGCAACGGGATGTGGGAGCCAGCACGGGAACCAGCGCTCCCGGCAGGGCTCTGGGCAGCACCTGGAGAGGGGAATGCTGCCAGATCAGCTCCTGCAACCAGTCACCTTGTAAATGCGATTAATAATGTCGGGTTGGCTCCCTGCACCTCGCTCTCGCAGGCAGGAGGGGAATTTGCCGAGCTGCAGCTGGAAACGGGGCTGGAAAGCCCCGTGTGAGAGGTTCAGCAGCAGCCCCAAAACACAGAGAGGAGGGTCACTGGCACCCAAACCCAGCACCCAACCCTGCTCTGGCTGCCAAGGGGCTGCAGATGGGGAGGATGGAGCCGGTCACCACCCCCGGCACACAGCGACTCAGGGCTCCTTTCACATTGATTCCCAGTGCCAGCTGCAGCGAGGCTCAGGAAAAATTTATGATGGACACCACGGCAGCATAAGAAAGTGAATTATATTCCTCCCAGACGCGATAACTCAGGGCAGCTGTCAGCCACAGAGCTGCGGGATTAACCCTTCGCGGGAGGGTGGGGAGGCTGCCAGCCCGCCGGTGACAACTCCCTTGGCTCCCTGCTAAATTAAACATGGAATTGATTCACCTTTGTTATACAATGGGATCAGCTGGTAAAGCCCAGCCAGGCTGAGGCCACGCTGTAAAAAGGGGCAAGTCAATGAGAGTGTTGTTGGATGACAGGCGATGGCATTCCAGGTGCCTCCTGTTTTCCGCTCTGCCTGCCTTCCTTCCGAGCAGGAGAATCCCCAGAGCTGTCTGCAGCGGGGTGAGGTTGGCTGGGAATTCCGGAGGGAAAAAAAGCTCCTCTAACAGCGGGGAGGGATAAAAATAAAGGAAGAAGGGGGAGAAAAAGCAAGGAAAGCATTCCCAGAGCACCAGGTAAACTGAGCTGCTCTCCCGCAGCCCGGGCTCGCTGCCTGCAGCAGCGGGACAACGACCGCCTGCCTCCAGCCACCTGCCAGGGGCCAGCCCCGCAGGATCCGGTGTCCCAGCCAGCTCTCCAGGGACAGCCCGCGAGGCAGAAGAGGACAAAGCCCTGGGAAAGAGTTTTAGAAAGAAAGGAAGGGGGAAAACAGCAATCTGCACCCGGGTGCCACTGTGCACCCGCAGGCAGTGGGATCCATGCACCGAAAACACCCTGACCAAAGCCGGATCAGCCCCCATCCCGTGGGAACGGCAGCCAGCTCCTCTCCCTTTAGCAGGAATTTGAGCTCAATTTCTTTTCCAGTTGTTATTTGCAAAGCAGCTTCCCCGGCCTCCCTGCACTGCTCCCAGGGCTGGGTCAGCCGCTGCCCCAGCGCTCGCTTTGTGCCCGGACCACAGCGCTCCGAATCCAAATAAAAGACAAAAGAGGGAAGTGAAGCGGAGCCATGGAAGGCACCACCCCTGCCCGCCTGGGAGCTCCACAGGGAGCCAGCGACTCCTGGACATCCCGGGAGTGCTCGATTCGCCACGATCAATGGTAGATGGTCGGGCTCAGCCGGAGCCCTCGGAAGACGCGACGCCGGAGCGGCTCAGCCTCTCCCCACACTGCACATCCACACCACGGAGGGTGAGAAATACCTCTCAGGGTGCCGAGTCCACCCAGGAACTTCCTGTACTTCTCCAAGTTCATTTTCCAGCCGAACCCACCCCACTGCTCAGCTGAGTGGCATCAGGGTGGCCCACAAGCTCCAGCCGCTGTCTCCAGCTCGGCATTCCCGCTGGAGTCCTCGCCCGACGCCCTTTGACCACTGGCAGTGTTTCCTTATTAGATGAAGCACATGAAAACCTCCCATGGCTCGAGGCCACCCCCCTTTTGCAAATGAGCCCAGCGAGTGCCCCGCACCATCAGGGCCCCCCGGCATCCCTTACCCCACCCCTCCACGCCAGATTTCAGGGATTGTATGTCCTGGGGATATATTTCCAGCAAGGAGTATGTTTGAGGGAACTGGGAAGGCGAGGGAAGGAAAAAAAAAAAAACCACCAGGCTTCAAGATGGGAAGGCAGAAGACTGGGAACACACAGTCAGTGGGCAGAGCAGGGTGTCCCCATCCTGTGGGAAAAGCCACCCTGGTGACTCTGACACCAGCCCATCAGCCTGGGAGAAGCCACCAGAAAAAGTGTCAAAGCGGTGGAAAAATGAGCCAGGTGACACCCACGAGCAGATGGGAGGCAGATCCCTCCTGTCTTTGCCCCCTGACATTTGCCACATGCTCACCCTGCACTGGCAGCATGGTGCTTACAAAGCTGAAAAGGAGATTTACTGGTTTTAAAGGAATTTTTGGCAGCAGGAACCAGCCCAGAGGGGGATCCAAGCACCTGCCCCACTCACTGCTGCCCTTCAGCAGGACTGCTGTCCACTGGGTATGGACCAGCACTTCTCTCAAATCAAATAACTTGTAATAACAATAATAGCATCAGAGGTGTTGAAATGAGCTGTCATGGAGGTAGATCCTGCTCTCCCTGTATCCGGAAAGATCCCAGCAGATTGAGCAAGACCCACCACACGGTGCAGGATCTGCCTCCCTGGGCTCCTGCACCTCCCAGCAGAGCCACCCTGTCACACCTGCACGAGCTTTGAGTTTTGCCAGAGGAAGAAGGGAGAGAAACCAGAGCAAGGATGTGCTGCAGGAGCCAAATCTCCCCCCAGAAACCAGGGGTGGGAGCTCCCTGTGTCTCAGAGGAGCAAGGAAATTCCCCTTATCCATGAGTGCATGAATATCCCAGCTCTTTCACCCTGTGTTGGGGTACATCCCAAAGCAAGCAGCATCCCACAGCAACGCCCCACATTATCCACAAAAATATTAATAAAGCCAAAACACTCATGGAAGCGGCCCTGTGTCCACCTTCTCCACAGCTCCATGGACAGACGGACACCCCTCCAGGGGCTGACTCACACTGGGGGTGTTGCTTTCCATTGTGAACGGAGCAAACCCAGCAGGCCAGTTGCCGCCTGTGCCCCTGACAGCTGTCTGCCTGGGAACCAGGGAACCAAAATCCCTCTGGGAGCTCCGAGGGGGAAAGAGGGGCAGGTGCTGAGGTGCCTCCCTCGCACTCTGATTACACCAGAAACCTCTGCACCACCTGTATCCATCACTGGGCTCTGGTGGGATGGAGGTGACACCTGGAGACGGCACTGCCTTCAAGAGGGGCTGTCCGAGCCCTGTGGGCTCGTTGTTGCAGCAAGAAGGAGCTGATCCAATAGCCAGTGAGCGGCCACATGAGCAGCCCAAATTCAGGGCTGGAGCTGGAGGTGCCTGGCTGGCAGCCCCACTGCATCCCTGGCATCGTGGGGCCGCTCCCACAGACAGCCCCCCGCGCCCGTCGGCAGCGCCGGGAGCAGAATAAAGTTGTTGCGAGAAGCCAAGTTGTCACCACTAAAAATAGCACAATGGAATTTTCCTCTAAGAACAAAAAAAGAAAAAGGAAAGAAACCCTGCTTCTTGCTGACAAAAGGGGCTGTGAGAAGGAAGGGAGGAACAGCCCCACAGAAGGGGAGCAGGGGGACGTCGTCTCCTTCCCCTCCCACACCCCCAGACAGGGACAGAGGGAGAGCTGAGCCCATCACAGGGGAATAGCAGCACCATCAACATCCCACCTGAATTGTCCCCATCCTCCCCTTCCCAGCAAAGGGGAGAGACCAGACACCACCAGGATGGGCATGGCAAGCCGGCAGCTGCTCCAAAATTACAACGGTGGGAGGGAGATGCAGCTGCCCAGAATTGGCCCCTCCAGCACCACAGCTCTCCCCCAGCACCCACCGTGGCTCTGCACCCCCAGGGTGAGCAGGGTAACCCCACACTTGTGGGGGGGTCAGTGCCTCCCTCCTGCTTTGCTCCCTAATGGATCCAACACGGAAGCAAGTCAGCAGAGTGGGAAGGCAGCTGGAACCCACCAGTGCCCCCAAACCCCGTGGTGATGGGGAGAGCGGTACTTCCCTCCTCCCATCCCCAGGGGGTTAATGGGAAGCAGGTCTGACGCCACCAAACCCTATCCACAGGCATCCCAGCTCCCTCCATCCACAAGCATCCCGGCTCCCTCTCCCCGTCGGGAACGCCAGGAATTCCTGGAGGAGGGAGAATCTTCCAGCTGGCTCAATCAGCAAATCAGCACAGTGAGACTGGGGGGAGAGTGAGGGGAGCCCCCAGCTCCTGCCATGGCCACCACACAGCCAGCCTGCTGAGGAATCCCAGCATCTCCCAGCCCGGCAACTGCCCTCCACAGCAGGAACGAGAAGCATCCCAAACAGCCGGAGAGAGGATGAAATATCTCCACAGGCAGCGTCTGGAGCCGCCTGCAATGAAATCATGGCTGTCCCCTCCAGCCTCGTCCCAGGGCACTGCCCCCATCCCAGTGTGCAGCTGGGGGGCTCCACTGCCCTTCCCCACCGTCACCAGCAGTGGGGCAAGGGCTGTTCCAGCCATTCCAAGGACGCTGGCGGAGCCAGGGGAGGGAGGTTTGATCCAGGGCACGCCTGGGGCGCAGGGTGCATTTATTTAGGGGCAGCCCCACCAGCACGGCTGCACCACCACCACCCTGGCGAGCCCCCAGCAGGGTCACAGCGATGGCCACGGACACACCAGCTGTCCCCAACATCTCTGTAGCAATCCTAGTGTCAACTGAACATTCCCGAAGCAGGGAGGTGGTGCAGGGGCATTAATTAACGCTCATTAGCTGGCAGGGGACCGCTGGGCTGGGGAGACGGCGGGCCCTGCTCCACGTGGGAAGGAGTCGTTCCCACAGGATAGTTTTTACCGGTAGGGCTCTTGTAGCAAACTGCCCAAGGTCAACACGAATCTCTCTGCCACGGGAGCCCTTGTATACAGTTTCCTGCAGGGAAAAATAAGCTGCTGGCAAAAGCATTTCTGAAAGGCCACAACGGACCCAAATAACGATTAATAAAAACCAAGACAAGTTACACCCTGATCTGACACAACCAGAAGTCAGCACAAACATCCCACCTGGATCAAGGCACTGCAGGAGCTGGGCAGTGGGTTGGGAGGCAGCAAGGGCAGAGAAAGGACTTAGGAGCAGGATGGGGCAGAGCTGGTTTCAATCCCAACCGTGCCAGGACCATGCCTTTGACTCGGGCAGGGGTCCCAGCAGAGATCAAGGTGAGCAAAAGCAGAGGCTGGGAGAGAATACAACCCACGCAGGTGCTGTAGGGATGCAAAACAGAGCACTCATCACCTGTGGGAGGCTGGAAAAGCTTCCCCAGCATCATTAAAGAATGCTGGATGCGAGCACAGTGAGGGCAGGGAGGGCAGGCAGCTGCCGGCACGCTCGGACTCGCTGGAGGGAAACAGGGCTCAACAGGAAATGAAAAATGGAAATGCAGCATGTCACGCACAGGAAAACAACAAAATAAATATGATTGTGGCCTCGCAGCACCCAGGGCTCACTGGCCCAGATCACTGATAAACAGGAGAGTGACAAAGGGACACTCCTGGCACTGCAAGGATGTGGCTGCAGGGACCAGGCACAAGCACAAGACCTGTAGCCAGACCTGTCTCATCTCTGCTGGTACCCAGAGACCCAGGATCCCATCTGCACTGTCAGAGCCTGCTCATGGCTCTGCTCCAATGGGGCAAGAGGGAGCCACAGCTCATCCTGCTGGGATCACTTATCAGCCAAAATCTCCCAAACCACCTCAACCAACAGCCCTCCCCACTCCCCCACCTTCCAGGAATTTCTGGGCTTATCTGACCTAGAAGCAGGACACACATCTCAGATCACTTCCCAGGACTCACTTTACCATGTCCACGGCCAAACACACACCAAATCTGATCACTCAGCCTCCCGCCCCACCACACATTTCAGTGGGAAGCTGATGCTGGAGGATCCCCCTCCCCGGCCCCCAAGCCGGGTGGGATCCATCCAGACGTGAGCTTGGAAATGAAACTTCCCAGCTTATTAACACAAGCATCCTCCGTGCTTTGCAGACGCTGCCGTGCAGGGAACTTCCTTGGCAGTTTCCCTTTCCAAGCTGGAGGCTGTTTGAACACCCCCAAACCCAGCTCAGTTCCCCCCCCCCCAGATAGGGCAGTGCTGAGAACTTAAGTCTGGAGCTTCCAGCAAGCCTTGAGAAAGAGTGTCTGGAAGGAGAAGGAGGCCAGCATCCAGCAGGGATGCTGCAGGCCTGGCTGCTTGGGATGGAGGATGGGGATGTCCAGGTAGGGGGATCCCACTACCAGGAAGCTGCTCTGCTCCCTGTGCTGGGGAGAACATCACCCTGCCTCCACCACCTCCCAGCACTGGCTCTGCTGGTTCCCACCCCTGGCTCTGCTGGTTCCCACCCCACCCGCAGACTCCGATGGGATGGGAAAGGTGTGAGCAATCAGTCAGGGTGCGGAGAGGAGCCGGTTTGAAGGTCCTGCCCACGGCCCTGGGAAGGTTCCCTCTGCACTGCCGTGCCGGGGGGCACGTCACGGGTGACGGCCACCACCAGCCCCACAAATCAGTGCTCCCACCGTGTCCCTGCTCCTGGCCCCATCCCAGGTGTGCCAGCACACCAACCACTGCACTGCCTCGCCCCAGGGGCAGCGATTGCCTCATCTGCCTGGAAAACTCAGCTGGCGTTGCTAGGATCCGTCCACAGCACACGGAGCTTCCAGGGCAGCAACGCCCTGGGGACGGCCGAGCCACAGAGAGCAGTGGGAAGGGCTGGATTATTTGAGCTCAGGGAGTGGGGTCCCTTCCAGGGCTTTTCTGTCTGAGCAGAGCCCCAGGAGGGGCTGCTCTGCTTCCCAGCTGCTCCAAGCATCTTCCTGCTGCCCCACACCTGCCTTGGCCCTCCTGCTCCAGCAGGCAGATCCCGCACTGCCCCATGCAGGAACCAGGCCAAGTCTGTGGCACCATGGAGGACTCATAGCCCCTCTGTGCAGGAGGATGGAGCTTTATCCAGAGATCCCAGCATACCCACCCCAAGCTCCAGCACAGCTTCTCCCTACACCTCCCTTCCAGCAACTGGGATCTGCAGTGCCCTGCTGCTTCCACAGCTGAATTTATCCATTTTACATGCATAAAAAGAGCACTTATCACCCAGGGTGTTCAAACAATGGTGTTAAGACACTTCAAATTTAAATAAAACCCCTTGTTTTACTTCCCTCTGGGAGGTTTCTTGCCACTGGCATCAGCCACGGTATGTCCAGAGCAGTCTAAACTTAGCTGACACAAGCGAGACGAGCCTGGAAAGGGGGTTGGCTGGAAACCAGCAGACGGAGGTCAAAGACTCCGGTCTCACCCCGAAGCATGAGCCGGGAAGGAAAAGGCTCCGACGGGAATGCGTGCAGGCTGTGCTGAGAAGAGCAGGGAGAGAACAGCCCTTTCCAGAGGCTCGGCGGCGAGCTGGCTGCTGCAAGGAGATCAAAGCCTTCCGGCACGGCCCCGCACACCAGCGGGTCACCGGTGCCTGTGCCGGCGAGGTACCGCGGATGCGGCCACCTCGGACGGGCACCCACCACCCCACCTCCCCAGGGGATCTTCTCTCTGGTCCAGGAGCACATGGAAACGAGGGGAAGCAGCCAACAGCCCCGGGCCCTGCGAGCCGGGCTCAGCCACGGTTCTGGTTCATTAGCAGGGCACCAGGACAAGGACGGCGATCACTTCCCGTTGATTCGTGGCGGGCACGCCGGCGGGATGGGGGGAGGCACGCGCCTCCCTGCCGGGCAATCCCAGCCCGGGAGGCACCACCGTGCCTTGGGATGGTGATGACTCCACTGCGAAGGCAGCGGAGAGCCGGCCGGGCGAGGTGGGGTGGGTCCTGCCACCTGAGAAACCACCAACTCCGTTTCCCCGTTGGCCAAAACAAGCACGAGCAAAACATCTTCCACCAAGTGCTCAGGCTCCACCTCAGGCACCCGAGGCTGCCCAAGGTTCCTGCCACCTCCTCGAGCCTCCCCTTTGCCTCTGGTCCCCCCCCAGGACCAGGGAAGGCAACAACTCTCATGCACCTCCCCCCCCCAAAAAAATCAGCATTATCCCACTCAATGAGGGGAAGTCTGATGGCTTCCAGCCCAGCTTCCCCCTGTGCTTGCTCAAGCCAGGGACTCTCCACTCTGAAAGTGGCACTTGGCCAGCCCTCCTCCCAGGCAATGAAGAGGAAGAAGGGCTTCCTCTCCCCCAGTGAGGAGTCACTGTCATACCACCAGTCCCACCAGGGGTCTCACAGACCGCAGGGACCTCGTGCAGCCCACTCAGCACCACCCGGGAACGACGTTTATCCTTGTGGGATGAAATCCCAGCAACAGCCTTGCATCAGGAGGCAGCTGCGTGCTGGGAGAGCTGCTTAGCTCAAGGCACCTCCAAGACCCCAGCACCGGGGTCCAGACACCACTAGTTGTATTTGTTACGGCACAAGACAAGACACAAGTGGAAAAAAAATTATGTTCTTCAGAGATGGGAATGGCCAGGACTGCCACCCACCACCAGGAAGGCTCCACTCCCAAGTGGAAATGAACCCTGGTTGATTTATACAAGGGTCTTCCACCTCTGCTGCCCACCCCAGGCTCTCCCCTACTCCCTGGAAGGTTGTTCCCTCCCTAGCAGGAGCCAGGTTACTCGCACAAGGTGACAAGCCACCCTGTGCTGTCCCAGTCCAAACACGCCGGGCCACGTGCTGGGCACCACGGAGCTGGCAGAGACGGCGCCGGGGGTGGGAAAAAGCTTCTCAGGCACCACAGCTACAGGTTCCTACCCCCAATCCCCAAAAAAGAGTTAATTACGAAAAAGAAAGGATTTCACCAGGATTGATTAGTTAATGTTTACAGAGCAGGGAAAGCATGACCTGAGTTCTCAGCAGCACTACCGCCACCCTTGAGCTGCCAAACGTCCCAGGGACTGCTCAGAACAGGCCCACAAGCTGGATCCTGCTTTCCAGAGTGATTGTCAGCGCTCCCTGAAACACCAGGGGAAGTCCACACCATGGGAACGGGAAGCGGCCTCAGCTGCTGAGCCCTGTGCCCATGGGAGGACAGAGCCAGGCCTTTCTTCCTGCCCAGACCCCTCTGCCCGGTGGCAGCATCCAGAAGGGATCCACCACCATCACTCCTGGCGCTGGTGCCATCGCTCCCGCCGGCACCCGCGCTGCACGTCCCGGCACGCGCCGCGGCGCCGCCATCCAGCGATGAGGCAAGCGGGGCTGGAACCTGCCCCACGCCACGTCCCTCCCCAGTGCAGCCGCAGGAAACTGGGCCAGATTGGTGAAGGTCGTGGCGCTGGAGACCTTCCAGCTGCAGGTGTGGGGGCTCTATTCCGGACAGGACAACCCGGAGGGCGCTGTGCCCCACGAGGATGCCGGCGGCTGAAGGAAGCCATGCTCAGGGAGG
The DNA here is from genome assembly GCF_025592945.1 of Manacus candei. Taxonomy (NCBI): domain Eukaryota; kingdom Metazoa; phylum Chordata; class Aves; order Passeriformes; family Pipridae; genus Manacus; species Manacus candei. The sequence continues at coordinate 487,282 of NW_026138118.1, read as the reverse complement.
CAGCGTCGGAGCCTCCATCTCCAAATTCTCCATCTTTAGCCCCATCCCCTTGCTCAACACACCCCCTCGGGACCAGGTGGGTGCCCCTGCAGTGCTGATGCAAACCTCCTCCCCCCGGCACGGCCGCGGCGCTGCGGCACACCCCCCCAGCACCCCGCTGCCGAAGGTGGGTGTTCTCACAAAGAAAGAAATCACGGGGATCTGCCAGCTGGTTCACTCCTGCTCATCAGGGAAAGGCTGGATTTATAGCTCCACGTGCCGCTCCGAGACCCCTTCCCATGCCATCGCCCTCCTTGCCTCCTGACCTGTCCTGGCTTGCTCAGCAGCAGAGGCCCCACTGCTCAGATTGGGGGTTTTAGGCTGTTTTTTTTTTAGGAATAGAGTGGTGGTGTCTATTTGCCATCTCGGTTCCAGTAGGGCCAAGAGTCCTCCTTGCCCTCTGACGGTGTGAGCCGGTGTTGGCAGTGCCAGGTCCTGGATGTGACAGGTACAGAGCGGCCACCACGAGCCGGACACCAACGCCACAGGTCTCCCCAGTCTGCCCTCAGCAGTCACATTTCGCTGAAAACTCCACGTTTTTGCAGGATTAAGAGGGGGAGGGGATGAGCCAGTGGAAAACTTGCTCTGGACAGGAAAACCCAAACCGTTTACAGGAGCTGCAATGGGGGAAAACAGGGGAGAGACGACACATCCACCGACTCAGAGCCCAGCGACCCAAACTGGGGCTCCCACTCAGCCCTCCCAGCACAGGTGGGGAGCTGGGAAGGGGTCAAAAGCAAAGGTAAGCTTTTTGGAGTATCAACACTCATTCTCCCTACACCACAAACACGCTCAAACAACACCCAGCAGGGTATTTCCAAGCTATTACCAGCTTTCTACCATATCCCAGCACAAATATCAGGTATTACCTAAAAAGAAACTCTTCCCCAGAGGAGCCCAACTGCTCAGTGAAAGCACCGACAGGCAGAGCACAGGGCGGGCAAAGGGAGCCCAGGTGAAAGGGGTGCTCCAGCTGGGCCGGCACACACAGGCACTGGAATTTCCATTTCTCTTTTGGAACAAAGCAAACCCGATGCAAACAGCAGCTCTTCCCGTGCCAGCGCTGGCACCCGCTGCACTGCTTCCTGCGTCTCCACGCTGAACCCAACTACATCAAAGCAGCTTTTTATTAATAAAAGTTTGTCAAGTACTTGGGATGAGCCCGAGTCACGTTCTCCGGTGCCTTTCCAGGGCACCCGAAGAGGCTTTATCCCCTGCTCCCCGTGGAAGCAGAGCGAGGTTGCACGTCTCTCCCACCTCTGGGAGGTTTGAGTGGCACCCCCTGAATCGGGGAGCCAGGGAATCCATTATTCCCCTTTCTCTGCAGGCAGAAAGGAAAAGGAAACAGGCGCCGCAAGCGCCTGGCTCCTCTGGGCTCGGCCATCCATCCGCATTTTAAAGAGACTTGGCTGCTAAACTTATAAAAACGGAGCGCTGGGAGCCCTGTGGGGCTGAAATCTGGGCTCCAGGACAAGTCTAGCACTGCAGCAGAGGAGGGGGGGGAAAAAAATAATAATAACAAGCAGAAGAATGGGAACGCACACAACTGCCGGGGATGAGCCGCTGACATCAAAACTGCACACTCACTGCCGGTACCGGCACCGGCACAGCCGCCACCACACCGGCCTGGGGAGCACCTCAGCCCTTCCTCCCTGCCCAGCCGCAGCTCAGGGAGGGAGCCCAGCCCCGTGGGGACACTGGTGGGTCCCCACATACCTCGTGCCACCCCAGTGAGGGCACAGGGATGGAGGATGTCCAAGCACCAAGGCGCAGTGGTAGGATGCCGGATGTTGGACACAGGGACCCCAAAAACTCTGGGAATCCCACACAGGGGACACGGGAAGCTCACACAGGGATGCTGAGCCCCCCCCTCAAGCAGTTCATGCAGAAACACCCTGACATCCCACGCAGGGGACAGCAGTGCCACTCACCCCTAGGGCACCGCACGCAGGGATGCTGAGCCCACACAGAGGACACGGCACCCCAGGAACCCCAGGCAGGGACACTGAGGACACAGACAGCCCACGCAGGAACCCAGGGCAGCCCACGCAGGGGACTCTCAGCCTTCAGGCATTGCACACAGGGGACACCTGGGGCACTTGGGTACCCCACACCGTGGGACACTTGGACCCCGAGCACCCCACACCAGGGGGACACACAGACCCCGGGTACCCCCATGCCGGGGTGACACACGGACTGTGGGGTACCCCCACATTGGGGAGGACACTCAGACCCTGAGCTCCCCACGCTATGGGGGGGGGGGGAGACACCCGGACCCCGGAGCACCCCCATACCGGGGGGAGACACCCGAACCCCGGAGCACCCCCATACCGGGGGGACACCCGGACCTCGGAGCACCCCCATACCGGGGGGACACCCGGAACCCGGAGCACCCCCATACCGGGGGGAGACACCCGGACCCCGGGGTACCCCCATACCGGGGGGAGACACCCGGACCCCGGGGTACCCCCATACCGGGGGGAGACACCCGGACCCCGGGGTACCCCCATACCGGGGGGAGACACCCGGACCCCGGGGTACCCCCATACCGGGGGGAGACACCCGGACCCCGGGGTACCCCCATACCGGGGGGACACCCGGACCCCGGGGCACCCCCGAGGATGCCCCCCCCCGAGCATCCCGCCCCGCCGAGCCCCCGGGGCCGCCCCCGCGGGCACAGGCACAGCACCGTTCACGGCACCCGGCAGGGCGCCGGCTCATCCCCGCGGGGGCCTCCCCGCCGCCCTGCAGGCCCCGCCGGTGCGCGGGTTACCTTTGTAACGCTCCAGCACGTCCTCGTAGGCCTGGACGAACTCCTTCTCCTGGGTGCGGTTGGCCGGGAGCAGCCCCGGCACGTAGCCGGCCATGGCGGCCCCTTTGTGCCCGCGCTGGGCGCAGCTGCCGGCGGCGCGGCCAGGGCCGGTCTGCGCCGGGGCCGCTTCCGCCGCCGCGCCCGGGCCCGCGGCCCCGCCCACCGCGGGGGACACGCCCACCCCCGGGACACGCCCACAGGCACAGGACACGCCCGTTAAAGCGGCACGCCCGGTGACACGCCCACTCGGAGGGACACGCCCCCTGGGCGCGCTGATTTGCATGGGGCACGCCCATCGGGGCACGCCCGCCCATAGGGATACGCCTTGGACACGCCCCCTGGACACGCTTGTATGCATGGCCACGCCCCCTCGGACACGCCCACTGGCGCTGGGCACACCCCCGACACGATGGTCATTGTACGCTCCGCCCCCCGGGATAGGCCACGCCCCATCAATGGGCCACGCCCCCTGCGCCCGCCCTGGCCCCGCAGCGACCCCTGGTGGTGGCAGTGGGGGTGACTGGGGTGACACTGGGGGGACACCGGGGGGTTACACTGGGTGGGGGACACTGGGGGTGACACAGAGTGGGAGTGACACTGGGGTGGCAGTGGGGGGTGAGACTGAGGAGTGACACCAAGGGATGACAGTGGGGGGGGTGACAGTGGGGGTGTCATGGGGGGGGTGACATCAAGGGGGTAGACACAGTCCAGCAGGGCCACACGTGATGCCAGAGTGTCCTAGTGGCAAGTAGTGCCCCCAGCACATCCCAGTGAGCCCAGGGCAGTTCACCCAGTGCAGCCCAGTGTATCCCAGTGCATTCCTGTGAGCCCAGGGCAGTTCATCCCAGTGCAGCCCAGTGTATCCCAGTGCACTCCTGTGAGCCCAGATCACTGCAGCCCCATGCATCCCAGTGCACCCCAGCACCTCCCAGTGCCACAAGGGCATTGCTTCCCAGTGCACCCAGAGCACCCTCTGCAATCAAAACACTGCATCCCAGTGCATCCCAGTGCATCCCAGTGCACCCGAGCGGGACAGCATCTGAGCTGCCCCCAGTCCCACTGTGTTTAGGATGGGGGTCCCACTCCCTATGTGCCCAAGGCTCTGCACCCCAACCTGCCACCAGCATGAGAGCAACTGGGGGGACTGGTGAGCCTGTGGGTGACCCCCAGGCTGGGATCCTGGCTGGAGCTGGGTGGGAGCTGTGAGCAGGGAGAGCCAGGCCCCTTGTCGCCTTTTTTGGCCATCTCAAGATGCTGCTTTTTCACCCCGATGCACCGTTCCCATGGCAACTGGAGGGCCCGGCTGGGTAACCATGGAAACAAGAAAAGCCCCATCCCGCTCAGGCAGACACCCTGTGTCTCCCCACCATCACCCAGAGACCCCCAAATCCCCCCAGGGTTGGGGGTGGCTGCACCCACACTCCTCCAGGGGATGAAGAGGAAACATGAGCAGCAGCAGCATCATCCTCCTCCTCTTTCTCCTCCTCCTTGTCCTCCTGCAGCCTTTGGCCTAGGGTGGGGTTACACAAATCACCCCCTCACCCTGGTTTTGGAGGCATCTCCCCCTCATCATGGTGCCTTAATTAGGAAAAGTAATTAACATGGCACTGAGCGCCGGTGTCCGGCTGCAGCCCTGCCTGAGCCTCCACAGGGTTTGAATCCCAGCGACCTCATGGCAGGGTCTTTGTGCCCAGCGGTGCCAGAGCCAGGCAGTCACCCTCGGGCAGTGGAGCATCCTACTGGGAATGGCCAGAGCATCCTACTGGGAATGGCCACAGGGATGCAGCTCCTCCGGCTCTGCCCGCAGAGCCGCCCCGCACGGAGCCCTGCAGAGGTGCCTGCGCTCGCCACATCCCTCTGACCCAAAAACGCGTTCCCAGGGAAAGGGAAATCTGTGCCCGCCAGCTGGCACTCAGCGGTTCCTCCCCGGGCAGCGGGAATGCTGCTCGGAGCCTGCCCTGGCCCCGCTGCTGCTCCCAAGGCAGCGGAGAACAAGGGGGTTTGTTCCCATGTCCCTGGGGATGAAGCACAGCTCCCTCCCTCAGCCAGCGCCGGCTCTGCCAGCGGCGCGGGTGACGCGCCCGGGTGACAAAGGACTCCCAGGAGCCTTTTCAAAGAGCCCTTGGAAAACCCCTGTGACGCCTCGTCCATCACCCCTGCCCGCTCACCCCCGACCCCCCAGATTCCCCCCGGCCCCTCCTGCCCCGGCACCACCCCAGCACCCCAACACAACCCTGGCAGCACCAAGTACGAGCAGATTTAGGATGAAAGAGCCTGGTTTTTCCCCTAAAAAACAGTCCCCACCGCCCACTCTCACCCTCTGCCAAGTGCCTGGAGCGAGACAGAGCGAGCGGGGCCAAGGGTCAGATTCTGACCCTTCACGTCCCGCTCCCCCCCGCCTCTCCCCCACCACTGCCTTCCAAGGAGCTGCCAGTAAAGCAGGGAACAGCTCCAGAACTGCCTGGGGACACAGGCCAGCGTGTCCCAGTCCCCTGCACCACAGCACCGGCACCTCCAGCAAGGTCCTCACTGGTGCAACCCCTCCATGGTCACAGCCGGGTCCTCCTTTTTTTGGCTCTGACGGCCAGAAAGGACGAAGAGACCACTTAGACCCCATGGACAGCGAGGAGGAAGAGCCCCCCAGGTCCATGGGTCCCCCCAAGCCACTGAGGTGCCACACTCCCCTGCCCACGGTGGGCACAGGATGGGGCTCCCCAGCCCCTCACGATGCTCAGGCTCTGCCCTCACTCCTGTGCCGGGTCCCTGGTGCCCCCTTCCTGAGGATCCCAGGGAGCCAAGCCCCTTCCCCCTCCCCAGGCACACCGAGGGGTGCCAGTTCCCCCCAGGGCACATTCCAGAGGCCCGGATCCCTGGATCCCTGGTCCCCAGCCCGGTCCCTGCGGTGGGAAGAGGCGCTGGGGCGGCCGGCGCCCTGCAGACATTCCCGCTGAATAATGCAAGGATCCGAATCAATATTTCAGCTCATTTTCAAACTTGGTGACACAAAACTGTCTCGGAACTCTTTTTTTTTTTTTTCCCCCAGCTCAGCACTGTCTCGCTGCACCTCCCGAGTTATTTTTAATGGGGAATCTGCATGAGACCGAATTTTGTGACATCCCCCTGCCTTTAATCACGGGCTGGATCCAGCTGCCATCACGACAAGCACTCAGTATCCCGGGCAGAAAGGCAACTGTGCCTTGACAGGGTCTGTCTCTGGGGTGCAGGAGGGTGCTCAGCACCCATCAGGATGGGGCTTTTGGGGCACAGAGGGGCCGTGAGAGGTGATGGTCCAGCCCAGAAGTGTTAAAGGCCAGGCTGGATGGAGCTCTGAGCAACCTGGTCTGGTGAAAGGTGTCCCTGCCTGTGGCAGGGGGTTTGGAATGAGCTGCCCTTTAAGGTCCCTTCCAAGCCAGACCATTCCATGATTCTATGATGGGCATGTTGGGATCCTGGTACCTGGCCATCTCCCAGCCACACCCTGCACATTTGCTTCCCCCAGCCCCAGACGGTGCATTCTCAAGAACCATCATTTGAATCAACTGGTTCTTCCAGCCCCAAGATGCCCGGAGCCGGGATGGCACCCGAGTGGCACCGCGGCACGGCCGGAGCTGCACGCACCCCTGTGCCATGGGGCAGGCAGGGAGGGAGCCCAGCAGCACCCCACGGCCACTCCTGACCTGGTGGCACCCTGCACCAGGTGCTGTCCCTGCTCCCCTGTGCTCCCAGCCTGAGCCCCCACAGGGTGCAGAGCCCAGCGCTGGGGCTGATTTGGCCATGGGCTTGGGGCTGGCAGGGGCTGGCAGGGCAGAGCGGGCACCTCAGGAGTTGTCACCCTCATGCCCACCTCCACCAGCAAAATAAAAGCTGGGCCCTGGGTTTCCCTTGGAGCAACAGCCAGGAACAGCCCGGCCAGGGCTCGGCGGGGGCCCCTCAGCATGTCCCTGAATCCCGTTTGCTCCGGCAGGAGCAGATCAAAGGCGCCTGGAGTGCAGGGAGTTGTGGACAGACCCCAGCAGATGCAGATCAAAGCCCCTGATGGCTGTCTGGCCCCAGTGAAGAAGCAAATTCTGGCTCTGGTGCCTGGAGCCACCACCCTGAGCAAACTCCTCCGTCGTCCCTCCCCAACAGCCCTGGAGCGGAGTTCCCACCTCCCCCCTCAACCAGCACTTGGAGAAGGAGCCATTGGCCACGGTGGATCCATCCCTGTCTTTGTTTCTCCTTCCCATCCCCATTCCTTCCCCAGGGCTGTGACCTGGGCATCACGGCGGGGCAGCAGAAGGGGGACACACAGAGCAGTGACACAATGACCAGAGCGATGGGGCTGTCCATGGACACCACCAGGGCAAAGGAGCAGCCCCAGCAACATCATCCAGGTGGGAATCCCAAACCTCCCAGGGCAAATTCCTCCTTGGAGTACAGCCAAGGGCATTGTTCTACCAAGGAGCCATTTAGTCCTTAATTAAGCATTCTAATGTCACCCAACCCACGAGTTGGAGGAGCCCAGTCATCCCTTAACCCCAGTGCTGAGGGTATGAACTGCCCAGGGCGAGCCTGGAGAGGACAAAGCCTTGGCAGAACCAAGCCACCACCCTGGTCCTCACCCACCAAAAGCCACATCCATCCCTCTGTTCCCCATCCCATCCATCCCCAGTCTCCCTGGGAAGTAGTAGGGTACAGGGATGACCCCAAGACCATCTCAGCCACCGTGGGGGGAGCCCCATCTACCCATCCCCGAGAGGGATCCACTGCACAAAAGGGCGCTGACTTACCTGCCACCCTGACAACAGCCCTCTCAGCCGGGTCCAGCACAGAGTCCTGGCTCTTCCTCTTCCTCTGCTCATGGAGGGGTAAATTCCAGGGCAAGGTGTCGCCGGGCGGGCAGGGGGAGAGGCTGCCCGAGCGCTCGCTGCGGTAGGAGCGCTCGCTCCGGCACGACCGCTCGCTCCGGCACGACCGCTCGCTGAGGGTCTCCTCGTCGGAGGACGACATGGCCCAGGGCACGGGCAGGAGGGCGGGCAGGACGTCCCCACGGGCAGCACCCTGCAGGAGGAGCAAACAGTTCGTGACACCGGGCCACAGGCGGGTCCTTCCCTGCCACAGGTGCTGGGGCTGATGGAGAAGGGACCATCCCACCCTGGACATCCCTGCCCTCAGCCCCTGCCCAGACGTCCTCTTGGGCAGGTGAATCAGCCCTCCCAAAGCTCCTAAATGCTGCCTCAGTTTCCCCCTTGCTGGTCTGACAGCTGGGATTCCCAGGGATGGGGACAGTGGCACAGCTTCCCCTCCACCAGCAAAGCCCACACTGGCATCCCCAGCACCAGTTCACTCCCACAAAGCCAAGTCCAACCTTTTTGGGTTTGGTTTCTTTGTGCTCGGCACAAGAAGAAGCAGCAGATCGGCGCTGCCCTTTGTACCTGCAGGTTTTTCCCCTCTGAGAATGGGAATGGCTCTAAAAATCCTATTAATCATGGCAGGGGAAGATGGTAGGGCTTTCTGGAGCACGCCGGGAGTGAGCTGTGCCGCGTACACACGCTGGGCAAATAAGCACCTTGCATGAGACATATTTAAAATAAATCTCATTGTGTCCTCTAGCACGACCAGGAAAAAATGCCTGAGACTCCTACAACCGATGTGCCGCGGCGCAGGAGCCGCCTCCATCGCGCCGAGCCTTTCCTTATTCCCATCATTTAATCGGCAAAACAGGAACAAAGAGACCCAAAAAAACATTGAAAGAAAAGGAGAAAGGATTCCATGAGTCATTCACCCCCCATTGAAAAGCTGCGAAAAAATGAATCGCGGCCCAAAACCGCGGCTCCCCCAGGCAGCCCCGGGGGGCTCAGCCCGCGCCCTGTTTTTGGGGGACCCAGAGGTGTGGGGCTGGGGGGGCCGCGAGGCCGGGGGGGTTCCGGTGCCCAGGGAGAGGCAGAGCCGGGGGCTGCGGGGGCTGGACCCGGGGTTGCGGCGCGGGCGGGGGGGCAGCAGGTGCGGGAGGCAGCGGGGTGCGGGCACGGCTCTGCGGGGGCACACGGGGCCGGTCTGGCCCCCGCGGGTCCTGCTCCCCCCCGGTTCAACACCCCCCCCCCCCCTCACGGCACCCTCCGGTGCCCGCAGCTCCAGCCCAGCCCGGGCGGCTGCTGCCCCCTTTTCCCGGTCCATTCCCATCCCCACCCGCCGCCCTTCCGCGCTCCATCCCCGCTCCATCCCTGCCTCCTGCCCTTGCCGCTCCATCCCCCGCTCCTCCCTGGCGCTTCCTCGCTCCATCCCCGCACCATCCCCGGCGCTTCCCCGCTCCATCCCCGGCCCATCCCCGCTCCATCCGCCGCCCTTCCTCGTTCCCTCCCTCCCTCCCGGGTGCGCACCCCCGCTCCCGCACCCCCGGCCCCGCTCACCCCCCGCGGGCGCTCCGGTACCGACTGGGCGCGGGCAGGACGCGGCGCTCCCGGTGCCGGCCCGGCCCCGCCGTGCGCTCCCGGTCCGGCCGCTCCCGGCCCCGCCGTGCGCTCCCGCCGCCGCGGCGCCTCCCCCGGCCCGGCCCGGCCCTGCCCACCGGGCGGCGGGAGCGGCGGGGGGGGTCCCGGCCGCCTCCCGCCCCGCGCAGCCCCGGGACCGGCCCTGCCGCCCCCGCTCCTACACCAGCACAACCGGCACCGCCGCCCAGGGCACCCTCGGTCCGGCCCCGGGCACCCCCTCGGGGCTCCCACCCTGTGCCCCCCCTCCCCTAAACCTGCCCGTGCACCCCAACGCCTGCTGCCTCCGCACCCCCTTGCATAGGGGAACCCCTTAAGCCACTGAGCAGCTCCCCACCCACTGTACAGGGGGTCCCCCCAGACCACCCATCAGCTCCCAATGCTCCAGACACACCCCCCCTCCGAGACCCTCCTGTGTCCCCTCAGCATCCCTCCTCCAGCCCGTCCCCTGCATCCCCCCAGGCCCAGGGTAATCAGAGCACCCATCGATCCGGGATCGGGGCCAGCAGCCACAGCCGCGGTGGGAGCACAGCAGGGGGGGGACACGAGCAGGGTGAAAGGGGGCAGGAGCAGGGACAGGCACGGAAAGGGCCGTGCTGGGAGAGCTGTGAGCTGCCCAGGGCCTCACCTGCGGGGCGGAGGGGCATCCCAGCCCCAGCCGGATCTGTCCCAGCGCCAGGCGAGGCGCGGGCAGGGACACCAGGAGCAGCCCGAAGGGGTGGCGGAGCTGCAGGACGGCCCCGGCCGCCTGGCAGGAGTGAAGCAGGATAAACCGCTCCGGCTGACGGCAGATCCAGCCGCCCCGCACCGACGGCGGGACCCAACGAGCAGCACCAGCCCCGTGCCACGGCCCGGGGCCAGCGCGGCTGCTCCCGCGGCGCCGCACACGGCCCGGCCCAGCCCGGCGCCCCAGTCCCCCCGGGGTCTCGGCGCACCCGGCTGCCCCCTGGGCATCTCTCCCCCGCCGGTTTTCAGGTCTCATCCCAAAACACCGTCCCTTCTGCTTCCCGGTGGCTGTTGTTTTCCTGAGCACTTCCAGTGAGGACACGGGCGTGGGGTGTGGTGACACTGCTCTCGGACGCTTGGGATGTGGCTGTAGAGGAGCACGTGCTGCCCTACGGCCCTGCCTGGCCGGGTCAGGGATGGGGCCAAAACCCGCCCAGGTGTGGATTCACTGGTGGGATGATCCCACAGGTGCAGCAGCCAAGGCCTTGATGACAGGAGCTCCAGCTGGGAATGAGGGCGTGAGCTCCTGGGATCCCACAGGAGTCCCAACAACACTGCAGCCAGGCCAGACTGGTGCTGAGGAACTGGGGCAAGAGTAAATAGCATCCTAGAAAAGGGTGTCCTGGTGGGTTGGCACCAGCCCCACCACCCCAGTGCCAGCCCCACCACCCTGGCAGCGCTTTCTCTTCCCTCCCTGTGCAGGTCGCACACCCCTGGAGCGCGTGGTCAGGTCCACGTTGGACACCGATGGATAAATGTGCTCCAGTGGGGGCTGTGGTTCCCATAGTCATGAGGAACCCCTAAATCCATGAGAGCTGGGGAGCAGGGAAGGCTCATCCCACCAGCGCCAGAGGCCTCAGACGCGCTGGGAGGAGGGAAGTGCCTGAAGAACCAGACACCACTCGCACCATTCCCGAAGCTCCCAGACGGGTTGGGCGGCTCAGCCACGTGTCTGCGGAGCAGGGAGGTGACAGAGGTGACAGACCTGATGGCCCTGTAAGCCCAGCCACGGACAGCCCAGCCCTTGGCTCACACCAGGGTGATGCTGTGACACCCTTGGTCACCCCCACGCTGACCAGGTACCACCTGCCCCCAGGACGTGGCACAGGGTTCATGGCACTCGTGGTGAGCCCGGTGCTGGCTCTGGGGTGACGTGTCCCTCCATCACCCTGCACTCCGTGTCACCAGCCTGGCTCCAGCCTCCTCCCTCACGCTGCTCTGGGAGCAAACCCGGCCAATCCGAGCCCTGTTGAATCCTGGAGGAGTGAGGGCAGCCAGGAGACGGTGCCTGTTCCAGCCTGTGTGGATCTCACATCTGAAACGCGTTTCCCAAAATCCCTCGCAGCGCCAGGGGGTGCTGGATTACTCCTGCTGCGGATCTGGGTTAAGATCTTGTGTTGTTTTGCCTGCGTGGAGACAGGGAATTGCTATTTCACGTGGAAGGGGGGAGGTGGGCTGGAGGATCGTCCCTAAATCATTTGATCTCCCCATTCCTGTGCTGCACAGCAGGAAGGTGGGGACCCCTGGGACACCCACCCCAGGGTGCCAAGGCCTTGGGCACCCACAGGGCTGCAGGGGGATGTCTCCTGGTGAGAATCAGCCAGCACATGGCTCTGCCCCCGGGTTTGTCCTCTCTCCCTCATTAAAACCTTCGCCCAAGCCCAGGGATAAAACCTGCCTTTTCACTCGACTTTTGATAAATTATTCATCTCCCAAGAGTTGTTTATTCCCCTTCTCCAAGGCAGAGGAGCTGCAGATGCTGCCTGGGCTCCTGGAACATCCAGGGCTGAGGGTGCTGCAGGAGGTGGGGGGGCTCACCCAAACCCCAGAACCCCAATTCCCACTGCTGGTGGCTGGGGGTTATGGGAAAATGGGGATAGGGGAAGGGATGGTGCTGGGAGAGCAGCGAGGAGCTCTTCCCTCACCAACTCCTGCCCCGCTGAGGCCGTGCCGACAGCAGAAGTGGCTCCCCACGGAGATCTCCCACCCCAGCCCAGCCCCCAGTGCCTCCCACCCAGCCGGGGACGTGGCAACACCCCGCGCCAAAAAGACGACAAAAAAGGCAAAGAGCAAAATGTAAATTTGGAACTACTACAGGCTGGAAATGGATCTCGTTCAGGGCTCTGTGGTGAACCACATTCCGAAGCCGAGGATGCTCCAAATCCCTTTGCCCGAGGGAACTCAGTCGGTCGGGAGCATCGGACCCATTTTCGATCTCACTGCCCAGAGCCTCAGCCACGCTCTCCTCCCACCAGAGCTGGGAGGTTTGGTTTGTGTTTTTTTTATCTCTCCACGAAGTTGATCGTTTTCATCAAGCCTTTGATTAGTCCCTTTGTCGGCCGAAATTCCTGACAGAGCTTTTAACTACCGGCAAATGGATCCTCCCGGCCCCGGGCACACTCCGTGTGCCCTTGGCTGAGATAGCACCGATCGCCAGAGCAATCAGAGCAATTAGGTTTTGAGCGGCTCTAAAGAGCCACTCGGGAGCCAGGAGTGCTCAGATACATCCCAATATTCCCTCAGACATCTGGACAGCTCTCGGCGGGATGAGTCACCCTCACCACCAGCAGGCTGCCAGGCTTTTTGCTGAGCCCGGTTGTTTTTTTTTCCCTCTCCCTGGAAAAGCAACACTTCCCAATCACAGGATTGGTTGGGTTTTTTTTTTCCCCAACCAGCAATTCCTGGGAGCACCAGCCCGTGCTGTGGTGTGGCTCCAAGCACCACCAGCCTTCACATCCAACTCGGGAGGGGCTTGTGATGCCACCAAGGTAAGGACTGTCACAGCCAAGCCGCCACCAGAAGAGTCATTCCTGAGGCAGACCCTGCGATCCTGCCATTCCTGGTCTCTCCACAGAACACAGTGTCTCTCTGGGAAAGGGAAGGATAATTAACCATCATGGTAATGAACAACGGGGGGGGTTCAGACATGGCACGAGGGTCACAAAGGTTTGACCTCTTGGCTGGCCTCACTTCCCAAATTTCCATCCCTGAGTGAAACCCAGGGGCTGATCCTGGGAAATCGTGGTCCTGGAACAGCTCAACCCTGCTGGGCGCTTCCTGGAGGTGCCATGTGGGTCCCCACACCCCCCTCATCCACACAGTCCCATCCCCTCTGCCCTCTCCTCCTCCCAGATCCCTCCAGGACAACTATTCCCTGCAGATAAATAACTCCATGGCCAATGGCTCACGTGTCACTGTTCCACTTCCATGCCCAGCACAATTTTCCCTCTTTATCCATCATTTACTTGTTCTGGCAGCTCTGGCAGCTCCTCAGCCCCCCAGGGCCTTTCCACCTGAAACCATCCACGTTTCTGCCCATTTCCTCACACTGCTCCCACATCCCTCCTGTGTTTCCCACCCCAGGAGCTCCCTCCCGCCTCCTTTCACATTTGGAACGCAGAGATCCACCCCAGTGCTGACATCCTTACCCCTGGCTCAGAGGATTTGAACCCAGACCCGGAATTTGGGGCTCTGCCAGGGGGGGAATTGCAGCTCCATCCCCAGCCGTGACTCAGCTCGAGCGCAGGGAATCCATCTGGGCTGGAGCAATGGATCCATCTGGGCCCTGGGGGAAGGGAGAAACCTCCCAGCAGCGCTTGGGAAGGCTGGTTTGGAGAGAGCTGAGGGAGAGGAGCTGGATGAGGAGGTGCAGAAATCCCCAAAGAAGGTCAAATCCCGCTGGGACGGCACCTGCGAGGCCGTGGCTGCCACAGCCTGTGTGGAAACAGTGAAATCCAAGGAAGTGCTTCTTCCAGGGGACTCTCTGGAAATAATGGAGCTTTCCTGGTTCAGGTCCCAGCCCTGGACACCCCAGGATGGCTCAGAGGTTGGGCAGAGCCCCGAAAACACAGCACCCAGCTGTGACCCCTCGTATCTGAGTGCGCAGCAATTCCAGGTCTGTGCCTGGAATCAGGGCTTCAGGAGCCTGTTCTGTTCCCAGGAGGGATCCCTGTGCCCTGGGAGGGGCATTCCCAGGGGAATTCCCCTCCTGTCACCTGCTGCTGGAGGTTCCACCTCACTTGGATCAGCCTCTGTCACCCAGAGTGGGGATTTGTCAGGATCGAGGAACCCACAGGCTCCCCCTGCATCCCAGATCCAGCACCAACTCCACCACCACCAGGATTAAAAGCACGGATTAAAGCACAAATCTGGCCCCTCTCCATTTCCAGGGACTCACCTGCTTCAGTGCTGTCCTCAAATCGAGCAGGATTTGGAGGGAATGGAAGGAAAAGCTCCCCCTGGGAGGGACAACCCCCCTGCCCAACTCCATGGATCCTGCTGACACACGGGATTTCAAAGCCTCCAGGGAAGAAACCTGCTTCCCACACAGTGAGAGGGCAGGAGAGAACTCAGTTCCATCCCCTTCCACCCCAAATCCATGTGGAAAAGAGGTGTTTGAGTCATTTTTCACCTCACACAGCTGGAGAGCGACTGGGAACAGCCCAGTTTTGCAGGACGAGCTTAGATAGTTGAGGAAATTTTTTGACATTTTTTCCAACTCTCCTGTCGTTTCCAGCAGAAATCCCTTTCCTGCTGGAGGGACAGGCTGCCACTCCCTCCAGCCCCAGGGGCATTTCACCCCCTCAAGGGCAACATTCCCAGCCCCTCTCCAGTGTTTTAGGGTGTCCCAAATCCCCCTCAGGGAAATCAGCTGCAGGGAGAGCCCCTCACACCAGGTTTTACTCCCCCAAAAAAGAAACGACAGAGCCAAGGAGACATTCCAAAGGGATATTTACTGCTCGAGTGATGCGTGGGGTCACTGCCCACCCCTGTGTCCTGTGGGCTTGCTTCCCGCAGGAATTCCATGTCAGGACCCCCGGGAATCACGGCCTGGAGTCGTCCTTGCCCTGGTGGTAGTCAGGTGGGGTGTACTTCCCTTCCTTGATCATCTTGTCCCGCTGCTGCAGGATGGTCTGGAGCCTCTTGGCCTGGCAGGGACACAGAGGGGTGTCACAGCTCTCAGGGGGTCCCCAGGGCAGGTCGTGGAACCCACATTAACCCTGCCCTGGGTGCTCCTCAGCCGGGCTGGAGCCTCTTCCCAAAAACCTCGTGGCTTTCAGGATGCTGCAGCACATTTTACAGCTGATGATAATTTGAGTTTTCAGCCCGATGTTTTTGGCTAGACAGGATTTCCTCCAGTGGCTGACCCGAATCCCAGGGTGGTTTGGGTTGGGAAGGGACCTTAAAGCCCATCCCATTCCAACCCCTGCCATGGGCAGGGACACCTTCCACCATCCCAGGCTGCTCCAACCTGGCCTGGGACACTTCCAGGGATGGGGCAGCTGCAGCTTCTCTGGGCTCCTGCAGCCACCAGAGCCCTCGGGGAAGGGGCTGCTGGGGGTCCAGAACCCACCCCAATCCCCCTTCTCCCCCCCGGGCTGGAGCCCCCAGGCCTTCTCCAGAGCTTGCCGAGGACCCTCAGCATCTCCTCCCCAGCCTGACCCAGCACTTCAGGTGCCTCCCCTTTCACCCCTACTTGTGAGGGCCTCCCAGAGACCTCTGTACCCCACGCCGTGCCTGGGAGTACCCCACGCCGTGCCTCCCTCAGGCCCCCCATACCCCCTCCCCTCCTCTTAATTAGGACCCTCCAGACCCTTGGGGCCCCCCATGTCCCCCCCCGGACCTTGGTGACACAGTGCCCCCCCACCTTATCAGGACCCTCCAGATCCCCGTGACCCCCATGTCCTCTCCCCGCCCCCGGTGCCCTCCGTGTCCCCCCTCGGCCCGGACACCCCCATCTCCCTCACCAGGACCTGGTGCCCCTTTGTCAGAACCCCCCAGATCCCTCCTTGTCCCTCCCAGCCCGGCGTCCCCCGTACGCCCTCGAGCCCCGCGCTGACCCACCATCTTGACGTGCATCATGCACTCCATGAAGTCCTCGTACTCGGGCCGGCACTCGCGCTCGGCGCGCGTCCGGCCTATCCCGTGCCCGCACTCTACCCACTCGCGCTCGAAGGCGTGACACACGGCGGCCCTGCGGTTCGGCTGCGGCATGCTCTGCCGCAGCAGCCAGGTGTCCACGTCGATGCCCAGCTGCTTCTGCAGGTCCCAGAAGGGCATGGTTGCGCGCTCTGTCGCGACACGGCCGCTGTCGCGAAACCCCCGGCCCTCCCCCGGCCCGTCCTTCACCGGCCTCGCGCGACGCCGCCGCCGCCAAGCGCGACTCCAAGCGCGACACCGCGTCGCGCTTTGCGGCGGGGAGGGGACAGAGAGGGGAGGCAAGAGCGACGCCCCGCGCGCTGCAGCGCCCTCTGGCGGGGCGGAGGACAAGCTGCTCGCCGCGCCCCAGCGCCCCCTGGCGGCCACGCTCGAGGGTTCCCAGTGTTCCCAGTGTCCTTCCAGTGCCCTCCCAGTGCTCCCAGTGTCATTCCAGTACTCCCACTGTCATCCCAGTGTCCTTCCAGTGCTCCCAGTGTCCTCCCAGTGTCCTCAGTGTCTTCCCAGTGCTCCCAGCGTCCTCCTCCGAGGGCTCCCAGTGTCCTCCCAGTGCTCTCCCAGTGCTCCATATCCTCCCAGTGTCCTCCCAGGGCTCCCAGTGACCCCCAGTTCTCCCAGTCCCTGATTTTCAGGTCTCAGAGGGGCTGTCCTGTGCAGGACCCCCCCACACACCCCAGGACAGGAGCTTCCTTAGGGCTGAGGGGACCTCGGGAACCTGGCAGATGGGTCTTCCCCGCAGTGACACCCACATCCCGAACCCACTCCCCTATTTCCGTGCCCCCAAAATCCCAGGTTTCCCTCCGGATGCCCGGACAAGGTTTGGGTGAACAGCCCCGCCCTCCCTAATGAGCAAAACCTCATTAAAACGCTGATTGCAGGCGGATTCTGCGCCGCCTCCAGCACAGGGTGTGGAGGGGGAGCCGGGGGCTCCCTCAGCCCCCACCCCTGAGCCACGCTGGACACCAGCTATTACCATCCCTCCTAAAACAAGAGCCCAAACCTGCTGGGCACCCCCCGCCCACCTGCCAAACACACTCTGCACGAGCTGGAGGAGCAGGATTTATGGGACAGGATCCATGGGATAGGATTTACTTCGAAGTTCCCAGTGCAGTCCCGGGGAGAGTGGAGCGGGGTGGTGCCAGCAGCAGGAGAGCACCTCCTTCCCCCTGGTGCTGCCAGGGGACCTTTCCCACTGTGGGACCTTTCCCTCCTCCAGTACAGCCATGAGACCTTTCCCCCACCAGTACCACCATGGGACCTTTCCTACTGCAGGACCTTTTCCCTCCTGATACCACCATGGGACATTTCCCTCCTCCAGTACATCCAGTACATTTCCCTCTCTGGTACCACTTTGGGACCTTTCCCACTGGGGGATTTTTCCCTGCCAGGTGCTGCCATGGGACCTTTTTCCCCCCCCGGTACCACCACGGGACCTTTCCCACTGCAGGACCTTTTTACCCCCCGGTACTACTGTGGCACCTTTTCCACTGGGGGATTTTTCCACCCCTGGGTACTGCCACAGGATCTTCATCCACCCTGGTACCACAATGGGACCTTTCCCACCCCAGGTACCGCTGTGGGACCTTTATCCCCCTGGTACTGCCATGGGACCTTCCCCCCTGCCCTGGTACTGCTGCAGGACCCTTCCCCACCCTGGTACCACCCCAGGGCCCTTCCCCACCATGGGTCCTCCCCTCCCTGTGCCGTCCCTGCTCAGATGATGCCGGTGGGAGCGAAGACTGGGGGGACACAGAGGGTCTCTGCCATCTCCCAGCCGCAGGACAGGGGTGTGCAGAGGCTCTCACGGTCTTCTTCTGCCTGGAGGGGCTTTCCCTGGAAGAGCTGGATGGCTTTCCTGCAAGTGAGAGACACCCGAGGGGGAGCAAGGGGGCAGGAGCAGCCCCTCGTGAAGGGGGTGGGCCCAGAGAAGGGGAATCTCCAGGGTTCTCACATCCCCCCCAACAGAACAACAGCCAGAGGTGAGCTGCCCATGGCTTCCCCAGCGAAAAACAGGCTCAAGTTTGCCAACATTTAAAAGAATAGGAGCTTTGCCTCTGAGGCCAGGTTTTTACCCTGAATTTTCAGGGCTCTGGGACTCAGATTTGACCCTTTTCCTCGGGCGAAGAGCCCCTGTGGAGGAGGGAAAGCGGCATCTCCCACCCTGCAGGACCCAGCCCTGTCCCCCCACTCTGACTCTCTTACCAGGCCATGCGGGACATGGCGTAGGTGACGTGTGGCTGGGGACACCCCCCGAGCTGGGATGAGGCTGGGATGGTGTAGGCCCCCATGTTCCCAAAAAGCAGCCAGTCCCCAACGTGCAGCTCGGGCAGCTCCAGCCCGTCGGCGATGCGATCCTCGGTGTAGCCAGGGGGGCCCCTGAGGCTGCTGCTGTGGGAGGGGTGCTCTGGGCAGGGTCTCTGGGGTGGACAGAGAGCAGCCATGGGGATGAGGATGTCCCAGTGTCACAGTGACCTGTGTCATCTCCACCCATCCCAAAGATCCAATGCCGGGAGTCCATGGACTGGCTACAGCTTCCCCACAGTCTGCTCCCTTCTGGCATGAGGTGATGTCATACAACGTGAGGGACCCCCTGGGCTCTCCCCAGGCTGGGCAAACCCCCTCACCTTGTGCAGCCGAGGCCTGGGGCAGGGGCTGTCGAACAGGAGGCAGCTGAAGGCGCCGTAGATGCCGTCGTTGAGGTGATACACGAGGCTCTTCCTGCTGCTGGACTCCTCCTCTGGAAGGGGAGCAAGGAGAGGGCTCAGGGGGAGCTCGGGCACACGGGTGGGCCTGTCCCACTGTCCCACCTACCGTCAGAGCCAGGCTGCTCCACGGGGACCTCTTCCAAGGCAGTGATGCTGACAGCGAAGGTGAAGGCGGAGGTGACGTAGTATCGCCCCGGTCTGGCAACAATCTCCACCCCGGAGCCATCCGGGAAGTACAAGTCCAAGGCAGAGTTTACCACGGCAGCAATCTGTGTGGGAAGAAGAAGTACCCTCTTGGATACAGGGATTTCACAGCGAGCCAGACCCAGGGTGAGCCTCCAGCCTCGCTCTGTGCCTGCTGAGGGTGGGTGCTGGGGGCTCTGGTACCTCTTCGAACCGGGCTCTGGTGTCCTCAGTGCCGGGGAAGCCCCCGCCGATGTCCAGGAGGTGCATCTGGTAGCCCAGCTCTGTGCCCATGTCAAACACCAGCTGTGCTGCAGCCACGGCCTGAGCGAAGGCCTGGGGCTCCAGCCCACGGCCCCCAAGGTGGAAGCTGAAGGCACAGAGCCCATTTCAACAGGGTTTGACTGTCCCCAGAGAGTGACAGCACTGGGACTGTCACCCACTGGAGGCAGCTCTGTGTATCCCACGCACCACCCCAAACCAGACCACCTGGACAGACCCACAGAGCCCCAAAAAGCTTTTCTTAGGGTCAAACCTGCCCCAAACTGGCCCCCACAAGGTGAATCCCTGCAAATCCCTGCCTTCACCTCACTCCCGGTGGCTCCAGCAGGGCAGAGCTCCCCATATCCCAATCCACAGGGGCTGAGCACCCCTCTGGAAGAAGAACCATGTGCTGTACCTGATGCCAACCACCTCCACAGCCTGCTCCTTCGCTGCCTCCAGCAGGTGCCGGCAGGATTTGAGCGTGGTCCCAAATGTCATGCTCGGGTGGGCAGAAGGGCTGGAGTCAGCAGTGATCCCCAACAACATCCTGCACAGCAAAGCCACACTGTGTTGAGGGGGCTTGGAATCACAGGGTCATGGAATCATTAAGGCCAAAAAAGCTCTCTAAGATCACTGAGTCCAACCATTAACCCAGCACTGCCAAGCCCACCACTAACCCATTTCTCCAAGTGCCACATCTACGTGTTTTTTGAACACTTCCAGGGATAGTGATTCCACCACTTCCCTGGGCAGCCTGTTGCGATGCGTGAGCACCCTTTCAGTGATCAAATTTTTCAAAATATCCAGTCTAAACCTCCCCTGGCACAACTTGAGCCTGTTTCCTCTTGTCCTATCGCTTGTCGCCTGGGAGAAGAGACCGACACCAACCTTCTACAACCTCCTCCTCAGCCCCTGTAGCACCCCACAGGCCCCTGCCCAGCTCCTCCTCCAGCTGCCCCTCCAATGGTGCTGCCAGACACCCACCTGGCACGGGGGTGGCTCCTGGCCACCTTGCTCAGCTCCACCTCGTTGTCGAAGGTCATCAGCTGCACCCCGTGTTTGGCCGCGTACCTGATGTGGGCAACCTGCTTACAGGGGCTGCTGTAGAAGATCCTGTCAGCTGGGACTCCAATGCCTTGAACCCGTGTGATCTCAGCCTGCAGGGACAGAGAACACACTCAGGAAGGTCCCCATGGCCACCACCAGCCCTGGGTCTTGTCCAGTTTGCAGCACTGGGGAGGGCAAAGCGTCAGCGTTGCGGCCTGGGCTTTTCCAAGGAAAAGCTACAAGAGCTCAAAGGCATCACAGTGGACTTTGTCCTGGCAAGGACAGACTGTGGTAAGGTGTTTAAAACAGCAGGAGAGGAAACAGGTGGGTTTAGCTGGCGTAGGGTTGGCATGTGACCCCTGGTCTGAGCTGTGACAACACTTGCACTTTCTCTTCCTGGAAACCCATCTTATTTAATTATGTACAAGTCAGTGGCTTAATTTGGCTCCTCCCTGGAAATCTGGCTGTTGCAAATGATGAGGAGGAGGGAGCAGGGAGCTTTAGCCTCATCCTTAAAGAAAGCAAGAGTTGGATGGCTCTGGCAGTGGCACCCCAGGGGTGTGCTGTGCCACCAGCCAAGCCTGCCAGCCAAGACACCAGCTCCAGAGGCAGGAATGTTGGTCAAAGGGAAAGCCTGGGCCACCAGACAGAGGACAGGGATTTATGGGCTGTGCCAATAGACTTTTGACAGCAGAGGGAGACTCCTGCCCCTGTAAATGTCACCTACTGAGTGGAGACAGGAAAGGAGGGTGAGCTCTGCCACTCTCCCACAAATGCTTGTAGGATGCTCACTTGGAGCTGTCCTCCCACATCCTTACCTTGTTGGCACAGGCAAAGCCTGCCCCCAGCTCTGCCAGCAGCCGAATCACTCCTTCACTGCTGTTGCATTTAACTGGGAAATAGGGTTTCACCCGGGGCAGGGCCTTCAGGAAATGCAGGTGCTTCTTCACGACATCCCCGAGGTCTGCCACGAAGAAGGCTTGCTGGTCGCTCTAGGGGAAAGCTGGAGTAAGTAGAAGCTTCCATGAGTGCCTCTTGTAAGGGGGGAAGCAGAGAACCAGCCCTTACCCCCTGGCACAGCTCCCCGAGGAGGTTCTCCAGCAGGTCTCTGGTGGTGAAGCCCTCCTCCACCATCAGGAAATTGGATTCGTTCAGGTACCCGTTCATGGTGGGATGTTCAGGGTGTGATGATGCTCATTTAAAGCCTCCTTGAGTAGGGTATAGATTCTAAAAAAGCAACACACTGGAAAAAGAAGGAATATTAAGGGCAGGGTCCAGAAGCTTCATCAGCACCCCGGGGTGCTCCCCATCCATCCCTCCCATGGCAGCACTGCCCCAGGCAGAGCTCTGTGCTGCTCTGCTCCAAACCAGCGCCTCAGCAGAGCCCTCCTGTGGGTTAAAGCATCTTCTTTTGGGGGAGGAGACACATTTCTCTGCAGCTCAGAGCTGTGTTTTGGCACACAGCAGCCTTGTCTCCGTCAGCAGCAGTTCAACAACAAAGCCAACTGCACTGCGAAGGGGATGGAGGCCTTTATGTGCCAGGACATGTCCCTTCACGCTCTGGAACGTAGCTGGATCTGCTGTGGTGAGGATCCCTTATGGTTTCCATTCTCATGGATCCATTTTCCCAGGCACACAAGCCCTGGGAAAAGGGAGGCAGAGCACAGACCCCTCACTGACACCGCCCGACCTGAGGACAGTCTGGATCCCTGCCGTGGATCCACGGCTCTTTCATGACACAGGGTGTGGAACCAGGGGACAGTTAAGCTGCACAGAGTTTCCTGGCTCATCCTAGCAGAGCTTTACCTTTAAGCTCGCACACTTTAACAATTTCCTGCCCTGGACCCAGCCTGTCTCATAACCCAGAGAGCTGACAACATAGCAGGGAACATTTCCACTGATAATCCGGGTCTAGCTCCAGGGATCTTACAGGAACATGGTCTCTCTGATCTGAAGGGAGCAGGAGGCAGAGGTTTCATTTCTCAGAGCAGCACTGCACCTCCTCCCCACAGAGTGATTAAGCAGCACCCAGCCCACCAGGATGGGGCACGGAAGCAGTGAGGTGGGTCATTCCTGTCGGAACATGTGCCCCAGCCTGGGACACCCCCTCCTTACCAAGGCCCGGTTCTCCCTCCCAGGTGCTCAGACGTGCTGCCAGAGGGGCTCCCCACGGAATGTAGAGCTCCCACAGCACCCTGAGGTGTGGCTGTTGCTGGGGGTCCGGGGGCCCTGGGGAGAAGCAGTGACGGGGTTAGCGAGGGAGAGGGGCACTGACAGCACCCCCCACCCACCATCCCCAAAACTCAGCAGCCACAGGCATCCCTCACCAGCCCCCTCCTCACTGTGCCAGGCAAGACATTTCCCCTCAAAGACCCCTAAGCCCCCTTACCTCAGAAAGCATTTAAACAGATTCTGCCATGGGTCTCCCGAGAGAGTGAACCGGCCCCAGCAGCGGCTGTTTGTCCTGCCCCAGCTCCCTGCCCACCCTGAGCCCTTGCAGAGGATGGGGGAGCTCTGCACCCCTTCTCTCTCAGGGCTCCCTCCCTGCTCTGCCTCCCAACTGTAACCATGACAACCAAATCCAGCGACCCTATTGGCTGACCTGCCTCTGAGCATCCTGCATCCCTCTTGGAGAATGCTCCCCCACCTCGCCCGCCCCCTCCCAGGGCTGGGGCTGCCCCCAGGAGTCACCCCGGATTCTCACCCAGCCCAGCTCATCCCCAGCCTGGACCTGCTGCAGGGCCACCTCACGAGGCTGTGCATCCTATGCACAGGGACCCTCGTGGGGAAGAGAGCTCAAAATACCTCTGAAATGCTGCTGCCAGGGAAACCAGGCTCCCTGCAGTGCCTGTTTGGCTGGGACTCCGGCAGGGCAGGCAGGAGGCAGTTGGGAAGATGTCAGGGACTGATCCTGCCCTTGCTGAGGTGCTGCCAGCTTCGGTGGGTTCCCTGGCAGCAGGTCCAGCTCTGCCATAAATGGAGGTGCTTCGTCTGGTCCATCAGTGCTGTCTCTGCTGCATTTGGAAATGGTTGCACTGCTCCATCCCACAAACAGCAAGGGCCGAGTAGGGACTATTTTTATTTCTCCTTGTTAATTTGTGGGTCCCTCCTTGGTGCTGCTGAGGAGCCAGTGTTCTGTGTGTGGAGGGGTAGCTGCCCCCCCAGGTGAGGGGGTGAGAGGGACAGACTTATCCTGGGTTTCTGTATTCAACACCGTGGTCTTGGCTTTGCCACAGACTCTCCTGGCAACCAGGGCCAAGGAAGCTCTTGTCTCCTGTGAGATCCTGGCGTGTTTTCCCAGTGCTCTGGCCTGGCACCAGTCTTGCCTGCTCTGCATGGGGTGTGGGAAGCCATGCAGAGAGCACTGCACTGAGGGGAGAGCAGAGGGATGCAGAGCACTGCAGTGCCAGTCTCTCCTGGATGTACCAGGCAGTGTTGTGATGCACAGCCCACGCAGAGCAGGGCACTGAGCCCAGCCCACGCTGAGCCCACGCAGCGCCGGGATAAGCAGAGCTCAGAACCACAGAGTTACAGAAGGAATTAGGTTGGAAAAGACCTCTGAGATCATCAAGCCCAACTTTTGACCTAACACCACCTTGCCTGCTAGACCACGGCACTGAGTGCCGCATCTGGTCTCTTTTTAAACACCTCCAGGGACAGTGAACCCACCACCTCCCTGGGCAGCCCATTCCAGTCCGATCACTCTCCATGTAAAGAACTTCTTCCTACTGTCCAACATAAACCTGCCCTGGTGCAGCTTAAGACTACGTCCTCTTTTCCTGCCACTAGCTGCCTGGTGGCAGAGCCCGACCCGCACCTGGCAACACCCTCCTGTCAGGGAGTCGGGAGACAGCGAGCAGCTGTCCCCTGAGCCCCCTTTTCTCCAGGCTGAGCCCCTCACAAGCGCTCCTCACAGGACATGCACTCCAGAGCCTTCCCGAGCTCTTTGCTTTCCTCTGGGCTCGCTCCAGCCCCAAAATGTCCTTCTTGGGCTGAGAAGCCCAGAACTGGACACAGCGCCCGGTGCCGGCGGAGAGCCCCGAACCACGCGGCGCCATGGCCCCGCCCACCGCCACTTAACCCCTCCCATCGCCGGGTTAACCCCGCCCACCGCACGCATAACCACGCCCCCACTCGCTTTTAAACCCGCGGCCGTTGTCTGTGCGGCCACGCCCCTCATATGCATAGCCACGCCCCGGGCGCGCGGGGTCACGCCCCCCGGCGCGGGGCGGGCGCGCAGTCGGCGGCGGCCATGGCTCCGAGCGCTCAGGCCGGGGGCGGCCGCGGGCAGGGCCCGGCACCGGGGCTCCGCCACGGCATCCGCGCCGTGCTGCTGGGCCCGCCCGGCGCCGGCAAGGGCACGCAGGTGAGCGGGGATGCGCGGGAGGGGCGGGGGGGAGCTCCCCGTGAAGGGAGCGGCCCGGCGGGACCGGCCCGCCCGGCCTTTCCCCGTGTGACCGCCGCGTGGGCCTCGCCGAGGGGATGGGGCGTGCGGGGGGTCCCGCTCCGCGGGGCCTCCCTTCCCTCGGGGTGCTCGGCGGTATCGCGCCTCCAGGGGCCCTTTGTCCCGGATCCCTTTGTCCCGGAGCAGGGCCGGCCCGCGGGGACCCGGTGCCCTGGCCCCGCTCCCGGAGCGCTCCGGGGACTCGGCGCCGGGCCCTGCCACGTGCTGAGCGTCCCGGTGCTGCCACAGGGGACAAGGCCCCACCTTGTCCACCCCAGCCCTGGCTGAGCGTCCCCCCGGCCCCCCACCCCGAGGTCCCATCCCCGGAGCGCTCACCGCTGTCTGTTCTCTCCCGCAGGCTCCCAAGCTCGCCGAGACCTACTGCGTGTGCCACCTGGCTACCGGGGACATGCTGCGGGCCATGGTGGCCTCGGGGTCCGAGCTGGGCAAGCGGATCAAGGAGACCATGGATGCTGGGAAGCTGGTGGGTCGTGAGGGATGTGCTGGGAGGGGACATGGGCTGGCAGCACCTGGAACGAGAGCAGGCAAAACCCGCCTCCTGTTTAGAATTCTCAGTGACAAAACTAATTAATGTGGTAAGGCAGATTGCAGGGTGAAGGCAGGGGTGGAGGTTTTCCTTCTGTTATCCTGCAGGAGAAACATCCTATAAAAACACCTTTCCTCTTCAGAGTTGCTCTTTGCTTACTGACAGCCTGTGTCCTTGGGGTGGTTCTTGCATTTATGCTCACAGGGTGAGTTCTGGCTGGTTCCTGAGCACTCTTTGAGCTGAAGGTGTATCCTTGGAGCTGCAGGATGTTGCAGCCATGCTTTGCTGCTCCAGCCTCTCTTCCTGTGATACCTGGGCTCCAGGTATCACTTCAGAGGGTTCATCTGCATCCCAGCTCTTGCACAAGTGGTGAAAATAGACTTAAAGGTGTTGCTGTGACAGCTACAGCAGGTGCTGTGTGAGAGAGGCACTTTAGGTCCCCCAGAGACAAGAGCTGGAATCTCTGACATTCACTTTACAAGGGTCTAATTATCTCATCAGAAGGACTGAACTATCTCCAGGAAACTCAAGGAACCACAAACTGCAGCGACTTGCCCCCGTGTGGGGCAGATCTCGGGCATCTCTGCAGCTGTCACGGGCTTGTAACACCCCAGGGAGCCTCTGCAGGCCCCAAATGGGGAGAGTGACGTGGCTTATCTCAGCTTCTGCCCAGAGCTCATTGCAACACCGAGCCTGCGATACCCGGCTGGTTATGAAAGATAGGGACGTTATCTGGTGAGGCTGGTGGTATCTGCCACGTGTGTGTGTGTGGCAGCCAGCTCCAGGCTGCTCCACGGGGACACCCTGCAGCTCTGTGCTCTGGCTCTGTGATAACTCAGCTGGGAGCACAGCAGTTTGGGATGGGTTTATGCTCAGGGGCTGTTTCTCTGAAGGGTATAATCAGGAAGGCACAGAAGTGACTTGTTGCTTCACCCAGACTTCCCCCCCCTGCCTGTGGGGGCTGTTGTTTGTGTGTTGTGACAGCCTGGTTCCCAAATCCTGCTGGGTCCCAGCTGTGTGTGTTGGAGAAAACAGTGCTGCTGAGGAGAGCTGCTCCCAAATAAACAGCTATTGTTGGGGCTGCAGCATCTGTTAGTGCTGCAGTGTGGAAAAGGCACTAATCCCAGCGGTATGCCGAGATTGTTGGATGGGAAAAAACTATCCAGCAAAGCCAGAGCTTGTCAGCAACTACTGGGCTTTTACCTTCATACAAGGTTTATGGGAGTCAATGAGCAACTTGCCTGCTCTGCCCTTCCTGTCTCCTGAGAGGGATGTGTGGGTGAAGGTACAAAGTAACAGGAAATCAAGGTTATGTCGAAATTTTCTGTTGTGAGTTGCTTTTAAAAAAAAAAAATAATCTCAGGAGTTTGTCTTCGAGCCGACAGTCTTCCTTGAAATACAGCAACCTTTGTAACGGCGAGGTTACAGCACTGGTCCAAGTCCCTGGCACACTGTGGAGTATCCCTGGAGTGAAAGGTCTCCTTGGCCACATCCTGGTGTTGCAGCCGTGGCAGGGAGTGCTTCCCACAGCAGTCATGGCAGGGAGTGCTTCCTTGACGTGGGCAGGAATGAGCACGCAGCTTTCACCCTGTTAGCAGCAGTGCCCTGTGCCATGGCTGCTGCCTCTGGCTGTAGGAGGGGCCTGAAGCAGCCTGGGCACTGACATGGATTGTAGAGTCACAGGATATCCTGAGCTGGAAGGAACTCACAAGGATTATAGAGTTCAACCCCTGGCACTGCACAGGACAACCCCAAAAGTCCCACCATGAGTGCAGCAGCTCTGGAGGCAACTGTGTGTAAGTTCAGGGTGTCCCCCCTGACCACGGGCTTCCCCCCTCTCTGCAGGTGAGTGATGAGATGGTGGTGGAGCTGATTGAGAACAACCTGGACTCCCCTCCCTGCAAGAACGGGTTCCTGCTGGATGGCTTCCCCCGCACGGTGAAGCAGGCGGAGATGGTACGTGAGGCCCTGCTCAGGGACTGCTCTGGCACCTCCTTCCCTGCAGACAGGGGTCCCTGGGCCCTCGGCCCCTCTGAGGTGGGTGTTTGCTCTTGCAGCTGGATGAGCTCCTGGAGAAGAGGAAGGAGAAGCTCGACTCGGTCATTGAGTTCAGCATCCCTGACTCCTTGCTGATCCGGAGGATCACGGGACGGTAACGCTTCTCTCCCAGATGCTCAGTGCACAGGATGAGGTTTCCTAGTCTATGGAATGGCATCCTGATTTCAGATCCCAGGTTGTCCTCCCAGTGCTTAGGGCTGGCTGTGGTGCTGGTCTCTGTTAGATTTCTGCTATGATCCCTCACCTGTTCTCCCATGGCTGGACCAGCCTTGAGCAGAGCCCCTCCCTTGCCCTATAAATTAGGGATTGCTGACAGGAATCAGCATCCTTGGTGCCCCAGCTCAGCCTTTAAAGTCTTCCTTCTCCAAAGTCATTATTCCTCCCTTAGGCAGAACAATGCACACATTGGGGCACAGTCTAAGGTCACAGCTCCAGGAGCCAGACCCCTTCCCCAGTAAAGCAGGAAGTAAAAATTCCTTCTCCATCTCCTGCTGCAGCTGCTTTTCCAAACTGAAGAGGCCCTTGGTACAGAAATAACTACAGAGAATTTTCTTACTAGTGAAAGGCAAATCATGTTGCTGTTACAGATGTTCTTGTGCTGATGAGTGGCAGGCTCAGGAGACCTTGTCCTGCTTTGCTGACACTTATTTTCTGTCTCAGGCTGATTCACCCAAAGAGTGGCCGCTCGTACCACGAGGAGTTCAGACCCCCAAAAGAGCCCATGAAGGACGATGTATGTGAGCTCCCAGGGCCACAGCTTGCCTTGCTTTGGGTTTAGCTGATGCTTTGCAGTCTCCCTGGAAAAAAAAGAACTCATTTCTTTCCTTCTCTTGTACCTTCTGTCCTGGCTTTCTGGGGAGCGTGGGGAACTGCTTGGGCAGCCTGAGCCGACGGCACTGCGGGGAGCGAGGCCTGGAGGGATGGATGAAGGGATGGATGTGCTGCAGAGCTGGCCCGGGCTCTGCCAGCCTCAGAACTTGTTGGACTCTGTCCACAGCTGAAGTTGCGGTGGGTTGTGACTGGTTTCCATCCTGGGGAGCAACTGTAGCTGGTGCCTGCTCTCGGGGCTCCTGGAGTGGTGTGTGGGGGAACGACCACAGTGCTGAACCCTCCTCTCTTCAGTCACTGCTCTGGGATTTGTTTCGGCTGCCCTGGGCTCGCTCTGTCTCCCCCGCAGACCTGGGGGTCGCCTCTGCAGCTCTGCATTTAGCGTGGCCTGGAGGAGGGGAGCGGGGGTTGTGGGAGCTGTGGAGAGAAGGGGGGAGCGTGCCAGGCTGCAGCAAGCTGGAGACTGTCCCCTTGCTTCTCCCAGGTCACTGGAGAGCCCCTGATCCGCCGCTCCGACGATAATGAGACTGCCCTGAAAACCCGCCTGAAGTCCTATCACACCCAGACCTCTCCCCTGATCTCCTACTACAGCAAGAGGGGGATCCATACGGCCGTGGATGCCTCCCAGTCTCCTGACGTGGTGTTTGCCAGCATCCTAGCAGCCTTCTCGAGAGCAACATGTAAAGACCTGGTTATGTTTGTTTAGGGCTCCGTCCCAGGACAGAGCTCTGCTTTTTCTCTCTCTCCCTCTTGTCTCTGTTTCTCTGTCTCTGGGGCCAGGGAGGGTGAAGAGCTGAGCAGATAGAAGAGGAGGAGACAAGGTGATGCAGCCCAAGGCAGGGCTGTGCTGATTCTCTAATTAAACGAGCTGTTAACGGTCTCTATCTCGCTATATGTGAACGTCAGTCTGTCTGCGGGTGTGGGAGATTTTGGCCTCTAGAGGCCGCAGCGAGCCCAGGCTCCGGCTGCCAAAAATGGGATCTGCACCCTTTTGGGTCAAAAAGCTTTTGTTTCATCCTAGAAACGCACCTACCTGGAAGGAACTGTACTTCCAGCTCCTCCTGGCTGCTCCACAGGGGCCTAGGAGAAGGTTGGAGGTCAGGATTGAGTAGTGGGGGAAGGATTTTCCCAGGTGATGTGAAGGTGCAGGAATGAAACGTGGGGTTGCTGTGTGTGTGTTGCTGGGGGAGCAGCTATGGGAGGGACAGTTTTGCTGCTGCTCAGGGCTGGGTGACGACATGTTCTCCTTGTATGTGTTTTATTCCTGGTGGGATGGCAGGTTACCTGAGGGCACAGCCTGTCTTCCTGTGCTGATGGGACTTAGGGGACAGAAAGTGTGGGGGGGTTTCAACCTCTTGTCATTTGTGGGCCTTAATATAGCAAATTAGTGCTTCTTGCTCTTTTTAAAAACATGGAGTCCGTGTTTAGAGTCTCACAGTCACTTTGTGGCAGGTTGGGATCTCGTGAGGATAAGAAAAGGACTTGGGTTTTATCTCTTCACTCTTGCCTTGGAAGATGTGTTGAGCTTCTCCTGATCCCAAAGTCTAAATATAATAAAGCCTTATTGCAAAACAAATGATTTCTCAAGGCTGGAGAGACAGCATTATTAACCACTGGCTCCATGTGCCCTTGAGCTAACGACCTTCATTACGAGCTCATGGAAATGTTCCTGTTTCTTGAGCAAATCCAACGGGCTCTCTGTGTGAGGACACTGGAGGGGTAGTGCCTTGTCTTCTCAGGGTGACACTGCAGGGCTGGCACTGACCTTTGTCCATGAGGGATTCCAGCCCTTCCTAGAGGACCCCGCTGTAAATATAGATTGGCCCAGGTGAAACTTTGTCCTTTGGCCTTCCATGTGTATTTGCTGATTGAGAGTTACTGAGTACCCTCCTCTCCAGAGGAAATGGCCCATCTCCCTCCTGTGCACTGAGCTGCTTTGGGCTCTGTGTCCAGAGCAGATGCTTAATCCTCAGGAATCACTTGCTCTTTTTCTTGATAATTTCTCCTTTGTCTGAAAAATCACATTCTGTCCTCATACATCCTTTCCAGGGAAACAACCTCTTCCCTTCCAGCAAACTGGAAATGACACCGGGGAACCGAAAGCAGTTGACTTGTTTCTCTTGAAAGCACGTGACTGGGGAGAAAGGGTTTGGAAGTCAACAGGGCTGGTTTTGTCAGCAGCCTGTGGTCCCCTGGGATTCCCAGATGGCCCTTGCTTTGTCTCTGGCTTTCCTGTGGAAGGGCAGCCCCAATGCCAGCACGCTGGGAGGTCGGGATAGCCTTTGGGATAGGATTCCTGTGCTCCAGGGAAGGGGAATGTGTGTGTTAGAGCTGCCTTGGCATCTCAGTGACTGTAAAGAAGTTCTGAGTAGAAGCAGCTTTTATCTTGAGAGTCAGAGAGCTGCAGCCCCCTCTGTGCTGCCATAATGGCAGGGAAGGGTTCCCAGCCACTTGGCATTCCTGGATTTGGTCAGGGTTTTACTCTACAGCAAGAACAAGATGTTCCTCCCCTCTTCATTCCTTTCCTCCCTTGTGCTCACTTTGCATCCAGCTCACCAGCCTTTTTCTGCCATAAACCATGCTTCATTTTGTTTGATTTTTTTTTTCCCCCCTAAATATTTTTTTTTTCTCTTTGTTCCCATTTATTCCAGCTGAGTGACTCCGTGAACCAGATGAGACACCACCAAACGCTGCACACTCTGCTACATCACCCATTGCAGCCCTCCCTTGGGTGCAGGGGAGGGCAGCTGGGAGTGGGGGGTTATGATTGATGGGGGGGGGAAAGGAGGTGGTAAACAAGGGTTTTGGGGGCTGATTTGGTAGGGTTGTGGTTGGATTTCTTATTTGGCAGAATCATTGTGAAGAAGAGGTGGCCTTCTCCTTAGAAATCATGTCTGGGGAGGCAAAACAAGACAGTGAAACACCTCTGAGTGATCAGCTGCAGGTCCTTGACCTGTTGGAGGGTAGGGTTAGGTGCCATTCCAGGCTTCTCCAGGACTTTCAGGGCTTGTCTCGTGGGCTCTTGGTACCCTGAGGCCACTGAAAGGTTTGCTGTGATTTTCCTGAAGTTGCTTCCTGTCAGCGAGGA
This sequence comes from Manacus candei, assembly GCF_025592945.1. Taxonomy (NCBI): domain Eukaryota; kingdom Metazoa; phylum Chordata; class Aves; order Passeriformes; family Pipridae; genus Manacus; species Manacus candei. The sequence continues at coordinate 456,137 of NW_026138118.1, read as the reverse complement.
CCAAAATGAACAAATGATGCATCGTGTCTGAAACGGAAAGGAAAAAGAGGTGCCATGGGTTTTTCCTGGAACTTTTGTTTTTCTTGTTCTGCTGCATTCCTAAACCCTGGCACAGAGACTTCTCAAGGATTCTCTGCTGCTGAAGAGGGGCTGTGGCTCTAGTCCAAACCTGCCTTACCTGGGAATGGGGTGGCTTTTCTGTGATCATGACCAAGCTGGAATTCACACAATGCTGAAGAAATGCAAAAGAGACTTTCTTAATTGCCTGCAAAAATAACACTTAATTGGGGGGGTTTTTTTGCATTTCTTTTTAGATCAAATGGTGCCTTGTCTAACCTCTGAATCAATAATAAAATAACCCCTTTACATTTGTATCTGGTGCTGTGTCCTCTTTGACCTGCAGACAGCGAGGAGGATGAGGAGGCAGATGACAGCATCAACTAACAATTGTGCTGGGTGGATCCTGGGGCCTGATCCTATCTCAAGGATGTTCTGTGCAGCTGAAAATGTGGCTTGTAATTCCTTTTATCTCTTCTCCTTGCTGAGTGTGTCCAATGCTTCAGATCACCATAGCAATGGTGCCTTTTGCTGGTTCTCTTTCCTGTTCATGCGTGACTCTGAAAGCACTGAGCCCTTGTGCATCCTGTTTTTCTCTCTAGAGCTCCTTGCAGGTACTTCAACTGATGTAATTCCTTTTTGTCCTCCTCCCTTTGCATATCCAGTGTGTGGAGGAGCTGATGTTGTTATTTTCTTGTCTCTTCCTGCAGCAACTGGAAGCCATATATTGTGTATTCTGTTTCTGCTCATTTGCTTTCTGCCTTTCAGACCTTCTTGCATCCCTTCCTCCACCTGTGCCTCTCTAAATTCACAGGGAAAAAAACCTGTCTAATTGCAGGGAATGAGAGCATTTCCTGCTCTCCCTTTCTCCTGCCTCCACAGGGACCCTGACCCTCAGATATCCCAGAGGAGGCTGTTCTTGATGTGCTGATGGAGAGTTGTTTATCACACTTCTTGCAGCTGTGCTTCTGTTCAGGGCTTTGGTTCAGGCACCATGGCCCAGCACCAGAAAGGGTTGGGCTGCATATGCCCATATCCTCCAGAAATCACTGGTTTTCCAGCATAACTGGGCTCTCCTGCTCTTCAGCCATTCAGTCTCTGTGCTCAGGTGTCTTTGTTACCTCTCTGTACCTCCCATTACCACTCTCCCTCTTTTGAAGCCAAGCTTGTGCCTCCCTGACTTCTTCCCTTGTTCCTTTTGATGGTGGATGTTAAACTATGCTCTTCCTTGTTGTTTGGGATTGTGTCCTCTGCTCCCTGCCTGCTGTTTTAGAAACCTGTTCTGCCTGCTCCTCCTGGCTTTCTGGTCCGTGGGATGGAGAAATCTTGGCTCCTCTGAGGTGATCCTTACCTGAGTGTGGAGTGTGAAATGGATTATTGGGATGCTGTGGAGTTGGATCTGTGCTGTGACCCGTCTCTCTCACGCTGACCTTGAATGTTTTCCACAGCACACGATGCTCTGCAGGTGCTGTAAATTCCTTCTGCTCAACCATTTCGTTCCAGCAAGCTGCTTATCAGGCACTCTTTTGAAAACTGTGTTCATATTTCATACACACAATTATTCAGCAGCTATAAAAGGGGAAAATTCCTATTTATAGCACAAGGACCAGCATCAAATAGGACACTGAATTCTCACTGATAGAGGAAGTGACCTGTTCTCTAATGCAGCAATATTTCTGCTGAAAAGAAACAGCATCTTGGATGGGGGGAGGGATGAAAGCCCTGGGCCATCTCTTTCCATTAAAAATGTGCTGCAGACCTAAAAAATGTATCTGCCCTTCTCCCTTCCCAACGAAACCTTCGGCGACAGGGATTGCAGGAAAACCTTTCACTGTGGGTTTGTGGTTAGTGGTAATGAGCCCACCGACTCCTGAAGGTCTGGCTTGGAGCTGGTCTTAGGTTTCTGATCGTTACCTGATCTCTGACCTTGACCTGGGAGTGAGGAGGAGTCACTGCAGAGATTTCTGCCGCGGGCGAGTAGCACAGATCCTGGTCCGGGGGGAGTTTGTGCCACCAGGGTGCACTTGGCACAGCTCTGAACCAGCGAGCACATGGGGCTGAGGAACAAAGAACTGGCTGGGAGCAGTGAAGGGAGGGGGTGGAAAGGTGGGAAGAGCTCAGGGGGCACGGGTGGAACTGTGGATAAGGCAAGAGCCTGTGTGCTCTGAGCCTGCTTCCCGTGACTGCCCCTGCTCCCCCTTCCCTTCCAGGCATATCGAGCCACGGCTTGGCCAAGGCCATCACTGGCCATTCCCTGCTGCTGTCCCCCTGCCCTTCCCGCGGTCTCTTTAGGAAGAGCTGCAGTGGGTGATACCAAGCGAGGCCCTGGGAGGTGGAGGACCGGAGGATGGGATTCCCCTCCTGTCGCTGTGGCAACCGCTGGGCAGGAAAAGCAGCAGTGGGATGCGATGGGTGCGCTGGGGAGGCTGCGGGGGCCGGGCTGCGCTGACATCACGCAGGGAGGTGGTGCAGAGGGAAGGGGAGTGGGAAAGGGAGAGCGGGGAGACTGCGGAGGGGAGAGCGCTGCACAGGGAGTGGGCTCCGGGGACAGGTAAGAGATGCTCGGGGGCAGCGGGTCAGGGTGGGCTCCACGAGTGCTGGGTGATGTGCTGCGGGATGGCTCCTGCGAAGCAGGAACGTTATCCAATGCCCGAACAGCCTGGCACAGCAGGGCTTGGCTCTTGGACAGCGGGACCAGGTCAGAGCCTGGCTGGCTGGTGCAGAAACTGGTGCAAATGCTTCCCCTCCAGGATACCAGTATGTGTGTCACTGGCACCGTGCTGGGAAGAGCCAGGAGTACCTGTGCCTCCAGAACAGGCTGAAGGGACTGGAGAGCAGCCCTGGTCCCTCTCTAGGAAAGGGGAGCAGAGTTCTTCCTAGGGATTAGAGCACAAATCATTGATGAAATGAATCAGAAGTTTGGAGACCTTGTCCCTTGAGCTACATCTATCTTAGAGGAGGCTGTAAGCAGAGCTGGAGCACTGGGACCGATTCCAGAAGCACAGCTGGGGTGAGAATCCTAAACTCTGCACATGGAGATGCTGCACATCCCCAGCAGCCTCAGCACTTACCCTTCCTGTGCAGCAAGCAAGAGTTCTGGGGAAGGCAGCCAGGGGCATGACCACTGCCAGGAGCTCTCTGGATGTGGATCCTGGGGATCTGCAGACCTGGAAGGCAAAATAACGAAGTCCTTGAGACCTCTCTGGGCATCGTGTTGCCTTTTAGCACAGCGGTTGCATAACAGGATCCGATCTGCTTGCAGAGGGAGCAAGGGTGACGGTCACCTCTGTGCCCTGCAGCAGCTCAGCAGTGCCTACCCCCCTCCCCGGGGGGGGGAATTTCATCTTTCTTCCTAATCCAAGGGTTCCTTAATGCTTGAAAAACTGGTGGGTTCACAGCTCCGATTCCACGCGATGTAGGGACTCTACGCCTACACGCAGCACTAGCAAACTAGAAAGTGAGTTTGTTGGCACCCACTCATCTGTGCTAACCTGATTTTGGCCTGTTAGGATCCTTGGTGTGTATCTGACCGAGGAAAGTACATTTAGGGTCAAAAGCCCAGTGTTGGTAACCCCTGTGGCTGTCAGAAACCAGTACTGGGGTGGAGATGGAAGAGGCACAAAGTAGAAACCCTGTTTGAAATCCAAGAACAGGGAGAGGCCACTGCTCATGTGCCAACAAGTCTGTTGAAATAACACATTTTTGGAGTCATTTGAAGGGCTGGGGGCAGCGGTGGGGCCATGGAGAAATGCAGCCAGGAGTGCTGGAGAGTATGTGAGAGAGCACAGTTGCAGTAACGAGCATAAATAGGCTGTAATTAGGGAAGCAACTGCTGTGTGATGCACGATCCTTGCCCACGAAGGCACAGATGCTGGGTCTACGAGGGAGCACTTGGGAGTGGCTCAGGTGGCCACAGTGCTGCTTGTGACATGGAAACTGGAAACAGCAGCAGCCTGTGCTGCTCTGAGGGGCTTCTGTGGGAGCAAGGGGTCGGAGCCCCACGCGTGGAGGGTGCCAGGCAGTGCTGTCACCCCCAGGGCCGCGTGGCCAGCTGTGTTCTGGGCCTCTGGCATGGGCAGGCAGGGAGGAGAGGACCCGTCAGCAGCTCTGTGCCAGCCCTCAGCACCACACGGGGCAGCTGTGCTGGGAGGGAGCCAGCCTGGGATGGGCCTCCCCGGCATTCCGAGAGGGACCTCGCTGGAACCAGGCTCCCAGGACCTGGAGCCAGATGCTGGAACCAGGCTCCCAGGACCTGGAGCCAGGCTCCCAGGGCCAGGTTGGGGAGGGTGCAGGGAGGAGTCAGCGCTGCTGGGCTGCAGTTTCAGTCCCCGAGGTTGCGGTTCTGCACGACCGGCAGCGGGACTGCTCTCAAAGTCGTGTTTCAACTTGATTTTTTTTTCAAGGTTATTCAAAATTTAATGGGGGAATGGCACCAGAACCTCCCACAAGCAGGAAGTCCAAGTCAACCCTCCCAGTCCTTGACTTTCTCCGCGGCTCAGCTGGCTCTCCTTGCTTTCCCCCACACTTGCCTACACTGCAAAAGGGATGATCATGTGAATATTACATAGTCTGGCATCTGCACATCAGCTGCAGCAGCTGAGGCTCTGACATGCTCCCAGTGCCTTCATGTGACCCCGTTCCACAGCCGTGCTGTTACCTGTGCATTCGGTCCCTATCACAGGCTGTCACTGCCAGACACACAATAATAATGAAATACAATAAATGGGAACTTGTGCTCCCTCCTGGGAAAAGAGCTTTGGAGCTTTGAGCCTCTGCAGAGACCTGGAGCGCTGGGAGGAGCTGCCCTTGTGCCAGTGTCCAGAGAAGGCCCTGGGAGCTGAGCCAGGTGCTGTGAGACATTTTAATCCTTCCTATTCCATAGTCCATCTTGGCCATGACTCCGCTGCAGTGAATGTTTTCCCCTTCCCGTGGCAGGGACACTCACAGGCGCCTACCTTGTGTTTGTTTTCACTCCTTATCTGGTACCAGTGGGAGCAGGTGGGGCACCAGTGAGTCAAGGAGAGTGGGAACACACATTCCAACTTCCTCTTGGGCCGCCCTGGAGTCCCCTCGATCCTCTCCCTAAACCCAGGCTGAAATTTCTCTCTGCTGAGGTAGCTGTTTGTTTAATAGCTGAGGTTACTTGAGTAATCAATAGCTCTCTGGTTCCCAACAGAAACATTATCCCTTTGGCCAAATCAGCTTTCCAAATCAGCTCTTCTATCTTTGCTATAAACCTGCCCCTGGCTCTCAGCTCTGGGAGGATTTAGGTGCATTCCTGACCTACCTGCACAGAGCCCCACTCCTTTTCTTTCCTTCTGCCAGTGTCACTTTTTCTCTCTGAGGTTAAGCAAGAAGGGCTGGAAGCACATGGAGAAATTGCTGGATTTATTGGACTATTCAGTCTCAGCCCTTCTCTTGGCTCTGCTCCAACAGCTCCTTCTCTGTGCCTGTTTCCCTAAGGAGGGAGGTGAGGAGAGTCAATGGGATCCTCGTGGCCAAGGGCATTGCTGACATAACTCCCAGTCCATGGGCTCCAAGAGAACTTGGCTCAGCCACTGCCAGACGAAGAAAAACTGTTCCCATCACGCAGCAGGAGCTGTATCCCAGAGAACAGGGCTGGAAGACAAGGTGCCCATAGAAAGGCTCCATGGCTGCACATAAATTTTCCTTGCAAACAGGCAAAGGCACCGACTCCCTGGAGCTGGATTTCCAGTGGTTCCATCCCAGCAGCCAAAGGCTGGGCTGTGGCTCTGGGCTCCAGTTTCCTATGATTGAAGGAGGCCACGGGGTTTGTTCTGCTGCTGGGGCAGTGGAAACCGCCTTGCTGTGCATTGTGAGCATCTCTGCACATCTCTGTTCTTTCCAAACCAGAAAAGGTCACCGAGACCCAAGAGAAACCCACTTCCCTCCTTCACTGAACTCCTTCTGCCTCGCACATGCTTTTGTTGCCATCCCTCGCTTGCCAAACGCAGGAACAAACACTGGGGTTTGGCAGAGCTCAAAGCCTTGGCGTGTCTGATGGGAAAGAGGCATTCTTGGTCCTCAGCCCGGGGACAGGGCTCTGCTCCATGTCCACTGCCAGCTTTTCCAGCTGCAGTTTTGCTGCTCATCCCATGCTGAGAGCACTGGTCTGGGGGACAGGCAGCACCCCTGGGTGCTGGGCTGTGAATCCTGCAGGGGATCCATGGAAAGTGGGTGGGAATAGCTGGAGCAGGACCCAGAGCTACGTGAACCCCAGCATGCTGCTGCGGCTGAGCTGCACGTACGGGGGGACGTGCAGGAGTCAGCGCTGCCCTGTGAGGCTTTTCCCCAAGAATTAATGATGCCAAGGGAACAGGGAAAGGCAGAGGGAGGCCATGTAGAGCCAGGCTGCCTCTGCTTTGGTTAAATAGGGCTGGGTTTGCTGACAAGTTCCCCCTGAGAGACTGCAGGGCTGAGATGGGGAGGGATCCTGGAACTCAGAGGCAGCTGGAAGGTTCTTGGCAGCTACTGCTGTTTCAGAGTCAGGCACTGGATTTTCCTGGTGCTTGGGGGAACTGGGATGGCAGCCTGGATCAGAGATGGCCAGGCTGGACAGATGAGAGGCGGTCATAGCTTCTGCCTCTCTGTTGGAAGGATGCTCTGGAGCAGCAGCTGGGCCTGATTTCAGAGAAGCATTTGAGGTCTCAGTGCACAGTGATCGCCCCAGAAACCTCCTACTCAATTTTCTGCTGTGCACAGCCCAGCCTCAGGCAGCACAGGGGGTAATTTGCTCAAACACTGGCTGAGGCAACCCACATATGACAAGCCTCAGAGAGGGAAGAGGGTTTCTCATGGTGGTGAAGGGGTGAGAGAGAGGAGGGAGGGAGAAGAGGAATTTCCTGGCTGTGGTAAAGGTGGGCTCTGCTTGAAGAGAAGTCAGAGAGAATGGGTTTGTGGTTATGACATCAGGCTGGGGGAAGGAAGGAGTGGGTCAGCAGCAAACCCCAGCAGAACAAAACCCATTTGCCTTTTCATGATGGCCTGGGAAAGAAGGACACACAAAACCACAGCTCCCCTCTCCCTTTGCCCACCTTGTTCTGCTGCAGAGAGAGCAGAGCACAGGGGGGGAGCAACCCTGGACTGAATCAGCAGCCAAGGGTCGGGCTGGGGAAAGATCTCAGCTGAGACAAGGGAACCCTGATCAAGCACATGTTCAAAATTTCCCACCTGGTTAGTGCTGGCTCAGCCCTCTGGAAAATGACACACGTTTTCCTTGCTGCGGGGCCAGAGGGCTGTGCTGGGAGCTGTCTGCTCTCCCATCCCAGCTGCAGATGAGAGGTGCTGCTGGCAGGGTCCACAATCACTCTTCTTTCCCCTTTTGACAGCTGTTGCTGGTTAGGAAAATGTTCCCCAGCCAGTTCTCGGCAGGAACTGCCCTTTCCAGGGCTGACCACTTGGGCTCTTTCTTCCTCTTCCCAGCTCCTGACAGTATTCACAGATTTGGGTACATTCTAGTCTTGGCAAAGCACTGCCCTTCCCCGCTTCTCTTCCTCACATGACACAGGAGAGGCTGTGGCCTGTGAAGGAGGAATGTTTGTTCTTGGACTTAGATCAGTATAATTCTTGAGTCTGTTCTCTTCCCAAAGCACAAAGAAAGAAAGAAGAAGCGCTGGGACCAGTCCTGCTGTGGGGATTTACACCCCAAACTGTCAGTCTGTTCCTAGCACAGAGATCCTGTCACCAGCTATCCCCTTCCCAGTGCAAGATGCAGATTACACCTTGCAGGAGAGCAGTAGGAACATCAGGGCAAGTTGTGGAAAGTCATTGTATCTTGTCACATCTGACACAGAGGCCAAGTGAGTGTCCACAAAGAGGGAACACTGGGCAAAGCTCAGTGGAGGCAGGAAGGAGACAGCAGGGCTTGTTGCTCCTGGAAGCTGTGGGCACAGAGCTTAACAGAGGGGTCAACCATCTCTGTAGGCGGTGAGAATGTGCAGGAGTAACCACTGATTTCAGCTGCAGCAGTGTAAGAAACCCCAAGGTTCAGAGCTTAAGCCACTTTCTAAGATAAAAGAGCAGGACTAGCAGGAAAAGGGAATGACTCCAGCCAGCAGTGGCTACTCAGAGGACACTGACAGCACAGAAGTGGGTGCATTTGGGCCACATCCTACCCAGCAACTTGAGAGTTCCTCAGAAAGCCCAAATGCTGCAACTGAGCTAACTCAGAAAGAAGTGGTCTGGCTAAGGCCAAGGTCAGTCTGAATAATCCCTTCCACTCTCTCTTCCGCTTTTGTGCAGTGAGACAGGAAGCTGAAAATTCCCCGGCTGATTTTGGGAGCCCAGGCAGAGGTCAGCGAGCAGGGACCACCCAGTGCAGCCTGAGTAACAGATGAGTGTGTTGTTACCCAGTCCCTGTGCTCAGCTCCCTCCCTGATTCCTTGCAGCAAACAACAGAATTTCCTGGTTCTTTGTTTCAGAATTCAAGGGAAAATTCTGCCACCCATGCCGAGTTAAATTAAAAGCTGGTAAATTCAGGAGGCTTTTTGCAGCGAGGCACTAACCTTTGGAATTGCCTCAGGACTTGGTTAAGTCACATAATGATAACTGGCTTGGAAAAATCCTGATGGTTTTATGACCTTTCACAATGTCTGTACTTCTGTACCCAGGCAAGGGTCACCAGACTGCTCCAAGACATGACCAGATCCCCTCAGAGGGATAAGGAAAGAATTCTCCTCCTCTCTTTCCCTGTCCTGGTGTGACTGCCAGTGCTCAGTTCTGTAAAACACGGGAATTACCCCAGGCCAGAGCAGTGTGGCTGGAGTGCTGAGCTCACCTCACAGCCTGTTCCCACGAACCCCATTTTGGTATGAGAATGATCTCTGTGTTACAGCACTTCTGGAGGTGCCGAGGTTGTCGTGTTTTGGAAACTTTGCCTCTGAGACAAAGTGAAGGGTTGTTCCTCAGGGAAAGAAGTACCACATGTGTGTCCTCAGGAGGAGACAGCAGGGCCCCTGTTCTCACAGATGATCCTGAAGAGACCTGAACAATTCAGGTCTCTCCCTGACCTCCTGGCAAGTGAGGGAGTGTGGATGTGTCTCTTCCCCTGCCAAAGTGAACAGCCCCTTTCACTTTTATTTTGTTTTCTGTGTCCCCAGCCCCAGGGCTTTGAAAGTTGAGTGGTGGCTCCAAGAGGGTGTTATTTCACAGTGGTGGCCATTGCTGATGGAGCTTCTGGCAAGGCAAGACCCTCCTGAGGGCAGTCGTGCTCTTGTCCTTGGAAGTTCTGCTGAGACCTTTCCCTTCCCAGGTGCCAACTGGTGCTTTGTGGGATTGAAGCTCAAACCTCCTCTGAGGCCAAGCAGCCACAGGGACAGGCTTCAGCCACCACCTGCCCACGACAGCAGGTCCCACTGGTGCTCAGTTCACTGGAGCTTTCTCCCCTTAGCAGGTCACTGCGAGCAGTGGATTATACCCTGGCAACAGGGACACTGCAACATGCAAGCCCCGAAACTGCAGCGCCTGCTCCACCACACAGCAAAATAGGTCGTGCATCAGCAAATGAAAAAGGACAGATGGTGTCTGCTAATACAGCTTAGTTTATGGCCTGCAGGATTAACTCACTAGTTGTCATGTCTGCAGAAAATAGGAAATGGGTGGGTCGGCTGGAGGAAACGTGTGGTGTGCCCAGCCCTACCTGTGCTGTGGGATGCAGCGGCTGGAGAGGATGTCAGAGATCCTGTGAGGTTTTGAGGTGCTGCTGAAGGGCTGCCAGTGTCTTTTGGGGAGTCTGGGCAGTTGTGCCTAGTGCCCTGTACTGAGTCTTCCCGTCCAGCTCAGATTCCCACACTCCTGCCACAAAGGCCAGCGCTGTAGGGAGAGATGCTGAGCCGAGCAGGGATCTCCAGCAGAGACAGGAACACTGTGGTCTGTGCTCCAGCAGCTCTGGAGAAGCCCACAACTTCCTGTCCTCTGCCAGCTGCAGGACAGCCTCCAGTCCAGCCTTTTGAACTCCCAAACACCCACGTGTCTGCAGGAGTAAGTCAGAAAGCTGAGGCAGAAGCCTCAGGTCTTTTCAATGCCTTCTCTGTGACACACTGTTCTCCTTTCCTGGAAATCAGGCCAGTGCCTCACTCTGTTCTCCTTGCAGAGCTCTGGCTTCTGCATCTGCTTTCTGAAGGGCAGAACAAACTCTTCCTTAGCCCTCCATGAATGGTCCTCCTGAAGATTTCACCTCACTTCTTGCTGCCTCTGCTATGGCCAGGTTTGCTCATGTCCTGCAAGATGCTGAGCACCCCAAAAAACAGCTGCCATCAGGGAGATACTCCAGAGCCAGTGCTGGATTCCTGCCCTGCCATGCCATCTCCTCTTGCTGGTGGCACCTGGATCCCTCCTGTGTGCTTGGCCACCACCACCCATCACAGTGTGCCCAGGACAGGCAGGTGCCTTCTGCTGCCACAGGTGTTTGCCACCACCACCTTCTCCCACAGCCAGCCATCACAGGCACTGGCGTTTCCTCCAGTGACTAATTAGCCTGTGTTTATGCCAACACCAAACACATAATTGTCTGTTTAACAACTCTGGTGAGGAGGGAGTCTGGCTGCTCCCTGGTACCGTAGGGACCAGCCCAGCCCTTTTCTCATGGCAGCACCCCACTGTGCTAAACCTTCTCAGTTATAAATCCCCCATCATTATGGGTAGCAGGTCACTGGTAAGAGTGACTCGAGAGTGGGGATCATTGTCCCTTCCATCCCCAAAGCTGCGAGTGCGCAGGTGTACAAAGAACTCAGAACAGCCTGTGCTTTCATTACAAAAGGAAATGCTTCTTTTGTAGAGGGAAAAAGCATGTCAGATTATTACTATTATAAGTAATTGCTTAATGCTTCCTACACCTTTACGTCATTGCTGAAGCAGACAGTAGTTATCTGAGTCCCTAATTGGGGTCTCTTCTCAATGCATGTGTGTCACTGATGGGGTCAGGCCCATGACCGTCCTGGCTGCTGGAGCCCTGGAGGAGACAGGATGGGGAGCTATGTGGGCATGAGAGGCTCCACATTCTTCCCCCTCAAAATCTCCCCACCTCCCACCTCTTTTATCAGCCACTGACAAGCCTTGCCATGTGTGTAGGCAGCTCCCAAGCTTACAAGATGCTTCCCCGCTCCCCCCTCCATGAGAGCGCTCAGGATTTCGAGGACGGGGAGCGCAGCGTTCCCCCGTCTGCAGGCCTGCTCTGCAAGGGACGACGCTCTCAGAGAGCTCCATGTGCTAACTCTCTCCCAGGATTTCACATGACAGCATCTTCCCCAGAAAGTCACAGCAGGGAGGGGAAGATTGCTGTGCGTGTGGGTGTTAGGAGGGAGCAGAGTGGGATGGGGAGATGGAGGGGAGGGGAGGTGTAACCACAGACTAAACCAGAGAGAATCCTCTTGGAAGAGCCTCGCATTTCTGATCCCAAGGCTCCCATCTCCTGCCTTTTCCTCTCCGTTTAAAAGAATGTCAGTCTTTGTTATGTCCAACAGAGAAAAGGGGAGTCAAGGAGAATCATCTCTTCCTTCCCTGAACACATCTCAGGGGACCACAAGAAGCAAACAGAACATGGACTAACCAGATAGACCCAGCAATGTGCGCACTGGGAGAGCCCTCCCCAGCCACTGGTGTCCTCCCTGGAGAGCCATGAGGGCCATTAATGACATCTCCATCTGACAAACGATCCCAGTGCATGTCATTACAACACAGTGCTTCCCTGGGGCCCTGGCAGAAAATGACCCCAATGAGCTTCAGTTTGTGCATCCACAGCTGCTCCCCGTGAATGCACAGTGTCCCTCGCCACAGAGCTCAACGCTTTCAGGGTTAACCTTTGCTGAATCCCTTGGACACAGCAAGACTGACATCCCTGCTCTGCACACAGCAGAGCTGGGACCCCAAAAAGAGGAGTAAGGAAGGCCACATGCTTCTGGCACGACTCTTCAGGGCAGGAAGCTGGGAAGAGACCCTACCCTGAGCTTCTGAGAGGTTTAAAATACCTCTGTGCTACTTGGATCTGTCTGTCCCTGTCACCCTCCCCTAAATGCTGTGAGTACAGCACCTCTCAGGTGTCACAGCACGTACCTGGCTGTGCCTTGTGGTGGGTTCTCAGCACAGAGACCCTTGAAACTGCCATCTGCATTTTGGCACTGGGGAATCCTGATGTGCCTGCATCCCTTTAACAACCCCGGTTGTCCCACCCTAGCAGGGCCAAAGGTCTCAGCCTGCCCAGAGAAACCAGAGCTGAGTCATTCCCGAGTGCCCCTGTCCGAAAACAAGGAAGAATTCCTGCTGTAAAGCTGTTCCCCTCCTTCCCTCATTTCCTCGTGTCTGTGGCTATTTCAGAGAGCAGCGACACGAGCTGGATTTCCTCTAAACTCTATCTGCTTTACAACACAGCCTGTGCACCGTGAGTAACCCCTCCCATCCCTGCCTGTGAAAAGTGGAAGAAACCCCGAGGACACCCACAGAATTCTAGAGAAAACAGTCTGTGCTGGGGAGGGTTTCACACGTCTGTGCCTGAATGACCCGGAGGTTTCAGGCAGATTGAATCTTTGTGTGCCTTGAAATAGCTGTTTCAACACCCCTCTGTGTCCTGCAGGCCAGGGATCAGAGCAACAGGTATTTACCACACCTGTGATAGTCGAGTAATCAGGAAAGGCAGGGGGTGGGCAAAGGGGATGTGGTAGGAGCTGGAGTTTCTGTTTTATCTGGGGCCTCCTGCCAGTGTCCCACCACAGCGATATTCCCGGCCAGGCACACCCCCAGTTCCTCCATGCAAATACTCCCAGTCTGAGTTTCACAATCCCTTCCCAGCAGGCACCCTCTGCTTTCACTCTCTGAATTACCAAGGGGAATTTTCATTACATCACCAGAGACTCTTCCTCCTCGACAGCGGCAGAGCTGACACTTGCTTTGCAGGGGGGTTTTGGGTGTGGGTGGCCACGGTGTTTCTCTGGAAAGAGGCCCTGTGCCTCCCAAAAGCAGGTTCAGCCCAGCTTAGCCTCCCCCAGTGGCTCCATCCAGGGTGGGAATGGCACTGGGCGGTGTGGGGTGGCTCCAACCAGTGCCTGGAGAAAGCCTTTTCCCTGGAAGCCTTCCTGGGAGATATGGCATTTTAAGGCAGCTTTAAAAGTCGCCTGTGCCAAATCCTGCCCTGATTTAAGCAGCGGGGTCGGAAGTCAGCAGTCTTCCAGCTTTCTGCCAGCATAAGCAGAAGCAAATTTGCCTGTTGGAGCTGGGATTTGTGGAATGATTCGCTGCAGCATTTGAATTCCCCCCTTCCTATATTTTTTTTTCTTTTGTTTGTTTTTGGTTTATCTTTTCAAATATCCCTGCGTTAAACAGTCAGACCGGTGACTGTTTCCTTGCAGCCCCGGGGAGGGGCTGATCTGATCTCACTCCCAATCCGGCGACTTTCCAATCAGCCTCTTTCCTCTCCTCCCTGGCAGCTTGTTTCCCTGCCCTCTCCTTCCTGGCTTCCCAGCCCCAGTTCCTGGCTGGGTTGTTGGTTTTTTTCCCCCCCCAGTTTGAATCAAAACAAACTACCGGGTTCAAACTGCTAGTCAGGAACTTGCTGAGCAGGAGCCTCTGCTCTTGGCAAGGGCTATCAAAACTCACCACGGAGAAACACCTTGGCCACAGAGAACTTATTTTTAAATAGCTGGTATGTCTGGACCACGGCAGGGTCCGGACAGTTGGAATTCTGTGTCTCTGAGCTCCATAAAAGCACTGAATTCCCTCAAACATATAAAGACTGGCAAGAGGTCTGAGCAGCTTGGGAGGAGGGAAGATGGCTCTGAAGTCACTTGGATTTACCCTGGCCTCCCCCAGCCCTGTTTGTATCATGATTTTCCTCATATAAGGCAATGAAGAGTCATTTCTGCCCCATCAGCACGTTGCAAAGCCGATGCTTTTCCCAGGAACTCCAGATGGTTTTGCTCTCTGTCTCTCTGTGTCTGCACTACTGGTAATTCAGGCCTGTCTCACATTAGCTTTTGAGCTGAAACCTTCCCACAATTAGTTACAGTCTGTGCTCTTGCGCTGCAGAGGACGTAGGGCTGAGCTGGCAGAGCGCTGTCTGGGAGATCCGTCCCACACACAAGTCTTGTTCAGGTTTCTCTATTTCGGTCAAGAGTGTGATTTTTCTAGTGAAATCATCAAAGCGAGACAGTCTCTGCTACAGATGGGCAGCGACAGCCCTTTAAAAATGCCTCATACCCAGCTTGTCTCAGACAGGAACAGTTAATTTCAATATAATCTTGTTTTACACCAATATAACATCTCTCCTTTCTTCCTCTGGCCCTCCTTTCCCAACAGTGAAATGGGGAGAGGGGTCCTTTCCCTCTGGGAGCTCCACAAAACAAGTGTCAGGGAGATGCTAAAGCATCTTCATGCCTGCCCACGACCTGCCAGGGACCAGAGCTCAGCAACTCACTGCTCAGGGACAATGTGCTCCACAGACGCCCTTGTAGCATCCCAGATTCTCTTGGAGCAGAGCTGTTTGGCTCCCTTGCCAAATTACCTTGCTAATTAACAGGGTTTTTGATCCCAGGCAGGAATTTACCACTTTGAGGCCAATCCTAAGTGTGGCCCAAAACTTCCAGCTGGTCCAAAGCCACGTGTACTATGGCAGGAATGCCGGAGCACAGCAGATGAGCTGGCAAATGTCTGGGGAATGTCATCTCCAGGGAAAGACTTGGGTGCAGCAGACATCTTGGGATAAGCAGTAAGTGAGGGTGTATGGCAGGCACAGAATTAATGTGGAAAAGCACAGGGAAAAGCATGATTGCTGTAGGGTATTTAGGTGAGGAGGAAGCTTCATTTGTGCTCTTATGCAGGTGATTTACTCCCTCTGTGCCAGACAGGGAAGTGTCAACATTATCCCTGCTGTGCAGACAGACACAGGGTCTTTGCCTACAGCAATCAGGCAGCACGAGCCTTGAAATCCAGGTGCTTCCAACTGTCAGCCCGGGTTTGGTTCCTTGCTCCCATGTCAGAGGCACCAACAAGGGCTCTCGGCAGCCGGGAAGGATCCTGGTAATAACAATGCAAACAGGCTTTCCTGAGAGAAATGATTTGGGGAATAGCGATAGCTGGGAGAGACAGTGATGGAGCCACACTTGTCACATGAATAACCACAGTCTGTCCAGCCAGAGCTGACAGTCTAAGGGAAGGCAGCCCCTTCTGTGCTGATTTAACAGGCTCCTCGTAGACACAGCAGATCTTTCTGCTTCGCCTCCCCTGCATAATAAGCAGTGTCCTTCCCGTTAGCTCCTCAGCCTTTGGATGGGAGTCGAGGCTGGCAGACCCCTGTGGGCACGGGGGAACCCTGGAAGGAAGCGGAGGCTTTTAACTTTCTGCATGACTGCAGTAGGAATGTGGGTTGTAGTTTCAGTGCCTCTGAACCCAGCACTCCTCGGGGAGGAGTTCCCCGGGTGAGTAAATCTCCACATGATCTTCACAGACGTTATGAAGGAGGGACACACAGAGAGGGACAAGGTGCTCCAGTGGGGCGAGTGGATTTAGAGGGGGCTCCTGAGGTTATAGACCCCCGTCTCCAACAAGACACATGTTAAAAAGCAAGCTGCCCCAGGGATTTTTAACAGAAACCTTTTTTTCTGCACAACCCAGCCAGGCCCTAGATGAGACCAGAAGGCTGGAACGGGCACCCTGGGGTGGGCAGAGATGCTCTGGGCAAGCGCTGCAGTCATGGCAGTGCTAAGGGAAGGATTTTGAGGGGAGCAAGGGGTTGAGGGGGGGCCATGGTGCTGAGGGGAGATGGGGAGCTGAAGGGAGAGTCATAGAATCATAGAATATCCTGAGTTGGAAGGGACCCATCAGGATTATCCAGTCCAACTCCTGGCCCTACAAGAGTCCCACCATGTGCCTGAGGGTGTTGTCCAAACTGGAGATGGGACACTGAGGGAACCGCTGAGGGTGTTGCGAAATGTGGAATACACATTTCTGTGTACTTTCAAGTGTAAGGGGAGCCAGGGACTGAGGGGGGCCGGGTGTTGAGAAGGACCCAGGGCGCTGAGGGGAGATGGGGCGCTGAGGGGAGTCAGGAGCGCTGAGGGGAGATGGAGAACTGAAGGGAAATGGGGTTTTGAGGGGAGCTGGGGGTGCTGAGGGGAACTGAGGTGCCGAGGAAAGTCGGGTGCTGAGAGGAGCACTGGCACTGAGGGGAGATAGGGGCCCTGAGCGGAGCCATGGTGTTAAAGGCAGATGGGGAGCTGAAGGGAGATAGGGAGCTGAAGGGACGTGGGGAGCTGAAGGGAGATGGAGTGTTGAGGAGAGATAGGGAGCTGAGGAGACATGGGGAGCTGAAGGGACATGGGGAGCTGAAGGAACATGGGGTGTTGAGGCGAGACGGGGAGCTGAGGGGAACCGGGCTGCTGAGGAGAGTGGCGTGCTGAGGGCAGCAATGGCACTAAGGGGGGCCGGGGGCGCTGAGGGGAGCCGAAGGGCAGAGCGGCGATCGGCTCTACCCCGCTGAGACGCTTCAGAGCCACTCATGGCACCGCAGCGGCGGGACGGGCACAGGTACAGGGACGGGCACATGTACAGGGACGGGCACATGTACAGGGACGGGCACAGGCACAGGGACAGAAACAGGCACGGTCCCTCCGGGGCTGCCCGGGGGCGCTGCCCACAACCGAAATGGCGGCGGCCGCGCCCGGCGCGGGGCGGGACAAGGCGGGGCGGGGCCGGGCCGCGCTCACCCGGCCCCGGCGCCGCTCTCGTTACAGCGCGGCCGAGGCAGCGCCCGGCGGGACTCGGCGCTCGGAGCCCCGGGACCGACCTGCAGCCGCCACCCCGGACCCCTCCGAGTGATCACTACCGCCGCCGCCATGGGCTCCGAGCGGGACTCCGAATCGCCGCGCTCCTCCTCCATCCACTCGGCCGCCGCCAAGTGCCCCAAGCCCGGCCGCCGCCGCCGCCTCTCCTTCCAGAGCGTCTTCTCCGCCGCCGCCGCCTCTGCCGCGGGCGGCCGCCGCCGCGCCAAGGCCGAGCCGCCCCCCGCCGCCCCTCCGCCGGCCCCCGCCGCCCCGCCGGCCCCGCCGCCGCCGCCGCCGCCGCCGCCGCCCCCCGAGGAGGCGCCGGTGGTCCCGGAGGGCGAGGAGGAGCTGGAGTGCCCGCTGTGCCTGGTGCGGCAGCCGGCGGAGAACGCCCCGCGCCTGCTGTCGTGCCCGCACCGGTCGTGCGGGGCCTGCCTGCGGCAGTACCTGCGCATCGAGATCACCGAGTCCCGCGTCAACATCTGCTGCCCCGAGTGCAGCGAGCGCCTCAACCCCGCCGACATCCGCCGCCTCCTGCACGACTCCCCGCACCTCGTCGCCAAGTACGAGGAGTTCATGCTGCGCCGATGCCTCGCCGCCGACCCCGACTGCCGCTGGTGCCCGGCCCCCGACTGCGGGTGAGTGCGGGGGGCACGCGGGATGGCGGTGCGGTGGGTGCTGCCCCTCCGTGCTGGGACAGCTTGGGGAGGGGGGACCTGCGGTGCCCGTAGGATGCTGCCCCATCCCTTTGCCCTGGGACAGCGTGGGGAGGAGGGATCTGCTGTCCCCGTAGGATGCTGCTTCCTCTGTCCTGGGAGGAGGAATCTGCTGTCCCCGTAGGATGCTGCTTCCTCTGTCCTGGGACAGACTGAGGACCCACTGTCCCTGTAGGGTGTTGTCCTGTCCATCCTGGTAGAGCGTGGGGATGGGAAAATCTGCTGTCCCGTAGGGTGGTGCCCCATCCATCCATACTGGGACGTCTTGGGGAAAGGAGACTCCCCGCCCTGGAGGGGTGCTGCCTGTCCCCAACACGTCCTGGGACAACTGGGCGATCCCACTGCACCAGCGGGATGCTGCCTTTCCCCAGCAAGTCTTGGGGATGGCATCCCAGATGGGATGGCCCTGGGACCTGCCGTCCTGCTGAAATGCTGCCTGTCCCCACCTGGCTCCCAGGACAGCAAAGGGAGGATCAGCCAGTGGGGTGCTGCTGCCCGTACACACTTCTGTTCTACTGAGTCCCACAAAGAGCCCTCAGTGCAGACGTTCTTTGCTTGTCAGCAGTCTGTTCAGGACAGCTGATGGGCCTTGGGTACCAAAATGACACTCCATCTATCCCTGTTACCTCTCTAGGGCACCGGGATTTGACCTTGGGGATTGTGGAAATACAGGCAGATCGGGCACGAGTGACAGGATTTGAAGGGGGTTTTAGCTGAGCCATCGTTTCCCTAATTTAACAGAAGCCTTTTTTTCTGCACAAATGGGAAGTGTGGAGTTTCCCAGCTGCGTGTTTCGCTGTGAGCCATGGGGACAGTGCATGGGGACACGCTGCAGCCCTCACGGTGGGGAAGAAGGAACTGTAAACAGTCACTATTTCCCAGTGAGGACGTTGAATACATGGCAGAGAGGAGTGATGTTGACTCACTATCCATTGCCTAAGTGAGGAAATGTCTGTCTGTCCAGAAGTCAGCCCAGCCAACTGTGATGACTGTGTAGTTATGAGTGTGTTGCTTTCATTTTCTCTTCCATTTTCCTTCCAACGAACTCTGTTGGTTTCTGTTTGAGCGTAAGCCAAAGCTGCCTGGAAAAGGGCTTTGTTTGGGAAACTTAAGAGAAGTGCTGTGAAGTTTAGATAGAATTCAGCCTGGATGGCAATTCTGAGTAGCGAGGACATGAAAGGAAAGTCTGACCTAGTAGTCAGAATGGAAAAGGTGGTGGGAGGGTTGTGAAGATTTAATCAAAGCATTGTAATAGGCATCCTATGCAAATCAGTGAACCTGGCTCAGGTTACCCATTTCACGGCCTCTGAGCATCCTGTATAAGGGCTTGTTCCTTCAAAGGGTGAAATTAAAGGCAAACAACAGCTTTGCTCCTTTCTGGAGCCAAATCGAGTGTGAGATCTTGATATTTCACCAGCACTGGGGATAAGATCAGAGAGACAAGAGCTGGTTGTGCTGCCACAGAGGGAATGCCCCTGCTGTTAACCAGCTAGAGAAAATCCGGTTCCTGCTCGCCGAATCTCAGCTCCTTGACTGCTGTGATATTATCTGTGCTCAGGATAAGGTGTACAAACAGCCGACGTCACCCAGGCTGGCTGGGTGGAAGGAGCCAGCTCCAGCACGGCCCGGAGGGCGTTGCCTCTGTCACGGCAACCCAGCCGTTGCTTTGAGGGGTTTTGGGCAGACTGGTGTCACAGGCGGCTCTTTCTGCGAGCAAAAGCCTCCTCCCTGGTTAGTCAGTGAGCAGGGTGAGCCAGGTGACACGCACAGCATCCTCCTCCCAGCTGCCCAGAGCAGCAAGAAGCGACCCTGGGGCTGTTGGAGACCAGGCAGCCTCGTGGACCAGCACTGCTGGTGTGTCTGTGGCGCTCACACAAAGGCTGTTGGAATCAGCCCTCCGGCGGGGAGAAGAATTAATCACCCTATTCATTCTTCCCAGCAGAGCTTGTGTGGCTGTGCTTATGTAAAATCAGGGTATGAATTATTTACAGTGGGCTTTCCCTGCTGTAGTAGTGCTGGAGTACAGAGCCAGAGCGGGAGTTTAGGGCCGGGGGCACGGCCGTGGCTGGCACTGGGTGTCACCCCTGCCAAGGTGTGTAGGGCTGGGGTATGGCCATGCTTGGCCCTGGGTGTCACCCCCACCAAGGTGGTGGCATCAGGGGGCTGCGGGGCGATGGCAGACACGACCCTGGGCGTGTGACACGCAGCGTCCAGCGCCTTCCTCGCACGCCACAGTCTTTTCTTTAAATTCCTCTTTAAATGGAAGAGCCTGGCTGTGCTGCGGGAAGGGGAGGAGGAGGAGGACCAACACAACACCGGTGCATGTTGCCATGGAAACCCCGGTCAATTGATGCGCCATCAATCGCAAAACAAATCATTTTCTGTGTTTTGCGGCTTCGGTTTTTCCCCTTGCTACAGTCAGGTGGTATCGCTGTCTAGTGTTTGTCACACTGCATCCTTCCCAAAAGCTTGGGAGAATAACAGGACCTTTAGAGGAACGGAGCTGTGTAGGCTGAGCTCTGTGAATGAGCAGGAGGAGGGAGGGAGGCAACTCGTGGCCGTCCAAGGCGTGGGCTGGAAGCAGAGCTGTGTGATTCCTGGGGTCTCAGGGAGACCCTCTGTGGGGAAAACTCAGTTTCCCTTCTCATCTGCTGGGATTGGGCCTGTTTAAGTCAGCGATGTGTCAGAGGTCAGGGAAAGAGGGGAATGCACTGGCCATCCAGTGCCATAACTATTCCCAGGCATAGCCCTTCAAAAACCACTTTCTAGTTGACCTTGACTTGGAGCTGTGTTATTTCTTTTCCCAACAGACAGTTGTGTAGCTTGTCTCCCCGCAGCTGTGGGCTTGTTCATGATATTTGTCATTTCAACTCTAGCAATAAAATATAAATGATGATGATTTTAATTTCTCGAGTGTTTAAAAAAACCCAGCGTTTTGAGTGAGGAGTTAATTTGGAGTATGGGGTTGCTTAATATATTACACTGAGCTCTCCTAGCCTAGTTATGGTTTGAAATAGCAGTGTCACAACACAGCTGGGTAGATGAAGCTTTTCCTTTTTGTTTTGCCAAGATCTTTGGCTGTAGCATAGTGGCAGGGTGAGGATGTTCAGTGGGATACTCCTTAGCCAAGATGCACAGGGGTTGAGTTTGTCCCTCCCAAACCCCTGGGCGATACAGAATGGTTTGGGTTGAAAGGGACCTTAAAGATCATCTTATCCCACCCCATGCCATGGACAGGGACACCTTGCACTAGAGCAGGTTGCTCCAAGCCCTGGCCACTTCCAGGGATGAGGTTTTCCTGTCTCTCCTCCAGCACTGGGCTCAGGTGCAGGTGTGTTGCTGCACACGTAGGCCCTGCAGTCGTGCCTCCTGGCCCCGAGATGTTGTTTCTTTGGCGATTCTGTCGTAGCCTGGCAGGATGAAGTTGCTCAAACTCCCACGGAATGTGAATCATTGTGGTATGACACATTCAGCGGTTCTCACGCCGCTGCCTCTGAGAAGAGGCAATACAACTTGAGCTACACGAGCTCTAAATATAAAGCCTTAAATAGGAATTATTCCCTCTGACCACCAACAAAAATACCGAGGACGAGCAACAAAAGTACCCTTTTGCCATAAGGGTGTCGCAGAGCTGGGAAGGAACTTCTGGAATTGCTCATGTCAGCCCCTGCCAGTGGAAACAGCCTCATCCTCAGTGACTGTGTTAGTCAGATTTCTCTAGCAGTGCTTGCTGATGCTGCTTAGACTTTTGTGTACACAGGACACTTCCTCCTGGAAGTGTCACACTACTATCAGAAGTGAGCTGGTTGAACCTGGCCTCTCTGTCTTGCACTCTCGGTTGGTTTTACTCAAATTTTGGCTTATTCCAGAGGCAGGGTGTTGTTCTTCAGCACTCTCTGGAAAAGAAAGTTCTGTGGAGATCAACAGGAACTTGCTTCTTGGCATAGCTACACTGGAATCCCCTGTTATTGCAGTTTTTTAGAATCATTCAGTTAATAGAAGTGCCCAGGATAACCTCAGCTTTCCTAGACTCCTCCAGACCACAGAGCATCCACCCATATACCTGTCCTAAGGAACTGGGGGGTGTGTGTGTGCCTGGAAAGAGCAGCCTGAGCCTGTCCTAGGAGCCTGAGTTGGCAGAAGGAGCAAGGAGTTAGCTGGGCACACCGTGCACAGATCTTGTCTGTGTGAATTGCCCGTGGGAGCTGCCAGCAGTTACTGAGGAGAGAACTCCGTGTCACAGGCTGGCTGTGTGAAAGGCCTCTGCCCCGAGTAACCCAATTAGCACTGCTTAATTTCAGGCCCTGCAGTGCGAGCCACAGGGCTGGAGAGAGCAGGAATGTGTCTGGCGTGGAGGCTGCTGTACCAGTGATCAGAAATGAGGTGGGAGAGGTGGGGTGGGCGGACTGGGGGCTCTGGGTGACCTGCCGCGGGCTCCGGGGGTACCAGGCACGCCTGTCTTGGTAGCAGCTCTTCAACCAGCTGCTCTGAGCAGAGCAGCTCAGGCAGCCACAGCCTGGGCACCCTGAATCAAAGGATCACTGGGCTCTGGCTTGATAACTTTGCCTTTCACTAATGCCCCCGGCGTGTTCCCCCTGCAGTTACGCGGTTATTGCCTACGGCTGTGCCAGCTGCCCCAAGCTGACCTGCGAGAGGGACGGCTGCCAGACAGAGTTCTGCTACCACTGCAAACAGATATGGCACCCCAACCAAACCTGCGACATGGCCCGCCAGCAGCGGGCACAGACCCTGCGGGTACGGACCAAGCACACGTCGGGCCTCAGCTACGGACAGGAATCCGGGCCGGGTATGGATTCACGTGTTTTCCATAGGGTATCCTCAGCTGGGAGGGACCCACTAAGGTCATTGAATCCCAACTCCTTGCCCTGCACAGGACAGCCCCAAGAATCACACCACTGATTTATTTTGTTTTGGTTACTCAGTGCTGCAGCTGCGTGTGTGAAGCTGAGGAAGAGCCACCTCTGTGTAAACCCCCCTCCCCTCCAAGCAGTGGGGTGTTAGTGCCCTGCGTGGCACAGCTGAGGGTCTACAGCTGCCACTGTGAGAGCAGCTGTGAAACTCAGACTCATTTCCCCTTCTCCTGTGTGTTAGGATGTGTCTGGGCTCCTCCAAGAGCACTGAACAGATCAGTAGGTGATGATGTGCTTTGGGTCCTTCTGTGTGACAGCAGCTCCCCTCATCCGCCCCAGCTCTGCTTGTGGCTCCTTTGATCTTGGATGTTCTCGCTTTTTGCTGATCTAAACCCTGAACAAATAGTCACTTTTTACCCTTGCAGCTTCAAATTTGCCTGCTGTGGTCATGAAGAGCAGCATTCATGCCCAGCTGAGTGTGGGGAGCCTTGCTCTGTGCACTGTTAGGTGTTAGTAATGTCAGGTACCAAAAAAAATGCCAACCCACAGACTCCTACACTGCCTGGTAGGAGCTGCTGTGTCTGCTGAGTTTGTGTTCCTTAAAAATAACTGTATTGACTCTGGAAGTGGGCAGTGAGGCCATTTTGTAAAGCCCTGCCCTGCCCCCAAACAAAACACCCTGTTTTTCCTTCTATGTCAGGAGTTTAAATGTTAATTCACTTAGCGTGGAGCTGTCGTGGGTGGTTCAGAGGTGGCTTAGTGGTATGTTGAGGTTCAACATGTCCCAGTTAGAGAGCCCTGATAATGGACAGCAGAGACTCCCACAGTCTCTGGTACAAACCAGCCAGTAAAAAAAAAAAAAAAACCAAACCAGTTTCTGAGATTTTTCACCCTGTTAAAGAGATCCCTGCCAGGAAGGGCACTTAGCCATGGAAAGGGAGGTTTTTGAGACAGTGGTTTTTCCTCACCCTGTTCTGCTGGATCCAGTGTGGTGATTAATAAGGTGTGAGCTGGTCTCAGCAGCTGGATTTCATCTTGCTGAGCGTCGCAGGGGCCAGCAAAGCCCTGAACCACAGCACAGCCATTGCATAACCACGATCAGATGACTCCTGAATTAAGGAAGAGATGAAAGACCCTTATCCCACTCTGCCAGCAGCAAACTGGGGCCTGGGCAGCCTCTGCTGCAGACCCCAGTTCCCTTTTGGCTGCCCTAGAAGGCTGGGTTTGGTATTTTTCCAATGCCTGCTCTCCCAGTTGTTCTGTTGTTCTTGGCCCATGAATCACCTCAGTGGAGCAATTCAGTCGTGGCTCGTTCTTATGCTGTTGCCTTGGCTAGCACAGGGCAGGTATGACTTGTTCCCAGCACTTAAGCATGTCCTGGAGTACATTCTGTTCAAGGTTAGAATAAGTTTTTAAAGTGGCTATTGCTCTCAGTCCCTGCTGCCCGGGCTCTGGTGGGGTCTCTCATCAATGTTATCATCTCGCTCTGAAGATAAACTAAAGACACAGCACCCCCACTTCACCCGCGGTCAGCAAAGGTGTTCTGCGTGCACAGAAAACCAGGGGGTTTCATCCCGTGCCAAGGTTCCCCTCGTGGATTCCCTCATGCTCACAGCAGAGGTTCCAACTCCATCCCTCCCGTGCTTCCTCCCCGCAGCCGACGACATCAAGCCGTGCCCGCGCTGCAGCGCCTACATCATCAAGATGAACGACGGGAGCTGCAACCACATGACGTGTGCCGTGTGTGGCTGCGAGTTCTGCTGGCTCTGCATGAAGGAGATCTCGGATCTGCATTACCTCAGGTGAGGAGGAGGGAGCAGCACACCCGGGTTCCCCAGCCTGTACCCCGTGCAGCGCTACGGGCTGGGAGAGAGTGGCTGGAGAGCAGCCAGGCAGAGAGGGAGCTGGGAGTTTGGATTGACAGGAGGCTGAACATGAGCCAGCAGTGTGCCCAGGTGGCCAAGAAGGCCAATGGCATCCTGGCCTGGCTCAGGAACAGTGTGGCCAACAGGTCCAAGGAAGTGATTCTTCCCCTGGACTCAGCACTGGTGAGGCCACCCCTGGAGTGCTGTGTCCAGTTCTGGCCCCTCAGTTCAGGAAGGACATTGAGGGGCTGGAGCAGGTCCAGAAGAGAGCAACAAGGCTGGGGAAGGGACTGGAGCACAAGTCCTATGAGGAGAGGCTGAGGGAGCTGGGACTGTTCAGCCTGGAGAAGAGGAGGCTCAGGGGAGACCTCCTCACTCTCTGCAACTCCCTGACAGGAGGGGGGAGCCAGGGGGGGTTGGTCTCTTTTCCCAGGCAACCATCAGCAAGACAAGAGGGCTGGGTCTTCAGCTGTGCCAGGGGAGGGTTGGGTTGGAGATTAGGAAGAATTTCTTTCCAGAGAGGGTGCTCAGCCACTGGAATGGGCTGCCCAGGGAAGGGGTGGATTCTCCATCCCTGGAGGTTTTTAAGATAAGACTGGATGTGGCATCAGTGCCATGGGCTGGGAACCACAGTGGGGTTGGATCAAGGGTTGGACTGGATGATCTCAGAGGTCCCTTCCAACCCAGCTAATTCTATGATTCTATGATTCCTGCTGCTGGGGCAGCACATGCCCATCCGGGGCTGTTCGGAGGGGTTTGCTGTGTGTGCTGGGCTTTCACCCTCCTGCCTCTGCACTCAGTCTCTCTAATTTTCTTCTTTCTGACCCAAAGAGCTGAACTTTGTTCCCACTTTATGGTGGCATGCTCTTCTACACCAAAAAAAAAAAAAGCTCCTGATACTATTCTTTTGAGAGCTCTTGGTCTACTGGATGTTAAACACATCTGGTAATGTGATTGATAATCACCTTGATGAAAAATTAATCTTGATGGGGGGAAAAGAAGACAGAAGCCTCTTTTGTGTTGTCTACACGCTTCCTAAGTTTTGGGTTTTATTTTTGTGGAAGTTGGACTTGGGGGTTCTTGGGAACATTTAGGAATTGCTGTGGTGTTAATGTCATTTTTTTTCCCCTCCCACGAAGCCCCTCTGGCTGTACATTCTGGGGCAAAAAGCCATGGAGTCGTAAAAAGAAGATTCTCTGGCAGCTGGGCACGTTGATCGGGGCTCCTGTGGGCATTTCCCTCATTGCTGGCATTGCCATTCCTGCCATGGTCATTGGCATCCCTGTGTACGTGGGGAGGAAGGTAAGTGTGGGGAGCAGAGGGGTTTGGGGACGTTCCCTGTGCTCGAGGCATCCAACCAGAAATTTAGAGCTGATATGAAGGGTGGATCTTGCAACAGAAGCAAAATTCAGTTGTCTCTTCTAAAGCTTGTCTTATCTCCTGGGCTTTGTGTGGGCAGAGGGAGGGTGGTGGCTGATAAGCCCTCATAGCCCTTCAGGCTCGTGTCCTCCCAAATGCATTTTGCAGTGCTCTTGTGCCACTGCTTTAACCCAGGAGCACCCCAGGAGAAACTTGGTCCCTTTTGAGCCCATCCTGTGATGTTGGGCTTTGTGGGACAGTGGTTGGACTCCGAGCATCACACCTTGCCATGCTCAAACCACTCGTGTTTTGGTGCTGACCTGCTGCCTCAAACTGTGTGATGCTGCTGTGTGTGTCTGTGCTGATAAAGAGATGTTGGGAGGGAAGAATTGGCACATCAGCACTTTACTTGTAACTGCTTCTTTTTCTTAAGCACAGACCCTCCTGCTAGGTCTGGTCTGTGAGGAGATCTGCGAGGAGATGAGGTTCTTTAAGGGCTCACACAGCTGGCAAGGCTGTAAAATCAAATACTGATGTCCTCTGGGTGTTTGCTCATGGCCAGGCTGTTCTCACCAGGCTGTTCTCACCTGGTGCTTCTCCTTCCATCAGATCCACAGCAGGTATGAGGGGAAGAAAACCTCTAAGCACAAGAGGAACTTGGCCATCACTGGAGGGGTCACCTTGTCTGTCATTGCCTCTCCAGTCATCGCTGCTGTCAGTGTTGGTAAGTGGGCTCAGTCCCTGTCCCTTCTGGTGGGCCAGTAGCCACCAAGGCCAGTGAGTAGCCCAACCCTGTGCACTGGGGGTGGCCAAAGGCAGTTTGCAGAGTGCTGCTGTGTGTGGTTTTGGGCACAACCCTCTGTCTCACATCCAGGCTGCACGTCCTGCTGTGCTCGAGGTGGCCTGGAGCCAGCACAGGGCTTGTCTGGAGCACCAGCTGCCTGTGCCACAGCCCATCCTGGTGTCCCTCGACACACACAGCTGTCCCTCACTCATGGGTGTCTCAGGGGTTCAGTGCTCTTGGGGTTCCCCCATTCTGCACCAACAAAGGGCTCCTTCTCTGTCTGTCTGCGAAATTTTGAGCTACAACCTTTTAAAAGCAGCGTAAACACAACTGAGAGAGTCTCTACCCCAAAAAAATCCTTTCTGTCTTCCCAACACAGCTCAACCTTGAGCTCCTCTTAACCCAGCCCGTGCTCCCCTCCAGGTATTGGGGTCCCCATCATGCTGGCCTACGTCTACGGCGTCGTGCCCATCTCGCTGTGCCGGGGCGGTGGCTGTGGGGTCAGCACAGCCAATGGAAAGGGGGTGAAAATCGAGTTTGATGAAGATGATGGACCCATCACAGGTAGCGTGGTGACTGGGGAAGGGGAGGGGTTGTAATGAGATGCTCGGGGGTCGTGATGTTTCCCAAATCTGAACATCTGTTTTCACCTGGGCCTGGCTGGAAGCAGGTGTTTGCTTCAGTCTTGCTGTGGTCAGGTGTGCTGCTCTCAAAGCAAAATCTCAGCTCTGCTCAAGGCTGGGAGGCTGCCTGGGATGAGACATCACTTCCCTTGCTGATTCCCACCCCTGTGCTCTCCTCCCCTGCAGTGGCTGATGCCTGGAGGGCCCTGAAGAACCCCAGCATTGGTGAGAGCAGCATTGAGGGGCTGACCAGCGTCCTGAGCACCAGTGGCAGCCCCACGGACGGGCTCAGTGTCATGCAGGGCAACTACAGCGAGACAGCCAGCTTTGCTGCCCTCTCCGGGGGCACCCTGAGCGGGGGGGTCCTCTCAGGGAGCAAGGGGAAGTACAGCAGGTAAAATTGGATTGCTGGGGAAAACCACAGAGGGTCCCAAGGGCTGTGTTGGTTGGGCAGGTTTATTCTGGGGAGCTCTCCAGGACTGTGAGTGGTTGTGCTTCGACCTAGTTATGTCCTAGGACTTTTGCATCTTGGTCTGTCGTAGAGTAACCAGTCCCAGCAGATCACCCAGGGTGATCAGGGACCCAGGGTGGTGTGGCTCTGGCACAGGCTGCCCAGAGAGATTGTGGACTCCCCATCCCTGGAAGTGTTCAAAGCCAGGCTGGACAGGGCTTGGAGAAACCGGGTCTAGTGGAAGGTGTCCCTGCTCATGGCAGGGGGTTGGAACTAGATAATCTTTAAGGTCCCTTCCATCCCAAACCATTCCCTGATTCTGTGAACAGGCTACTTCTGGACTCAGTGCCTGGCTGATTCTGGCAAGGAGGACAGAAGATGAGTTTTAGTCCCTACTGAGCTCCCTAAAATTGCAGAGCTGCTGCTTCAGGTTAATTTGGAATAGCGCAGAGATGCCTGCGTGACCTGCTTAGAGCTATTCCACTCCTCTTATCCCAGCCTGGAGGCTTTGATGCTTCCTGTTCTCCGGTGCAAACGGTGCCACTGCTTTCCAAGTCAGGAGGTTACGCCGCAGTTTCCCTCCAAACCTGCCTGTGAGTCAGTTTGCTGGGTAATTAGAGACACGTGTTGATATGGCTGCCAGGATGCAATCATGGCTCTGCGCGAGATCCGTGGAAATCAGTCCTTCTCGGGAACTGTGTGAGTCATGGAGGTAAACACTGCTTTACCTTCGTCATGGAAAACAGAATGAATTTGCCTAAATGGAGCCAAAAATGAGGCTGTATGTGAGAGGGGCCATTGGGGTTAAGCTCTGTCATGCCGAGCTGTGCCAGCACACAGGGCCTCTCGCTTTCCCGTGAAGAACAGGGACTGATAAGTGCTCCTCAGGGATGCCTAAGGCATTTCTAAGGAATCCTCCTCTTTCCTGCAGGCTGGAAGTCCAGGCAGATGTCCAGAAGGAGATTTTCCCCAAAGACTCGGTCAGTTTGGGGGCGATCAGTGACAATGCCAGCACTCGAGCCATGGCTGGTTCCATCATCAGCTCCTACAACCCCCAGGACAGGTAGGAGGACATGGAATGGTGAGAAGAGCATTGGTAGTGGGTGTCCTGGAAAAATCTGTGCTCTGTGAGCACTGCTGTGGGCGGTGGGATGACTGTAGTTGCACCAGGCTGCTCTTCTGCTGCTGGCAAGCGGATCAGTCCTTTTGCTGGCACAGGAGGAGGACTGGGGACAATTTGGGAGCAGCCTCCGTGTGTGGTGTGGAGCCTGAGGAGGGGATCTGCCTCCCAGCACCCTCAAGGTCTGTTCCTGGCAGCTCCTGGGGACTCTGGAGCTTTCCCAGTTCAGCTCCTGGCTCAGATCTTGGCTGCTGTGGGGAGAACTCAAGAGCAGCGAGTGTTGTTGTTCCTCTCATGCCAAGGGGTGATGAGCAGCATCTGGCTCATGTTTGGGAAGTGTGATCCTCCCAGTTCAGTTGGTGCAGTGCCCAGCGGTGCCCGGTTGAACCCAGTAACCGTTCCCAGTAATGCCAGGGTGCTTGTTCCTGCAGGGAGTGCAATAACATGGAGATCCAGGTGGACATCGAAGCCAAACCCAGTCACTACCAGCTGGCCAGCGGCAGCAGCACAGAGGACTCTCTGCATGTCCACACCCAAATGGCAGAGAATGAGGAAGAGGAGGAGGAGGAGGAGGAGGAGGAGGAAGAGGACGGTGAGCAGGAGCAGACGTGCAAACACCAAAGCTGTGAGCAAAAGGACTGCATTGCCAGCCAGACCTGGGACATCACCCTGGCCCAGCCCGAGAGCATACGGAGCGACCTGGAGAGCTCCGACAGCCAGTCGGACGACGTGCCGGACATTACCTCGGACGAGTGCGACTCCCCCCACTCTCAGACTGCAGCAGGCTGCCCACAGACCCCCAAAGCTAGAGGTGCCGAGAGCCCAAGTGCCCACCTGAGCCACTGTGCCCAAGCCGAGGGCTGCCGGCTGGATGAAATGGTCCAACTGGAGTGCATCGAGGCCAGAGTGTGACGTGTCCTCCTGCTGGCAGCACACCCGCTGTCCCCGCGTGTCTTGGGCCGGGCTTGTGTCCCTGTTGGCTCCTGTTTGCCATTCTCCAGCTGGTTCCCCAGCCTGGCCTCGAGAAGTCGCTGTTTCTTACGTGACATAAAAAGGAAAGGAAAGGAGAAAAAAAAAAAAAAAACCAACAAAAAAAGAAATCCCCTGCCGTCTTTTTGTTTTAATTTATTGGTTCAAAGTCTGTGAGGTGTGTAAGAGTGTAAATATGTACGTGTGTCTGTATGTCTGCAACCATCCTAAGGGACTCTTGGAATAAATAAAGACTCTGGTTGTCATTCGACTTGCGTCCATCTCATCCTTTCCAAAGCTAGGGGGAAATCCTCCAGCTGCCTTTGCCTTTGGCTCAGGCATTTGTGAACGTTGTTCCCAAAGGCTTGGGAAGAGGAGGATTCTCTCTTCTCCCTCTCCATGTGCAGCAGGGCTGGGTACAGGTTAAAGGAGGGGAAGGATGGGGGGACTAAAGCCAAATTCCCAGCACAGCTGGGTGTATGGGAGCTGAGGAGGCTGAGAGTGATGGCTCAGGTGGGATATTGGGGATAATGTTTTTGACTCTGCCTAGACCAGGCTCTTCCCCAGACCGCTCCCAGGAACCAGGGTTGTCCCTGTAATTAAGCTCTTGGTGCCTCCTGTCTGCAACAAGCTTTGCAGAGAGATTAGTGAGGGTCTCCCACCAGCGAGGGAGGGTCCCCACAGCCCCCCCCGGTGTGAGCAGAGTGCTCTTCCTGCAG
The DNA here is from genome assembly GCF_025592945.1 of Manacus candei. Lineage (NCBI taxonomy): Eukaryota > Metazoa > Chordata > Aves > Passeriformes > Pipridae > Manacus > Manacus candei. Next base: position 425,837 of record NW_026138118.1, on the reverse strand, counting down.
CCACCTCAGCAAACCCTTGTCCCCATCCCTCTCCCCGTCTCCTGCTGTCAGTAACTTCCCTGGAAGCTTCATGAAGGCGATGGCCACCAGACTGGTTCCTCTGAGTCACCCTCTGGGAAGTCACCACCTGCCCTGACCCCGCTGCTTTGCCCTCTCTCTGCAGGTACCTGGCAGTGCTGGCCTGTGCCCTGTGGTCTGGCAGTGTCCCAGCCTGAGGGGCTGCCTCTTCCCAGACCCTCAGCCCCTGGCCTTGGACCTGCCTGGCTGGATCCCAGCCTGCTGCCATTGCTGTAGGGTGGGATAACCTAAGCGTGCTGGGGAGGGGGGAATGGATGGGGAAGGGGGTGAGGCAGAGTGACAGGGTGTATTGGCACAGCATGGCATGGTGTATTGGCACAGCACAGCATGTCACGGCATGGCTGCTGGCTCAGCAGCAGGGGGAGTGCAGGGGTGGGACATGCAGGTGAAGGTGGAGTTCATCCCTTTGTTCACCAGGGAGCTGGTCTGACAGGAATTGGAGCAGCAGTGGGGTGCAGCAGGTGAGTGGCTCTGGTTGCCTGGTCCTGCCCAGTCCCAGCCCTGGTCCTGATCAGACGCATTTGGACCCCGATGGACCCGTCTGCCCGGGGGCTGAGAGTGGGCCAGGCCCCTTGGGCGTCGAGGGGCTCTGATGGCCTGATCCTGGCCCGGTGAAGATGTGCCAAGGAGGTGAGTCTGGCTCTGGTGTGGTGATCCTGACAGGAGGGCTTCAGCACTGCCCTCCTGCAGGGGAAACTGAGGCAGGGAGGGAGGGAGGGCAGCTGAGGGGTCAGGGATGGAGCTGGGCTGAACACCAGCTGATGGTGGGGGTGTGAGCAGAGTAGCCTCAGGGGGGGTTCCAAGGGAGGATCAACCCCACGGCTGCTCCTCAAAGTACCGGGTGCCAGAACCCAGCACTGCAGCTGCCACTCAGGGACAGCTGCTCTCCCAGAGCTTCTTTGTCGCTCCAGGGAGCCCCAGCCCTTCTCAACCCCATCAGGGACCTCTGTCTCCAATGGCTGCTGGCCCCACACCACCTCCCGGTCCCAGGAGAGCCGGCTGGAGCAGTGGTTTGCATACCTGGGCTACCAGTGGCTTCCACCACATCACCTCCTGCCTCATCCCCCCGCCAGCATGGGCCACGTCCTCTGGGGCTGTCCCCAAACGCCCCATCCCTGTGCCAAGTGTGGTGCAAGGGCAGGAGGGACAACCCAGTGCTGACCACCCCACACCCTCCTCTCCCCTCCTCTCAGGACACCTCAATCCCGGCAGCCACCGGAAGGTGCTGATGAAAACAGGCCTCATCCTCCTCATCGTCGGGCACCTCAACTTCATCACGGGGGCCCTCGTGCACGGCACCGTCCTGCGGTTCGTGGTGACCCCCCGGGACGCCGTGTCCCTGCAGTACCTCACCGCCAACACCGCCTCCGGCATCGCCGCCCTGCTGGTACCCCGGGCAGCAGGGCTGGGGCACACGGGGTGGGTGAGGGATGGCTGTGGCGTGGGTGCAGTTTGGGCAGCAGCTGGGATGCGGGAGGATCAGGGATGGATGTGCTGTGGGTGCAGGGTGGGCAGGAACATAGGATGCAGGACGGATTGCTGTGTGTCCCCTTCCCTGCTCCGTGTCCCCTTCCCTGCTCTAAACAAGCCTTTCCAGAGCAAAACCAGGGGATTGAACACCCAGGGGCTTGTTGCTGGCGGAGGCTGGGGGAGGTGAAGCACTGCCCCCACGATGCCAAAATGGCCAGTTGAGCTGTCGGGGACAATGTCAGCAGGGAAAGGGGACTGATGTCGCTGGGGCCTCTCTGACCTCCCTGTGCTTCCTCGCAGACCATCTCCTGTGGCATTGCTGCCCTCACGCTGTCCCGCTACCTCGCCCCCGCCGCCCTTGTAAGCACCCACAGCCCCCCACCCCTCACCCAGCCCCCAGCAGGCTGCAGCCCTCCCATGGAGTGGGCACGGCCACCACATCCCCTCACTCAGGGGCTGTCCCCGTGGAGGGCACGTGGGCAGTTGGCCGTGCACGGCCCTGCCTCGTCCTGCTGCCTCTTCTCTCCCTCCTGCAGAAATGGGCACTTCTCGCCCTGAGCGCCTGCAGCAGCCTGGCCTGCCTGTCCTGCCTGCTGGGGCTGCTTGTTGCCATCGGGCTGACCCTGGGCAACCAGGGCCAGGCACTGCTGGCCCCCTGTGCCGTCGCCAACATCGCCCTTGCCCCGGTCTCCCGTGAGTGCCCCTTCGATCCCACGCGCGTCTACGTGAGTGCCCAGTGGGTTAAGCATGGGGGTGTACTGGGCATGGGGAGGATTTGCAGGGATCTGATGCCCCATGTCCCCCAGAGCTCCACGCTGTCCCTCTGGGCCGTGTCCCTCGTGCTGGAGTTGATGGAGATCATCTTTGGCATCCGCTGCCTCCTGCTCGCCCTCGAGCTCCTCCACCTGGGCCGCTGCTGCCGCGGGACACACCGGAGGAAGGTGACTCCTGGTTCCTGGGCTCAGCACCAGCCTCCTCCCATGCAGGGCTGGGATGGGCCTGGCTGGGCTCAGGGGCTCCAGGATGAGGGTAAGACTGACTGATCCAACACCCTTATCCCACTGGTCTTGTTCTCATCATCCTCTCTGGCTTGCAGGTCTCCTTGCAGGCAGCTCCTGAAGAGAACCCTGACCCCGGGCAGTGCCTGGGCTTGCTGAGGCTGGACAGCACGGAATGTGCCCAGCTCTGAGCGGGGCCTGAGAGATGACCCTGTGGATGTGTCCTGGCCATCCCAGCACCCACACAGCCCCACGACAGGACTTGGCTTTCTCCCAGCCCGGCTGTTGGATGGACACATCCCCTGGATGCCACCAGCCAGGACACATGAGCCCATCCCCATGGCCTTGGGTCACCTGGAGCTGCAGCGGCGGGTGCAACTGGGCTGGATCCAGACCCTGCAAGGAAGAACTTTCCCCTGGGGGTCAGTGGCCCCTTTCCCACCACGGACTGCACTGACACAAACTTTATTCTGCAGGTATTAAAAGGCCAGAAGCGCATCCCCCCTCCTCGGCTCCCACCCCTGCGCCGGCCGTGGGGAAGGGGCTGGCCCGGCCCACGCCCGTGGCAGTGTGTGCATGCGGAGGGGGTGTGAGGGGAGTGGTCCCCGAGCCACCGGGTCTTTGTCCCCTGGGCCGTGTCCCAGCGCCTGACAGAGATGCACCGGTGGCTTCACCGCCAGCTTTTCCTGCCGGCCTGGGCTGTCCCCCTGCTCCGACCCCCCTGCTGTTTGAGGGGACCATCCTTGCTCGGGGCAGCCCCTGCCTCCATCCTTCCCCCCAGCACAGGAGGGGACCGTCCCCCTGTGCTCCCCCTCGCCGCAGCCTTGGCTGGGCTCCAGCTCTCATCCCAGAGGGGGCCGTGAGGGCACAGGGTGGGGATCGCGGGGGGCCGGGCAAGGGACGGTGGCAGTGGCCGGCTGCAGGGTCGGGGGTGCCTTGGGGGGCCGCGGGGGGGCTGTGGGGGGTCCGTGGGGCTCAGAACTGCATGGCACCGCTGGGGTCACACTGCAGCAGGCGCACGATGGACGGGTCGCTCTTGGCACCTGTGATGAACTCCTCCAGCGAGAGCTTCCCTGCGGGGAGGGGACACGGCTCAGCCTGGCGGCCACCACCCAGGAACAGAGAGCTGTCGGCACATCCCACGGACACCCACCCACCCGGGATGAGCACCCCGGGGTGCCCAGCACCCTGAGCCCCTCCGGCTGCCCTGGCCACACCGGCGGACATGAGCCATTTAATCAGCGTGCGTGCGGCTCCTTCTAAGACCCCCCCCGGATTTATCCATGAGACCTTTCCATAATCCCCTCCATCTCCTCTCATTTACCATCGTTATTAGTATCCATCTGTCGGAAGATTTTTTCCGTTCTTTTCTCCGGGGTCGATTCGTCTTCGGGCATGTTCATCACGGAGGAGACCATTTTGTAGATGGCCTGGAAGGGGGAGATGGGGATGAGGGTGGGTGCAGGGACCCGGCGTTGCCCACCTGAGATGGGGACAGCTCTGGGCTTTACTTCCCTGGGAATGGTGATGTCATTTAACACCTTTCCCATGGGATCGGGCTGTGGGGGAGTTTTAACTCCCGGCTCAGCCAGAGCTGGAGCTGCTCCTGCAGGGAGGAGATGCCACTGATGCTCATGCCACGGGATTGGGGTTAAGACAAGGAGAGCATCTCCTGTCCCTTTGCCAACACCACCAGGTGTGCTTGGGGACAGCTGCCATCTATCCAGCCCTCCCTGGAAGCATGGGAAGAGTGCCAGGAAGGGGTAACAAAGGGATGCCCCCAGGACAGGGAAGGAGCTCTGGGTTAGACTGACCCTTGCAGCCACAGCTGCAGACAGCAACAGGCTCCATCCCAGGCACTGCCAAGCCCTGTACCCCCAAGGGGGGTACCACAGGGTGCACGTCCCCATCCTGGGGAGGGGACAGCCGCTGTGACACCGGGGTGACACCCGGCACCAGGCAGGAGGAGCCGTGGCGGGGCGGGGGAGCCCGGTACCTGCACGATCTCCAGCATCTCCTCCCGGCTGATGTAGCCGTTGCCGTCCAGGTCGTACATGCTGAAGGCCCACATGAGCTTCTGCTCCAGCTTCCCGCGGGAGGTGACGCTCAGGGCGATGATGAACTCTCGGAAGTCGATGGTGCCGTCGCCGTTGGTGTCGAAGGTGCGGAAGACGTGCTCGGCGAACTTGGAGGCGTCGCCGTAGGGGAAGAAGTTGGCGTAGATCTTCTTGAACTCCTCCACGTTGAGGATGCCCGAGGGACAGTCCTTCAGGAAACCCTTGTACCAGCCCTGCAGCTCCAGGTCGGAGAACTCGGTGTTTTCCCGCAGGTCCTGGAGCATCTCCGGGCGCAGTTTGCTGTTCTGCTTCCCCATCCCGCTGGGACCCGCCGGCCGCCCCGGGGGGACGAGCGCTGCAGTGGGGCAGGTGCCTGGCCCGGCTCGGGGTTCCCTCTGTGCTACAGAAGGGGAGAGGGACGGGGCAGTGCTCCCTGGCAGCCCCCGGATTCCCGGGAGGGCGCCGGTGCTTCCCCCTCCATCCCCGCCGGCCGCTCTGAGCCGTCGGGGGCGGCCCCGGGGACCACCCAGGGCCGGGCAGCGCCAGCCCCCTCCCGTTTGCGTAATAAGCCCTTACAGCTCATTTGCATAACATATAGGTGATATATAGGTGGGATCAGGAGGGCAGAGCAGCCCGGAGGAGGGGAAGGGGCCGGATTCGGCCGCGGCAGAGCGTTGCCCGCGGCTCTGGGTCCAGCCCAGCTTTGGGGCTGGCCGGATCTGGGTCAGATCCCTCGGAGGAGGGTTATTTTCAGCTCCTCCGCTGTCTCTGTTAATATTTGATGCCTCTGGCGGGCACTGGGGCCCCAGGAAGGGCTGGGGGTGGCAGGTCCCTGCTCGGGGCTCCCTCCCCACCTCAGGGTGCCCACAGCCCTGGGGGGACCCAGCGCACCCCATCCCACCAGGATCACCCCCGAGGAGCACAGAGGGGCCCAAGGAGGGCAGGGTGGGTGTCCAACACCTGGCCATGCACCAGAGGTCCCCACCCCGGGGGCTCTGGGAGGACCTTGACCCACTACCAGTACCCAAGGCTGTGTTGTGACCCCTCTGTGGGAGAGAACGGGCTCAGGGGCTCCATGGGTGCAGAGGGGGCTTCAGTGCCTGGAGCACCTGCTGCCTTATCCAAAGTGGGGACAGATCCCAGCACCTCCAAACCCCCCATTCCTCTGTCACTAGACAAACAGGACTCCCCAAGAGGAACAACCCAGCAGGGTTGGACCCCTAGTTACAGGGGGCTGGGACCCCCACAGTGTCTCCCCACCACCCCCCACCACTGCTCCATCCCCGCTCCAGCAGCCCGAGGGAGGATCTGAGTGCCCCCACCCCACTCAGGGGTCCCAGTTTTGTCCCTCCGGGGCTGGCACGACCCCCACCCCCAATGCCCGGGGGGGCTGTGACCCCTTCCCACTGCTCGGGGCAGCTCCCGCCTCTGGGAGGGGAACCCTTGGGGGGCTCAGCGCCCTGAGAAGGGTCTGCAAGGACCACCCCAAAGCGGACACCTCCGGAAGGGTGGCTGAGCACCCCCAGGGAAGACTCTTCCGTAGCGTGGGGGGGCTACAGGGGGTTCTCCCCAAACCGGACACCCCGGAGAGAGGGGGGTTGCCAGGGACACACCCAAGGAAAGGTCCCCTCGGAGGAGGGGGGGTTACCAGGCACCCCCGAAAGGCGCGCTGGGGACCGAGGGGGACACAGGGCACCCCCGAACGATGCGCTGGGGCGGGAGCGGCTCTGCAGCCGCCGGCGAGGAGGGACGTGCCCGGGGCTGGGTCCGTACCGGTGCCCCGGGCTCCCCGGCTCCCCAGTGCCCCCAGGACGTGTGTACCTGTCCCCCCCCGGGTTCTCCCCGTCCTCACCACCTCCTACCTGCCCGGAGAGCAGCCGCCGCCGCCGCCGCCGTGCGCCAACGCAGCCCGGGAGCGCCCGCCGGGAGCGCCCGCTGCAGTGCTGGGCGGCGGGGGGGCACCGGCACCGGGGGCACCGGCACCGGGGGCACCAGCACAGGGGGCACCGGCACAGGGGACACCGGCACAGGGGGGCACCGGGGGGCATCGGCATCGGGGGCACTGGCACCGGGGGCACCGGCACCAGGAGCACCGGCACCGGGGGGCACCGGCGGCACCCGCAGCATCCCCCCCCGTCATCCCCCACCCGCCCCGGGACCCCACGCACACCCCCCCCCGAGGCACCGGCCCAAGGAAGGGAGCTCGGGGTGCAGCCCCTGGTCCCCCTAAGGTGGGTCTGGGGTGAAATGGGGGACCCCTGTTGCACTGGTAAGGGCTGGGGAGCTTTGGGAACACAGGGAATGGGAACACTGGGAGCACTGGGAGGTCTTGGGACAACAGGAACACTGGGAAGGAACACTGGGAGCACTGGGAGCACTGAGTGGGCTGTAAGGTCTTCAGGCACTGGGAGCACTGGGAGCACTCAGAGCACTGGGGGCTCTGGCAGCTCTTCAGGCAGTGGGAGCACTGGGAGCACTGGGTGGACTGGAAGGTCTTGGTGCAATGGGAATACTGGGGGCACTGGGGCACACTGTGTCTCTGCTGTCCCAAAAAGGTGCCAAGCCAGGTGTTTTGGGGCTAGAAAGGGACATTTCGGGTTGAGTGTCCCCAGGACTCGGGTGAGGGTATGAAATCCTCCCCAGTCACTCCAGAGGCTGAAGTAAAGAGGCTTTTGGCACCAGGAAAAGGCTCCAGTGGAGACAGATGCTCTCTATAAGGATGTGCCATTCCCAGCAGGTTTTCCTGTGTCCCTGCACCAGCTCCCTCCATTTTCAAAGCCTGGGATCACTCGACAATGCCGTGGGGAGCAGATGGCAGGGGCAGATGGGAGGAAGAGGCACTCTCCCTGGAATTACACAAACAAACACACATAAAGTGATTAAACTCATGGCCCCGCCACTGGGCTGGGGGAAACAGGGAAGGGGCTGGGGCAGCTGTTCCATCATGGGGAGCTGTAGGGAAGGACTCAGGATGGGGCTAATTCACTCCAAAATCTGCTGGGCACTGAGAAGCTGTGGCTGCCCCATCCCTGGAAGTATCCAAGGCAGGTTGGATGGGGCTTGGAGCAACCTGGGCTAGTGGGAGGTGTCCCATGGCAGGAGGATGGAACTTAAATGATGATTCCATGATCACTGAGGCTGAGGGGCTGCAGGTGCCCGTCAAGGAGGGAAAACCTGGCACCTCCAGGCCCAAAATGCCAACCTGAAGCAGGGCAGGAGACAGGGACCAGTCCTGATAAAGCATCCAAAATCCAGAGGTGTATTTCAGAACACCAGTGGGCAGTGCTTGACCAAACCACTGCCAGGTTGACAACAGGCCCAGCCCAGGCCCTGAGCACCACAGGGACCTCGACGTGCCACAGGAATGAGCAATTGCTACTAATAAAGGCAATATTGGTCTCTCACTGTGGTTTTTACCCCCTGTTTTGTGCCTCGTGGTGGTACTGCTGCCCTGCCTTTTGCTGGAGGACTCTGGAGGACCAGGGACCTGCACAGGCTCCTTCCTGCCTTTCACCTGCACCTTTGGGTGCTGAGCCTTCTCCTGGGCACTGCCATCCCCCTGTCAGTTCCCTCCACACTGAAGATTCCATGATTCCATGATTCTGTTGCAGCAGCTGGGCCTGTGCCCCAACCCACCCGAGGGGACGGTGGTTGTGCAAGGCTGGGAACCCTCCATGGGGTCCAGGGTCTCTTGCAGGACCAGCATCAAGCCCAAGGGGTGTTTTGGGACTGGCATTGGGCTGGAAACAAGGGAAATGGGAATGGGAAGCTGCTGCAGTGGTGCCTCCTCCCACTCTATGCCAGAAGGATGTTTTGAGAGGTGTGGGATGGGATGTGGGGCCTTGGGATGAGCAGAAAGGTGAGAAAAAGGGAGAAATTTGCTCCCTTAGGGAGACACCCCAGGGGGCTGGAGCTGGGCACCCCACACCCTGTGGTGCTGAGGGCAGGGGAAGAGTGGGGGCCCCCAAGGTGGGGGTGTCATCTCCCCTCCAATAATCCTCATATCTATTTTAATCCCCCTGGGCATGAGTGACAGAGGCCCAACTGACGCAGGCTGATTTGAAAGCATCCCATTTCCGACTCAAACCCGACCCTAAACCCACCTAATCCCCATGCTGGAACGGATTGTGGGAGGCAGAGGGAGGGTAATGCGGGTGTGGGGGGCGCAGGCAGGGACATCAGACACTGGGTGACTGCAGGGTCCCTGGGAATGGGGCCAAACAACCCCCAGCCCATCCTCCCTTGGCTCCCACACCCTCCACCCCAAAACCTTGGGGTTTTATGGCACACAGCCCCCTCCCTTGCCGTGGGGCTGGGCACCACGGCTCGTGCTGCCAGGAATCAGCCGTGTCTTGGGAAGCAGGACCGTCTCCTGGGGGTGGCAGGGCAGGGAGCAGGGCTGGCCCAGGGTGGCTCCTGCTGGCCCCAACCCTGTGGTGCTGCCAGGAGGACGCTGAAAGGGCCACAAGCACAGCTGAGACACCTTCCCAAAGCTGGCAGGGAGAGACGTGGGGTGCTGGCTGGGAGATTCCCCCTCCTCTTCCCTCTTCCTCCTTCTCCTTCTTCTCCTCCTCCTTCCCCTTCTCCTCCTCCTCCTCCTCCTCCTTCCCCTTCTCCTCCTCCTCCTCCTCCTCCTCCTCCTCCTCACAGGGATTTCTGTGGGAATTTCCTGCGTTGTCATAGCAGCCATGAAGCCCCTGAGGCTTCACTGCAGCGGAGCAGGTTGGGATGGGGCTGCAGGGGACACCTCGGGAGGGACATCACCGTGTCCCTGCAGGCAGGGCAGCATGTTCTGGCCTTGTCATGGCCCTGGATGTGGTCCTCAAGCTGATGGGGGTCGATGGTGCCCAGGGTGCCCAGGGCTTGGTGATTTGGGGTCCAGCATCGGCCTCACCAGCCCCAAGTGCCCTCAGGAGCATCCTCCTGGGATCCCACAGAGCCAAGGGTGGCACAGGAGGAGCCCAGGTGTGTCCTGTGAATGTGCCCTAAGGAGGTTTGATTCCAAACAGACCAACAGGCACCATCCCTGCAGCCTGCTGGGGTACTGGGATGAACTGGGGGGGGAGAGGGCAAAGCTAGAGGGGCTCAGCCCCTCGTTGTACCAGGGTGCCCCTGATACCCCACAGCCCCCTCCCTGTGGGCCCACACTGACTCCAGAACTTGTCCCTGTCCCCACACTGTGCATGGCCCCAGGGAGGGCACAGGGAAGGTAAGAGGAGCAGGGCACGGGGCAGGGGCTGCGGGAAGAGCTGAGGATTAAAAGCAAACGACCAGATAATGAGGATCTTTGGTAAAAAGCCCATTTGTATAATTTAAATCTCTAATAGGCTTCCTGGAATACAAAGCCCTTTGTGATGCCCGATCTCATCTGGATCAGGAGCCACTCTCTCTCTCTCTCACACTAAATCTTGCCTGAGCACGGTGGGGATGGGGGGAGGTTTCATAACGTTTCATAACGGGGTGGCTCCATCCCCGTGTCCCCGCGGCCCCAAATCCCCTCGTCCCCACGTGCCGAGCCCGGGGTGCTGCCCTGCAGCACGTACAGCTCACCTCGCCCGGGCAGCCAAGGTCGGGGCCCCTGGGGACGTGTGTCCTGGTCCCCTTGGGGCGTTGGCACCTGGACACTGTGCTCGGCACACAGGGCTGGGGTGTGTTTGGGGGCAGTTTGGGCACAGGCGTGTCCCCCGCTCCAGAAGTGGCTGTGGGAGGGGCAGTGTTGGGGTGCTGGGGGCATCGTGGTGCCCAGTTTTCTGTGCCACCTCCCCCGGCAGCGGCTGTGGAAGTGCAAGACCTCAAAGACCATGGAGGCAGTTTGTCACCGTGCCCAGAGGGTCACGGAGTTTGTCACCTGCCCGAGCCAGGGACAGCCCATGGCCGGGCTCTGTCCCAGTTCATCCCCCCTGGGGGGGTCACGGTGCTCCCCGGGCCATGCTGGGGACAGCCCATGGTCAGGCTCTGCCCCAGTTCATCCTGCCCAGCAGTTTGGGACCCCAGTTGGACCCCCTCCTGCTGGGGGGTCAGGCCATGCCCAGGGCTGGCTGGGGGCTGTGGCTCATCCCTGCTGTGCCCCAAAACGAGGAGGGAGGGACATGGAGGTGATGCCACTGTCCCAGGGAAGTCACGGCCCCGCTGACTCAGGAATGGGTGAGAATGGGGGGGGTCTGTCACTGGGGCAAGGGGGAGGGCACCCAGAGGGGGTCTGGACCCAGCCTTGACCCTTGTCCCCCTGTCCTCTTCAAGGAACAGAGGGGAAAAACGCCATCACCACTGCCATCAGTGCCACCAGTGCCACCATCATCACCGTGCCACCACTATCAGTGCTCTCAGTGTCACCAGTGCCACCGCCGTCACCACTGCCACCAGTGCCACGGCCACGCGCGAGCCCGGGGCTCCCTCTCGTGGCCTCTGTCCCCATCTCACGGGGTGACCGAGGACCCTCGGGGACGCGGAGGGGGGACAGCGGCAACCGGGACAGCGGGTTCGGGGTGGCCTTGGCTGGGGGAGGGTTCCGAGCCGGGGGGCTTCGAATCGGGGGACTCCAAGCTGGGGGACCTCAGTCCCCTCGTGTCCATCCCGCCCCCTGGGGCAGGACCCCGCTCGGAGCCGGGGTGCGGGTCCCCTCCTGGGGGGCACGGGTGGGATGTTGGGGGGTCCCGGCCGTGCCCCCCGCCTCACCCGGCGCTGCGCGGGGCCGGACCCACCTCGGTGACAGCAGGTGGCAGCAGCGGCTTTCGGCAGCGCCGAAATGCGGGGACGGGGACCCGCACCCCCTGCACCCCCCGCACCCCCCTGCTCACCCCCTGCACCCACCGCACCCCCTGCGCACCCCGCACACCCTGTACCCTCTTCACCCCATATTTCCCACATCCCCTGCAGACCCCGCAGCCCCTGAACAGTGCCAGCTTGGCACTCTACATGCCCTGTACCCGCCCCTCGCACACTTCGCAGTACCCCCCGCACCTCACATCACCCTCAGCACCCTGCCAGAATGGCGCTCAGCACCTCCTGCACCCTACTCGGCACTCCCTGCACCCCCCCAGCATCCTGTACCCCTCCTTCTGCCCAGCACCCCCTGGCAGCCCCCCATGCAGGGGCCCCCACCCAGCACCCTTTGCCTCTCTCCCCCAGCCCTCCCCATGGCCCCGATGCCTTTATGCCCCCCCCCAACCTGCAGAGTCCCCCCAGAGCAGTGTCCCCCCAACATGCAGAGTCCCCTCATGGGTGTCTGAATCCAGAGAGGAGCCCCCAGGGGCTGGGGGGGGAACACAACCCAGTGGGAGTCCACGGGTGATGTTCTGTGGGTGGGCTCTGTGATGGGGTGCAGGGAACCTTCACCCCAAGAGCTTGGGGTGCCACAGGGAGGTGCAGGTGATGCTGGGGGTGGGGGGCACCGAGCTGCTCCTGGGGCACAGCTACAGCTCTGGGGGCCAGGGGCTTCTGGGGAGCAGAAATACAGGGTCCCCCAGATCTGCCAACATCACTCTGTCCCCACATCGTCCCCTGGGGACGCCAGGTCTGGGACTGTCTCTTTTAGGGGGCATCCAGAGCATTTCTGCACGTGCCCAATTCCCTCGTGGGCTGCACAGGAGGCCCCTGGCAATGGCCCTGCCCCACAGCACTGACTTAGGGACAGTTTTGGTGTCACAGGGCCGTGTCTCTGTGCTCAGCTCCTGCCAGAGCCCAGCCCAGCATACGGAGGGTGGGATGGGACAGGAGGGGCTGGGCGTTGAGGAGGGGACAGCTGGCGGCCTCCCAGGTGTCCGTCTGGTGTTGGGAGAGGGAAGAGAGGAGCGTCTGCGGAGCCTGAGTGCGTAATTAGAGCTGCGACTTAATTGGCAGACGGAGACGCGCGATGGGCTCGTGTGACTTGAATAGTGATGGGCTGGGGAGGGGGAGGAAGCTCCGCACTGCACAGAGCCCAGAGGGGACCAGGGGGGCCAGGACACCCCGGAAAGCCTTGCCCAGTGATGGGAAAGGGGAGGGGACGGGGAAAGGACCCGCACAGCACGGTCTGTTCCATGAGTCCAGGGGCAGCCCGGACCTGAGCCCTGGAGGGGATGTCAGTGCTATGGTGAGGTCCCAGGGCACCGGCTGAGGATGGCAGATGTCATGGGGCTGGAAAAGAGCAACGACTCCCCCTTTATTTGGAAAGGGGGAAAGGGAAAAAACAAGGAATTATGGTGTTGTCTCTGTTCAGCCTCTGGAAAAATACCAGGACACATCAAAAACCCTTCTGTGGGAGCCTGGGAGGCAGTGGGATGACAGGGACCAGTCCTCTCACAACTGTCAAGAGCAGTGGGGGCAAAACACCGGCCCTCCCATGTGTTGGGCCCCTCACTGTTGGCATAGGACGGGGTCCAGCCAAGCTGGGAATTACTGGATTTGTGTGACAATTCCCTCCATCTCGCTGCTGCTGGGGGATTTGGAGATCCCTGTGCAGAGACTCACTGCTGTTGGTACGGAGGCACATCCTACTGAGACCTCAGCTTTGCATTTCTGGGGCCAGTTTGGCTGGACCTGCCTCGGAACTGGGGGCCTCTGGCTCTGCTCCAGGTGCTCAGTCCATGGAGGAAGCACCAGCAGGAGCCCAGATCCTGGCAGTGCCTCCTGCCCAACCTCGTGCTCTGGTGAGGGAAAGCCCAAGGGAGGCAGCAGCCTGGCCTGCAGCCACCCCTGCATGGCTGTGCCCAAATCCTGCTCCCTCGGCCGAGCTCACCCAGCCCAGCCACGTGTGGCTGGATTTGGGGTGGGCGCCAAGCTCAGTGAGGGGCTGAGCCTCCCCCCTGCCAGTCCGGGGCTCCTGCTCCTCCCCTGCACCTTCTCCACTGCTGAAGTGATGAAATTTTAATCTGCTGCCAGGCAGGAGATGAAAGGGAGGCACCACAGGCGCTTCCCTGGGATGCAGCCGCTGCAGCCCCGGCACCGCGATGGGGAGCACGGACACAGCCACTGTGCTGGGAATTGTCACCACCCAGGCTGAGGGAAGAGGGGTGCAATGACGTGGGTTTGGCAGGACAGGGCTGTCTCCTGGCTCTGGTGGAGGGTTTTTTTCTCTTGGGCAATGGGTGCCTGTCGCTTCTCTGGGAAGGAGCTTTGGTTGACAGGGAGACACTTGGAGCTCTGCAGGATCTCCTCTACACGAGGGGACCTCTCAGCTTTGGGGTGTCTCACTGTGACCCCCAAGCACGACAGTGTCTGTGCATGGACTGAGGATCCCCAGCACTGCTGCAGGAGGGTGGGTGGTGGCAGAGGCTGCCAACACTGAGCCCCTCACACCTGATTCACTCCCCCCCTTCATCCAGCTGGATGGATGAGTGGAGAGAAACCATTGGTCCATAAACCAAACCACAGGGACCCCATTGATGCCACACCCCCAGGCAGGTGGGGACAGACAGACAGGCAGTCAGTGATGCTGCCCAGACCCTCGGCACAGGCTCCAACATCCACCCCCTGCAGCACAGCCGGGTGCTCCCAGTCAGACCCATCCGTGCCTGCTGGAACCTGTTGTCCCTGCCCGGTGGCACCAACCCCGTGCCATCACAGCCAGCCCCTCACAGGAGCAGGACTCCTCACTGCTGGTGGGTCACAGCAGAGGGGTCGGAGCAGGGACCCCCAGCCGGTGTCCCATGATTTGGCAGTTGGGGTCACGGCTTCTATTCCCATCAATTAGCGACCGTTAATCAGAGGGTGTCGGTTGATTAACCTGGAGGCTAATTCCAGAGGCTCATCTCACCCTCTTGTCACGGAATTCAGAGCCTGGCGACTCGCAGGTGACACCCCGGTGGTGACACGTCCCCGCTGGTGGTCTCGGGTGGGAGTGGGACCCCATCCCCTCCCCGCGGTGTCCCGAGCAGCCCCGGCAGGGCCGTGCCGGGACCTCGGCGGGGGCGGGAGGGGCGGGACGGGGAAACTGAGGCAGAGAGCGGGGCCGTGCCGGGCGGGGGGCCCGAGCCGCCCCCGTCCCACCGCCCCCGGGGCCGGGGGAGGGACCGGAGCGGGGCTGCCCGGCGCTGCAGCGGGCGGAGCCGGGGCTCGGCGGGGCCGCCTCCCGGTCGAGCCCAGCCGTTCCGTGCCGTGCCGTGCCGAACCGAGCCGAGCCGGGCGCTGCCGAGCCCCGCCGAGCCCCGCCGCACCGGGCGGCACCGGCGGCCCCGGCGGTACCGGCCCCGGCGCTCTCCGCGGTGCTGAACGGCTCCGCCGCGCCCGCAGGACGCGCCGCCGGCGGGGCTCGGCCCGGCACGGCCCGGAGCGGCTCGGCCCGGCCCCGAGCGGCCGCGGGGGATGGAGCCCTTCCTCGGCTGCACCGGCGCCGCGCTCCTGCTCTGCTTCAGCTACGCCGGTCTGCGCCCGGTGGAGGCAGGTACGGGCGGCCGGGCCCCCGGGAGCGGCTGCCGGGGGTGCGGGGAGGGGGGTTCGGTGCGGGGAGATCCCCCCCGGCCGGGGGAGCGGCGCGAGGGGACGAAGTTTGGGGTCGCCGGGACTTGGTCGGGATTTGGGTGCAGAAGAGGCGGCGG
The DNA here is from genome assembly GCF_025592945.1 of Manacus candei. Taxonomy (NCBI): domain Eukaryota; kingdom Metazoa; phylum Chordata; class Aves; order Passeriformes; family Pipridae; genus Manacus; species Manacus candei. Next base: position 410,720 of record NW_026138118.1, on the reverse strand, counting down.
TTTCGGGCGCGCAGCCCCGCGGCACCGGGCTCGGGGAGCGCCGGGCGCTCGCCCCCGCGGGGTCCCGGCGTGGGCGCTCCAGCCGGGCATCCCCGGGAAAGGCGGCTCGTGGGGATGTGCTGTGGGGACGGGGAGAGCGAGCCGAGCCCCTCGCCCAGCGCTGGGCACGGAGAGGCGAAAGCTCTCGGGCACCTGAGCAGCGGCACCGGTTCGTGCCACTGGGATGAACGGGAGCAGAGGGGGCAAAGCCAGACCTGCTCTGCCGATGCCGCGGCACGTCAGCCTCGGCAATCCCCCTGCCCGGCTTACCCCCGGCTGTCCGGGGCACAGCTGGGAGCCCTGTGAGCTGGGGAAGCACCACGGCCCCAGAGGAACCTCCTCTCCGGGGGCACAGCACGTCCCAGCCCCTGGAAACCAGGCCCCTCCGAGCTGAGCTGGGCAGTGGGGGATCTTCGGGGAAGGCAAAGGGCCCCATGAGCTGGACCTGATTTTGGAGCGACCAGGACGTGCTCAGGTCCTCTCCTCCCTGCATCGGCCGGGATGAGCCTTGACCCCAGCACCCTGTGTGGGTGTAAACTGGGCAGTGTTGGTGCTGCTCCCCAGCCCAGACCAGCCGCCCTCCCCGGCTCTGTGCAGGCAGTCGAGGGCTGTCTCCTTCCCTGGCTGCAGGATGTTGGTGGAACAGCTGCTTTGATTTGCAAACCGCTGATTGCCAGGATATCTTGCATTCCAGGAGGCTGGGGGTGACTATTGGGGATGCAGGAGCTCCAGGGAGTGGAAATTCCTTTGGCCAAGTCAGCCCCGGGAGTTGCTGGAGTTACATCCAGCCTTGTCAGGGCTGCAGCAACCCCCCCCTCCCCCCGAATTCCTTCGGCTCTGACATCCATCCTTGGCCTCTGAAGTTGCCGTTTCACAACTGACAGATCCGGGGAGATTAATGAAAACATTCCCGAGAGGAGGGAGCGATGAGGAAAACACCGCGGCACAATGGAGGCGCCTGCAATTGTGACAGCCCTCCAGATCTTCTGCAAATTAGGCCACTTCCCTGCTCTTCCTTATCCTTGAATCACCTCGGTCAGCAACTGGGAGTAAACACGGAGTTGTGCCCCTGCCCATAACCACCTCCTGCTCCTGCCTGTGCCCCGAAGTGTCCGTGCCACGTTTTGAGCTGGGCAGCTCCGTGGGCACGGAGAGCTGCCCTGTCTCATGGGCACGGCGCGTGCTGGGGAGGCAGGAGGCTCAGATATGGGCTCTGCTGGACCTGGGTGACCTTGGTGTTGGGCCACACACCCCTGCTGCCCCCTCTCTCTGCGTGTCTCCTTTGCCAAGGGGGGTGATGAGCTCTGCCCATGCCCCGGCGAGGCAGCAGACTTGTCCTGTCCCTGTTTTTCAGAGAAGGGACAGTGGAATGAGGGTCTGGAGTGGTTTTCCCAAGGTCACACGGAGGTAGTGGCAGCACCACCACCAGCTCCGTGTCCCCAGCTCCACCTGATGATGTGGCCACCAGGCCACTGAGGCTCACAAGAGTCACTGGAAAAGCCCATGGAGAGGAAATCATTCCCAGGCAGGGATGGAGGCTCGGGGGTCCTTTCCCTTTGGACCCAGAGCTTGTGCAAGTGGGTTTGAAACAGTTCCCATTGTGAAAGGTTAAAGCTGCTGTTCCCAGGAGGGAACTGGTGCAAATTCCCCCCTGGCAAAGCCATGGCAAGGGCGAGTGAGGGAGCAGCACCGAGCACAGACCCTGCTTTGAGCAGGGGTTTGGTCAGACAGGACCATTTTTTGGCAAGGTGATGCCAAGGTGAACAAGAACTGGAAGCAGGACCAGGAGGAAAAAGTAGCTGAGAAATAACCTCCTTACCAACACTCTTTGACAGCCCTCAGCATCCCACCTGTGTGGGTGACCCCTCCAAGTCATTCCTGCTGCTCCCTGTTCCAGAGGGTCCCTGAAGAAACACTCGGGATGGTTGGCAAGTCAGAAATGGGATTTGATTTTGCCACAGCGTTGCTCTGCCTCGTTAGTCTGAGTTAACAAAGAGGGGGGTGAGCTGGGCTGGGCTCAGGGCACTGCTGAGGGCTGTAAGAGCAGCAGGGAGATGATGAAGGACCCCAAAATAGGCCATGGCCCCTGCAACTTTTTAGGGCAAAGAGCATCTCTGCAAGGTGCTGGCCCGGAGAGCAGCTCAAGTCGGGTTTGCTTTTGTGAGATGGAGGGCAGAGGTGACATTGCCAAGGTAGAGGTAAAATCTCCCCAGCCAGCACAGCTCCAGGCCCAGTTCAGCTCTCAGGACCTGGACTGGCCTCCAGTTTGAGGAGCCCCTTAACAGCCCCCCCCCCTCCACTGCCCAAAAAGGGGCCAAACCCGCCTGGCTGGATTCTGGTCACTGCTCAGCTCCAAAGTGTGTCCTCACACCCCAAGCCACGCTGCAAACCAGCCACCTCCTCCTCTGCTGAGGTGAGTGTCCGTCCTCACCCCCTCCCCAGGCAGCCCCCCGGCCTCAGGGGGGAAGGAGAGCAAAGCAAAGCTGACAACCTGACTCCAGGTGCTGATTCCTGCCCTGGATGTGTTCACCCTGAGCCCGGGGAGCTGAGCTCACCCGTGGTGTGGCAGGATCAGACCGAGCCACAAGCTCAGCACACACGGGAGGGAGAGCAGTGATCGCTCTGAGAGCTCCCTGGGAACAACAAACCAACCCATTCCGGCCCCTTCCCTCCATCCCGGAGGCCACGGAGGTTCCTGGCCAGCTCAGGGGAGGCGTGAGCACTTTATTGATTTCTGCATTCCCTGTGGGAGAGGTTTAATTGGAGTGGGGAGGTTTCTAACCTCCGTGTCAGCCTCTCAGCAGGGATGCTGCTGCGCACGAGGCAGCCAAGGTTGTGCCATCCTCTTCCAAACGCTGTCTCCTGCTGGGAAAATACCCGTGGAAAAGGGACATCCTGCCCAGAGAGATGTGCTTGCAGGCATTAACCGTGCACAGGGTCCTCCACAGAGTATCATCCATGTGCTGGTACTGGACACGGCCTCGTCCCTCGGAAATTTATTGCTAAATAAACCCCTCCTGGTTTATAAAGTGCCCAGAGGCCGAATTAAGGCCTGAATCAAGTGTAATTCAGTTAAAAGCAGAAATGTGTTGAGCAATGAAGCTGCAAATCTTTTCGTGTGCAGTAAAAAGTGGGATACAAGAGCAGAGCTGGGCTGGGAGCAGCCAACAAACTCCTGGGAGAGGTCTGGCACTGGCATCCAGCGCTGTCTGGGAAAATCCCGGGCTTGCTCAGCCCCTCTGCCTCTGATTTCTCTGATATTACAGAGGGGTGGGCTTAGAGGAGCTGGAAAAGCCCGTGGCACCCAGTTCTCCACAGACATTCAGGTCCCAGGTAAACCATGCCTTGATGGCAATGACTCTGCTGTGGGTTTGCAGCATTAAAATCCAAAGGGATTGAAGGGATCCAAGGGGATCCTGCCTGGCTTTGGGACTCGGGGACCCCAAGGTTTGGCAGTGTGGGACTCTCCAAAGCAGAAGCACCCCTTCCTTCTGCCCTGAGGGATTCCCAGCAGCCAGGCTGGACACAGAGAGCATCTCCATGCTCTGTGAAAAGGCTCCATCCTCCCTGACAGCATTTCCACCCTCAAGTTTGGGCACCTGCTCGCTGGGAAGCGGCGGCAGAGCCGAGGGGTGGGCGGGAGGGGGCTGGCCTATTAATATCCTGTTTTTGCAGGGAAGTGGGCGGTCAGCGGGAAATAATTGCCTCTTTCCCAGCCCAAAGAACCACCAGTTGGTCTTTCTGCTCTTTGAAATTGCCAGAGCTCAGCAAAGAGCCCCGCTCCCCACGGGGCCGGGAGCGGGATGATCCCTGCTCCCTCGCACTCCCCTGGGGCTCCCCTCATTAAAACCCTCGGGAACGCTGAGCAACGTGCCAGCCCTTCCCACACACCCCATAAAGCCAGCAAGCAATTATATCCACTGATGGGATCCATGCTGGGAGAGCTCAGAGAGGCTCAGAGAGGCAGCAAAAGCAGGTCTGTGTGAATCCACATGCCTGAGAACATCACATGGATCTCACGGATGCTCCTTCCCCTTGCAGGTCGTGTCCTTCCATCTCCTGCATCTGTGGGCTGCAGGGATAAAGAGCTGCTGGGATTTAAGGCTGGCATTCACTGCTCCCTGCAGGAAAGGGCAGCTGGCAGGTGGATGGCATGGAAGGAGCTGCTTCAGAGCCTCGGCAGGCACTCGGCTCACTGGACCATGTCCCTGGGGCTCTGAGGCTCTGAGCCCTTCCCTGCAGGAAAGGAGCTGCCTGGGAGAGGAGCTAATGGAATTGGGAAATGCTGGGAGCACAGCATAGCCTCAGCCATGTGGGAAGCAATTCCAGGCACCTCCAAGTGGTTGGAGTTTCCAGGACAGTTGAATTCAGAGGGAGGTTTTTGGGGCCAGGCTGGGCCCCTTGGCTGGGGAGATAAATCCAGGAATACACTTTAATTCCAAACCTATAACCCAACCACAGGACTTGGCCGGCCCGAGGTGACCTCCAAGGGTGTGATATTTCCATAGATTCCTCCTTTCCTTCAGTGATGCCTTTGTGGCCCGGGAACCTCCCTGATCCTACAGGTGCCAGGCAAGACACCCCAGGGTTTGGACACCCCCTTTTCTCACTCCACCACCCCCCGATCAACATCCCCCCTTTCCCAGGTGACAGCAGCAGTGGGATGGAGACAAATCTTCTCCCTGCTCTTTCTCCCACCCATCCCATCCTATTTACAGCTCCAGTGGTGGAGCTAACACACGGAGCAGTGGTTGGTCTCCTCTTCCTCTTCCCCCACAGTGGCCGCTGTGCCCATAACAAAGCCAGGGAGGAGCCAACCCAGGGCTCTGAAGTGTGTGGGGGGGTTCTCTCTCTCAAATCAAAGTCCACTCATAACGAGGAAAACATTTAATGGGAGGCTGGAAGGGGTTTCTCAGGATCCAGAGGGGATTAGGGATGATCTCCAGGGCTCATGTCTTCCTGCTGCGCAGCGGCGGCGCCGACCTGCACCTGCCAGAAGGGTTCCAGGTGAAGAGGGAGGCAGAGCTGGGACACCCAGCCCTGGGGGACCTGAGATTGCGGATTCTGTGGGAAGGAAAGGAGACATGGCTTTAGAATCCCCGGCTTTGAAGCTGCTGCTCGTGTTTAAGAGCCTTGATTCCGCCTTATATCATCAAGGCTTCCCCTTGCGGGGGGGCGAGGGGGGAGCTCAGTTTCTGCTGATGTGAGAAGGGGAGTATCTTTCCATCCAAATTCGGCCAAACAGATCCTCTGCCAGTTTGCAGAGTGGGATTTGTTCCAGCAGCATCACAGCTCCTGCTCTGGGATGAAGCTAAACTGCTAAACCAGGAATATTGCACCACACGGGTCCCTCGAGGACCAGACAGGGAATGTGCTGCCCTCAGAGATCCTGGAGTAAACAGGTAGAGAAAGGTTTGATCCACAACATGTTCCCTGCTATCCCTGCAGCCATCCCACCCTCTGTGCCCGCTCCCAGAACACCAACACCTTCCCTGGCTGCCACAGGCACAGCAGCAAAGTTTCCAGGAGTTGCACATGACTCTAGGAGGAAGCAAAGGCTTGGATTTGGCCCTGCTAGAGCTGCTGACCCCCTGCAGCCGGCTGGGAAGCAGGAATTACACCTTCTCCACCTGATCTCAGCCAGGCTGGCACTACAGAGAGCTGCAACGGGCCCAGGGAGCCAAAAGTCACGTGGAATATCTTGGAACAGTGTTTGGATTTTAGGAAGTCGTGATCTCATTGTGCATCTCCCGGGAGCGGCCAGAAAAGGATCCTCACGGGTGAAAATTTTGCTTCCAAATTATTCACTCAGCTCTGGGAGCAGGAAACTCATTTCTCCTGGGTTTGTATTTCTGTCAAACACTGCTTAACTCTCTTTTCTTAGTGCTTTTTATGCTGGTTTGACACCACTGATTTATGTGTAGCTACTCCTAATCTGTGGTAGTGCAAGGGAAGGCTGTCCTAGATTCCCAGATTTTAGAGCTGCTGACTTCAACTAGTCTGCCTCTCTCTCAGGTATTGCTTCAAGGGGGGTGTTCTAGAATGTTCTTGACCACCCACATCAGATGATTTCTCCCCCACCTCCATTCAGATTCTGGCTTTGCAGGCTTTGAGCTCTGGGTTGCAGCTTTGCCAAGTGTTCCCTCCTGCCTCCACCTTCTCCCACCACTTCCCAGAGGGTTCTTTGCTCTTCCCCAGCTCTTTAAGGTCTTCCCAACTCCCCCACATTTTATGTCATCGGGAAACTTGGACACTTTTTATGCTGTGCCTCCCTCAAGGTCACAAATTTCAAAGGGGACTCAGGTACCAAGCGCAGAGTGCTGCGTGTTCCCTTTTCCCAGCTTTTTCCCTGATCTCTGCTCTCTTTTCCTTGGGGTTAATTAATCTTTTCCAAGGCCTCCTCAACTTAAGCTGAGTGGTAGCTCCTGAAAAAAAAAACCCACCAAAATTTAGCTCCTAAAAATACCCAGGGAAGACAACCACGCCGGGATTCAACGGTGCAGAAGTGCCCGGCTGCAGCTGGAGACTGTTTTGTCTCCCATCCCTCAACTCAGTCATGTCCCCTCTGTATGTTCCAGCAAATTCATCAGGCATGACTCACAGACCTTCCCTGTGCACATTCCTGTCTGCTGACTGCCCCTTCCTAAAATTAGACCCGACTCTGGTTGGTTCAGGCACGGGGGAAGGTGAGAGATGCAGAGCCACGTCCCTTCCCTGTGCCACAGCAGGGAGCCGGGGCTGGCAGGGGTTGGTGCTCGGGATGGGGAGGATGATCCATCTCCCTCCTCGGCTTGTCCTTGGCTTGCAGGGGAAGGTGAGGATGATGAGTGTTTCCTCATGAGTGTTTCCTTCCCCCAAGAGCTGGCAGGGGAACACTGCCTCATTCCATGAGGGCCAGCCCCTGGGAGATGAGAATGCTCTGGGTCAACACCGACTCCATCATCTGCTCCAGAGGGGAATGACACATCCCCTGTGAAATCCTGGAGACCACAATCACTTGCTGCTCCTCCTGAAGTCCCAGGTTTAGCCATTCAGCAATGCTTTTGCTCACTGAGAGACTCTCTGGAATCAGTCTGGGTCTGATTCTCGTCCAGACATCCTATTCCTCAGGGACTCCCTGGTGGGTGTGGAAGGAATGAGGGTGTTGCTCTGTGAGTGTAGGACAGCACTGACCTTCAGCTGGGGAATTCTGTGCTCCTGTTATTTCTCTGTGCCCAGGGGAACATTCACCAGGAGTGATGTCAGTTGTTTGGAGACACTGACACTACAGCTTGAATATTTTCAGCCACATCCAGGCGGCTGGGACTGACCATAAATCCAACAAGTGTTACTGGAGATGGGCACACGTGCTTCCCTCTTTTACTGGTGACCTCAGCCCCGGCCCCAAAGGGGCTGTGCAGTGATTCTAATGCCACAAAATTATTATCTTCTTATAAAAGTCAGAAAAAACATTACTCTTCCTCACCCTCCTGGGGTTATTTAGAGCATTTACTGCTTTGGGTTCAGGGCACAAGCTGGAGATTGTGAATTAAATGTGACCAGAGGAGAGGGAACAGAGTCCAGCTGGAAGAGCTGTGCCAAGTTTATGATGTAAAACCTTCACCTGAGATGCCAAGAAGGGCTTTGGACTGTGCAGCTCCCTGGGGAAGAGGCTCTCAGGGAGGGTGTGCAGGAGTCCAGCTCTCCTTGGCAGGGCTGGCAGCTCCACAGGGCCATTCTACTGGAACTAGGAATAAACACAGAGCCTCAGGCAACTGCTTTCCTGACCTGCCCTTCTCCCAGTGCAATATCTCTCGGTGTGTCCTGCCAGCTGTGGGTGGATGATTGCTGGATTTCCTCTGACATCGGCCACGAAACGTGTACGAAACATTTTCTGCCAAACTTACAGGGAAAAGCAAAAGAAACACTCCCAGTTACTACTCCTGCATTTCAAACCTCCAGAGTGCTCATCAAAGCATTCCCTTTGCATACTTCCCAGGCAGATTTTGCATCTCCTCCCAGCTGTCACTGTCAGACCGTAGTAGGGAACAACAGAGAGAACGTGGAGCGTGGCTGGGAAGGAGGAGATGAATGAGCTGCTCAGGGCTTGGCTGTGTTGGTAAAGGAACTCTTCCCAAGGGTCAGTTATTTCATATGCAGAATCATGGAATGGTTTGGGTTGGAAGGGACCTTAAAGATCATCCAGGTCCTCTCCCCTGCCATGAGCAGGGGCACCTTCCACTAGCCCAGGTTGCTCCAACCTGGCCTTGGACACTTCCAGGGATCCAGGGGCAGCCACAGCTTCTCTGGGTAATCTGTGCCAGGGCCTCCCCACCCTCACAGGGAAGGATTCCTTCCCAATATCTAAGCTAAATTTCCCCTCTCTCAGTTTGAACCTGTGCCCAGTGACACTCATACTCTCAGCAGAGACCTCCTAGAACCTCACTGGGAATCGAGACCTGGAGTACCTGCAATTTCCAGGTCCCATATCCAGAAACAAACCCAGGAAGGACCCCGAGGAAGGTCTTTTCCCACTCCCTTCCTTGCTCTAGCTCTGTCTCCTGCCCCTGTAAAGGCTCTGCTCTCCCTCCTTGCAGACAGCCCGTCGGCTCCAGTCAATGTCACGGTCAAACACCTGAAAGCCAACTCGGCCGTGGTGACTTGGGATGTTCTGGAGGACGAAGTTGTCATTGGATTTGCAATTTCCCAACAGGTACAGTGCCTACAGTTACTCAGCTCCAGTCATGTTCATCTTCCCCCCCCCAGGTCCCCTCGGTGCCCAAATCCTCGTGCTGCAGTTTAAGCCCATTCCTTCTTGTCCTGCCCCCTGTGGTCCGAGGGGATTTGGCTCCTCATCCTCTTTGCAGCGACGTTTCATGTGCTAGTGGCTGCAGAGAGGGAAGGGCCCGATGGGTCCCCACGTCCCTGGTGGGCAGGGCAGGAGGCAGGTGGCCTTAGGGGACAGCAGTGCACACGGGGAGGCCTCCCCACCACTCTGTGCTCTCCTCTCTCGGCTTCCAGAAGAAGGACGTGCGGATGCTGCGCTTCATCCAGGAGGTGAACACCACCACCCGCTCCTGTGCCCTCTGGGACCTAGAGGAGGACACTGAGTACATTGTGCATGTCCAGTCCATCAGCATCCAAGGCCAGAGCCCTGCCAGTGAGCCAGTCCTCTTCAAGACCCCCAGGGAAGCTGAGAAACTAGCCTCTAAAAATAAAGGCAAGTGTGGGTGAGTTCCTGTGTGGCCCCCGGGATGCCCAAGGCAGCGCAGGGCTCTGCAGAGAGGAAACAGGATCCTGTGCAGGGAGAATGGCTGGGATAAACACACACAGGGGGCTGAGTGTTCTCTCACAGCCCTCAGGGGACAAGCAGGATGCCTCAGGGTACCCAGCAGACAAGGCTGAGGGGTGCACAAGGTGACAGGGAGGTGCTGCCAAGGCAGGCTGCTCCTCTCTCCCGTTTCAGATGAGGTTTAACAGGCAAAGTGAGGAGGAGAAGGTTTCCACACTGGGAGCTGTGTGTCCAGCTCCCTGCAAGTGGAGAATGCCAGGGGGAAATTCCTGAGCAGTCTGTGAACTCATGTGGAACCAGCCCCCTGGATGGCACTGGCACTTGTGGGACTCGAGGAGTCTCCTGTGCTTGGATTCCAGGGCAGCAGGAAAAAAAATACCCCAAATATTTCTTAGATTTGAAATATTTCTGCCAAATCACAGAAAGCTGAGGGTGGAAGGGACATCTTGAGATCACCCAGTGCAAAGCCCTGCTCAGGGCAGGTCATCCAGGATCACATCCAGTTGGGTTTTGGATATCTCCATGGAGGAAATCAGGCACTTCCTCACTGGCAACTCCTTCACCTGTTCCTCTCAAGCCAAACCAGATTGTTGAGGGGTTTCTGTCAGCAAGAATCCCTGCTCCAAAAAGGGCCTGGGAGTGCAGGGCTGTGGCACACACAGGTCCCTGTTTGCCTGCTGAGGATCCAGCCTGTTCCAGGGCATTTGGCCATGGTTCCAAGGACGTTGCAAGTTCTTGATTCTTTCTATTAAAAGATTTGGTGGCTGTAAATACTGAATTGCTGTTCATCTGAAAGCACTAAGAGGAGCAGTGCTCCCTTCCTGGGGGCCTGAACTGTAATCTTCTTAGTGCTTTGAAGCCAAGGAGGCGAATTACACCCCGCAAAAAGGCTCTGCTCATTTCTGAATCCCAGGGCTCCACTGCAAAATATCCTGCCAGGCTCCAGGAACTGCTGGAGCCTGCAAGGCTTTGTGACAGCCACAGACAGCACTTACAGGGACAGAGACAGCAGAGCCACCACAGGGACAGGTAACATGTGGGCTCACCCTGTGGCAGCTCCTGTTGATCCTGTCCCTGCTCTGTCCCTTCAGGATGTCACAGAATCAGAGAATGAATCACAGAATCATGGAATGGTTTGACTTGGAAGGGACATAAAGATCACCCAGTCTCACTCCTTACCATGGGCAGGGACACCTTCCACTAGCCCAGGTTGCTCCAACCTGGCCTTGGACACTTCCAGGGATGGGGCAGCCACAGCTTCTCCGGGCAACCTGTGCCAGGGCCTCTCCACTCTCCCAGGGAGGAATTTCTTCCTAACATCCCATCCAAGCTGCCCTCCTGTCAGGGTGAGGACTCCCTCAGAGCTGTGACCCTGACACGCTGCAGATTTGGCTCAGGGTGTTTGGTTTCATGTCTCTCTTTCCCCCTTGTGCAGATGAGGTGACAATGAAGGAGATGGCGAAGAAAAACCAACAGCTGCGAGCGGGGGAAATTCTCATCATTGTTGTGGTGTTGTTTATGTGGGCAGGTCAGTTCAACCTCTCCCTCAAAAGCATGTGATATCCACAGAGTATCCCTAGGGATGGATGGATGGTTGGCTTGGTTTGCACGTGTAATCATGGAAAGACCTGAAAAAAGACCCTTCCTCCCACCAGGAGTGTGGAGTACTCAGCTGTAAGGCTGAGCAGTGCCAAAAGCAGGAGAATCAGTGGGTCAGGTCTGGTCCACCAGGAGTAGATAATGGACTTGATGGAGCCAATTCCCAATGGCTAATCCTGTAATCTCATTTTTTTTCTGGAATGATCTGAATATAACACCCTCAGCCCTGGAATCATGGACTGGTTTGGGTTGGAAGGGACCTTAAAGATCATCCAGTCCCACCCCCTGCCACGGGCAGGGACACCTCCCTCTAGACCCCGGCTGCTCCAAGCCCTGTCCAACCTGCCCTGGAACACTTCCAGGGATGGGGCACCCAAACATCCAAGGGGATGCCTCGAGCCCTTCAGATGATACAGGGCATCTGTAATTATCTGGATATTATATGACTCCAACACTCATGCAAAACAGAAATTTAAGAGTCTCACTCTCCACACCCACTATTTTATATATATATATATGTATATACATGTATATAAATGTACACACTAAAATCTACTTAAAACCAATTAAAATAATGGAAGCATATGGAAGAGTTTTCCAACAAGAGCTTGGCACCACATGTCAACAGATCTTACAGGAAATTGCACCTAGGGGAGATCTCACTTGTGTTTTAAGCCTGTAAATAGGGAGAGGAAAACCCCTCCAACTGCTGCTCTGTCGGTTTAGTGTGTCTGAAGTGGCTGTTGTTTGGAAATTACACCCATGAGTTAATGGGAAGTCAAGTTTGCACAGGTTTGTTCTCTGTTCAGAGCCCTGGTGTCCCCTGACTGCCTGTAAAACATTAATGATCCCACATTTGCTCCCTGAATGGCTCAGGTGACCCGAGGAAATCTGGTAGGGAGGGAAATTAGCAGCAGGATAAATCTGTGATCCATAACAAGACAGCCTTTGCCACTCGTGTTTAGTTCCCCTGTCCCAGTCAAACTACTTTCTCACACACAGAATATTCCTCATCACAGAGGGGGAAGGAAGGATTAACTATGTCCTGCAAAGTTCCCTACAAGTGTATTACATTTTTTTTGCCCTTATTTGCACCTCCAGAGCCAGGGCAGAAGTTATTCCCAAAGACAACAACCACACAAAAACCTAAACTAAATTAAAGGGTTTCCAAAACCTCTAGTCCATGATTTTTTCAGCATTTATGCCAAGTTTTACTTGTGCACATCCAAATTTAAATGCCCTGCCAGGAAAAACAATCATGAATAATTACATGGAGCGACTGAACAACTGATTCATCTCCCCCTGTAGAATAATCTGAAACTCAGATCAGCTGGGAACAAAGAATTTGCTAATCCCACAATTTCCCTTCCAGACAGATGACTTACATTTAAAAAGGAGAGGAGGGGGGGGGAAGAATCTCTCTGCATCGAGTGGGTTCTTTACAAAGTCTCAGTGTAAAAAATCCCTCCCTCCAGCTCTTAACCTGCCCTGTGTGATGATGTTTGAGCAAATCCAAACTGGAACCAGTCTGTGCCCAGGGCTCTGGACTGAGCCAAGCCCCAAACTCTTGTGCTGTTGGTGTTTCTGACATTTTTCGTGGCACTTTACTTCTTTGTGCCTCAGTTTTGCCCTCTGGGATCACAGAAGGTGTGACCCTGGCAGATGTTAACACCTGCTCTCCGAGGATCAGCCCTTTGTCCCCATTCCCAAAGAAAGGACTGGGATCTCTGTGCATGTCAGCAAAGCCTGGGGGCAGCTGCCATAACCACAGCTCAGCTCACAGAGCAGTTTGTGGTGATCTGGTGGAAGTTTTACACACATTTTGCTATTAAGGAGTGTTTTTCAGTAAGGGAAAAGCAGCATCTGCCTGGACCTACTTAACCTACGTGTCTGGAATGTGCAGGCAGAGATGTTATTTGGTGAAAGCATCACAAGGAAGCTTTGGAGACAGACATTTGCAGTCTTCTTACGTGCCATGGCTGCCCCTGCTTCCCTCTCCATGTGCCTGGGCGGGAGGAAATTTCCACTTGCAGCCTGTGCTGCCGTGGCTGTTGCACATCTGCAGTTGTTGTCCTGCTGCTGGCACACAGGACCTGCCTCCCCTCTGCCAGCTCCAGCTCCTCTTCCCCTCAGAGGACAGAGATCAGAGGACAGGTTTTCACTAACCAGAAATTCCAGGAGCCCCTGTGTTTGCAAAGCAAAAAACTCCCATCGAACCGCAGGGGTTGGTTGTTGGCGTGAGGGCTTAAAACACTTGTCCCATTTATTAACAGGGAAGTTGGAACATAATTAAGCTTCTGTCCTCCTGTCTAACTAGTTTAGCATGGAATTAGGCACGGGGGAAGGAAAGAGCCAGAGGGCTGCCTGGCTGCGTTAGAAAATGATCCCTGGGAGGAATTGTGGATGCTGCCGAGGAGGCACAAAGGCGGCTGGCAAGGAGGGATCTCTGATCTCGGCAGGCTGAGCTCGTTTGTGTGATCACTGATGGTTTTTCCTGTCAGGGGTGATCGCCCTGTTCTGCAGACAGTACGACATCATCAAAGACAACGAGCCAAACAACAGCAAGGAGAAAGCCAAGAGCGCCTCGGAGAACAGCACCCCGGAGCACCAGGGCGGGGGGCTCCTGCGCAGCAAGGTGAGAGCTGGGGACAGGGCACACAGCCCTGAATCACCCAAAAACCCTGTTAAACACCCCCCCTGCAGCTGGGATGCGGAAAAGGAACACCCTCCACCCCCACGAGCCACTTCGTGCTCTGAGCCAGCCAGCCATGCCTCTGGATGGGCCTGAATTGCCATCAGAAATCAGGATTTAACCTACAATTCTGAATTATCTGAACACCTCTGGAAGAAAAACGAGTTCCTGGGGTCCTTCCACAGCCCTCAGGTGGCACGTGGCAAAGAGGACACTGCTCTTGTAATTAACTGAAAGTTAATCAGCAGGAGCACTGGCTGGCAACACGCACGATGTCAAAGGTTTGTCACAGCCTTAGTAAACAGGCTCAGCTTAAAACAGGCTCGAGCCTGTAATTTATACCGACTTCTTTCAATTAATTTAACTTCCTTGTGTTTCTATTCTCTCTGGCACATCCCCACCACTTCACATTTATTTATTGTTTTAAACAGTTCACTAATTTCTGCTCACTCAGAAGCAGTGAGGAACCACAGAAGCCTAAGGCTCAGCTCTGGCCCTTTTTCATCATCATGAGGGGACAGGACAAGAATTCTCACAGAACCTGACCAGCACAGTGCACTGACCTCTGATGTGGGTTGGTTTTTTCCCCCTCTATCCATCCTTTCTCCCTTTGTTTCCTCTTCTCTCCTAGTTTCCAAAAAACAAGCCCTCAGTGAATATCATCGAAGCATGACAGGCCTGTCACCTGATCGATGGACTCCATCCCTCACTCTCACTTTCTGCCTCTGAGCCGTGATGACTGGGGAGGTGAAATATTGTCAGAGCGACCTGGAAAGAGACCCAGTGATTGTCACCTGCTGGCAGACATCTCCTCCCACCTCCTGCAAAACATCTGGCCAGGAAGGAAAATCCTTCAGAAATCCCTGACACCCAAAGAAGACGGAAAAGCATCGGTGAGACAGGTGCTGCCCCGGACTCGTGGATCACCCGGGCTGGAGCAACGTCTCACACGCTCCTTTCCACCCTCACGCTCCGTCTTCTGGGACAACTTTCCTGCCTCTGGGAATGCAGGAGGTTTTTGTTGTGTCTTTATTTGGTCTCACTGTCACTCCACCCTGGCAGAATTCCCGTGAGCTCGGGCACCAGGCACCGACACCCCTCTCCGAGCAGGGATGGAGGGAAGCTCATCCCAAACGCCGCCACCGAGCCGAATTCCGGCTGCTGCGCGCTCTCGCCTCGCTTTGCTCATCGATGTGTGTTGTGTGACACGTCTCGCAGGTGGGTTTTTAGAAACAAAAGAAAAAAGGCATCCCCCAGTTTCCATTCCCACCAGGAGAACCTCCCCTGGTTGCAGCACATCTCTCACTGCTGCTGTCTCTCCTGTCTCACACTGGTGCTCTTCACCTCAGAAAACCGGGGAACACTGAGGCACAGACAGACACGAGGGGACACCAGAAGCTGTTATTTAGCTTCCAAGGATAATTTCAACCATTTTCTTCATGGTATTTTTCAGCTGGGCCTGAGTCCACCACCAGTGTGATAAAAGGTCCATAAAAATGTAGCCAGTCAGCAAAAAAAAAAAAAGAAAAAAAAAAGAAAAAAAAAAGACAAAATACCTGATGATACCGGTTGCTATGCAAGGGCTCCAGGGGCAAGAGCTGTTTGTTGTGGAAGGCTCTGGCCTGAGGGACCTTTTTCTGAGGGCTTAGGTTCTTAAAATGCTTCTTTTAGCAGGGTTCCTGTGGGAAGGGCTGGTTCTCCTGACAGTGCCTGTGCTATTTTTGTGGTGTTGGAAGGGCAGGTATCTGCTGGAGACAGCCCTTCCCAAAAAGGATGAGGATGAACGGGAAAGGGGCTGGGATTCTCCTCTCTCTAAGTGCTTGATGCTTGCAAGCTGACAGGATCCCTGGGATTGCTGGTGCTCTGGAAGCTGGTAGATGCAGGACCATCATGTGGACAAGATTTACTCTCTGTAGTGTGCCATGGGGTATCTGTATTTATTTAATTACTCCACGAGACCACTCCATATGCACTAGGGGATGAGGCAGGATCCTACTTGTTCCATCCAATGCCAAGACAGGTTGGCCTGAGTAGGGTTTGGATCTTGTTACAACAAACCTGCACTCAGATGAGCCTGGGTTAGAAGTCCCTGCAAAGAAACAGGCTGGCAGGAAGGACTTCAGCCATCTCTCCTCTTCCACTGGCACCAGCCTTTCCAAAAGAGCTGGTCTGGGAGAAAGGCACAGGGAAGTTTGCTTGCAGATGTGTTGGTGAACAAGCAAAGGCTTCCCTTGTGCTGGCTTCAGAAGACAGGCCAACCCCAAAGGTCTCTTCAGTGGATCCTTTGCCAGAACATACTCCTCCATCACCAAGAGGGAGAGGTCAACACCTCTGATACAGACAGAGCAATAAACATTTTATAATGTACAATAAAAGATTAAAGGCATCTCTTGTGTCCTTGTAACACCTGAATTTGGTAATTTTATATTCACCTGCTCCTAGCAGAACACACCCCACAGAACTGGGGGGCTTTCCCTGTATTTCCCAGTGACTAAACCCAAAATGTCTGGGTGGGGAAACCCAGGAAGGTTCAGAGTTCACTCTGGCTGCAGGACAAAAAAAAAACAAACCTGCACCATAAATAGCACCACAGCCATACCTAGCAAAATCCTTCAGACACGGCTGTTATCTCCTAAAGAAAGAAACAGCATTTGGAATCCATAGCCCTCCAAAGGGAGATTTGGGACAGATGGTGCAGCATGTGCAAAATGATAAGGGAGATGCTCTCTCCTAATCCGGGAGCAGACAGCCAAGCAAACAGCCCTCAGAAGGTGCTCAAGAGGAAACTCACCCGGGTAATTTGGCAGGTGGGGGGGTTGTGTGGCTGTTTTTAAAGACAGTTGTCCCTGGGAATGAAGACCAAACCCCCTCTGTTATTCCCCACTGACAGGTTTAAGCCATTTCTTTCCTAACAGAGATGGGACCACTCATTTGGTAGAAGAGAATTAAAATGTAAAGGGTTGGTGTCAATATTCACACCAGGACAGGGCAGGAGGTTCCAGGGTCATCAAGATGCCCCATAACTGCAGGGTTTGAGAGTAAGGAAATAATGCTGTTAGTGAGGAGAAACAAATGTAGCCTGGCAGCAACTCAGCTCAGAGAGAGACTCCAAGCCACCCAGTTCAAGAAAATATTTTCAGCAACTCAAGATTGAAGTGATGCAACAAGACCACGCTTTGGGAAAAGGTTCTCCCCTTATAGGAGAAGAAAGTTATTTAAAATCTCGCTTTTCTGAGGGTCATAAACATCAAAGCTGTTTAGGTATTAAATTCCAGTGTCACCCATGAGAGTCCCACACCATTAAGGCTCTGGGCCTGTGTGAGTTCAAGCCCATCTTTAGAACAGAGACCTCATTCCCAACAACAGCTGCCAAAAGATACTCCTGAGGTGTTTTACAGTCAATAAAGGGAAGGGATCAGGGAAAAATAAACCCAAGACACACCGAGGGAAGTCATGCTGGGCCACAGCAGAACATACCCCAAAGGCCACCCACGTTCCCCGCGTGTTTTTCCCTGACTGCTGATTTTGACTCATTGTTGGAGCAGGAGCTGGAAAAAGGAGGTTTCAATAAATACTAAAAAGCAGCAAGTGGGAGTGGGCTGGCATGACAGGGAGCCCAGAGAGCCCTGCAAGTGCTGATTCCCTGCTGATCTCTAAAAGCAAAGGGGAGCAGCCCCCCAGCAGCCCCTGGGGATTAATCCCACTGATTTCCAAGAATCAACTGAGCAGAGACCGAGGGCACAACAGGAGCAAGAAGCTGCAAACAGAACCCTTTGCCAGCACACTCAGGGCTGGCAGTGTTTAAAGTTAAGTACCACTTGCCTCCATCCTTCCAAGCACTGTAATATTATGCCTACAAGTACAATTTAGCCAATATATTCCTCCCCCACGAGTTTAGGAAAGCGGAGCCGCGGGAGGAAGTGTGGAGCAAACAAACCCTGCACAGCGTGTCCTTCCAACTCACAACACAGCACCAGCCACTTCTCACACCTCCCTCGCCACCACAGGCACCAGCACAAGCTCTGGGCTCTCTCCTCCGAGGAAAATGAGAACATTAGGCATTTTATTCCTTGACAGTTCAATAGCATCCGAGGAGGAAACACCTACACGGCGGAAAGTGTTAGTACAATCTCAGCTGGTAATGACTTTCTGGAGGAGATTTAAATTGGGAGGAGGAACAGGCTGCTAATGCCAGTGTTTGCCAAAGACATGAAAGGTTACCTCACTCCAAAGCGAATGTCACAGCTGCACATCCACTCTCCTGATAAAAATATGGCACCTCTTTGACTGAGTAGTCAGCCTGCACTTCCCAAGGAGAGAGTTGAACATTACACCATATGTTCCCCACCAAATGTAATTTCCCCAGATTTGCAGAAAAGCTTCCTAACGACACATAATGAGCCATTACTGCCGAGGCTGGGAGCAGACGCTGAGCTGACCAAATTCCATCAGCTTTCTAGCATTTGTTTAAAAGCTGCCTGATCAACATGCTTGTTATGCTAAAATATCTTCTGTTTCCTCCACAAATCTGGTGTCTATTAAATTGTCTGATGACCCGGTGGATTAAAATGAGGATGTTCCCCCTTGTTGGTGCTTTAGCCCACACGCCTCGAGGAAGGAGAGCTGGGTCCTCTCTCAGCTCCTGCATCAGCATCAATTTTGTTTAAGTAAGTTCCAAATGAGGAATCTTTATTATTAGTGACAGAGCCAGGGAAGACACAGCTTGAATTTCAGATCCCAGATGGAGGCAGCGAAGCTGGCAGCCAGAAAAGCCATCTTTTTCCTTGGAATCTGGATGCAAAGCCATTGAGTGGCAATAATGACATAGCCCCACGATGCCATTTGACACTTTGTCCTTTTTAGCTGACAAAACCCCCACATTTAGTGCCACCAACTGCTAAATAAAGCCTATTTATACCATCTAGACCTGTTCAGCACAGGCTGCACCTGTATGGCTCTAGAAATCCTCTCAGCCAAAGGGAGAATATTACCAGCTTTCCCTATTTCCTGTTTCAGGACATAATTTCTTCCCCCTTACAGCACAAAAGTAGGGAAGAGCTGGTTAGATTTTTGAGAGGAAGGCAGAAAAAAAACCCACATAGGAGTTTAATTTCAGTCCCATTGTCTTCCAGCTGCTGTTGGCTGCCTGTAATACATCCATGAACGCTGTTAAATTTTTAATTGTGAGGCCTTTCATCTCAGAGCTCACGCAGGGCCTGCACAAAGCAGCTTCTTCCAGCCTTACTGATGTCACTGGGTTCTACTACAGCAAAAAAAGAATAAATAAAAACCATCAACACAGCCCTTGGCTACACTCAAGCAATCACACAGCACGTCCTGCCACGAAGGTTTAATCCACAATCCCTCCCTCCCCCTGCAGTGTCTCCACCATTCAGCAGATATGAATCACTTGCAATGTCAAAGAAGGAAATTTTCAGCAACAAAGCTGCCCAGAAGCCTTGATCCCCTCTCGAAGGGCAGAGCTGGCAGTGTTCATTCATGTGAGAGTTTTACATTCACAAGGAGCACAAACACCTCGGGAGGAGGCACCTGCCTGTGCCCAAAGTGTCCAGCACAGGGAAGCTGGTCTGAGCCACAGCACCCTGCAGACACCATCCCCTCCCTGCCAGGGCCAGGTGCTGTTGAGCAGGATTTCATTCTCTCAGCAGGGCAGAACCACCACCAGAAAGCCTGCTTTAAGAGAAGGTGGTATAAACAACACCCTGGCTGCTGTACATCACTCAGTGATAACCCCATAAACAGATACATAACAAAATCGTGGAAAATCCTGAGTTTCAGCAAAGGAAGCAGATTTCCTGTGGCATTCCCACTGCTCTCCCCCTGCTGATCAGCAGGGACTGTCCATCACTGGTGGAGACAGAGCTTCCCTCTCCCAGCACTGTGTGACTGCAGCAGCTGCTGCCACTGCTGAGTTACTTCTGGCCTCCAAAGAGCCAGTCTGGGAGCAGTTTAACATCAGATAAACCCTCCAGCAATCCAGCCAGGCTGCTTTCACCACGGGAGGGGGTGAGAGGCTCTGCACTCAGGCTCCTGCTGCCCCTGTGGCCTTCTCAGAATGCCTGAAGCAAACTTTGTTAGGAGGAGGTTGAAGAAATTCCTCCTTGTGAGGGTGGGGAGGCCCTGGCACAGGTTGCCCAGAGAAGCTGTGGCTGCCCCTGGATCCCTGGGAGTGTCCAAGGCCAGGTTGGAGCAGCCTGGGCTAGTGGAAGGTGTCCCTGCCCATGGCAGGGGTGGAAGGAGAGGAGCCTTAAGGTTCCTTCCAACTCAAACTGTTCTGGAATTCTGTGACCTGGACAGCAGGTGAAACTGCCCTCAGGACCACATGTAAATTATTCCTTTTTCAGAACACCTAATATGTGGTTTAGGAGACAACAACCACCATGTGCTAATAACCCCCACACTTCCCAATCAGTGCTGCCAAGGGATTTCCCCTTCTCTTCCCACGAAAGGCTCTCAGAGGACAAAATTTACAGAGGTAAAAGTCACCCAGGAGGCTCTGGGGGCATCAATAACGTGATATTTGCTGGAGAATTCTTGACACAAAGCCCTAACACTGGCCATGCACCACCCCCAGCTGTACAACCCACCCCCAAACGTGCTGTGCATGGATTCCTCCCTCACTGGAGGCTGTGTTAGCTGGGAGTTAGTGCAGTCAGGCAGTGCCAGGCTCTGCTCCAAGCTTCCCTGCTTATCCTTGGCACAAATGACTTCCATTCTCTGTGTCTCAGTCACTGCACATCTGGGACAGTGAGAAAAACTCTCCCTGCTTTTCAAAGCCACTTCCTCCTGTCCTGCTCCAGAAGGGCAAAAGAACAAAACATATGAACCACGACACCAAAAACATCAGTTTAAATTTTATCTCTTTAAGATCATATTAACCAAAAGCATCTCCAAACCAAATCAAATTACTGTGATGAAAATATAATATGATTTCCTCCACGAATAAACCTAATTTGCTCTCCAAATTCCCCCCATAAACACCTAAAGGGGTCATAAGGTCCTGCTGACAACCCTGGGAAGAGCATTTTGAAGATCATCCTCTCCAACTGCAAAGAATTTGGAGGTTTTATGTTAGAGAAGGGGATGGAGGCAGCACAGAGATCAGGAGCTGCTGTTGGATTGTGGCACACAAATGAACACAAGGTCACTCTCATCTGGGCAGCCCAGGAAGGCAAGTGAAAGAAGGGCCTCAGTAACACAGGAAAAAAAGAAAATCACATTTAAAAGATACAAAATATTTATAAACTCAAGTGCAAATCTCATAAAATACTTTTACAAGAGAAATCACAAATGAAACAGGCAAAAACAATCAAAAAAGGCAAACTTTCCAGGGACAAAAGCAACAAGAGAACAAGACAAGCCAGCAGTGAAATCAGCAGCTCCTCCTGAGTTCACAGTAACACACACAACTTTGTCACATGGAGGAGAACAGCAGCCACAGCTGTTTCTCACAGCTTTAAACCCTCATGTCATCCAAAGGGATCCCAACCACTGCAGGAGATTCAATGCCAAGCTTTAAATCGAGTTTTTTCCACTTCAAAGCCCGTTTTCCAGCTTCCATCAGTGAAATGATCCAACATCCCATCCTGCCTCTTGCACACCAACTGCACCTGTGACCTGTGAGGAGGTTGTTTGCAGCTCAAAGGGTGCAAAGCACAAAAGCTGCCCCCACAAAGCAGATCACGCTTAAACTGCATTTCCAAACCTGCCCCAAATGTTTCAAAACCAGAGAAACTCCCAGTGGTCTTTTTAAAAGACAACTTTTCCAAATACAAACCACTTAAAAACCAGACCAGTTATCAGCTCCAAATGCAGAACACAGCAAAATCAAACGGGGTTACACTGGAAGTGGTCAGGAATGCTCTGGAAATCGTGGAGTTTGGCCAAGTTCTTGCTCACCCAGGGGGTATGGCTGTACCTCTGGGTAGGTTTCTTGTTGGACCTTGGGTAATTTCTGCAAAAGGAAGTCAAATAGTTAAAACAAACACAAGAGAAGCGTTGCTATGAGAGGCTGGAACAGCATCTTCTCTGAAAAAAACCTTCTCCATTTCCTTGGGGTTTGCAGCTGGTACCTAATTTTCCTCTGAGGAGGTTTTGAAAGGAAAAACCACATTTTAAGAAGGCACCTTGGAAAGCAAGAAGTTGATATTTTAGAAGTTTAAAGCCTGTCCTTTCAGGGACTCTGCTTTGTGCTCTATCACCTCCTTGGCAAAGCTCTTTCTCCCTGGCCCACCACAAAGGCTGGAGGCTCAACTAACAGGCACTTCAAACAAGCAGCAAATTTTCCTCCCGAAGTGCTGCACTCACATTAAATCCTCTCATTTGCACATTCTGAAATAGCAAGGCAAACCCCCACAAAACTCCAAGCAGCCTCAGAAAAGCAAGATTAAAAAACAAATTACCTCAACGAGCTTGGTTATCTCCAGGCCTCAGAGTGCTACAAAGCTTCGTCACATCAGAGGCTGCTTTGCCCCTTCTGCACTTTGCAAAAGATAATTTTGAAAGCCAACTCTGTCACCTCTTTTTTTTTTTCCTTCTTCTTCTTCTCTGTGCACAGGGATGAGCAGAACTCAGGAAACACAATTTATAAACCTCAAACCCATCTGGTTTGCAAAGCACAGTAAAATCTTAAGGAGTATGGACAACCATGGGGGGGGTCACTCCTGAAAGAAACAGTGGTTTGGAGAAGGAACATCTGCCTGGCACAGGGTTGGCACATCCACAACACAGAGAGTTTTATTTCTACAGCAAAAACAGGCAGTGAGCAGAAGGTCTCAAGCCAAAGCAACCTGGTCACACCAAGAGCTGGGGAGAGATTTCTTTCAGCCTGTATTCCATCAGAACAGCTCCTTCCCTGGAATGCTGCCCTTGCTGGAGTCCACCTCTCCCAGGTCTCTCTGTAAAGAACAGGGAGTGTGTCCTTGGCCAGTGAAAACCCCCAGAATTTTCCATCCTGCCACTGCGGTCATGTGAGGGATGTGAATCACAGCCCTTCCCTTCCCTTGCTCTCTTGAGCAATTCCAGGTCTCCTTCAAAAACTGCAGCGTCAGCTTTTATTTACCAAAAAGAAAATTGACATTTCTTGTCCAAAAAAAATGATACTTCCAGAGGGGATTTTTTAAAAAAATGTGTTCTTGAAAAATCCATGGGTTTGGGATGGGTTGTGTCGGGAGGTTCTCCAGGACAGCTCACAAAAGGCAAACTCTCACTGTACACAGCTTTTCACAAATTTTTAAGCCTTTCCACAGGTCAGTTCCCTCCCTTGGCATTGTGAGTCCCAGGTCTTAAAGCAGAGGGAATATTTCCTTTCACCCCTGAGCCTGAGGGCAGACAAGCTGTGCAAACTACCACTGTGACTCACTCCAGGAAGAGGTTTGAGCTCCTCTCCAAGAGGAAAAGGGAAAGTCTCAGGGGCAGCCTAACCCCACAAATACTTGGAAAAAGCTATTACCTCAGTGCTTCACATAACCATCTACCCCAGGGCTCAGAGGAAGAGTCCTTCTGGCCATTCCACCCGAGGAAAGGGGACAGTGACACCCTAAATAAGTTCTGTTCCGTGGCAGTCCAGATTAAAACATCCCTCATCCTTTCACAGCAGTTGAGACCAAACTACAGATTTAGGATGAGACTTTCAGGCAAGTTCCACTCATTTAGAAACCAGGAGCTCTGATTATCTCTGCAAACTCCCCTGCAAGCAGAAGCCATGTGAGAGAAGCCCCTGGACCAGGACTATCACCCCCTAAGAACTGGTAACTTCTTCCCACTCCCCTCACCATAAACCTCCCAGAAATCTGCTTTATCAATTCCTACCCCATCCCCTACTCTAAACCCCAACCCACACCTCTTGAAATTTAGGGTTTGGAGGTGGATTTCATTTCCTTTGAAGTGATATCTCCCTCCCAGGCTCAGCCACTAAAGGTAATTCTTCCTTTATGGCAGCACAGCCCCAGTCCTGCACCTTCCCTGCCTGCTCTCCATTCAAGCCAAATGAATTTGGGCAGGAAAAAACTCTTTCAAGATTAAGTTTTTTTTTCCCCCTCAGCCAGCTCAGCATCAATCAACAGACCAGATCCTTTCAAGGCACAGTCTGCAAGCACAGAGTTCATTTGTATTTCACAGATTTGTTTCTCCATATGCTCCCTTACACTGTTCTCCCTTTCCATCACCTTAAACACACTGTCTGTTTTTTAAAGATATTGATCTTTGTTATTACAGTAAGAACCAGATGGTTTGTGACTCTTTACAAGGTATTTCCTCCTCCTCTCCCTTTGATTCAAGAGTGATCCAAGAAAATAATTTATCAGGTTTCTGCCAGGTTGTAAGAAGTCTGATAGAATTGCTAAAAACATCATAAACCTCTAGCAAACACATCAGGCCTCAAGGAGAACTCCTGCTGGAACCCTGCTAGGAAAAGGTCAGCTTCCCAGGGACCTGAGGGGCAGGGATGGGACTTGGAGCAACCTGGTCTAGTGGAAGGTGTCCCTGCCCATGGCAGGGGGGTAGAACTGGATGATCTTTAAGGTCCCTTCCAACCAGTCTATGATTTTGCTCCAAACAACACAGTTTTAGGAGCCTCATTACTTGAGTGGCTGATATAGACCCAGAATCGCTGAGGGAGATCTCCTCAAGAGGGAAATAATCCTATTTACTGCTGGATAAAGGGCAATAACGAGGTGCAAACGCTGACAAATGGTCAGCTGGCAGAAATCTTGTGTGGTCAATGATCAGCCACCCGTCGCTGAGCAGATGTTCAAGTCACATCTCATTTTTACAGCTGCCACAAGGCAGCCTCAGCAGCATTTAAACCCCTCTAGGAAGCTGCAAATAAATTTATCTATTCAGATTGAGTATCATCCAGAAACCAGAATGAGAGGAGGCACAGGCAGAGCCACGGGTTGTCTCCCAACTCACTCGAGATGGCTCGATGTGAAAAGTTTATTCTGAATATAAAAGGATTTCTTTCAACCAGTCAGTGTGACTTTCAGCATTCAATCACCCAATATAAGAATATATAATATATATATAACATATCTAAGATATAGATATCTAAGATATATAGGTGAAAGTTATATTTATACATATGAAAGTTGTATTTATAGAGAACCTGCAAGTGCAAGATAATGTGCAGATGAGGGAGAAGACAAAAATCTCTGCTGTAGACAGGCCAGAATTCCCTCAGACAACCCAGCAGCAGGAGCCAGGATACAAGGAAGAACAGACAGATTACATAAAAGATGGGATAGCAAAGGCAAACATCACACTGAGACAAATGCCAGGAGATTTGCAACTCAAAACAGAGCTAAAGATTTGTAGCAGCAATATATTAGTTACTGCTTCCCAGAGGGAATTCCCTTGCTGGCTCTGAAACCTGCTAATTTTCCTTCATGAATTTCTTGGGATCACTCTGCATTTCCCATGCAAACGATCCAAAAGGCATCTGCTGCAGATCCAGGTGCCTGGGAACAGCACACAGGGCACAGCCAGCCCACTGAGAGGGTTTCTCTGTGACAACTGGGAAAGCCCACGCTGTCTGTCGGGCTGAATTCCAAGCCCGCAGCTATTTGGAAATAAAGAGAGGTTTGCACTAATAAGAAAATCAAATTGTGTGCATCCCAGACAATGTTCTTCCCCGGCAAAATAGAGCTGTATTTCACTCGTCAGCCCCGCTCACTTAGAGCTCCTGCCTGATTTTCTGTGACTCACAACATACGTCTTGCATTTTTAATTTGAAAGGAAGAGAAAACAGGCCATTTCAGCTTTGCCTGCCTTGTCCCCTCTGCATTACTTATGCTGCATTCATGCACTGGAAGCAGCCCTGTGGCTATGCAGCTGCTCCTGTGCCCGGGTAAGTGCAGGCTCCACACAACTGTCACTTCCTTACCACTCGCCAGAAATGACAATTATTGCACCCGTGAACACTCAAAATAACCACAGTGGGAGGCCGTGGCTGGAAGATACCAGAACATTTTGCCCTTCAGAACATCCCAGGCCTCCCCATCAGATGTCACCCTTCAGCTGAAACCCCACACCCTGCTCTTTCCAACCCCTTCCCTCACACCTCTGCTCTGGGATGACACGGCTGGGGCAACACATGGGAGGTGTCAGCTCTGAATCCAAACCTCAGCACTGGAGCTAAAGATCCTCCAAACCAGGGAGGTTTGGAGTCCCCAGCCCTGGAGGTGTCCCAGGAAGGACTGGACGTGGCTCTCAGTGCTCTGGGCTGGGGGACAAGGTGGGGATGGGGCACAGGGGGGATCCATGGGCTGGGAGGGCTTTTCCAAGCTTAATGTTTCTGGGATAGTTGTGAACTGACAAGACCAACTTACCTTCCAGTGCTAAGCCAGAGCTCAGCTCTGCTTTTCCCAGCTGACACAGGCCTGTTTTGGGAACATCCCTGACACACCAATTCCCTTACAACGTTTTTCCCAGGTATCCCCAACCCTGAAACTCATCTGAACCAGCCCTGGAGCAAGACTGAGTCCTGTACAGGAATTGTGTGCCTGGTGGTGCTGCAGCAAGTGTAACAGGCACTTTTTATTCCCCTCTGAAAACAAATACATTAAAAACATCAAAGAACACGAGTCCAGCCAGCCAGGCCTCCTGCCAGGACATCAATTTTTCCCTCCCCACCAGCCTCACCCCATCTCACCTGAGGGCTTACCTGATAGAGGGGGTACCCTTTTCATCAGGTGGGTGTGCACACTCTGCATAGAAACGTTTCTTTTGCTCAACTTTCACTTCTGAAATGCAGGGACGTTGTTTCAGTCTTTAAAATAATAAATAAATAGTGTCAGGGTGGTTTGTAGATTATTTGTCAAATTAGGTTGCAGAAGACAGAGAGGGCACAGTGTCCTTCAGGACTATTACAGACATGACCTCCTTGTAGCCCTGTTCTGTGATTGAAAAAAATATAAGTGTTGGTTTTACTGAAACTGCAAAGATAAAACACCCAAGAGCAAAGCAGGAGGGTCAGCTGAGTGACCTGGCAGGTCACTGCCCTGGTTACCTCGCCAGGAACCCGCAGAGAGCCCTCAAAAGCAGATCTTTCCTCATCACCCAGGGCCGTGCCGGGAACAGCAACGCACGGGACACCTGAGAGCAGCAGGTCTGCAGGGAAAAACCCCCGAAGTGGCACCTCCAGGAGCAGGGGAGAGCAGCAGGAACCATCCCGACCCGCTCCGCTGCTGCCATCTGCAGGAAAAGCGCTCGGGGAGGAGCCCAACAGCACAAACATCCCCGGTTCTGCCTTCAAACCACTGCCCCAAACTGGCTTAACCACCTCCTTTCCCTTTTCGACCTTCCCTGTCTTCCAGAGTAAATTATTAAGTGCTTTTCCCCTTAATTCAGTGCACGGTAATTAAATGACAAGGATAAAACCCAGCAGCACACAACCAACAAACTGGTTGAGGAAATAACTGGGATGTTTCTCAAAGTGCAAACTTGCTAAGAAATTTACCTTTTCTCCTTCTCCTGTGGGACAATAATAACTTTGCCAGGTTTCTTCCCACTGGATGTCTCTTCCTGCACGGTCTGGACTATAGTTGTGTCATTTAACTGGAAAGGTAAAGAAAAAGGGGATTAACATGCAAAATAAAATCCTCCCCTCTACAAACACAGCACTTGTGTGCCTATGGACATCACCACAAGTACAAACCCAAAGGAATGGAATTAAAAACATTTTAGCTACAAGAATTAAGATGTGAGTTTACTTTAATGTCGCCTGATGGCTGCTCAGCTCCTGGAGATTCCCCTTCACCATCCTCTGGAGAGTCTGATTTCCTTGAAAACAAGCTCGCTGTTGCTTTGGGAAGTTCTTTGTTTCCAGAGCCAGGAGCTGGGCTCTCATCACCAAGGTGAAACAAGGGCACGGCTCTTCCCAGGCAATCCGAAGCCAGGCTTTCCTGGCCTTTAGGCTCCAAGGATTCTTCCAGAATGCAGCTACCAGCAGTTGTAGCACATCCTAAACAATCATCTATCATTGCTTCTAGAGCTTCTCTTTCCACCTCCACCAGATAATTGCCCTCCACGGGCTCATCAGAACCGCCGACAGCAAAGGGGCTGAGACGCAGGAGATCCTGCAGGTCAAGGTCCTGCTGCAGGTGGATCCCACCCAAACCAGCACTTCCACTCAAAAAGCCAGGATAACACCCAGAACTGACTGGGGAACGCTCCTGGGGCAGAGGTTCCTCTGGTTCCTCTGCAATCTCCGAGGCATCTCCCCTGACCGAGGCCCCGCTGCAGCTGCTGCTCCCGGCCTGTCCGCTCTCCTCATTTCCACTTTGGCTCAGATGGCTTTTTCTAATCAGGTGCTGCTCAGCTTCCGTGCAATCATCTGCCAAGATTTCCTGGATCTCCTCCTCGGTGTAATCGAAAGGAGAGTTCCCTTTCTCACTGCCTGACAGTTCCAGCAGGGAGTCATCCAGCTCAGTGTCATCGAAGCACCGGCTGGTGTCCAGGGAAATGGTCACGTCGTTGTACTTGGACCCACAAAAACTGGCAGCAAGGTCGCCCTGGCCACTGTCATCCAGAAAATGGGAGCAGGGAGAACCTGGGGAGAGGAGCAGCAGGTTCTCTGATGGCTTTGGAGTGCTGCAGACATGACTCAACACACGAACCCTCTTGGCTGACTGCAGGGCCTGGAGCTGCGCTGCGGAATCCAACAACCTCTTGGCCCTGGGAACTGTGTCCTGTTTGAATTCCCGACACAGGCAGAGCCCAGGGGAATGAGGGGAACTGTCTCCCATGTCGCTGTCGCTGCCTGGATCTCTGCTTCCAGCTCTAGAGGCCTGTTCTGAGGTTCATCTGCTCCTGGTGCCCTCTGAGCAGCCCCTTCAGAGGAGGAATCAGCAGGAGTCGGCTCCAACCTGCCAGCAAAACCAACACCTTCAATAAAGTGAACTCAGCTGCTTTCCAAAGGTGCTGGGATGTAACAGGGAAGGTGAAAACACTGGCTGAGGCACCACAATTCGAACTCCTTGATCTCTATTCTTGACTCTTTTGGGTCCTAACACATAACAACAACCAATCCCTCGTTCCTGAGTGTTCCCTCACAGGGGGTTTTATCAAGCAGGACTAAATACAAACCCCAGTTACCAACATCTCTGTGCCAGCCCCTCCAAAACTGCTGCAAATCACTCACACCAGACCCCAAGAATCACAGCTCACACCCCCAGATCACAGAGCACGCTTCAGGTATTAAATAAAAGCTCCCAGTGTCTCAACCCCCACCCTGCAAAGACACAAATGAACACATAAAAAGTCTTTTTTTGGGTTAGGAAAAAACTCAGCAAGGGAAGAGTAACCCGGTCAGGGAGCAGAGGGGTCATTCAGGAGGGGGATTAGTCACTGAGACACTCACACAAAACACACATTACAATCCAAGATCACCAGATAAAGAACCTTCCCGTTTCCAAGTATTCACAAACAAACCCTCTTTTTCCTGGAGTGAGGACTCTCCCCAACAGGAATCTTTGGACCTGAAAGCCCTGCACTTGACTCTCAGCCAGCAGGAGAATTTGGACTAAGGAAAGGTATTTCCTGTCCTCTTTGACCAAGGATTTAAAGGAATGTCTTTTTGTCTTCCTGTTGCTTTGACTACCTACTGCTTAAAAAAGGGAGGGGGGTGTGCAACTGCAGGGATAAAACCTGGGAATTTCTGCTGCTTCCTCTTGTCATTCTGCCTAAATAATAAACATGGGCACTTTCAGAATGATGCTATAGGAAAAAAAATACCTGGGGAATGAGCTGTGTGTGTACAAAGCCCCCACAGGAACACATGGAGTCAGGAGCAGCTCCAGTGCTTGCCTGGAGCTCTACAATTTACCTCCCAGTGCTCCAAGAAAAACATAAATAAAACCAAATTAAACATGGATTTTGTCCTATGGGGTGTGGCAGTCCAATAATGCAGCTCCTAACCACAGAATCATGGGATGGTTTGGGTTGGAAAGGACCTTAAGGATCGTCCAGTTGCACCCCCTGCCATGGGCAGGGACACCTTCCACTAGCCCAGGTTGCTCCAGCCTGGCCTGGGACACTTCCAGGGATGGGACACTTCCAGCTTCTCTGGGCAACCTGTGCTAGGGCCTCCCCACCCTCACAGGGAGGAATTTTTTCCCCATATATCCCATCTAAACCTGCCCTGTCTCAGTTTGAATCCATCCAACCAAGGGACTTGAAAGAACCGACTCTTTGAAGCCTCTTTGTTGGAAGAGTCTCCCACGAAACCCATTTGGAGATGTTTCCACTGCTGACAAGGAAATGGATTCTTTGCTGTGGGACCTTTCCAATTTACTCCACCCCATCCTGGGCTGGGTCTGTACTTCCAGCCCTACATCAAGGACTCTGGAAGCAGGACTTGGGTAACTTGGGTGATTGATGATTCCCAAGCCATTCCCACAGCACTGTGTGGAATTCAGGGGCTGTGCAAGGATTTACTCTGTGGAAATGGCCTGTAACAGCTTAAATATCCTTAAATTGATGTAAAACCAGGCTGCTTGTGATTTGTCCACCACGTGAGATTATCTTCTCTGAAAAGACGAAATCCCAGATCGGGTTGGGAGGGAACTTAGAGACAATCCAGCCCATCCCCTGCCATGGGCAGGGACACCTCCCACTAGCCCAGGCTGCTCCAACCTGGCCTTGGACACTTCCAGGGATCCAGGGGCAGCCACAGCTTCTCTGGGCAACCTGTGCCAGGGCCTCCCCACCCTCACAGGGAAGAATGTTTTCCCCAATATCCCATCTATCCCTGCCCTCTGGCAGTGGGAAGCCATTCCCTGTGTCCCGTCACTCCATCCCTTGTCCAAAGTCCCTCTCCTGGAGTCCCTTCAGGCACTTAAAAACCTGCAGTAAGGTCACCCTGGAGCCTTTCCTTCTCGAAGGCACTAACACCACCAGCAACTCCTGCTCCTTCCCTCATGGAGCCCAGCGGCCCCTTCTCCCTCCCTAAGGGGGCACCGCCCAACCGGCGCCTCAACGGCACCGCCCCAAGGCGGGGCTTTGGGGGCGAGCCCACCCCCTTCGCTCCTCCTCGCGGCCCGCCGGGGCACCGGCCGCTCCCGGAGCGCCGGGAAAGGGGGTAAAACACCCCAAATAAACGAGATAAACGAGATAAAGGAGCCCGAGCAGCGGCCACGGCCCGGCCCTCACCCGCCGCCATCTTAAGGGCGCCGAGGCCACGCCCCTGCGCGCGCGAGGAGCCCTCTGATTGGCGGAGAGCTGCAACCCCCCGCGCGAGGCGCGCTCTGATTGGCGCAGCGCGGCCCCCTCCCCGCCGTTCACCTCCCCATCGGCAGCTCGGCGATCGTGCCGCCCAGGCGCCGGTAGCCGAGCGCCGAGCGGGGCTGATGCAACCCGGGGCAGGTCGGTGGGGACAGGGAGGGGAAAGGGGGGAACGGGGGGGATTTTGGGAGGTCTTGGAGAGTCCTGGGGTGGTGGGGGCTCCGGTAACGCCTTGTTCCTGCCCCCGCAGCCGCCGCCATGGAGCCCGCGCCCGGCCCGCAGGAGAAGTATCAGCTCATCACGCGGAACCTGCAGGTACCGGGGAATGGGTGGGGAACGGGGAGAGGGGATCGGGGCACGATCCGGGGGAATTAGGGCAAGATCGGGAGGAATAGGGCAGGATCGAGGCCCGGACAGGGGTATTAGGGCAGAATCGGGAGCAGGGCAAAGCGGGGCGGGGGAATCGGGGCAGGATTGGGGGAATCGGGGCAGGATTGGGGGGATCGGGGCAGGATTGGGGGGATCGGGGCAGGGTTGGGGGAAGGATCAGGGGGTGGATCGGGGGGAGAATTAGGGCAGGAATAGGAGTTGGAGAGGAGGGATCTGGGCAGGATCGGGTCCAGATACCGGGGGGACCGTGGCCGGAGCGGGGGCAGAATCGGATCCGGAGTGGGGGATCAGAGCTGGATCGGGGCCCGGGCAAAGGGGTGTGGGGGGATCAGAGCCGGGTGTAGCCCCGGGGATGAGCCCCTGGCACCAGCGGCGCCCCCGGGACACGCGGTGTGCCCAGCCCGCCCACCCGCAGGACTGTCCTGCCCTCCCCAGCTGTGCCAGATGTGCATGTTTTGTGCCCCCCTCCAGGAGGTGCTGGGCGAGGATAAGCTCATGGCCATCCTGAAGGAGCGGGAGCTGAGGATCTACTGGGGCACGGCCACCACGGGCAAGCCCCACGTGGCCTATTTCGTGCCCATGTCCAAGATTGCGGATTTCCTGAAGGCTGGGTGTGAGGTAACGGGGTCACACCGGGACCCCACACCCCGGGGAGGGTGGTTCCCTGGACTCCTGGCAGTGACTTGTGCCCTCTGTGCCAGGTGACAATCCTCTTTGCTGACCTCCACGCTTACCTGGACAACATGAAGGCCCCCTGGGAGCTGCTGGAGCTGCGCACCCGCTACTACGAGCACGTGATCAAGGCCATGCTGGAGAGCATCGGGGTGCCCTTGGACAGGCTCAAATTCGTCCGAGGCACCGACTACCAGCTCAGCAAGTGAGTCCTGGGGCACCTGGGCTGGCAGAGCCTGGCCTTCTCCTGACCCTGCCCTACTCCTGACCCCGCTCCTGGGACACCAGGGGCCTCCAGGGTTTATCTCCTCTCAGTGAGGCCAGAACCAGCCACTCTGGGGTGCCCCCATGTGAGTCCTGGGGCACCTGAGCCGGCAGAGCCCGACCTGAGGCTCTGCTGCTCCTGAGCCTGCCCTTCTCCTGACCCTGCTCCTGGGGCAAAGTGAAGGTGCCTCCAGGCTTTGTCTGCTCTCAGTGAGGCCAGGGCCAGCCGCTGTGGGATGCTCCCCATGGCAGGTGGGCTCAGTGGTGCCCTTCCCACAGGGAATACACGCTGGACGTGTACCGCCTGTCCTCGGTGGTGACGCAGCACGACGCCAAGAAGGCAGGGGCGGAGGTGGTGAAGCAGGTGGAGCATCCCTTGCTGAGTGGTTTGCTCTACCCAGGCCTGCAGGTGAGGCAGGGGCTGCCCAGGGAGGTGCTGGCAAAGCCAGGACCGCGGGGGTGTGAGGGGCTGGGCGTCCAGGTCGTCGTTCTCCACCCCAACATCCCATCCGGCAGCGGCACGAAGTTGCTGGTGCAGCAGACAGTCCAGAATATTCCCGGCCTTTCCCAGGGTGGGAGTGCCCTGGGAGAGGCTGAGGGACAGGCAGGACGTCTGAAGGCTGAGCAGAGCTGGAGTGGGGCATTTTGGGCCCAGCCTCAGGGCTCTGTGTGTCCCCACAGGCGCTGGACGAGGAATATCTCAAGGTGGACGCGCAGTTTGGAGGGGTTGACCAGAGGAAGATCTTCACCTTCGCAGAGAAGGTCAGGAATAGGGGCGTTTCGGCCGTCCTGGGGCCTGAGGGAGGGCTTGGACACTTGCTGATCCACTGGGAGAAGGGTGTGTGGGGTTTTGTTGGCACCACAGTGCTCTGTGCTGCAGGGCTCTGGCGCCCTGGGAGCTCACAGTGGCTCTCTGGGTCCTGTTATTTTGGATTCCAAAGTCATCTGGAGCCAGGAGCAAGTAGGGATTGTGACTGAAAGGTGATCTTTGGATGAGCATTGTCTCTGACTTGCCTCTTTCTTGCCTTTTCCCAGTACCTCCCTTCCCTGGGCTATGCCAAGCGTGTCCATCTGATGAACCCGATGGTTCCTGGGCTGACAGGCAGCAAAATGAGCTCGTCAGAGGAGGTTGGTGTCTGATCTGTCTGTGCCAGGGGGGTGTAGAGGGGCAGGTTGAGGGCTGGGGGTGGAGAGGGTGCAGCCCTGCAGGCAAGGTGACCTCTCTCTGCTCACACGGGGTTCTAGGGAGTTGCAGCGACTCTCTCATGAGTTTTCTCTTTTGGGCAAAACATTGGGTGAAGGGGCTGAGGAAATCTCTTGCTGCAGGACTCAAAGATTGATCTTCTGGACCGCAAGGAGGATGTGAAGAAGAAGCTGAAGAAGGCCTTCTGTGAGCCAGGGAACGTGGAGAACAACGGTGTCCTCTCCTTCATCAAGCACGTCCTCTTCCCCCTCAAGTCAGGTGAGGGCTCGCCACGCTTGGGGGTGTTTTCCCCGTGGATAAGAAGAGGGGGCAGGAGCGTGTCCTCTGAGTGCCACCTCCCCAGCCTGTGGTCCCCACCCTGGGCAGGGTGGGGCAGGTGGTTTTATCTGAGCCTTGAGTTAATCTGAGCCTTAAAATCTGTGTGTCGCAGAGTTTGTGGTGCTGCGAGAAGAAAAATGGGGAGGAAACAAAACCTACACGGACTATGAGGCCCTGGAGAAGGACTTTGCTGAGCAGGTGAGTGCTGGGAGGGGCTGAACCTTCTCCCTGTGCCTGAGGCTCCCCTGAGTAATCTGGGAGCAGCACTGGGAGATGAAGATCCACACTGGGAAGAGGTGTGGAGTGTGGCCCAGTGACAGGGTGCTCCCAGCCAGGAGAGGATGGGTCAAGGATGTGGGGTCACCAGCTGTCCTGGTGCAGGACAGGGCCACATCAGCCTCATCCTGGAACAGAGCAGCAGTTAAACCCTTCTCAGGTGTTACCAGGTGGAAGCAGAAGTGTCCAAAAGAAGGGCTCTGATGTCCGAGGGGAACCAGGCTGAGGGTTGGGGTTCATCTCCAGTTCCTCCAGTTCCCACCCTGGGCCTCAGACAGGAACCTGTTTGTCACATACAGGTCGTGCACCCCGGAGACCTGAAGAACTCGGTGGAAGTGGCCCTGAACAAACTGCTTGACCCCATCAGAGAGAAGTTCAACAGCCCAGAGCTGAAGAAGCTGAGCAGTGCTGCATATCCCAACCTGTCCAAAGCCAGTAAGGAGGTGCTGGGAGATGAGGGAAGTGGGACCCTGGGACCTCAGGGAAGCAGAGCCCTGACACGTGGGGCTGGGTGGGAGAGAGTCTCTCCAGGGGCTGAGGTTAGAGAGAAGTTCTGAAACTTCAGTCTCAGAAACAGCCCTGGAGAACACTGGGAGAGGTGAGGAAGGCCAATGCCAGGGCTCTTTGCCTGCTCTGGAGATGCTGCTCTGGTGCTTGAGAGGGCAACACCGCAGAGGAGGGGCTGTGCTCCCTGGTGTAGAGACAGGCAGGGAATTCCCGGCAGGGTATTCCCCCCAGGGCCTGCATTTGGGAGTGACTGTGCTCCCCAGGGCTTGGCCAGCTCCCTGAGTTTATGCTGAATGATGTGACCATTCCCTTTGCCCTGCAGAGCCTGGAGAGAAGGGCACCAAGAACTCGGAGCCAGAGGAAGTGATCCCGTCCCGGCTGGACATCCGCGTGGGCAAAGTGATCAGCGTGGAAAAGGTACAACGGGGCGGTGGGGGAGAGTAACCACCCCACGTGGACACCTGGGGGGCTTGGGGGGGTCTGCCCCCTCCCCTGCCACCCCATTCCCATCCCTGCCCCTCCCCTGGCAGCACCCAGACGCAGACAGCCTGTACGTGGAGAAGATCGACGTGGGCGAGGCCGAGCCCCGCACCGTGGTCAGTGGCCTGGTGCAGTTCGTCCCCAAGGAGCAGCTGCAGGACAGGCTCGTGGTGCTGCTCTGCAACCTCAAGCCCCAGAAGATGAGGGGAGTGGAGTCTCAGGGCATGGTGCTGTGTGCCTCCAGGTGAGGGAGGGAGGGAGGGAGGGGGGCACCGGGGTGGGAGCGCTCCAGGGGGGACATTCTGGACTGCCCTGTGCTGCCCCAGGGCACTGAGGGGCAGGTGGGGACCACCTTGGGGTGACTCTGCTTTGTCTTCCAGCGTGGGGGAGCCCCGGCAGGTGGAGCCCCTGGACCCGCCGGCCGGGTGCTGCGCCGGGGAACGTGTCTACGTGGAGGGGTACGAGGGCGGGGAGCCCGACGAGGAGCTCAAACCCAAGAAGAAGGTCTTTGAGAAGCTGCAGGTGAGGGGCTGGGAACAGCTCAGCGTGGCTGGGGCTGCAGGCATTGACTGGGGCAGTGCTTAGGGTGTCCCCGCCCCTGGGTGACCCCAGATTGGCTGTTTGCCCCTCGGTGCCCACGGTTGTTACTGTCAACAAAGCTGGGCACTGCTGCCCCACTGCTGATCCTGCCTCCCTGCTCTGCTCCCAGGCTGATTTCCGTGTCTCCGAGGACTGTGTCGCGCAGTGGAAGCAGAGGAACTTCCTGACCAAGCTGGGGAGAGTCTCCTGTAAAAGCCTCAAGGGTGGAACCATCAGCTAACAAGTGCCAGGGCTGCTGCTCGTGCCTCCTGCCTGGCCCCTGCCACCACCTCGGTCTCTGCCATCTCCCCTCTCAATGCCCCGAGCTGGGGGCTCAGCCCTGCAGGACCTGGAGGCTCTGGGACTGAATTGGCAGCCTCCAACATCCCCCTGGGCCTCGTCTGTGGGCCAGCACTGGGGCCTGGAGGTGGCATCCCACCTAAAGGACTTGTGTGACTCATCCCCATGGCCTTCAGCTCCACGCTGGGGCCATGGGCTCGCTCCCAGTTGTGCCATGGACTGCACTCCCTGCCCACTGGTCCCGAATGGGATGGCATGTGTGGGTGCTGCAGTGAGGGCAGAAGGGAAAAGCTGCTTCTCGAACCTGTGTTGCTGCTACCAGGGCTGGGACAGCCCAGCAGGACCGTCCCCTGCCCTGGCTGGGCACCTCCTGCTCCACCCTCAGCCCACCAGGGCTGTGGCCACTGGGGCTGCTCTTTGGCCAGGAGCCCAGGGAGCACCCGTGGATCTGCTCCAAGCCTGTGGGGGGTGTGGGCCTTAAACACTGACTCGGGATCCATCTGTCATAAACCCAATAAAACGTCAAGCTGACTGCACACGGGTGTGCCTGTCTGTCCAGGGGAGGCAGCTGAGCAGGCAGCCAGCCCTGCTCCTGAGCTTTAGTGGGCACTGGTGCTGGGAACCAGCCCGATGGGGGTCTGTGCCCGCCCTGGAGCTCAGAACCATCCAGAAGGGACCTGCCACGCGTGGCAGTGCCGTGGCCATGAGCCAGGAAGCACAGGAGGCAACGAGCTTAGGTCATCATTTTTACCAGCCAGGTACAGAGCTCTGAGCAGCTACTCGGCGGCAGAGGGTCAGTTGCTTTTGGTTTGGTTGGGTTGGGTTTGTTGGTTCGTTGTTGGTTGGTTGGTTTTCGGTTTTTTTTACAATCAAAAGAAATCAAAATGTGACCCGAGTTTACAGAAAGAATCGAGGCTCCACCCCAGAGCCCAGGGCCTGAAGACCAGCTCAAGGGGCAGCCAGGCTCCCCCTCACCCTGTGGCCAGCATGGCTGCAGGATGGCTGGGATGGGCAGTGGCGAGTGGCCGGAGCTGGCACTGGCCACGAGCCCCTCTTGCCTCTCCATCAGGGGACAAAGCCCTGGTCCCTCCCAACCAGTGCCTCCATCCCGTCCTGCTCCTGTTTGCATCCCCCCGGGCACTGCCGTGGCCAAAGCCTTCCCATTCCCTTGTCCAAAGTGCTTCAATTCCTCGCAGGCCTGGAGCAGAGCGGTCCCACCTCTGGTGTCTTCGGTCCCCAAACTCCTCTCGGCTCCGCACGCCCAGACCAAGCAGCAGCCTGGCAGGGAGGAGGTGCTGGCTCTGGGCACAGGCCTCGAGTCCAGTAAAAAAAAAAAGCAAAATAAAGCTGTAGTACTTAGGAAAGTGAAACCAACACCATTTTTGCATAAATATCATCAAGGCCGTGGAGGCTAAGGCTGTTTGCTTCCTGTATTAAGTTAGTTGCCAGTTCCACACTCGTCCGTTGACCTGCCCAGGTCCCTGAGAGATTTGGATTCCTGTCCGTGGGGGCACCAGTCCTGCAGCATCATCCTTCAGGCCGTCTCTCCCCGTCTGTCTGCAAGGCAGGAGGGAAGAGCCCGTCAGCCACCCCGAATCCCCGCTTCCCACAGCCCTACCAGGCTCTCCCTGCTGT
The DNA here is from genome assembly GCF_025592945.1 of Manacus candei. Classification (NCBI taxonomy): domain Eukaryota; kingdom Metazoa; phylum Chordata; class Aves; order Passeriformes; family Pipridae; genus Manacus; species Manacus candei. Next base: position 373,253 of record NW_026138118.1, on the reverse strand, counting down.
CCCAGTGCCACCCCAGCCATGGCCCAGCTGCCACACTGGGAGCCTATAGCTCGGGAATGTACAGCCTGGGAATGTACAGCTCAGGATCCTGAGCACCTACAGCAGCAGCATCCCTGAACCGGGCTCCCATCCCACATACCTTGTGCAGGGAGGCTCTGAGCTGGCGGCTCCGTGGTGTCCCTGCCCTCCGTCCCCGCGGCCGCCGTCCCTGCCAGCTCGCTCTTAGTCCTGCTCTCGTCCGCCGGCACCGCCGTGGCGTTCCCGTCCGGCACCGGGGAGCCCAGCGCCTCTGCCCCTGCTGCCTTTGGGCTCAGCGGGGAAGGAGCCGGCCCTGGGCCCAGCGAAGGCTTCTTGGCTACCGGAGGGGGGACCTTGCCAGGTTTTCGGTGGGCTTGTGCCTTGCCAGGGCCCTGCGGGGCGGCCGCCGGAGCCGCCGAGCGCTGCCCCGAGAAATTCATCAGCTCGGCCACCAAGTTCCTCTTCAGGTCGGCCTGTGCCTCGGGGGACGAGGCCGTCTCGATCACCACCTTCCGGGAGCTCTTGGCGAAGATGAAGCTGGCGGTGGAGGCCGCAGACTTGCTTCTGGGGGAGAGCTGCCCGTCCTCGGAGGGCCCCCCGGGCTGGGCCGCTGGGCTGCCGGGCGGCTTCTCCGCGGCCCCGCCGGAGGCCAAGGCGGCCGCCTTCAGGTGCACGGCGTGGTGGAGCGGGTTGGAAGGCACCGTGTCTTTGGCAGGAGGGGGCTGCCGCGTGGACAGGGACCGGCGGACGGGCTTCTGCGGGGCTGGGCGCTCCTCGGCCCCGGCCGGCGGCTCCACGCTGACGGAGCGCAGCCGCACCATCTGCAGCAGCGAGGGCGTGACGATGGGCAGGCTGGCGTCCTCCTTGGGCACGGGGCCGCTCTTGCTCCGCGACACCGGCTCCTTCCTGGCGTCTGCCCGTGGGCCATTGGCCGCCTTCTTAAGGCTGATTTGGGGTGGCAGAGCCAGAGCCGAGGGCGGCGGGAGAGGCGGCGGCGGCGGCGGCACAGAGGCCTCGGGAAGGGGCTCAGCGGGACACGGGGGCTGCGGTGCCCCGGCCGGTGGGACTTGCTGTTGGCTGCACGAGGATGGTGAAGACGCAGCCCCCGGGCTCGGTGTCGCTTTCTGCCCGTCCACCGGAGCCGAGGTGGCATCAGGCAGGCTGGAGAGATAGGATTCATCCGGAGGGGGGAAGTCTGCCATGGACAGGTCGTGTTCCTCAGGAGCCGGCGGTGGTGGCGGGGGCCAGGCGGTGTCGGCGGGGGGCTCCCCGGCGGTCTGGGGGCTCCCCTCCGCCTTCTTGGCTGGCGGGGGAGGCGGGTGGTAGGCAGGAGGCGGCGATGGAGGTGGAGATTTGCCGCTGGGCTTGGCCCCGGGCTCCTGGCAGGCAGTGCTGGGCGCTGGGGGGTCTGGTGAGGGCAGTAGGGGGCCAGCAGGAGCCGGGGGCTGCTGGGGCTTAGTGGGTGGCGGGGAGAAGGGAGCGGGAACCTTGGGGTGCGGCGGGATGATGAACCGGTCCGAGCGGCAGGTCAGCGCCTCGGGGGGCGTCGGGTCCGAGGCTGAGGAGGAGATGGAGGTGAGGGAGGAGGACACGGAGAGCGCAGGCGACTGAAGGGAGCAGATCCGATCCGGCTTCTGGGGCTGAGACTTGCCTGGGGACACAGATGGCGGTCCCAGCCCCTTGGTGGGCAGTGTGGGCGTCCCGCTCTGGCTGGAGTAGCCGCTGGAGGGGGACATGGTGCGGTCAGACCCATCCGGGCAGCTCCACTTGGGCTGAGCTTGGGGCTCCCTCAGTACCACAGTCACCCCGGGGCGGCCTCGTGAGGCCTCAGGGGAGCTGGCCCCAGCCAGGCTCTCGGAATGGAGACTGCTGGTCTCGCTCAGCGACGATGGGGAGAACACCTCATCCTCGGCCGTGGGGCTGAAGGGCTCGGGGTGCGGGGACCAGGGCACGCTGCTCTCCCGCTGGGGCCGCCGGTCGGGCTTGGGGGGCAGCCCCAGCACCTTGGGCTCCCCATCATCCTTTTGGTGCAGTGAGTAGGTCCTGCGAGGGGGGGCCGGGGGCTTCTTCATCTTCCTGAGGGAGACGCTGCGGGCGGAGGAGCGCTCGCTGGCCAGGCTGCCCGTGTCCGAGCCGTCTGCCTGGCTGCTCATGCTGTAGGCAGGGGACACCCGGCCACTGCTGCTCCCCACAGCCAGCGAGGCCACAGGCGTGAGGCCGGCAGGGGGCTTGGAGCAGGAGCTGGCGAAGCTGGCGGAGCTGTAGACGCTGATCTGGTCGGTGTCGGAGCGAGCCGCAGCGTCCACCTCGCTGTGCGGCCCTGCCTCGTGCTGCCGGTGGTCGCAGCCGCCCTGGGAGGAGATGGTGGAGCTGTTGGAGACGATGGTCTCCGTGGACTGCGAGTGGCTCCAGTTGTCGCTGGAGGAGGAGGGCTCACGGCTGCGGGCGCTGCGCTCGGAGAAGCGGGAGAGGGATCGCACCGAGGCCGGGCTGGACGACACGAGGCTGCAGCGGCTCAGCGTCCGCACGCTGCTCCGCGTCAGGGCCACCACGTCCACCATGGGCGGCAGGATGGCGTTGGGGATGATCTTGGACATGTAAGTGCCCTGGGGCGAGATGGACATGACGGGGCCTATCGCCACCTCCGGGTGATTGGCGTAGGTGGTCATGCCCGGCACGGCCAGCGACTTCGGCCTCAGCATGGGCGACAGCTTGGCCGCTGTCTTCCTCCCCACCAACGTGTCGTCGTAGTAAACCCTGTTGATGTGCTTCTGTAGGGCCGCGTCTGCCTCCTCCAAGGCTCCCAGGCAGACGCGGGCGCCGCCGGGCACAGCCAGAGGCTGCAGCTTCCCGTCGATGGTGGGGATGCGGACGGCGTCGCCCGAGACCTGCCCGCCGTTCAGCAAGGGCTGCGCTGCCCGGCTGCCCCCGCGCCCCGCCGGCCCTCGCCCATCAGCCCCGGGATGGCCCTTGGCTTCATGGCTGTTCCTGAGACCTGGGAGCAGGGAGAGATGACCTCAGCGTGATCCCAAGGCAGATGCTCCGAGCCAAGGCAAACGGAGCTTGGACGAGACCAGACCCTAACAATCCCCCTTACCCCCAGTGCTTACCCAGCTCCTTATGGACATGTTGGGGGATGCCCAGCACCGTCGTCCTCCTGTCCTTCCTCTTCTTGCCAGCCCTCTCTGAGGATTTGGGAAAGGAGTCGTGCGGTCGGAAGGTGGAACCTACAAGAGGCGCGAGCAGGTCCAGCAGGTGTGAAGGGGGCCCTGGCCAGGGTGTCCCCAGTGTCCCCAGCACCCCCTCACTGACAGAGATGCTCCGGGACGAGCCAGGCTCAGGCATGGAACAGCCCAAAGAGGCACCAGCAGCAGGGAGGAGACGGTGTCTGTCTGTCTGTCCATCCCTCTCGCCCAGCCCCAGCGCTCTGACTCAGCCGGAGTCGCTCTCATCTCTCCCAAGGGCCCCCAAATCCCTGTGCTGGCTCGTGGCCACGCCAAGGCAGAGCCCAGCTTTCCTGCCATGAGCTCCAACCCCCCTTGCATCCCCTTGCCTGGTGTCCCCCCCGTCCCACGGCCGCCCAGCCGGGTACCTTTCCTCTGGATCATCTCAGAGCGGATGGAGAGGGCGTCCTCAGAGGTGCTGTCCGTGGCACAGGAGGCCGCCCGGCTCCGGATGGACACACTGTCATCCTCCGAGAACGCGCAGGACTGCGGGGACAGAGGGACAGGGGGCTCAGCGGACCCCGGGCAGCGGGGATGGAGCTACCCCAGCCCCAGCCAGGCCCCTTCCCTGCCTCACACTCACTGCGCAGCCCAGACAAAAGCTTTTCCGAGGGCCAAAGGCTGAGTCAGCCACGCCGGCATCCAGAGTCCTCCCACCAGGAGCGGGGCTGGGAGCAGCCCCTGGGACCCCACGTGGCCTCGCAGCCCCCCGGAGAGCAGGACAGCCGGGGTCTGGCCCGCCAGGGGAGCACCTGAAGGAACTGCCAGCCCCACCTCTGTGCCAAGCCAAAATTGGCCCCATGGCTGTTCCCAGCCTGGCCATGACCCGGATCCCAGGGCTGGAGGGCTGCCATGGCTGGGAGAGGGGCGTGGGACAGGGACAAGAAGGCAGGGATGCAGTCAGGCTGGGGACCCCCTGCACTCAAGTGCCACTGTGGGCACGGCCAGTGGCACAGCCCCACATCAGGCACAGCTTCCAGTGTTCCCACCCCTCCAAACCATCCCTTGGCACAGGCAGAGGTTGGGATGAGACACATCCTGATTCCTCTGCTTCGCTGCCCTGGTGGCTCTGCCCACCCTGGGGTTTCCAGACCCTGCTTCCAAGGGGTTAAAGGGGACAAGAGCCAGTGGGAGGCAGCAACTTGAGCAAACACAGGCGGGTGAGGCACTGGCAGCGGGGTCAGAGCCCAGGGACACGCCAAAGCCCAGCTTGGCCAAGAGAGTGGAGTTTCTCCTTGTCAGCAGCTGGGGAGGGGCAGAGACACCAGGCTAGATATGGCCAACAGTCCCTATTGTGCCATCCCGTCCCTCCACCTTGGTCAGGGCTGCCAGGGGACACCAGTGGGACAGGAACAGGGGGATAGAGGGATGCAGGAAAGGTGGGGATCCCCGGAAGAGCCCCACAGGGCAGAATGTGTCGAGGCCAAGCACAGGGACAGTGGCTCATTATGGGGCAAAGGGGATGACACCAAGGGACACACAGCTTCTTCCTGCCCAACAACCCCCCTGGACGTGGTCCTGCCACCTTGGCTGGTTCCCTGTCTGACCCCAAACACCACTTAGGGGGGACAGAGGAGCCATCCTGTGTCCCCTCACCCCCCGGGGCACCCCCAAGAGCACCACAAGGCAGAGGCAGCTCCTCGGCAGGGCTCACCTGGAGGCTGCTGGTGTCCCCGTGGTCCCAGGCACTTTTGGTCTGCTTCTGCTTCTCTGTGGAGGGAAGGCAGGAGGTAAATCCCCCCTGGAAGAGCCCACAGGCAGGGAAGCAGCTGCCGAGCTGGCAGTGCCCCCTGCACACCTCAGCCACCGCTGGACTCCGGTCAGTCCCATCGCGCCGCCCACACAGCCCAGCCAGCCGGGAGCTGGGGACAGCCAGGAGCTGGGGACAGCCAGCTGCCCTTCTGCCGTGTCCCCAGGGCTGGGGACACCTACCTTGGTGCTGCAGGGACTTCAGCCCCTGCTGGGCCTGGCTGTGCAGCTCCTCCAGGTGCGGGGGCCGCGTGCTGGGGAAGAAGACGTTGTCGGGACATTCCTCGCCCGCCGTGTACTGCACACTCAGCCGCTTCTCGCCCTCGCCCTTGGCAGCGCCTGCGGGGACAGGGGGGTCAGCTCGGTTGGGGGGCACAGCCCTGCTCCCACCGAGGTACCCCCACCCACGGGATGCAGCCGGGAGAAGCGCCGGGCGATGACAACCATCCCGGGATGACGTTATCCCGCCCAGCTCCAAACTGAGAAATCACATCCCACGGCTCTGCCCGGCCGGTCGATACGCTGGAGTCGGGCTGTCTCCACTGGTTTTCCCCCCCACTGGCTGGAGCTGTGCTGGGTATGGGACCACCCTCCTCCCCAGGGCCTTCGTTAGGAGTAAACAAGGAGCGAGTTGTGCAGGGCTGGGGGCAGTGGAGCAAGAGGAAGGGCAGCACAGGGGGATTAAATGTGGATGGGAAGATGATGATTTTCCCTTCGGAGCATTGCGTCATTCCCAGGCCTTGCTCATCACCCCAAGAGCAGGGACTCACCCCATGCCCATCCCATGGCTGGGAACTGCACAGACAAGGGAAACTGAGGCACAACCAGCTGCAGAGACCCCACAGGACCCAAATTCCTGCTCCGAGCCCCCCGGGGTGCTGCACACCCCATCTGCCATGCCTGGGGCAGCACAGAGCCCTCACTCCCCATCTCACAGCCCCCTCCCCACAACCATCACCAGCACCTCGGGGTGCCCACGACAAGGGGGTTACCCTGGCACCACCCAGACAGGGCACTGCGGCACCGAGGCACAGCCCTGCCTGCTCCTGCCTGAGCGAAGCCTCAAACTCTTCCTGCCCGGAAAACAATTCGAGGCTGAGGAAGGGAAGGGCAAGCACAGGAAACCGTCGGGGCTGGTGGCAGCACCCCGGGGCCACGGGCACCTGCTGCTCAGCATCGCCGGTGCCACACACCCGTCCCCTTGTCCCCCGTGTCCCCCACGTAGCCCATCCCCTCACGGCCAGCCCGGCCAGGCAGCGAGGCAGCCGTGCTCTGACTCCATCCAGCACACAAAGGAGCAGGCCTGGAACAATGGAGCCGCCCGCCCTGCCGCCATGCCGGCCCCTGCCTCCGCCAGCACCCACGGGCACGGGGGCACGGCCAGCCCGGCAGAGCCTGGTGCCACAGGGGTCCCCTGTGCTGGTGCAGGGTCCCTGCAGGAGACACAAGACACCCATAGCCCCCCCACCATCATGTTCCTAAACCCTTTTCCCCCCCAATTTCGGCAGCCCCTCGCCTGACACCCCTCCAAACACCCTCGGAGCTGCCTTCCGGAGAGAGGAGCGCTGTGATTTATTCCATTAACTTCCCGGCGGGCGAGGCCAGGGCTGGGGTGACCTTCCCTGCCCTCCCCCGGGGATGGCAGCCCCCCTGCCCACTGCGGGTGACCAGCGGGGGTCCTGGCGGGCAGGGGTTGTGTAAGGACAAGCCGCTGCTCCCTCTCTCCATCCCTCCCTCCGAGCTGCTCACTCACCCTTCTTCTTGAAGAAAGCCAGAAGCGAGGAGAGGTTCCTGCCCATGAAAACCACCATGGTGGCCGGGGAGAGGGTCTGGTCCCCAGAGAAGGGGGGCTCCGCCGCCCCCCAAGGAGGCTCAGCCTATTGTGCTGTGGTCGGCGAGGCGGATGCCGGCGGTCCCCACCTCCCTCCCTCCGTCCTCATCCGCACGGCGGGAGGATGCTCGGCCAGGCAAAGAGGCTCCTCCAGCGCAGCTGCCTCCGAGCGGGGAGAAGCCCGACCCGGGGACGGCTGCGCGGTGGCAGGAGGGGACAGCCCCAGCTGCGCCCACCGCGCTCCTCGGTCACGGGAGAAGGAGAGCGGGGGCCCCTCCTCTGGCCTCCCCCTCGCTCCCCCGGCTCTCCCGCCTCCTCCCACGCACGGCACGGACCACAGGGATCTGTTCTTCCAGGCTCACGGCCAGGATTTCCCCCGATTTCCCCTCCTCGCAGCCCTGGGACCCCCCGGGACGCTGCAAACCAGTTGCTCGTTTCCACAACAGTGCGGCCAACTGGGAAGAACTGGGAGGCTTCTCCTCCGGCAAGCACCAGCCCTTGGGATATGACACAGCACAGACAGCAGGGCTGGCGTTCCCCTTCCTTGCCCATCCTCAGTGCCCCCCAGGACACGGTGCCCACCACAGCCCCCCCAGCTCCTGGCACAGCTCAGCCCAGAGCAGGGGGACACAAGCCATGGTGTGTTTGTGTCAAAGGGTGGTAAAGGGTGTTTGTGGCAAAGGGTGTTTGTCCTTAGGGACAGGGCGTCCAGCACGGCCACGTCATGGTCACAAGGGCTGGGGGAGAACCAGGTCTCAGACCAGTCTAACCAGTAGCTCCAGCTGCTGGTGCGGGGGCACATAAGGCAGGGGCAGAAATGCCAGGCAGTCAGGCAGTGGCACAGCCCTGGCACTGATGGTCCCCACCATGGATTTGCTCCATGCTCCCGGGGCAGTGGAGCCAGGGAATCCTGTGCCATCTTGGGAATCAGCCCCATTTCCCCCCTTTACAAGCGTTTTGTCCCAAAAGGTGAAGAGCACCTGCCAGCAGGCAGCTGTGTCCTCATGCCAGCTGGGAGCCGACGTGTCAAACCCTCCATTCCTTGCCCTGCCAGCTCTCCACAGTCTGTGCCCAGGGTTTATTCCATCAGGACAGAGGTTGGGCTGTAGTCAGAGCAGAGTCACCCAACACAGGGTCCCAGCAGACCCCAGGAAGTGACTGTGCAGCCCAAGGCACAGTTTGACCTTGTGAAGGGCACCTTTGTGTTCCCAGCCAGGCAGCGCCGGGCTCAGGAGAGATTTCTTCCCTGGAACTCTTCCGTGGCCATAACGCCCAACACCAGCAGCACCCCGGCTGTGCCTGCCCCAGCACCTGCCCCAGCACCTGCCCCAGCACGGGCAGGATCGGCCCCGCTGCCCACGCGCTCACCCAGAAGGTGCCGGGGGCCGCGGGCAGACGCTCCCCGGCTCTTTCCACAGCACAAGTGGAAAAGGGACATAATTAAAGGGCTGAGGAAGCACAAAGCCGGCAGCCACGTGCTGCGCTGAGCACTGCCCTCTGCGCTCCAGGCAGCCCGTCACGAGCCCAGCGAGGGCCATGGCTGGTGGCAGCCGAGGGACACTGCTCCTGGCTCCACAGGGAAGGGTCCAGCTCTCCATCTCTGCCTGCACGGATGGGGCTGCACTCAGGATGACCCTTCATGGCACGAGGAGCTCTGGGAGCCCCCGCAGTGAAAGTGGACAGTCCCCCCTGTGCTGCTGGTGCAGGGCCCAGGCACGGCTGAGCTTCAGCCCCGTGGGTCTGCCGATGGCAGCACGCATGGAAGCTGCTCCCAGGGCTGTGAGGACATTCCCAGGTGCTGGCAGACACCCTGTCCCTGCTCCACCTTCCTTCATGGGCCCGTTGCCCACGAGGACACAAAGGGCCTCGGGAACGTCCCTTGCTGACAACACTTGTGTCCCCCTCCTGAGTGAGACATCGCTGCGGTCGGGGCAGGAAGAGCTCAGCATGGCTGCCTGCAATCTCTCAAAGGATAATCCAGGGCAGAGCCGGGATTATCCTGGCCACGGAGGAGCCTTGTGGCAGCGTGCGAAGAGCAGCCTCCGCTTCCCCTCCCACTCCCTGCGACCTTCGCTACCGCATCATCCTCATCCAGCCAGCCTCGCCCCTGGCTCTGTCAACACACAGTGAAACCTGCCACAAACAGGACAGGGAAAGAGGGAGAATCCAGGAGGAAGAGAGCCCTGATCCCGTGGCACAGGCTGCAGGCCTCGGTGGGCTGGGGAAGCTGCTGCAGCTGCAGCTGGTGCTGGTAGCAACACGCCCGGTCGGGCTGGTGTCCCGGCCCTTGTGCCTGTGCATTCCTTGCAATACATCCTGGATCACCCTGTCCCCTCTGGGCTCGGCTGACACAACGTGCCTCGTCCACATGTGGCAGCGGGATTCTCCCAGAGAAAGAGCCAGAGGTTTCTCAGCACCAGGCACTCTCTCAAGGATGGTCTCCCTGACTCAGAGCTGGTATCGGCTGCTGCCTGTGACAGGGACGGTGCGGAGGTAGCAGAGCATCCCTGCAGTAAGGCACAGTGATAGGAAGGGACAGGGAACTCCAGGCACCTTGCCTTCAGCTCTTCCTGCTCCTCTCTGTGCTGGCAGAGCAGGGCTGGAGACACAGGGGTGGGAATGGGAAGGGCTGCACAAGGGAGAGACCGGATCTGAGACCCCACAGGAACACGGCCGGGACTGTTCATCCCTGGACCAGTAATGCTGCAAGTGGGTGTCAGCCCAGCTCCCTCGATGCTGCTCCTCATCTGGGGAGAGCCAGAGGAGAAAATCCCAGCTCCTGTCCCCCTCCTGGCCAGGCCTGTGCCTCCTGCAAGCAGCAGGTTTGGTCGGGCTCAGCTGCAAACATCCATCTCTGCCTGCTCGGCACTGCCTCGACTTGCCTGCTCCCCGCGCAGTGGCAGCTCCTGCGGCGGGAGGCAGGGAGGCAGGGAACAGGCAGCAGCAGGAGGCAGAGAACAGGCAGCAGCTCCCTGCCCGCCCCTTTACCACCACTGACTCACTGGAGAAAAATGGGGAGGAGGGGGGAGCTGGCAGGCAGGAGGGAAGGGGCTGTGAGGTCCCCAGGGGAGCCCGCCTGTGTCCTCCAGCTCAGTGGGATGGAGCCTTTGCCTCCCTTCTCGTGGAAGCCAGAGCAGTGCAGAGGGCAGCAAGAAGCCCCCCTGCCCCACGGGGTTGGTGCTCTCCCACCCCTTTGGGGCTCCTTCCCACCACGCTGCATCCAGGTGTGTGCCCAGGCTTTGGGGACCACTCTGCCCCCAGTTGCCTGCAGATGCCACGAGCATGGATAACACTAATGGGGTGCACCAGGAACCCCATCCCAGAGAGCCCTATGGAGCAATCAGGACATGGAACCTGCCACGGCTGCGAGAGCCCCCACACTCTGCTCCAGTATCACAGAATCACAGAATATTCCAAGTTGGAAGGGACTCTATCCTGCCCCTCTGCTCCAGCACTGAGTCCCTCTGTCCCTCTGCACCCCAACCTTCAGCTGCTGAGGGGGGCTCAGGGGCCACAGTGCCCCTGAAGATAACCAGCCCTGCCACTCTTTTCCCCCAAATCCCTGTCTCTGCACAGGATCCACACCCTAGGACACACCACAGGATCGTGCTCCCTCCAGGCAGGACAAGAGCACAATAATATTTACGGTGGCTCTGGCCATGCAGCCCCCCACTGCCAACCTGCCCTCGGCCACCCTCGGGGGGCTGCTGCTCCAGCCAGGAAAACATCTCCACCAAGCAAATAAACACCACCCGACCCGCGCTGCTGGCTCGGCTCTCAAACACGATCCCACGCAGAGGCTGAACTAAAATTAATTCAGCTGGGAAAACAAACTTGGATCGTTTGTTCTTCCTCTAAATCACAGCGTAGAAAACTGGCCGGTGTTGCCTCAGTGAGCCAACGGGCCCCGGCGAAGGAGCTGGCGCGGGGTGAACTCCTGCTTGGAGCAGAGTCGTGGCTCCAGTCGCCTCCAGCCACGGCTGCTGTCATGGCAGGAGCACACAGGGTTGTGCAACAGGCCCTGACCTCGCTGCTGTCCCACACTTGCCCCACAGCCGCCCTGTGGTGACACGCAGCGTCTCCTCCTCCCTGTGTCATCACAGACCCCAGGTGAGGGTCTGGCAGCAGCCCGGGGGGGTCCCAGTGCTGCAGAGGGGGGCAGGACCACCCCAATGCCCAGCTGTGCCTCACTCCCAGCCCCCGTAACAGCCCATCCCACCCCATCCCCACCCCACGCTCGTCCCCTCCCGAGAGAAGCCACCAAACAGGTTTGAAGGTAAATAACAGCCTTCCCCGGCCAGGAGCCGGATCCGGGCGGGAACATCCCAGATGGGGTGCACGGGGTGGGAGAGGGCCACGAGCAGAGCCTCGGAAGTGATACGGGGCCGCCAGTGGCATGTATGGCCAGGGACAGGCCACCAGCACCTCCTCCCTCCAAGTCCAGAGCTTTGTCACTCCCTGATCCCCCTCCCTCCGTGTCCTCCACCTCCCACGGCCGCGGTGCCCGGGGCTGGCTGCGTCCCACGGCGCGTGCCGTCATGCCCGGCGTGTTTGCAGGGTACCCAGGTGCTGCTCACATGGCAGGCGTTGCCTGTCGCAGCAGGAACTTGGCTCCGCGAAGGAGCAAATCCAGGAGACGGATTAAGGACAAGACGTTGCAGGTTTTTTCCGTGCACGGATCCACCGTCCCGCGGGCAGCGCCCAACCCCGCTCCCACCCGCCCCAACCCCGCTCCCACCCGCGGGGCTCTCCCCAGGGAACACCGAGGAGCTGCTGATCCCCCGCCGGGGATTGGGATGGACACGGCGATGCGGGATCAGGCAGAAGATGGGAGAAGAGGCATCAGGTGCCACCAAAATGGGGTGGGGGATAACCCCCAGCCAAAGGGCGGGTCCCATCCCTGCCCCTCGGTGACAGGGCATGTGCCAAGCGGGCACGGCACGGCATGTTGGAGCCGAGTGCTGCAGCAGCTGCCTGCCCGGGACACCTGCAGATCACCTCCTCCCCTGCTCCAGGAGCAGGAGGGGGCACCAGGAAGGGCTCAGATGTCCCGCACACAGCAGGGTGCCGGCCGGTGTGCCTGGAGAAAGTGCCTGTGTAAATCACGGTGTATCCCCCGCCGGGCTGGGCCCCTGCCCTTTTCCGCTCCCCCGGGTGTTTGCGGAGCCGGCCCAGCGTGGGTCTGGCACGGAGAGTGGCTGTGAAGGAGAAAGAGCCCAGAATTGCTCGGCCCACCCCAGAGCTGCCCAGCAGGAGCTGGAGCTGCTGAGACACTCCAGTGCTGCCGCTGGGAAACCTCACGGCCACACAGCACCCCTTGCCCCAAACCTGCCCCCAAACCTGCCCCCCCTGGGCCATTTGGGCGCCCCATCCCTGGAAGTGTTCAAGGCCAGGTTGGATGGGGCTTGGAGCAACCTGGTCTAGTGAAGGTGTCCCCACCCACGGTGGAGGGGTTGGAATGAGATGAGCTTTAAGGTCCCTTCCAACACAAACCATTCCACGATTCCATGATTTTGACCCCGTAACCCTCCCCAGAGCCCACTGGTGGGAAGGCGGGTGCCGGATGACCCCACACCCAGAGTTCTCTGCTGGCCACATCCCCGCTGAGTCCGCGGGGCACAGCCTGGCCCAGCGCCACGTTCCTCCGCCCTGACTCAGCAGGGCCCGGCGGGGCGTCCCGATAAGGAGGTGATAAGAGGCTTCAGCCTCCCTGGTGCTCAAGGACCTTCCCCAGCAGCTCCTACCACGGACAAATCCGGGAAGGAGAGGCCAGGGATGCACCCGGAGCAAGCCGGGCCCCGCTCCAGCATGGGGATGGGGTGTGGGGGTTTGGCACTGGTGGGGCTGAGCGGGGAGGCTCAGGCAGGGAGCAGAAGGCAGAGGCACCCCAGAGCCCCCAGCTGTGCTCCTGCCTGCCCACCCCATCCCTGGGGATCACTGCTCCAGGCAGAGCCATCCTGGAGCCCCCAGCCATGTTCCTGCCTGCCCACCCTGTCCCTGGGGATCACTGCTCCAGGTAGAGCCATCCTGGAGTGCCCAGCCATGTTCCTGCCTGCCCACCCTGTCCCTGGGGATCACTGCTCCAGCTCCTCTGGATCCAAAGACTCTAGGTGCCCACACCACTCCACACATGGCACAAGCACTAAGGCATCTGCTGATGCCAGCCTGGGCCTGATAGACCAGCAATGGGCACAGCAGGGCCAAGTCTATACTTCCAGTCACTAAACAGATGGGAACTGGGGGACACTGGTGCAGTTGCCTGCCATATGCAATCAGCCTCCAGCCCACAATCCGGCAGCACCGAGGGTCTCCCCGGGCGAGATGGGGCTGCCGGCACACCCTGCCCCCAGCCGGCGATCCCGGCTGCGCCCTCCGAAATGCTGAAGCGACACAATGCAAATTCTTTGGCTTTGTGGCCGCCGCGCCGTTGCCATGGAGCCGTCGCAGAGAACAAACACAACTCGCCCCATGTTTTCTCAGCACCTTCCACCCCACGGCCTTCGGCCCCAGCGCCAGCCCTCGATTCCCGGGAATCGCACAGTCCCAACATCCCGCCCCTTTCAGGGCGTCCAAAACGGAGCAGGGCTTCTCCCGGCCAGCCCTGGGGAAGGGGCAGCAGTGGCACGGTCCTGGGTCAGGGACTGGCCAGGGGCACTCAAGGCTTGCAGGGGATGGAGAGGAGATGGAGGTCTGGATGGGAATGCCACATGGAAAAGGTGAGGATATGCCAGGGATGCAGCTACAACAGCCCCTGTCCAGTGGCACTGAGCCCTTCCCACATGGAGACTACAAGAGGATGACTGTGGCAGAGAGGAGCCTGCAGCCAGCCTGTAGGAGAGGTGGACAGTGGAGATCCTGTGGTCCCTGCACGGCCATGGACCCTCCTGCCTCAGTGTCCCCAGATGCCGAGGGGATGCTGTTGGCCCTTTCTCCCTGGGCAGGGTGTCCCCACCCCAGCCTCCACCTCTCTGGGCCAGTTTTGCTCAGCGTGGCACTCCCCAAGCCCGTGTGGAGTTCACTTCAGACCCTGTTTACCCTGGGGACAACTCGGTTCACGCCCCTGGGCGGCTGCTCACTGTAAAGACCGAGGGAAACAGACCGAGGGCAGGAGGGATGGTGGGGCCAGGATCCCGCAGGGATGACAGGGGAAAACCGCCCAGTTACCCCCCCTCGGTCCTGCTAACCCCACTCCTACAACCCCAGACACCCGCCCACATGCCTGTCAAATCTCCTCCTTGACTCAGGCCGAGTTGGGGACACGGGGACAGTTTAACGACACCAGTGGGGGAATCAGAAACCCCAGGATGGGGACGATGTTACTGCCAGAGACCTTCCCCGTTGGCATCACCCTGCTCTGATGGAGGAACCACGGAGGGAGGTCACCGGGACCGGGCACCCCGTGGGGCCGATGGTTCCATACGCGGGTCCAGGCTGGCTGAGACCCTTTTCCCTACTCCTCTTCCCTGCGGAGAAGAGCTCGCCCTGCCCCATGCCTCCTCCTGGGCTTTCCAGCGGCATCCGTGGAGCCAGAGCACAAGGCAGCGGAGCGATTGGTGTGCGGACGGACAGACAGACACGCGCAGCGAGGTGATGAGTATGGGGGGAGCAGCCCGGTGCTCCCTGCAAACACTCCCAGATCCAGCCCGGTGCTCCCCAGGGTGCAGCGGGAGAAACCGAGGCAGGGGATGGGAGCGGGGGCCGGGGAGGAAGGTGACGCCGGCAGCGCTGGGTCCCCGCTGTAACTGCTGGGATCCCACTCGGAAAACAAATCAGTAACTAATTCAGCTGATCCCGTCCTGATAGCGCCGGCGAGCCCACGGCCGGTCCCCGGCGTGTCAGCACAGCCCCTGCCTGCAGCCGGAGGGTCCTCCCCAGCTCCGGCACTGGCGTCAGGGGGTCTGATCCTGCCCCCCCAGCACAGGGAGGGCAGAGCGAAGCCTCCACCCGCAGCCCCCCCAAGTCCTGGCGAGCCCCACATCGAGGCGGCCGAACTTTCCCCAAAGTCACCAAGCCGGGCCCCCCCGCGCCCCCTCCCCTGGCATCCCCACGGCTCCTACCTGCCCTCGGCTTCCCGGCGCGGCCGAAGGGCCAGGAGGAGCCGGGCTTGGCGCCCGCCGGGCTCCTCTTGCGGTGCGCGTTGCCCATGAGGCCGCTCTCGCCTCCACCGCGGGCGGGTGGAGGGGACCGCGGTGCTACATCGCGGAGCCGGGCGGGCTCCGGCGTGGCCCGGGCGGCCCCGGCAGACGACGGCGCTCAGCCGCCGGCTCCCATCCCTCCGGCCCCGGCGGAGCTCAGCGCTCGCAGGCGGCTGTGCCGGAGCCAATGGTACAGGCAGAGAGGAGGGGCCTGCCGGAATCACCCGTCGGATCCCACAGCACCCTCCCAGCCCCATCCCTCCGGCAGGGATGCCTGGGTGATACAGAGAGGCTGAGCGGGCAAAGGGAGAGCCTCCCCCTCCTCCCCGCCCCGAACCTCAAACATCGCTGGGCATCGGGGGAGCCGGGCATGGCACTCGCCTCCAGCCGTGCTCCCACCTCCCTGGAGTTTGCCACGCTCCACCGAGCCGCCAGCACGCCTGGCTGTCCCCGAGCACAGCTCCAACAACAGAGGCTACCACCCCCCACTCGGGGGTTTTGGGGGTCCCACCCCTATGGGGACACCCCAGCCGAGCCGGGCATAGTGTGGCCAAGACTAGAACAGGACTTCCCAGGCTGGGGCACAGCGCCCGAGGACACGGGCTGGGTCCGGCCGCTGCCCAAACTCAGGGCGAGCACCCACATGCCAGCACCCACGCACCCGTCGGTGGGTGTTAACCCCCCACCGCCCTCCCCACGGCCACTCCTGTCTCTGGGGCAAGTCACGAGGAGGTGGCTCACGCTGCCGGCACCTTCCTGTGCCCTCCCCGGGTGCACCTCGGCTTCTCCCCGCTCCAGCCCCCGCTCCAGCAGCGAGACGGTCACGGCTGGCAGGGGACGAGCAGCTCCGTGCACAGGCACTGCTGCTCCAACAGCTGCCCAGGCTGCCCGGACAAGCCCTGCCACGGCCCCTTCCCAAGGGCGTACACCAGCCTGCCCCCTCCGAAGCCCAGCTTTCCCTCCTGATTTTTAATTAGAACATTAAATGCTGCGAGGGCAGGGAGGGGTCAGCCAGCCAGGCAGTGGTGGGCAATTCCCTGCTGGCAATGTTTATGTTCCTTAGGTGATTCATCAAAGGCTGGGATAAATAGGAAGGAGGGTTTTGTGGGAAAGGCACAAAACTGGGGACGTGGTGTGAAAAAAGAAAGGAAAAATTAAAGATCAACCAGCAGCTTTGTCCTGACCTCCCAAGGTGATTGGCACTGAATTAATCTTTGGACCTCAGTCTCCTCCTCCGCAATGGAAATATTGATGGTTCAGCTCCTCACCAGCTTGGTTGGGTGCCCAGGGCACGCTCAGCTGGGCAGGGACAGTCTTGTGCTACAGAGACATGGCTGTACCAGTGTCCCTGTGATTTGCTGCCCTGTCTGCTGCTGGAGCTGTTAAGGAAATGGGGGGATCCAGTAGGAAACTATTCCCTGTGTCCCATTAGTGGCTGTACCCATCCTGGGGCAGCTGGGATTAAAGGTCATGGTCACAAGTGCAACACATCAGAGGTCTCTGCCCAGGGGAAGATGATTTTTCCCTGGGCTGCCGGAGTCAGGTCAGCCAGGGGCATCTCCAGCCTGGGACAACACTTCCTCCCAGTGCCCAGCACCTCCCAGGTATCCCTTGGACATCCATCCCCATGCAGCAGCTCCAAAACAGGATGTGTGGACCCCTCATGCTGCTCAGCCCCCTGCCTGGTGGCACAGGGGGCTCTTCTGCAGCCACATAGAACAACTCTCCCAGTGAAGCACTTTTACTTCTCTCCCTGGAGGAAACAGAGAGCCTGGAGCCTGCGAGTGCCCCAGATACAGGGAGACACTTCCCCCTCCACTCCCAAAACAGGCACTCTCCATGCCAGCACCTGCCAGGCAAGCACAGCCACCACCAGCACCGAAGTGTCACCGCCCCCAGCCACAGCCTGGGATGTGCTGGGGGGGCTCTGAGAGGGAGCTGAGCCCCAGGAACCCAGCAAAGCCCACGTGTGCCAAAAATATCAAGTGGCTTCTCTGAGCTGGAACAACTGTGATGGGGTAATTCACTGCCACGTGGAATCCAGCACCAGCTTCAGCTCCTCCTGGGCCTCATGTTTCAGTCCCTGCTGAATCTGGGGGGGCTGAGAGCAGCATGGGGGCTGCAGCATCCCCACAGACCCCACAGACCCACCCCATCGCACCTCTGGGACACAACCCCCTGTAAAACCTGTGGGCAGGCAGCTGCCTGCTCTCATCCTTCATCCCGGACCTGGTTTGCATCACTGTGCCCAGAAATCCAGCTCAGGGAGCCTGGGAGTGGGAACAACTGAGCACCCCAGTTCCTTGCTCTGTGTTAGAGCCTCAGTAGGGCCCAAAGGGGGAGGGAAGGGTGGGAAGCACTCACAGCTTCCCCAGTACACAATCCCCAGCACACCCAGTTGTGGAGTGAGGGGTGAGAATGGGGAGCTGGGGGCAAGAGACGCTGACTCCAGGCAGAATCTCTTCTCCAGGCCAGAAATCCCCAGTTTTATTCATTGAGAGAACTCTGATAAGAGTTGGAGTGGGAAGGGGGGAGAAGCTGCTCCTGAGATACAGATCTGGTCACACGGTGTGACCGCTCCAAGCACATCTGATCGCTCCAAAGTCACACATTCCCTCAGTCACAACAGCCAGCCGGGGAGTGGGAACCCCTCCGTGCTGGCACGGGGGATGGATTCATTCCCTCCTGGTGTTCTATCCATCCCTCCTGGTGTTTCACCCGTTCCTTCTGGTGTTTTCTAAACCTGACGCCGTCTCCGAGCAAACACAGAGTGGGAGCTGAGCTGCCTGAATGAGAAAGGAATTCAGCCCTTGTTCCCTTCATGGGGAAGTAAAGCTCAGCGAGGCAAAGGTAACAAAAAAACCCCACTTGAGATCCCCAATCATTAACAGAAATACATAACCAGAAGGGTTTCAAATGATTTCCTGCTCAAGCCGGAGTCCAGGCCGGCTCTGCCGATGACAGGTCCGGCTTCAGCCCGCAGAGGTGGAGGGAGCCCAGCTCCCTGCCCTGGGTGAGGTGGATTTTATCCACGCACAGCAGGAGCCACAGGGACCAGCCCAAGGCTCCGGCTCCTGCTTGGCAGGGAAACGCTTTTTCACTTCATCCTTGCCCAGCTCTTCACCTTCCAACGGCTTATGTTCCCATCGCTGCCGGAGTCAAAGTCAATGATGATATTGTCTTATGAAATCAGACCTTCCCTCCACAGAGAAATATGACTCCGCTGAAATAGTTTTATCGGATCTTATGGAACGTTACTCTCAAGAGTAATTCTTCCAGTTGTCTCCAGGTGGAATAGCTGTGGTTGCAGACACACCTCTCTTTGTTCGCCGAGCCGCTCGCCGGTGCCAGGCCAGGCCAGGCCAGGGGATTCCTGCTGCTCACATTTTCTGGAGTGTCACTCTTTGCCTGCTGCAGATTAACAAACTCATTCCCACACGGGCACGGGAACAATCCCGGGGTGCGGGAGGTGCGGGGGCAGCCTCCCTCTCCCCTCTCCTTTGAGCTGAGAAGCTCAGGACTAAACACAAGCCCCGTGTTTACACCAAAGCAAGTGCCACGAGGCAGCAGAACGGAGGAAAGAAGTGTCTGGAGAGATTTCACATCTTGGTTGTTATCAGATCAACACACAGGGACAGCTCAGCCCCAGATTTCCTGGAGGGCTCACGTGCACCCCAACCACCCCGTGGTGTCACCAGCACAGAATCTGAGGCTGGAAAACACCTCCCAGCCCATCGAGTCCAGCCTGTGCCCAATCCCCGCCTTGTCACCCAGCCCAGAGCACTGAGTGTCACATCCAGTCCCTCCTTGGACACCTCCAGGGGTGGGGACTCCACCACCTCCCTGGGCAGCCCCTTCCAATGCTTAACAACCATGAAGAAAGGGAGCACAATCCCCACCTCAGCCCAGTCCCTCCACCCGTTGCTCACCCCGCACACGGCGAAGCCCCGGTTCCAACAAGCACTTGCTGCTGTTACAAAGCAGCTGTGAGCATTGAAAGCTTTATTTTTAACATCACTAGTCCCCCGCCCCAGTCAGGAAATCATTGCTGCTGGACTAAGTTGGCATCAAAAAGGGAAAAAGAAAAAAAAAAAGCCGACCCTAATTTAATATTTCTGGAACATCGATTCCTTCACTTCATCAAGGAATTAAGAGGAATGTTGCAAAAGCCGGATAGAGCAGCGGCCAAAAAACAGATTAAAGCCACGGGCAGGCAGCAGGACCCCAGCACCACCTCATCCTTCATCCCAGACCTGGGTTTACACCTCTGCACCCAGAAATCCAGCTTAGGGAGCACAGGGGGTGGGAATAGCTGAGCAACCCAGTTCCTTTCTCAGTGTTACACCCTCGGTGCAGCCCAGCTGCTCTCTCCACCTCAGTTCCCATCACAGGGGTTAATCACTCCTCTGCCTCCAAAGGTTATTGTGGAAATAAACACAATTGGAATGGCAAGGTGCTGGGATACCATGGGAATGGGGCCACAGAGGTGCTCAGAGCAGGCAGGCTGTGTACAGGTAAAACAGCCCAGGGCTGGTGGTATCCTGGCACCCACCCCACACCCCGGGATGGGGCATTGCAGCTCACAGAGGGAATTATCCTACTATTGCACTGGCATAAAAACGGGCCCTGCTACAGCCAGCAGGGCCCATTCATCCAAACAGGGCAGAGCATTCCAGTCAGGAAGCAGGAGAGGATGCGCTTCCAGCTGGGATGGAGCCATCCCCCGCTCACAGAGCCGCCGGTGTTCCCCCCGGAGAGGCGGCTGACGCTCGCCCATGAGCGGGATTACTGAGCCTTCCCTCCACACAGCTCAGCTCTTTGGGCAGCCAGAGATGGGATCACTGATAGCCAGACCCACGGGACTGAGCCCAAGTGGAAATGCTCTCATCCTCCCGCTGCCGTGATTTCAGTGCTGAGCAATGCCGACCTCCCCGGCACCCAGGTCGGAACGGGCAGATGCCCGGGCTGAGGAACGAGTCCTGATCCAGGTCTCCTGGGACAGATTCCCTCTCTCCCACCTCTGAGCCATCCTGACACCCTGCTCCCCCTCCCCACTGCTGGGATACACTGGGGATGGTCAGACGTGCCCTGTGCCCCCCTCCATGACCAAATCCACCTGTGGGAGTAGCTGGATGATGGAGAACTGGCGGGTCACAGGCCAGATCCAAACCACCCTCCAGCACCACACGGACACAGGGGAAAGCTGAGGGCACCCAGAGCCTGCCAGGCCCTGCTGCAGCTCTCCCTTCTCCCCCTCCCACAGCTCCCGGCTGATGTTTGGAAAAATTCCCAGCTGGTCCTGCTGCAGGAAGGGCTCGTGATGTCGGCGGCGAGGCCGATGCAGCCCCCGGGCAGGTCAGAGCCGCGTGTGGCGCAGCCGGTGCCGCCGGCTCCAGCACTCGGCTCTGCGGCCACATCCGCCCACGGAAAGCACCCGGAGCTGACACTCCTTCCCTCTCCACAGCTCAGCCCAAACCACCCCCCGGGGCCTCCTGACCCCCATCGTGCCGGGAAGCGTTATCCCCCATCTCCCGGGGAAGGACACCGGCAACCCCGGCGCGTGCTGGTGGTGTCCCGAGGACTCTGGCAGCCACAGCAGGGCCGGAGGCACTGGAGCAGGGAGGGGTTCCTGGCATGCTCTCTACGCTGGAATTGCACAGGGAGGGTGATTCAGTCGTGCCTTGCGAGCTGCAACCGCTGCACATCCGCACTGCTTCCCCCGGAACGCCGCGGAGAAAGCGGCGACGAGGGGGAACGTGGCACCTCCCGCCCCATGGGATGCCAAAAGCACAGCCCGGAGGGGAAGGGTCCTGCAGGCTGGGCTGGGGCGCTGCACCAACCCTCCAACACCAACACGGACCGTGGGCACTCAGGGCAGTTCTCCCGGGCACTGAATCACGGATTATCACACGGGGATATCTAATGGAACAACGTGGTGACGGATCCACAGCTGGCACAGCAGGGCGTGCTGAGAGGGACAGCGTGGTGAATGTGCTGCAGGTCCCCGAGCTGCCACCCTGACGGGCAGTGACTTCGCATTTTGAGGATTAGCTGGTGAATGTTACAACTCCAGGGGAAAAAAAAAAAATAAAAAGAAAAAAAAAAAAAGGAAAAATAGGGCTGGCAGAGCTGCTGGGGGCGTTCCTGCACCGCGAACAGGAACATCACATGCTCCGGCACATCTCATTTTTTCTGCTCAGGTTTCAGCGTTGGGCCGTGGCAGTGGCGTCCACACACGGCAGGATCTGATGGACCAGCTCAGGAAAGAGCTCAGCCTCTTCCCAAGACCCTCCTGCCTTTCCACAGCCATTCCTCTCCTATCACAGATCTCCGTGTGCTCCTCCGAGCAGGAAACGTGCCTGCATGCGGTCTTGGATGCCTGGAAATTCACTCCCTGGGGCAAATCGAGGAAGAAAGTCCCAGCTGACAGCATCCTGCTGCCCTTGGGTGCCGCACAAGTGGCCTCTCCCTTGGCAAAAGCACAGAGAAATCCCTGTCAGAGGTGCCTGCAGGGAGGGCAGCGGCAGGACAGGGATGGTGTCCCCGACAGCATGAGGTGGGAGAGTCCGAGTGTTTTTGGGGTGATACCTCCAGTGATTGCAGCCTCCTGGGACACCAGTGCTGCAAACTGAGCGCACTGAGGAGACGAGCATGACCAGACACGCCACCACCCCATTGCTGAGCCCACAGATCCCCCAGAACACGGCCCTGGGGTGGCACAGAGAGGGGCACCTGGAGCACCTTCCACTGCAGGTTTGTCCCGGTCAAGGTGGTGGGGACGTGGCCGGGCTGTGGAGGCAGCACCCACAAATGGGGTGAGGGCCATATCTGGGGCAGGAAGGGCCACACCTGGAGCAGGCAAACACCCTGCCCAGGAGGAGGAGGAGGAGGAGGAGGAGGGGGGGGAAGGAGGAGGCAGCGGCTGGCGTCCCTCCAGATCTCCCTCAGCCCCAGTGACCTTCTGACTCAGCGGAGAGAGAACCTACCCAGTGAACCGGCACCAGCCCTCGGGGCAGGGGTGAGATCACACCAGGGACTGCCGGATCCGGCCTGCTGCCACCACAGCGACGGCCACCGCGGCCAGCACAGCCCCCATGGCCACCAGGGCTACCACCTCCTTCACCCCCTTCAGCCACTTCTGCTGCCACCACGGCCAGCATCTCTGCCCCTCCTTGGCCACCGTTGTGTCCCCTCTTTAGCCATCCCCATGGCCACCACCTCAACTCCTTTTCAGCCACCGCTGTGACTGCTCTTTGGCCACCTCCAGGGCCAGCACCTCAACCCTCCTTGGCTTCTTCCGCTGTAACCCCTTGGCCACCTCCATGGCCACCACCTTCAGCTCTCCCTGGCCACCTCTACATCCAACACTTCTCCTTCACCACTTCCATGGCCACCTCTGTGACTCCTCCTTGGCCACTACCATGACCCCTCAGCCACCACCCAGACCCCTCCCTGCCCACCTCCACGGCCACCACGCTCACCACACTCCTCGCCCACCACCTCGCCCCCTCCTTGGCCACCACTTTGTCCACCTGACACGCCTTGGCCACCACACCCCAACACCTCCTTGCCCACCTCCACAGCCACCACTCACTCAACACTGCCACCACTCCGACAGCACCGTGGCCACCACTGTGACCCCTCCTTAGCCACCATCCTGGCCACCACCTCGACACCTCCTTGCCCACCACCCCGACCCCTCCTCGCCCACCTCCACAGCCACCATCGTGACTCCTCCTTAATCGCCACCGTGGCCACCTCCCCGGCCGCTCCTCACCTGGTCCCTCGGTGCCTCCCGCGGTGCCGCCGTCCTTGGGCTGCCGCCGGCGGCCCCGGAGCCAGCTGAAAGCCCTGCGCAGCGAGTTCGCCCGGGCCTTCTTCCGCCGGGGGGGAGCCCCGGGATCCCCCTTCGCTGCCGCCGCCGCCGCGGAGCCGCCGCCGCCCCGCTCCCGGTCCCGCTCGGCTCCCGCCGCAGGTGCAGCCCCGGCGGACATGGCCGCGGGCAGCGCCCCGCACCGCCCCGCACCGCCGGCAGCCGCTGCCCATAGGGCCGGGCCCGCCCGGCTCGGCTCGGCTCGGCTCCCGCTGCAGCCCCGGCCCCGCTCCGGGCTCCCGCCGAGCGCCCGGCGCCGACGGAAAGTTTCTTACGAGGCGGGGCCGGGCTGCGGGAGCTCCGCCCGCACCGGCCCCCGCCCACACCCCCCCTCCCGCCCGCAGGTGGCCCCGAGGCGGGGGGAGCGGGGACCGTCCCCTCGGTGTCACCGCGGTCCCCTCCCGCGGCTGCCAGGGGTCCCCGGGCAGTGCCGCCCACCCCACAGTGGGTCCCGGCTTTGTCCCCTGGGGACCCGCGCCCCGCGCGGGGGGGCGGTGCGGGGACGGCGGGGGATGATCCCACCCCTCGGGACCCTCCGTTTCTCCTCCCCGAGGTGCTGAGCGTCAGCGGGAGGAAAACAGGGAAATTATATCCGTGAGGGACCGGAGCGAGGAATTCCAGCATCGTCATCCCTGGAGCGGCATCCCGCAGGTTTCCGGGGGGACTGTCCCTGTCGCTGTCCCTGTCCCTGTCCCTGTCCCTGTCCCTGTCCCTGTCCCCGGGAGAGGAGCCGGGGCTGGCAGCCGTGTCCTGCCCTTGCCCTGCCACCCCGCAGCCACCAGCGGTCCCTCACCTGGCGGGCCCGAGGGTGACATTTGCCGTGTCACCGCCAATGGCAGCGCCCAGGGGGACACGGCGCTCCCCGACCTGGGCACACCTGAGGGCACTGACACGCTCCCTGCAGCCCGTGCCATGCTGCTGCTTGTTGCTAATAATAAATCAGCTCCTGAAAATGGAATGACACGGGGCAGGGAGGGAATTCAGCCGCTTGATGTGGCTCTCCCAGCCTCTGCCTGCGGCCGAGAGCACACCAGGAGCTGCCTGGGAATGGCAGAGGCCCTCGGGAAAGATTTCACTGCTTGGTACAAGCTGGCATTGTTCAGGAGCATGACCACACGGATCTGATTTAGATTAGATCTTGGGAATAAATCCTTCCCTGTGAGGGTGGGGAGGCCCTGGCACGGGTTGCCCAGAGAAGCTGTGGCTGCCCCATCCCTGGAAGTGTCCAAGGCCAGGTTGGACAGGGCTTGGAGCAAGGTGGTCTAGTGGAAGGTGTCCCTGCCCAGGGCAGGGGAGTGGAATGGGATGAGCTTCTACTGTAGAATTCCTCTACAGCTCAAATCACTCCACGATTTTGTGATCCAGCTGGGAGGGGACAACGGGATGCACAAGAACGTGGGCCGGAGGTGCAGCACATCCCAGCGGTGAGAGGGTCAGTGACAGGACACGTGGCAAAGCCAAGGGAACCATCCTATCAAGAACCCAGGTGGTTTCTGCTGCATTTCCACGCTCCTGGCTCGGAGCCAAACTCAGGGTTTGGGTCCCTGAGTTTCCTGTTGTGAGAAGCTGCATCGCTGTGTTTCAGCCGCATCCTTCCCGGACGCTCACAAGGGCCTGGCCGTGTGCCCGGAGGAGTTTGCCAGCCACTGGAAATGCCTAGAAGGATTTATAAAGCATCCACAGGCTTCCCAGCCCATTGCTGTCTCCTGTGGGACTCAGGCACCGCCTCCTGTGGGATTCAGGCCCTGGTACCACGTAGCCTGTGGGCTGTGCAGATCTGAGCATCCTGAGCATCCCAGTGGCACCAGGGACCTGGGATGGGGAGGCAGCACCAAATCCAGGGTGATACCTGCAGGAAAGCTGGGGCTCACTGTGCTTTTGTGTCTCTGCCTCCTACTCCCTCCCTTCACCTCCCTGAACCTCAAATCCAGACCTAAATGAGCACTGAGAGAGTCGGGCACCAATTTCTTGGCCTCACCTGCCCCCCCGTGATCCCAGGGGAACAGCTCCTTCCCAGGGTGAGGGCTGAGCACATCACTGCTCCCCAGGGCTTTGTTGACCCACGCTGAGCTGAGCAGTGCTGAGGAGAACCTAATCCCCAATTAGGGCCTTTGTGTTGACTTTCTGCTGCCAGCTCCAACTTCCCAGTCATTATCCTCCCAAAAAAATCCCGTTTTTCATATCTTGCCCCTCCTCGGATGGCAGCAGAACCAGTTTGAAAAATATTTTCACACACAGTTATGGAGCATTGTCCAAATAATCACAGCGAGAGGGAGAGTATCAGTTACCCTCTGGGGAGAGGAAAGTAGAGGAGGAAGGTGAAGAGGAAGGTTGCCTTCATCCTTCCTGCTCTTACAGTCCCAGTCCTAGAGAAGAAGGAAATTCCAGGAGCTTCCTAAAGAACCAGCCCTTCGTACAGGGCCCTGGAAAGCTTCCCCCCCTCTCAGAGAACCCCAGGACCAGCAGTATGTGGGGTACCCAGTTGGGTACAGGATACTGGGGGCTTCATGGGGAGAGCAACTGGCTGGAGCTCAGCTCCTGGGAGATCCAGGCACAGGGGAGGGGAGGCAGAGAGGCTGCCTTGTCCCCAGGAGCCCCCCACGTCTGATCCCTGGGAACTGAGATCTCGAATGTCACCTGAGGGTGATAAAACACGTCAGCTCCTGCTCCGGCATCACGTGTCCCAGCAACCACAGCAGCTCCTCGTGCCAGGGCGGCACGGCCTCGGTGCAGCCGGTGCCCTGGGGTGTGCTCAGCCATCCTCTGCCCCAATTTCCGTTGCCTGGCTGGGACACTGAGCCCTGGCTGCTCCCTCATTACTCATTAACACCTCCATCACACACGGGTAGCCGGGACAAGGTCCTCCCACATCCGCTCCGGGCCCCTTTGAGCCCCGCGGGTGCCGCTTCCCACCCCGCTGCACCCCGTGTGGGAGCTGCTCCCTCCAAATCCCTTCTGCAGGAGCCAGAGCCGGAGCTCCTACTCTCTGTTTCTTGCCCCAGGATATGGAAAAACCCAGCGCGGGCGCTCGGGCGGCAGTGACCCCGCCAGCGATCGTTGGGATGCGGGGACTGGCTGTTGTGATGCTGGAAATCGGTTCAGTTGTAAAAATGGGGGTTTTAAAAGGATGTGCGGGGTGTAAATGTCATGGGAAGAGTGGAGGCAAAGGGCTCCTTGCTGAGGTACCAGGCACAGGGAGATGGGATGAATAAATAGCAGAGATCACTCCCTGCACAAATCCCTCGTGCTGGAAGGGACGGCTCTGTCACAGCCCAGGAGCATCGCTGGTGTCTGTGGTGTCGTGGCCTGGTGGCCACAAGAGGCATCTCCTACTCCTGTGTGAGCATCCTGATCCAAAGGGAAAGACCTGCAGGAATGTCAGCACGGCCTCGCTGCCCAGCGTGCAGGATGTCATGGACACGTCGGGTGATCTGCCCCATAAGTGCCCCACAGGCTGGAACAGGCAGGATGGGGCTGATTGCCAGTGGCAGCCCCAGACCTGGGGTGGGAAATCCCCCCGGGGGTGGCACGGGGGGCACATGGACACAGCAGGGTGCTGGGGGAGCTGCCGTGGGAGCTGCCAGGGACAGGCAGCCTTGAGGCAGATGTTTAATCCCAGTGTCTGGGCTGAGCAGAGATAAAGCCAAAGGGGCACAGTGTGGGACTGGCTGTGCTGGGGGGGATTTTGGTGCTCAGTCCCTGCAGCCAGACCCCCATCTGACCCTGCTCTGCTCCGCTGGCTGGGCCAGAGTATCCCTTGGGAGCAGCCGTGGCAGGAATGGTGCTTTCCTGATCTCACTCGCTGCGGGGAAAGCAGGACCCAGCACCCAGATAAGTGGGAGCCGCTGGCGCCTGTGGCACAGGGACACGGTCTGGCCCTGCTCCCACGGAGCTCCCAAGGTCCCAGTGGAGCAGATGGTGCCTTTGGACTCTCCCTTTCACCCCTGCCTCAGCTGGGCATGTGCCCACACTGCGCTCTTCTTCCTTCTCCTCCTCCTTCTCCTCTTCCTCATCCTCCATCCCTGCTGGGTGACCTCACCTCCCTCTCCAGGATCTCCCTCGAGCCTCCTTGCCTGGGCTGGTGCCCTGGGAATTTTGAGATGGGTCCATGGTGGGTGCATGATGAGCCCCCAGGTGCTCCCAGGACTCGGCAAATGGAGCCAGGGAGAGCCAGGAGTGAGGGCACTGTGCTGGCAGCGCTGCCCGGGATCACTGCTGCCTAATCCCACCGGGATTTGGGCAGGTTGGACACCCCACGGTGCTGCCGGCACTGCCAGAGCCTCTGGCTGGGGAGGCCCCAAAGCTGGGAAACTTCCCTGGTACTTCCAGCCTGTCCCTAAAGATTGTGTAGGGACAGCATGGGGACAGAGCCAGCGCTTGCTGTGGCAGTGCCACGGTGGCAATGCCAAGATGGTGGTGCCAGGGTGGTGACGCCGCAGTGCCAGCTCCGTCCCTGCCCTCGGGGCAGATCTGCCCTTCATGCACGAAGGAAAAATCCACCAGGAAGGGAGACACAGCCCCAGGTCACTGCAGGGCAGGTGAAGTCCCCCCAGCTGCTCTTTGCTCCCCACGACCCCCCTCAGCCACTCGCCGGGGCCGTGTTGGCGGCGCAGCGACCGGATCCGCCGCCGCTTATCCCGGCAGCCGGAACACTCCGTCTCTCAGACTCCCTCAGACTCTCTCCTGCCTTTTGCCTCCCCTCTGGCAGCGCTGATAACTCCCCTCCAGCTCTGTTTACCGGAGCAAAGTCCGCGCTGTTCGGCCGCCCACGGCGTCTCCCCACACGGTCCTGTCCCAGCCCGTGCCCGCGGCCGCCGGGCTCTGCCGAGCGCTTCTGGGTCTGGCCGTGACACCGGAGCCGCCCGTTGCCTGGTTATATCCACAAAACATCCCCGTGCCGGGGCCTGGGCCGGGGTATCCGCTTACGGAGCACAGAACAGCTGAGCCTCTTCACTCCCCACCCTGCCCTTGGCAGCTCATCACACAAACCCCCAGCGCTGCTGCCATCGTCCCCTCCAGCCCCTACAAGGGGTTGTTGGACCCGGCCCACGTGATGTGCAGGTTTTTTTCCCCTTGGCAGTTTGGGCTCTGGATGTATATATTTATACACCCAACTTGTGCGAATTAGCAGCATTCCTCTCCGACTGAGTCAAAAATAGAGGCGCTCCGTGGAAAGAAAAGAGAGAGAGAGAGAGAACGAGAAGGTGCGTCGTGCTGAAAAAAAAAAAAAGCAACGGGGTCCAAAAAAAGAGAGAAAAAAAAAAAAAAAGAACGGCTGAAATCTCCCTTTTCCTTTTAAAGCTCTGTTCCCGAAGGATGGACGGGCGCTGTTATTTTAAACCTGGTTTCGGCAGCCCCCGGCGAGCCACGGGCAAGGTGTTGGTGACGCGGGGACAGGGTGGCACGGGGTGGTGGTGCGGGCTGTGGGGTGTGTTGCTGGGTGATTTTGGGGCACGTAAGCTGGCGACTTCCTGAGAGGCGAGTGCCAACTTCCTGAGTGCGGCAGGAGCGGGCGCGGGCGGAGGTAGGATCGGGGGGCAACGCCGTGAGGGGTGGGTGGGCCAAGTGGTGAGCACGGGCTGAGGCACCCGTGCCAGCTGGGCAATTTGTATCTAAAATGTGTGTTTTATGTGAGTACATGCTGGCGGTGTGAGGGCCAAAGGGTTGGTTTAGGATCCACAGATCGGGGAGGATGGGAGTGGGCGCTGCTGTGGGGATGGTGGGTGGGCAGAGGTGGAAAAACAAGTCAGTGGGAGAAGGGTGAGGGCAGAGTCACTGCTGGATACCCAGGAGTGTGACCGTGGCAGCCATGGGGCTTTGCAGAGTGAAACACCACCTTCTCCATCCCCAAAACAGAGGGAAAAGGGATCGGTTGAGGGCGGAAGGGGAAGCAGAGGCCGCGCTCTGCCATTACCGGGGTGTTTGCAGGGCCAACCTGAGGCATCTCAAGAATCCTGAGATTTTGGTGTTTAAGACACTGGTAATCAATACCGAGGGGATTGTAACACCGTGCTCCCAGCACCCTCACTCACCCGTGTACAGGATGAGGCCCTGGCATTTGCATCCTCTGGCACTTCCCCTTCCATCACAGATGAACCCCCACAGCCCCAGGGGACCCCTCCCGGGCACCCCACTATCCCCATCCCGGCCCACCCCCATCCTGCTCAGGACCCGGGCGGGATGGGGACCTGCAGATCCCAGGAAAGAGCCGCGGGAAGGGGGGGCTTCGAGGCTGCACAAAACAAACCTCCACCATAAATCACGGGTGGGAACAGCCGGAGCGGGTGGGGGGCTGCGGGGACTGCTCCCTAGGGATGGGGGCTGGCTGCAGACAGTCCCTGCGGCTGCCTCTGCCAGGGATGCAGACAGCCTGGCCTTCCCCGCCCTCCTCCTCCTCCTCTTCCTCCTCCTCCCCGGGGCGGAGGAAGGCAGCGCCCGCAGCTGGCACTGCAGGCGGTGGCCGGGCGAAGCGGCTGCTCCGGGGAGTCTGATTTCCAGCCCTGTTTATTAATAACCCCCCCCCGCCCCATGCTAAGCCCATGTGCAGCGCAGAGTCGGAGGCGCTGGGCTCCAGGGGAGGAAGGTAAGAGCCCACCCGGGCTGGGCGGGGAAGGGGCTGATGCCCCCCGGAGGGTCCCGTGGGTGCGGGATCCGGGGTGAGGTTGGGGGCGTGGGGCAGGCGAGGGGGCTGCCAAAGCCTTGGGTGCAGGGCTGGGGTGGGGGGATCTGAGGTTCAGCACTCCGAGACCCTCGAGGGTGACTGGGGTGGTCCCTCTGGGGTACCCAGGAGTTCTGGGGTGCCCCGGGATGAGGGGTGGAGGGTGGGAGCGAGCCCCCACTCCCCGCTGGGAAGGCAGGGCTGTGTCCTCCCCTCCCGCCCTGCCCACTCACAGCAGAGCCGAGAACTTTGAAAAATAAGGGCTGGCACAGAGGAGGGCAAGGAAAAACGAAGCAGAGGAGCCCTTTCCCCACCTTTCCAGGCGCTGCCCCCTCTCCAGCCGCCGGCCTTTGAGTCCGAGGCTGCGATGTGTCATCGGTGCCGAAAACTGCCTTATTAGGAGAGAAAGTATCGGTGAAAATCAGTTCTTTCCTTAAAGCCGTTGCTCCGAGCCGAGGGCTGCCCGCGAGTGCCAGCCTGTGCTCATTCCTTAGGGAATGACTAGACATGAGCTCAGCGGCGTGGCCGAGAGGTGAGAGCATCCTCCCGCCGAACCCACCGGCCCCGGCTCCCGGGAAGCAGCAGGAAAAGCCCCGGCTCGTACCCGGGGGTTGTTTTCTCCATCCTACCCCGAATAACGCCCGGGCGAACGTGAGACCGAGGATTTGGCGGTGGCAGCTGCGGGTACCGTGTCTGGGGACAATGCCGGGATCGGATGACTCTGCAAAGCGGCTCCTGCTGCAGGCGCTGCCGCTCGCCCGGAGCTGTGCGTGCGGGTTTCGCTCCACCTCAGCCACCCGGGAGCCTGCCTGGGCTCCAGCAGCACATTCCCGTGCCGTGAGGTTATGCCACATCGTTAAAATCCCGGGAAGTTTTAAAGGGAGTGCTCACACCGGTCACGCCGGTGCCGCCGGGGAGGTTGGCCGGGACACGGTGGCTGTTCCCATCGGCACCGGAGCAGCTCTTGGGTTTGGGGGCTGGGTTTGCATCCCCCCCGTGGCAGTCAGTCCCTTTAAGAGGGATTTCTTCCCTTGTTCTGGACGGTTTGGGTCCAAGTTGTCACCGGAGCGTTGAGCACAGCCCTGCCCAGCCCGTCCAGCCTGTGGGTGACATGGGATGGTCACGGCTGCAGCACCCCCAGCTCGGCCTGCTCCGGGGGTCTCACAGGGTGGGAGGAAGGGCTGAGACCTGTTACACTCATTACTCTGGTTCACGTCTCCTCTCTCTTCCAGGGACATGATGGCACAGGCTGAGCCCCCTCCAGAGCTGCAGCTGGATGAAGCTGGAGCATCCTCAGCCCCTCAGGGAGCAGCTGCAGGTGCTGCTCCACACGTGGATCATCCACACACCCCGTTAGACCCATCAGGGGGTGTGGGGGTGACATCCCCGCTCAGGGGCAGCCCAGACTCCAGCCAGGAGCTGCAGGCTACCAGCAGGGACACTTCCTTGGAGCTAAACATGCCAGGGACCCAGCTGGACGAGGATGCAGCCGGGGCTGGGATCCCGCTGGATGTGGACGTGGCAGGAGTCCCGCTGGACGTGGATGTGGAAGGAGTGGGGATTCCGCTGGATGTGGGTGGGGCAGCGATCCCGCTGGACGCGGATGCAGGTGGGACAGGAATCCCACTGGACATGGATGCAGATGGAGCAGAGATTCCACTGGATGTGGATGCAGGTGGGACAGGGATCCCAGTGGATGTGGATGCAACAGGGATCCCACAGGACTTGAATGCGGGTGGGGCAGGGATCCCACTGGATGAGGATGCAGATGGAGCAGCAATCCCACTGGACATGGACACAGACAGGGCAGGGATCCCAGACGATGCAGACACAGACAGGGCAGAGGTTCCACTGGACATGGATGCAGAGGGAGCAGGAAGCCCTCTGGATGCAGACGCCACAGAACATCAGTGCCTGACCCTGGAAGAGCTGGGGAACTACTTCCAAGAGTGCATTGAAATCGTGGAGCAGCTGGAGAAGGAGAGAGACAGCCTGATCTCGGAGCTGGCCCAACTCCGGGAGCCGGCGCTGCAGGAGATCCGCCATGCCCACGAGGAGATCCAGGCAGCCTGCAGGCTGCTGGCCAAGGTGGAGCTGGAGAGGGACAACCTGAGGGACGAGATCCGGCAGATCAAGCAGAAGCTGTTCAGGGTGACCAAGGAGTGCGTGGCCTGCCAGTACCAGCTGGAGAGCCGGCGGCACGACCTGTCCCAGCACGCCGCCTACCAGGGCGAGCTGGAGACCCAGGCCGGGCAGCTCTCGGGGGAGCTGTCCCAGCTGAAGGAGACCTGCGAGAAGGAGAAGGAGGCTCTGAGGCAGCGCCTGGAGGCCCCGCCGTGCCGGCAGGACAACCTGTACCTGCAGGAGAGCCGCCGGCTGTCCGCGGAGTTCGAGAGCTTCGTGGCGCAGAGCCGGCGGGGGCTGGAGGAGCACTACGAGCCCCAGCTGCTGCGGCTGCTGGAGCGGCGCGAGGCCGGGGCCAGGGCGCTGCAGGAGATGCAGGGGGAGATCCAGGGCATGAAGGAGGCCCTGAGGCCCCTGCAGGGCGAGGTCAGCCGGCTGAGGCTGCAGAACCGCAGCCTGGAGGAGCAGATCGTCCTCGTCAAGCAGAAGCGGGACGAGGAGGTCGGGCAGTACCGGGTACGTGCCCTGTCAGGCACCCCAAAACCTTCCTCTGGCAGAGCAGGGGTGGTTCTTTGCAGCCAGGGAAACGTGGGTGCTGCAGGTCTTGCACGCAGGGCCAAGGGGAGGAGTGGGGTGCATGAGGAAGGGGAGGATGTGGAATATCTCCTGCTGGTTGGAATCAAAATTATCCCCCACCGGGCTGGCACGAAGCAGCAGCCCCTGGGCATAAGGCAAACCCAGGGATGGGGTGGGGAAGTTCTGGGGCTTTACCCAGCTTGGAAAATAGATTTCTCTTGAATATATTCTCCCTTGGTTTTGGCCTGCCCCTTGGAAATGGCCCCAGCGAGCAGGGATGAGGTGAAGGGTTTGGAGGGTTCCTTCCCAAAGCTGCTGAGCACAGGCACCACACATTTCCCACACAGGGCTGGGCCAAGGCACTTGGAAAAGCCAGTTTTAAATAAGTGTGGTTTTTCTTTAAAACCCAGTCCTGCCGGGGCAGATTCTGCCCTTCCCACTGCCAGGAAGGGTCCCATCTCCCATGCCCACAGCCCATGGGCTGGGCTGCCTCCTGGGAGGGTTATTTCTGGCTGGGCCAGGCCTTTTTCCCCCGGCACTTTGGTCTGAGGGACAAGGCAATTCAATATCTGCAAGAGCACATTTGGCAAAGAGGCTCCACAATTAATCTCCCCCCCTTTCAACACTCTCTGTTCTCGGCTCGCAGGCGCTGCCTCCTCCCAGCCTGGCTCCGAGCACTTTCTGGAACTGATGTTCCCCTTCCATTGCAGCTCCTCCCTGCTGGAATGGGGACCAGGCCACCAGCACCCATGGCAAGGCTTGCCTTGGATTTCAGGGACCACTGTCCCTTGGAGGACAGGGCTTTGGAGCATCCCTGGTGTGCCTCCACATTTTCCTTTTCCCAAATTCCTCATTTATCTCCTTCTGACTCATGGGCTTTTACAGTTCTGGCAGCTTCTCAAAACACACACTGAGGAGTTTAGGGGACAAAACCAAGCAGCTGCGAGAAGCCTAAGGACAAAACACATCCCAAATTCCCACCTTTGTAACAAAGCTTGGTTTGCAGAGGTTTTTAAAGAGGGTGGTTGGGCAGTGTCAGCCTGGCTGTGCACCTTCCTCCTCCAGTTAATCCACTCTTTTCTTTTCCCTCCCCAGGAGCAGGTTGAGGAGCTGGAAGACAGGCTGAAGGAGCTGAAGAACGGGGTCCAGCTCCAGCAGCGCAAGAACCAGGAGCTGGAGGAGCTGAGGACGAGCCTCCACAAGGAGCTCTCCATCTACAAGTGCGTTTGTGTCTCATCCCTGCGGCGCAGAGGGGTTGGGAAGAGGAGGAGGATGGTGGGGAAGAGTCTGGGGACACACAGCTGTGGGACACCACGGGCTTCTGCTCCTGGTTCCTGGGGCCACGGCTGGTGTGTGACCCAGGGGCCTGGTGGGGCAGCACAGCAGGAATTCCAGCCCCTTTGCCAAACAGCAAATAGGGATTTGCTGGAAATTCCTGCACGCAGAGGAGTGGAGTTGCTTCCCAAGAAGCAGGTGTGGCAACTTAAGTGGTGGTTTCCTCAGGAATATGTGGAAAGGAGCTGAGGTTTAGGTTTGGGAAGGTGATGTGAATGCTCTCCAATGGGAGAGAACTGTCCTCTGCTCATAAAACTCTATGGCTGGGATTTTCCAAAGCTCCAGAAAAAACCCTGGAGTTTGTGGACTGTTTTACTCACCAAGCCTGGAGCTGTTCTGTTACTCCAGTCCCAGCTGTGCACACTCTTAACCATTTTCCGTGACCTCACTGCTCCTTTAGCATTCCTTTTTCCCCTTCTCCCTCCAAACCTCCTCACAGGATATCCCCTGCCCCAAATAGCTTTTATCCAGGTAAGACTTCAGCACGGCAAGCACAGGGAAGAGATCTCTCAGCCTGTGTTCTCACCAGATGTATTCAGATCCCACCACCACCCTGTGTCTGCCCTGTGGGGTTCTCCTAAATCACAGACCAACATTTAATCCCGTGGACTCTCTTTTAACTCCTGGGATCTACAAACTGCCCTTCCTGGAAGGGACAGCACCCGAGGCTTCTCCGGTGTCAGGACACCTTTAATGAGGTCTCACATTGGCTCCAGGGAGCTCAGAGTTAAGTGCAGCTCCGAGCTGCCTCTTCCTGTAGCTCACACCAGAAATGACATTCCCATCTGTCAAATCCTGTTTGCCAAAGGGCTCTGGAAGGGCTGGGCCAGGCCCACACCCCCCAAAACCACGCACTCACCGAGCCTCCTGAAGTGCTTCCCAATTTCTTTTCTTCCATACTGTAAAAAGAATGCTTTCCAAAAATAGCACCCTTTTTTCCTCCAGCCAGAATATTTATGTAAATATTCCATAGCCTAAGTTTCCTTTCTCCCTTTACAGGAGCTGCCTGGAAATCTATGGACACCTTTGCAAATCGGAGGAAAAGGCAGACCAGGACTGTTAGAACTATGGAATTTTCCTCTTTGCAGCAAAAACAATGGACAGAGGATCTACAAGGGATGTCTCCTCGTGCTGCTTATCCTGCCTGAAGCACAGCTGCTGCCTGGAGTCAGGAATACCAGACAGTCCTTTCCCTGGGTGTGTTTCTCCAGGTGCTGCTGCTGCTGCTGCTGCTCATGTAGTAAAACTGCTTTTCCACAGAGGAGCAGAGCAAACAATCCTTGCACTGAACAATGGACACGGATGAGGAATAACAGATTTATGTTTTGCTGTGTTTGGGAAAACGTATCTTGCCTTGTCCCATAGATGGATTGTTTAAACCTGCACTGAAAGTTCTGGGGGGGTGGGGGTGTTGACTTTTAAAAGTTTACATGCAAAAGAAGCTTCATCCTTTGAACAGGATTTTCTTTTGTATTTCAAGGGTCTCTGCTGTACTGGGATGTGCCCCACAGAAACGAGGTGGTGGGTAAGAGGTTTTCACTTTATATCAAGTCTCACACTGAAAATAAAGGTCAGAGTTTAAGGAGCCTTTTCATTCCCAAAGCTGCGCCTCCAAATCCCGAGTCTGTGTGTCCAACCTGGGTGTTTGTACCAGACTATTCATGCTGCAGATTAACAAAAACAGCTCTGTGGCAGGGGCTGAAGGCAGAGCCAGAAGGCAGACAGGCTTGAGGGGGAAGGAACAGCTCAGAGCTTTTGTGGCTGCTTGGGGATTTTAAGTGCTCATTGACTCGTTCCACAAAGAAAACAGCAAAAAAAAAAAATCTATCCCAGCACCCAGTCTCATGGGATACACAGAGGTGGAGACCACACCCTTCCTACCCCTGCTCCCTGAACAGGTCAACCTTACCCTGACAGAGCAGAAAAGGCAGGAAGAAAAGAGCACAGAACTCCCCAAAACTCCACGGCCTTTACGTAGAAAAACTTTATTCCAACTGAAGGACTTACACGCAATTAGTCATGAGGAGATGGAGAGTAACAGGCTGCTGGTGGCACGGGACACCCGAGTGGAAGACGTGCAGGAACCAGTGGTCAAGGACTAACTCCTAAAAAAAGCAGTTCATCCACATTGAATCTGCTCCACACCAGCTGCCAACGCTGCTCAGGGCACCGGGCAGGGCCGTCCGCTGGCACAAACATACACCTTTTACAACTTGGGGGTCCCAAGTCTTAAAAACCATTTCACAGAAAGGAAAGAAACATCATGTGAAAAAACACAGCTCGAGAAACACACAATAGAGCAAAAAAAAAAAACCATGGGGGAGGTGTGTGTGTGAAGGATGCTCTGCAGGAATAGCTAAAGAATCCGAACCGCTGTGGGCCAGCAGGTGGGAGAGAAGGGAGAGGGAGGGAGGAATGAAAAGCTCAGAATTGCCAGGAGAGACAAGAAAAAAAAAAGAAAAAAAAAAACCCAGAGAAATTTCAGTTCGAGTCAGAACTTGCAAGTGTGTTTTGCATCTGCAAAGGCAGAAAAATCCACAAGGTACAGATAACTAAAGGAATTCCAAGGCCTCTGAGTTGCACTGAGGAGGCCAGGACCTTCCACACCATTTCTGAGCTGCCAGTGGATTAACACTTGTATCATCCCTATTGGCTCAAGCCCACTGGGCAGCTCTGCCAATTCAACTTTTGTTTAAATTAGGAAAAAGCCCGTGGCTGGAGCAAGGAAAGAAACCAAACCCAAGCTTGCTGTGTGATGAAAGGCAGCCAAAAGGGGACAGCCAGCCTGACACAAGAGGTTGCTGCAGGAATTCTCATCGAGGGGCTACAGCACAGACCTGGCTGAGGGGGCTGAGCCCTTTTTTGGGGGCTGGGTACTCGCTGTCTGGGTGAAAAAGCCTGTGATGGGATCTACAGGTGGATGGCTGAACACAAAGCCTACGTGTGTCTCAAAACCAGTGTTAAGTCGATATCGGGGTTGAGAGGGAAGAGAAGGAAAAAAAAAAAGACTAAAAAGAGGAAAAGGTTGTCATCTAGGATCCTTGACCTTCTGGATCCACGCTTCCTTCGGGATCTTCATCGTTATAGATGTTCTCAGCCTGCAAGACAGGGGTGGAGGGATTGAGGAAGCACTTCCCACTGCTCTGGACAGGATTCCACCCCCTCAAAAAGCTCTGGCAGCTTTTAATCTGCAGATATGTATCACCCAAGATCATTTAACACCAAAGCAGCAACACAAATAACCTTTTCCATAAGAGCCACATCTTCAAAACATTTCCCAAGTTTCCCCTAAATTGTTTTAGCTTAGGAGTCTGCCTTGTCAAAGCAGAGGCCACTGCAAGGCTTACTTCAGTCAACACTGGTTTGTATGTATTTAGTAGATCCTCTACTTAGCTGCACCTTCCAAAAGAACTACATGGAAAGCTGCCAGGAACAAAATCTACAGGTAAATAAAAAAAAAAAAAATAGGATTATGGTCTTCTCAAAGGTCAAGATTGTTTTCCAAAACTTTCAACAGCTGGGAATGCAGGAGCAGCAAACTATTCCCATTCTCCATCCTCAGGAGGGCATTTGTATCATTTACAAAGATTTTATTCCTCAGGACAGTAACTAACAGAAACCTCAGTTTCATTGTTGGTTCTCACACACTGTTTTCCTTCAAGCATAGAAGGGAAAAATTTTCTTCTGCACCAGCACTTCCTTATTTTATTTATTTTTTTTAAATAAAAAACAGCTTCTGAGTATTTGGAAACCATTGTTCTGACCAAAGCTAAAGGGGGTTTCACTGTCCCTTTGAGATTTCAGCAATGCTACAAAATGAGCAACTCTGAGAGCTGCAAATAAAAGCAGGAATTCTGAAATCCAGGCATTTCAACACCATCTCTCACCTGCCACTTCCTGCACTCTCCCAAGCAACTCACCATTTGCCAGACTTGCATGATATTGTCTTCTGATACAGAACAAATGACCCAGGGCTCGTTGGGATTCCAGGAGAAATCAGATATCTTTGCAGTATGACCACCATGAATAAACTAGGATTGGGGAATCAAAAAGGGAAGTGGTTACAAATCTATCCTTGGACAAGTGAGCAACTGGTCCAAGTAATTAATGAGCTTGAAATGACTCACCAACAGCTCTGGGGGCCCATCCTCAGCATCTTCAGGGGATTGCTCTTCTCCAATTTTACTGCAAAAAAAAAAAGGAGAAAAAAAGAAAAGGTGGGGGTTGGTTTGTTTTTTAAGGTGTGATGCAATTAATGAACAACATTTTGTGGGGACAATGTGAGTAATTTGGGATTTACCTCAAGTCCCAGACATTTAGCCTGCGGTCCGTGCCACTGGAGGCCAGTATAGTTTCATTATGGGGAGACCACTGAACCTGCAGACAAGGATGAATTTGGAAATTAAGTTTTAAGAAGCTGTAACGTGACACTGACAACAAACACCACTTCATTTTCTGTCCTGAAAGCTCTGTGAGAATTCAAACTGACAATAACCCGGAATAAAAATACCCCCAACTGAGAACCCTGAGCACAGGAGGCAGTTTGTGAACATCCACACACCAAAAAGGTGCCACCTGGAACCTTTCTTCCAACAAAGCCCACGTGTTCCCAAGTGCAAACAGCTCCCAAGGGTATTGGCTGCTCCTTATCTCAGGAAGGATTATTGCACAAGGCTAACCCAGGGATTCCTTCAGCAGTAGGTGCAGTTCTCACATGAAAACAAATCACTGTAAGTTGAGCTTAGCTGCCCAAAAGCTCACATTTACCACTCCTGCTGGAGATAAAGCTCTCCAAAAACACACCACCTAACAGGATCAGAGGATTAGGAAAGAACTCAGAATTCTGCACTTCAGGATTCCGTGTGTAGTTTTATTTAGACATAACTACGAGCTGAACTAATAATCCTCCCACCAAAAAGAAATCTCTGCATATTTTCCCCTCTGATTAAGGCACGAGCTGGAGATGGAAATATTGTATCTGCTAAGCACGTGCCACCCATGATGTGAACATTCTATATTTACACCAGTAAAATTAGCAGTTGTTTGTTGTCAGAGGATGTTTTGGTGATCCTGTTAAGGGGAAGCAGTTAAACCTTCCTCCAGGAGCAGGCTGAGGAGATGGAAACACTGCAGCCATTTCACTGGGGCCTCCTGCTTCAGTCTGCTGCCATGAATAATTTAATGGACCCTGCACTGCTACCATTTCATCCTTCTGCTGTGGTTAAAGCTCCAGAGCATTTCTGTTTCGAGTCTGGCCTCCTGGACACTCTTATCTGTACTGGAGCTCTGCAGCCC
Organism: Manacus candei; assembly: GCF_025592945.1. NCBI lineage: Eukaryota > Metazoa > Chordata > Aves > Passeriformes > Pipridae > Manacus > Manacus candei. The sequence continues at coordinate 334,435 of NW_026138118.1, read as the reverse complement.
CACAACAATCACCCAGAAAATGATAAGCAGAGGAGAGAAAAGAATGAGTTTTAAAGGGAAAGTATCTCTAATAAAAAGATAGTAGGAAAGACTATTTTTCCAAGTCTATGCGCATAAAAGATAAAGACATTTTGTTATACCTGAAATATTTCATCTTTATGTGATTCAAAGGAGTGCAGCTTCAGTTTTAGGTTCCTCAAGTCCCACAGAGCTACAGTCTGTGAAAAAAATACAAAACCACATTTTGTTGAAGTAACCAACGTGTACATCCACACTTACACATCAGAAACAGGACAAGGATGTTCCAAGCTCGAGGTGGATGTACCTTATCAGCTGATCCTGTGGCCAGGATGAACTCACTGTAAGGGTTGAAGGAAAGGCAGTTGACTTCAGCTGTGTGAGCATCCACGGAATGACTGGGTTTGGAGGTGTTGTTTGACCGAGTGTCCCAGCTGGGAATGAAAAAACACAGAATTGAAACAAAGGTTCCTGTCCCCTTTCACCAAGGGACTAAGCAGCAAATGGGAAAGCACTTGGGTTGTGAAGAGGTTCCCCCACTTACATCATGAGCTTCTGATCGTCAGCAACGGATCCAAAAAGGGATTCATGGAGCAGGTGCCAAGATACATCTTCCACCACTGCTGTGTGGCCTGTGAAGATGGTCTTTGCATCCACCACTTTGCCTTCTTTGGGAACAGCACTGATATCCCACAAGCAGATGGTCTTTGAAACAACAGAAAACTCAAAAAGTTACTTCTCCAGACAGACGACCCTTCACCTCCTCCCCCTCAAACCCAGAACATTCCTGACCTTCCCAGGGCACACAAAGTGCAGGTTGGACCTCAGCTCTATTTGAAGTACTCACATGATCATCAGAGGCACTGAGCAAGTGCCCACTGAGGTTTGGGTTCCAGGACAGCCCATAACCCTCCTTCTGGTGCCCACGAAGACGCAGGTCAGGGTTACACTCTCCAGAAGGATCTGTAACGAGGCAGTGCAAGAACTCCAGTGCCTGGTACCACTTCCAGCACATCCTGGAATATCTGCATTAAGTTTTACTGTGCTTTACTAAACTTTGCTGTGCCTTTTTCAGTAGCCCAGGAGCCACCTCTCCATGCTTTGGCCTGAGTCACCTGGTCCAGCTGGATGGAGGAAGAGCAGCTCATCTGTCACTGCTCCAAAAACTCCTCCTAAACTGCTGGTGGGATATTTTTCTTTCCCTCATCATCTGTAACTGCACTTTTAAAGTAACAAAGGCACTTCTGATCCTCCCCACAAGTGGCAAAACTATTTACTCTATACTATCTTGATGAGTTTATAGGTTAACATCTTTACAGGATATCAAGGGGAACAGCTCAGCTACCCACCAAATAAATCACAGCTTCCAAAACAACCCAAACACCACCACACACAGTGAGGTGACAAAATAACTAGCAAAACACAAGGTTTATCTTTCCATGGATACATTTGGAAGCTTCATACAAAATAACCTTACACTAAACCCCCACTTCGCCCTAAAACCCCAAATGACAGGCAATCCAGGCAACTTTTTAAGCTCTTTTTCACCACATCAAGCTTTCCTTCGGGAAGGGTTGGCTGGTATGTGAGAACAAAGCAGCACCCACCTGGTTTGGAAGGGTGTTTGGTGTAATCAAAGACCAGGACATCACTGGATGGAGTCTTGGTGGCAATGATACAGGGGTTCTGTGGCATGTAACGGGCTCTGTTCACTTCTCCCTCGTGGTTTATCTTGATTTCAATCTCAATTTTCCCACTGACTGACCCAAAGCCTCCAAACTCTAGAAATAAGAATTTAGGAGTTGTGAATAAGAAGTTTCAGATCAAGACACAAGGATTCAGACTCAACTACTGCTGCCAAGCTCTTACTGCAAAATAGGCAAGTTCTGGTAAAATCAAGTTGCAATTGGGTCTGAAATACAACCTGCTAAAGCTCCCTTATCTTTATACTTAAAAGTCACAGTAACTTAGTATTTCACAAAATTGCACAGCACAATTCTGGCCAAAAAGAGGGGTTTGGGTTTGTTTTTAAATCGGAGTATGTATTTTTGAGAAATACTAAAATAGAATAGAAACTAAGTATTTATGAGACAATATTGTGCTCATGAATAACTCTTAAGAGGCCCAAAGATCAAAATACTCATTGCACAATCCAGACTTCCTGTAAAAAGAAGGGCAAACATTGGATCATTTAAGGACTTTCACCAGGTGGAAAGACTGATTCAGTCAAGTAAACATGAGAAATGTCTAACTTGTGGCAGTGCTGACACCCACAAAGGTTACAGGAAACATCCAATTCAAGCCTGATATACTGCATAAAACACAACAGAAACCAATTTCTACAATAAAACAGGGGCTGGCACAGCTATCAAGCTGTAAAAGAATATAAGAATATTCTTCTACACGAGTGACTTTCTCACTGGGAGAGTTTATGTAGTGCAAAAGTGACAGTAAAAACACCAATAAGCTGCACTGCATGGAATTCAATGTCAATTCCTGATGAGAAATAGGGAGGGGTGAGGTTTCCCACAGACCAAAATGCTTTTGCAATAAGCCCCCAACCTTCTGCTTTCATCATTAGATTCTTAAGACATCACATACATTCAAAAACCAGAGTGTTTATCCACAAAGGGGCATATTTGTCACTTAATCTCCCCATTAAGGGGGTAACACAGAAATAAATGGTTCAGTTGAGAAGTAGAAGTGAACCTTGCTGCCTGAACGTTGAGAGAAGACATATTTTCTATTGGGAAAGGGAAGGAAAATATGGTTAAACCCCACTCCTTTGGGCCCTTACCTCCTTTCTCACTGTCATAGTGTGAGGCATCAAACTGGGCATCGTCGTTGGGCAGCTGCACACTGGCTATGACCAGGTGATTCTGCTCATCTGAGGTGTGGGTGCCCAGGACTAACCTGTGGATACTGAAATCTTTGCCTTCAGGTCTGTGAGGGGAGAGGAACAAAGCAGGGGTCACAAACACTGGGCTGATTACAACATTTATTCTGCTTTAACTAGAAAACAAAAGGATTCATTTACCTTGTGACATCAGGAAGCCACTGAGCAGTCAAGCTGGGCCACTCCAGGGCGTGGGTCATCACCAAATCATACAAGAAGGGGGTGTTCTTTTTCCATATTTTATACTCCTCGTTGATCACACGTTCTTCCACCGCATCATCAAAGGCTGCTGAAGTGGGTTTTTAAAAAAATACACACAATTAATTAACCTGTATTTAAAGACACACATCACCGTGAGCAGGCAATGGATTAGAGCCAACTACATCACACCCTGGTTTGCTGTTGGATGCTCCACTGGTTCTTAGGTAATTAAAAATACCCTGTTGCACACGCTAATCCTTTTATTCTGGATATATGGCTCGGAATTAATATTAACTATGTCAAATTTCATCCCTGCTTGGAGCAACCTGGGCTAGTGGGAGGTGTCCCTGCCCATGGCAGGGGGTGGGACTGGATGGGCTTTAAGTTCCCTTCCAACCCAAACCATTCTGTGGTGGTTCAATGATGATCACGTTGTCAGCAGGAGCACAATAAAATTTTAACACTTAGCGCACAGGGCACCACGGAGGCAAAACCCAGACGTGTAACAACGTTTAAAAGCAGGACACCCACCAACCGCTGTTAAACAGGCCCGTCTGGGCGCAGCCTTGAACTAGCAGTTCCCAAAAATCCAGTTTTCCAAGGCTCCTTCTGCTGCCTGGTTGTTCTCACACGTTTTTCTCATCCCATCTGCCACCAGCCTCCGCCGCGGGAGGAGGAGAACGGGGGCGGGCAGACCGGGGGGGGTTCACCCGCGGAACGGGGACACCCCCGCGGAACCGGAGCAGCCCCACAGAACCGGGGCTGTCCCGTGGAAACGGGAGCACTACCGCGGAAACGGGGGGAACCCCCACGGAACGGGGGCGGGCCCGTGGAACCGGGGCTGTGCCACGAAACGGGAGCAGCCTCACGGTACCGGGGCTCTCCCCCAGGGAACGGGGGTTCGCCCCCGTGCAACGGGAGCTTATCCACGGAACCGGGAGCAGCCCTGTGGAACCGCGGGACACCCCTGCGGAACGGGGGCATTCCAAAGGAAAGGGGAGGGCGGCCCCGCTGAACCGGAGCTCCCGTACGGAACCGGGGCACCCCCGCGTGGCGCGGCAGCGGCCGGTGACACCTTTGTCCGCACCACCGCGTCCTGCCCGCACCCCTCGCACGGCACGGCCCTTCCCCGCTCCCCTCACCCCACCGAAGGGGGCCTCACAACCCCGCTGCCGGGGGCTCACGGAGGGTCCCGGTGGAACCCCCCGGCCGGTGCCGCGGGGAGTTGGCGGCGGCCATGACGGTGGGGGGGGGGGCTCGAGCGCCCCCTGGCGGCGCCGCCCCCGCTCCTCTCACGCCGCGAGGAGGAAAGGCGAGGGGAGGGGGGGGGACATCCCCGCGCCTCACGGCGGAGGCCGCGCCGCCCATACGGGAGCCTTTACCTTCCTTGTCCGCCATGGCGGGGCGCGGGGCTGAGGCGCGGGTGGGCGAGGCGGTCGCTGCGCTGGGCGCTCGGAGCCCTCACGGCCGCGGCTCCGTCCCTATTGTTTCCTGCCCCCGCTGCGCGCGGCTCCCCCGGGCGCCGCGCGCACCCCTTCGCGCGCCAACGCCGCCCAATCAGCGCCCGCCGCCGCCGCGCCGCGGCCAATCGCCGAAGGCGCGGGAGGGGGCGGGGCGGGGACGCGAGCGCGCGCCGCGGTCACGTGGCAGCGCTCCCTGCCCTCAGCGGGAGCCGCCATCTTCCCACCCCCCAACCCCCGCTCGCGGTCTTAAAGGGGCCGCGACCCCCGCGCTGAGGGGGCGGCGGGTTTGGGGTTTGTTCCCGGTTCCCGATCCCGGTTCCCGATCCCGGTTCCCGATCCCGGTTCCCGAGTGGAAAGAACCGTGACTGCGGTTCCCTCCGGTCACCACAGAGCGTGTAGGAGCGGGATTGGACCCGACCGGTGCGTGTGTGGGCCGAGGCGCGGCCCGCCCTCCCTCCGCACAGGGCTGCCCCTGACGCCTTCGAGTATCCTCGGCTTGTTATTAATTATCTATAATCATTAATTATCTATAACCACTAATTATCTATAGGCATTAATTTCTTCCTTTCCCCCCCCACAATTCGGTGAGGCGGTGAGCTTTACAGGCGTAATATTTGCTGGTTCTGGTCGGCTGCTGAGGGTAACGTGGGGTCTCCCCATCCACAGCCAACAGCAAAAATCGCACAGCAAATATCAAATATCGAATCAGTATCTGGGTTTATTTCCCCAGAGGAGCCCTGGCTTCTCAGTTTCAGGCTTCTCATTGCAACATACCTAAAAATTGAAGTCGGAAATGCTGTATCTTGGTTCTAAGCCTGGGAATAAGAACTAGCTCCTGTTTAAAAGTAGCCTGGCTGTTACAGGATATCTGTAAATCTATAATTTGCGTTGTTTGGGGAAGTGTTGGGCTCCTCTGTGGGTAAATCTTAAAATGCACCCAAAAAAAAAAAGAAAAAGAAAAAGAAATAGTGACAGTGGTTGTTATGTCTGGAAATCTGGGGAGGAAAATTAATTGCCTTGGAGTTAATCAGGTTCCTTAGTTTGAGTCTGGTGGACCTGCTAAGGTCAACTCTGAGAATTAGGCTTTTAAATGGGGGTTTGGTGCAGTTGTTTGGGTTTTTTCGGGTTTTTTTTTATTAAAAAGAACTGGAAGAAAATGGAATGCAGGAAAACCTCTGCATTTGTGTGATGGCCAGATTTGCCAAGAATTCGCTTCTGGGGCTGAAGGTTTCGATCTAATCCTTGTCCTAAGAGAAAACTAGACTTTTTTTCCCCTGTTAAGTCATGTCTGGGGGTTTTTTGGAGGCAGTGGTATTGCAGATGGCTGTGTGATGCACAGTGGGCTGAGCTGTAAAATTCAGGAGCGGTCACCTGAAGTATGAAAGTTTAATTCACTTTACAGCTGTATTTTATTATCTGTGGACAGATGGAATGCTCAGCGCATTCACAGCAAGGAGGGAGAAACAAGATTATGCCCAGGAAAGCCCAAAGTCCACAATTTCCACAAGGAATGTCATCCCTTGGCTCCCGTGGCCGAACACACTCGTGGGGCGAGTGCTGTGGGGTTGAACTCCCACCTTCTCCCACCTCCCAGCTGGGACAGAAACAACTGAAATTCCGTGTGTTGAGGACTCCTTTGGAATAGCTGAGCCTGTGGCTGAGTGTTCCCGAGGTGCTCTCAGGGGAGAGAGGCTGAACTGAGAGGAATTCTCCCTGTTCCCCACAGCGTCAGCAGGTTGAGTCACTCCAGGACGTGGCCATGTTTTCCACCCCCAGGAAGTGAGGGAGAGTTGGATCCCACGGCCATGGCAGCAGATGAGAGGGATTACAACCTGACAGAGGAGCAGAAGGCTGTCAAGGCCAAATACCCTCCACTCTGTAAGAAATATGAATGTGAGTATTTACAATAATAAAAATTCGCTGCATATTTTGTATGTTTTATTATATATTTTATAAGTTTTGTATTTTATAATTTTATTACACATTTTATATATTTTATCTATTAGTTTATATATTTTATCTATTAGATATATTTTACATATTTTCAAAATAATTATATATATTTAAAATAATGACTTCCTGATCCAGTGTGTGTGTGTCACTGCAATCATGAGGGCACAGAAAATAGCAGGACACAGAGAGAAAGATCTCCAATTTCCTTTGTCACAGACAAATGCTTTTCTTGCTTTGGGTGCTAAAAAAATCATGGTAAAAATAAATTACTGAAGTGTCACCTTGAAAACTTTCCCTGGGTGTCATTGCCTCCAAAAAGCCCTTGACATGACTTATAGGGGATTTTTCTTTAGGGGAAAAAAAAGCCTAGCTTTCTCTTAGGACAAAGATTAGACTGAAACCTTCAGTCCTGGAAGCTCATGTGTGGCAGATCTGGCTGTCACACAAGTGCCAAGGTTGTCCTGTGTCCCTTTGCTTGCTGATTCTTTTAATAAAACAAACAAAAACCCCTAAAGAACTGTATCAAACATTTATCTCAGACCTGATCTCAGTAGTTGCAAATGTTCCTTCATAAATCCACCAGACACAAACCCAAGAATTCCAAGCCATTTCTTAGCAAGGCAGGACATTTTTCTACCTCTCTCATACAGGAAGAGACGTTCAAGAGTGTGTTGGTCTTCTCTGTGGTGTTTTTACTCCTACATACTCTACTTAAAGATCATTATCTCTCCTTTCCCCACCCCTGGAATGGCTTCTAAGAGGATGTCAAGTGAGTGGGTGGCAGCCCAAGGGCCAACTTCAGGCAGGAGACCATTCCCTGTGTGTTTTCCATGTCTGTCTGGAGGGACTGTGCCTATTCCTCTGGTAGAATTTATATTTTTAGGAGGTGTTCAGATCTTTCTTTGATAGCAGAGCAGAGATACTGTGACATACTACAGTAGTCACACAGTTTCCATAACTGGGAGAGGTTTTATCTTTCTTTTTACATGCACTGGAATTTGTTTGCTTTAGAGACTGTTGTTGAGAATCCATTAACAGTGTGTGAACTCTCTGAACAGCATCAGGACAATCTTTTAGCTGAAGTGATCGTGGTGTGGCATTTATTTTGCATCCCAAATTAGTTCTGTTTCTGCCAAAATTTTGGGGTCATTTTGCATTTCTCTCATTCCTCTGAATAAATATAAATGTAAATCTCAATACATGGTAATCATGCTTTATTAGTAAAGTTTGCTTTCTGTTTTATACTACCCACTATGTTTTAAATTCTTCTCTTTGCCTAATGGGTGGTTTTGGGTGTGGACAGGTGTATTTCCTCACTGAGCTGGAAATATTTGCAAATCTCATCCTCTGCATGAATAATTCTCAGTCCTGCAGACTTCAGCATAAACTCTTCAGTCCTGGTTAAAGTTTCCTTTTTATTGCAGTTAACTTGTAGAAGCCTGTTGGGTTACAACAGCTAAACCCTGCACACAGAGCTGGACACAGGGCACTCACACAATCACATTAAACAGGGTTTTTTTTATGCTTGGCAGAAATAATCCAAAATTCCCCCTGTGCTGAGTTTCTCTAATATACTGCAGAGTTAGATTTGTCATGTCTGAGGATAAGTGCAAAAAGTTCTTGTTAGAGAATCAGATATCGATGTTATATTTTATATAATCCCTGTTTTTTAAATAATTTTGGTGGCATCATGGCTTTTCTCTTTTTCCTTCCCCTCAGATCTGGATCACACAGCAGATGTGCAGTAAGTGTTGGGCAGCTGGGATTTCTCACTGTGATAAACTCATTATTTCTTGCACTGCTGTAAGTCTGGAGTAACTGCCAAAGACTGCTTGTAGATGTAACACCTGGTGGAACTATGAAATGTCACTCACTGGGTGTTTTGGGGGTAAATTTTGCCTCTGCTTTTAGGAGAACACAGAATCATGTTCAGTTCCTTTTCTAATATTCCAGCAGTGCTTCTGACCAAGCCTCTGTGTTATTTGGAAATGTCTTTTGAAATCTCGTTTTCACCTCTTTTAAACCAAATTTCTTCTGCCCAGTTTGCTTGTGCAGCCATCAATTAGCCATATCAAGGAAGAATTTCCTTGGTGGCTGTAAAACATTTATTTTCCATATTCTAAGAAGCTCTTCTCACAAACCCTTCTCTTTCTGGAAAGCAAGTTGGTTTTTTTTTGTTTGTTTGTTCATTCAGCTCCTCTGCATGAATTCTCCCATTCTCATTGTTCTGGTTGCTCCCCTGCAGGTTGCTTTGGGGTTATTTCTCTTTGTCCCATGTCCTTTTAGGCTCCATGCCTGGGGAGACACGTTGGAAGAGGCATTTGAGCAGTGTGTCATGGCCATGTTTGGCTACATGACGGACACAGAGACCGTGGAACCCGTGGATACAGTAGAGGTGGAGGCAGAAGGTGAGGCTGTGTTGGCTTTTCATGGGGGGAGTTATGAAACCTGAGGGGAAAAAGGTACCAAAAATCTGAATCTTTGCATGGGGTGGCACTGCACTTAATTAAAATATAATTAAACATCACTAACTTTAGTCTTCTAATAAGCTGAATCATCTGATGGATGTCCTCTTAAAAAGTGTTTGGATGTTCTTGCTGAGGCAACAACTGACATCTCTGCTTCAACCACGCAGGGCACGACATGTTGTCTCTCCTCTTCCACCTCCTGGATGAGTGGCTGTATAAATTCAGTGCCAATGAGTTCTTTGTACCCAGGGTAAGTGTCCTGGTTTGATCCTTTTCCATCTGTAGGACAAGGCTGTTCCCTGATAATACCAGCTCTGAAAGAAATGGTGTTTTAGGAAAAAAAAAAAGGAACATGACAAATACAAGGCCAGGCTGGACAGGGCTTGGAGCAACCTGGGCTAGTGGAAGGTGTCCCTGCCCAAGGCAGGGGGTGGGACTGGATGAGCTTTAAGGTCCCTTCCAACCCAAACTGCTCCACAATTCTCTATTTCAGCACAACATGTGGGGAACTGGAACTCCCAGGGCAGAAAAACTCAAGAAATCATTAAGCTTTGTTACCACAAACACCAATTATTAGCTGATGTTACACCTTCTGCTGCCTTGGTGTTCCAAGTAGCAGTGTGTGTCAGGTTCTCTGGTTTTACATTCCACCTAAACAGTGAAATATGAGCCTTACAAGTGGGGCTTGCTGACATTTTCTGCCTGAAGGTGGGAGATGTGACTGAAATATTTCTCCTCTCCCTTTTTCTGCAGGAGGTGAAAGTGCTTCACATCGACCGAATGCACTTCAAAATCAGATCAATTGGGTGAGCTTAAGCCATCATCTAAAAAGTGGAGGATGGACTTTTTTTCTTTTTTTTTTTCCTGCTTTTGAGGCTCTAAATGAAAATCTCACTGCTCTATACCCATCAGTGAAACTAATTATCACATTTGGTAAACACTACCAAAGTTCCAACCTCCCTTCTTTTTGCTTTTAAAGGTGGGGAGAAGAATTCTCTTTAGGCAAACACCCACAGGTATGCAGTGGTTCCTCTGTCCATCTTTTCCATTTAGGAGGGGGAGGTGTGGTGTCTTTTAAATCAGAATCCTCCAAGGATCCAAGTACAAACATGACTGGGTGGAATCACAGGCACTAAACTTTTGTTGTTTGGTTTTTTTTGTGAATGTGTTCCTTAAACTGTTGACCTGAGCCTGACTTCTCCTCAGCACTAGCAAAACTCAACAGTTGGCTTTGCTTTTGTGATGCTGATAACACAGAAAACCAACCATTATTCAGAATGTGCACGTGGGTTTGGGTTTCACACTATTGGCACAGCCTTTGGCTTAGTCAGTTTTTGCTTCTTTCTTCTTTTTTCCCCCCTAAAGAACTGCCAGAAGCAAATCCTGATCTCCTGCCAGCTCTTTAGCTGTGTCAGTTTTAGCACAGCACGTGGGGATGGTCTGTCAGAGGCAAGAGGAGGGATTTGTGGCATTAAGAGGCAGTAAAATAAGAGAAGAGCTCCTTTTTTTTTTTAACAGCATGGCATTTTTCTTACTAGTCAGTTTTTTGGGGGAGAAGATCTATGAAACTGGATAGCATTTGAGGGAAGTGGTAAGAACTGTGTGTTAGGAACTGTGACAAAGGAGATCATTTAGAAAATCCCTGGGTTTGTGTCTCTTTTCCAGGGCACAGAGGTCAAAGCCATCACTTACTCAGCGATGCAGATCTGTGAGGATGAAAAGCCAGAAGTCTTTGTCATCATTGATATTTAAAGCAAGAAAAGTGTGGCCAAGTGGATATTACGGGCTGGCAAAAGTCCCCTAAAACTGTAATCCCCGTGAAAGTAACCAAGGAATTGGGCAGTTAAAATCATAAATTGAAGGCAGTAACTGCAGGGAATGTCAGCCAGTGTTTTCATGTGAAGATGGTGAGACAGAAAATAAAAAGAACTAGTTGGGATTTTGGGGGATGTTGAGAAGAAGAGATCTGTAGGAGTTGGAAATCTCCCAGGAATGCTGGTAGTCAGCTTTTAAGGCTGGTACATATGTATGAAATACAGAAATTAGTGGAGGTCCTAACTAAAATGCTGCCTTTTTGTAGGGTGGCAGGAGAAAATGTTCATCTACGTGATGTCCTTTGCAGATTTCACTGTTCTAATTCTGAGCTGACATCCCTCCTTCATCTTATACAAATCCCAAATAGCTGCAGTGGCTCAGATTTAATGTGGAAAAAAATCTGACTGTTGAAAAGACACCTAAAAAAAAAAAATTAAACCAATTAAAAAAACCAAACCACCACACCTTTAAAAGTACTCAAAACCAAAAGTCGTGCCAGCAGGTGGTGCTGAATTGCTGTAAATAAATCTCCACCTGAAATCCTAAAGCATGTGACCACGTACCTGGAATCCTCATATCACCTCTGATCCCCCTGAAAAGTTGGCAGCTCTGCCAGGAGCTGCACCAGGTTGGAAAGGGGTGCCCCAGGCTCTCTGCAGCTTCACTCCCAACTGTGTCTTGTGAAAAAGGATTCTCTTTATAAAAGCAGATGGTTTGGATCACCCTTTAGAAAGGACAAGGAAGACAGTCCTTTAATGTCAAAGGATTATGGGCTTCACTGAATCAAAATTAATCAAGGATAATGGAAAGTGTGTTTTGTCTTAAATCACAGGTTGGCAAAGGTGTGTTACCTGCCATTGCTATTTAAATGTGGGGAGCACAGCCCTGACCTGTTATTGTGAATGTCTCACGTGCCTCAGCTCTGGAGGTAATGTCTTCCCTTGCAAAGTCAGCTTAAATAGATCTGGTTTTATTTCCATATAAAGACTGAGGGATAAAAACCCCTCTTGTTTTTTAAGCCTGCCGAAATAAAGCTCGGACTGAAAGGATCCGTGGATTTGTGTGTGATTTCTGGCCAGCCAGTCCAGACACTTGTACTTTGCTCCCTGCTGAGGTGAGTGGACTCTTTTCTGAGGGCATCAGTGGGGCTGTGGGGAGGTGGGTGAGGGGCTGAGGGCAGCGCTGGGGCAGCCTTGCCTTTTGTCCAGCTCTCTAAAAGGCGAGGAAAAAAAATTAACAGGGTTAAATTTTAACTCTGGAGACCAATGCTGAGATGCCCCGTGTGTCTCTGGCTGCAGCAAGTGAAGTGCTCTGCTTTTTCAAGTGCTGGCAGGAACTTGCTAGAAAAACATTTGGAATGAACTAAGTAAGTGTTACTCATCTGTTTCTTTTTCAGTATTTATTAAGTGCTTGCTGTAAAACAGGCCTCAAATCCGCCCTGTTCCATTTGCAGGGGCAGGTTTTAGCTCACAGTGTTGTTCTCCCAGGGCTTTACAGGAGCCCCATGCCTTGGTTGCAGCCTCTCACCGAGCTGGGGACCCACTGAGACAATTAACTGGGTAATTAAAAAACATGCTCAGACTGCAACCCCTTCTGGGGGTACCAAAGGATGCTGTTCATGGAGGAAGGTTAGATGAGTTTAAGGGCAGAGTGGTGAAGTACTTGGAAAAGACCTGCATTGGTGGTTCCTAAAGGTACAAATCCCAAGGCAGGGAAAACCCTTAAACTGAAAAAGGCTGGAGTTTGGGAGAGTTGAGGAATTGTTATGCAGGCTCACCCCATTCTCCTGGTTTAATGGCAACTCTTGGAGAACCTGGATGTGAATCAATAGGCCTGTTCTCAGATTCCCTGCAGGGAATTTTCACTTGCTTGGCAGTAACCTCAGGCTACAGATGCTGCTACCAGGAAAGGAAAACACGGCACCAGGCGAGACATGAGACCAAACAGTGGCTCTTTATCAACAGTACCCACTGGGAGTGCCATTCTCTGCTCCCAGGCAGAATGTTTGTACTGTACACTCCCCCTGAGATGTATTTTTTCTAATCATTTCACCACTGAGCATTTTCAGTTTCTCTACCAAGTGCAGGTTCTCTGATCCAAATGACTGGGGGGGAAAAAACACCATTGGTAAAAAAGCTGAGGAGGCTCCAGAATTACAAAGGTTGCTTTGCCTCTGAGGGATTTTGTCCTTAGAAACAAATGTTTTTTATGCTGTCAAGCATCCTAAATTTGTATGAGCAGGAAAACCTTTCTTGAAATAGCTCCGTGATCTAAGCCACAACTGTCCCACTGAAATTAAACTTGGCATCTTTATTCCTAGAATAAGATAGAACAGGAGTTTAAGGAAATCTTGCACCAGTCCTGAAAAAAAAAATAATTAAGGAAAAAACCTGACAAGTGTACTTCCAGTGATTGCACTTTTATTTCCTTGGAACCACGTTGGTGTATCTTTCTATAAAATTCACAGTACAAAAGAGGCAAAGTCATACTACCCAAGTGCACTACATATGCTCTGGTCACTACTCTACTCTGGCTGTGGGAATTCTTTAATCATGCTTTTCTCAACTCTAAGAAGCAGTTAAGTTCACTCAAAAAAAAAAAAAAAAACAACAAAAAGAACCCCAAAAAACCAAAGATCTGGTCAATAAGTTCTTCAGTAGGAAGAATTCCACTTGTTTCCTTTGCTCCTTTCTTAGGAAGTTTTTGAAGTGTATGTACAATTTAATTACAATGCCAGTAAGACTTTCTCAAAGCAAGTTTGCAGTCTTTGCTTTGTAAAAAATCTGTATCATACAGAACCTCTGTAGAACTGTAGGTTGGTTCCCACTTTCACTGTGAGCAAGAGCTCTGGGCAAGTCCTTGATGAAATATAAACCAATTCTTCTAAATAGTTTCCAGATAATAAGTGAGGAGATGAACTGTGATGATCCTTCTGGGTCCCTTCCAACTCAGGATATCTTATGATTCTCAGTACTTTCTGGATGATATTTAGAAGCAGTTACACTGTTCCATGTCTGCAAGTACAAAACAACTTTGTTTTAGCCCAAATTTTGCTTCTCAAAATAGAATTTCAGCAACACTTCATTTCAATTCAAGTAGCAAACCAGCATTTAGTTGGTAGGACACGAGCAATTTAACCTCAAATACAACAAGTAACAAGTACACAAATATCTACCTAAGATTTGGTTTCACCTTTTCCTCTACCTCATCTGGAACATCATCATTAGTGTGTCGGACAACCAAATTATACGGCTCCTCCTCCGCTGTCTCTTCATCTGATTTCTGCTCCTCCTCCTCCTCCTCCTCCTCCAGAGCCCATTTGGGGCGTTTGTTCCCCGCGGAGGAGGAGACAAGGGAATGTCCTGCATCGAAATCCTCGGGGGTGCTGCTGTCGAAACTGGCCTCTGCCAAGCACTTGTGGCACAGTCTGTAGCGCCGCGTCCCTTGCTGGACCACGCAGCCCGTCAGCTCCGTGACTTGCCGCTTGCACTTCCTGCAGATCAGTTTGCCCGCCTGGTGGATCTGGAGAGGGATCCGGAAAAAAAAAAAGGACATTTTAACAAAATTTTAAACACGATCTGCCAAGTTAAATGATGAATAATTAAGGTGGACGACGCGCAGCTGCGAGGAAGCTTTCGGGGTGCCGGCGCTGGAAAGGCCCGGACGGCTCGTACCGGCGGCCCCTCCGTGGGTTTATCTCCTGGGATGTGTCCCAGCGGGAAGGCCGGACCGTACCGTTTGGAAGTGGTTGCGCAGGTGCTCCAGGCGGGTGAACCTCTTCCCGCAGGCCTCGCAGGGGTACGGCCGCTCCCCGGTGTGGCACCGCAGGTGCCGCTTCAGGTCCGCGCGGCGCTTGACGGTGTGAGTGCAGAACGGGCACTTGAACCTCATGCGGGGCAGGTCACCTGCCAGGAGGGGCACAGGGGAGGGCTGTCAGCTCGGAAAGGGGCAGTTCCTGCTCCGGCAGCAAATAGGGAAAACCCCCAAATATTTTATATAAACGTATTATGTGTTGTCAGAGTCATTAACTCGGTTGGTTGGTTGGAACTATTAGCAGTGCTAATAGTGCCAAGGCTGTGGGTTTGATCCCCACATGGACCACTGATGATCCTTGTGGGTCCCTTCCCACTCAGAATATTATGTGACATTATGTAATATAGTGCCATGGTCTAGCAACTGCAGCCGTAGTGGAACAAGAGTTGGACTTGATGATCTCAGAGGTCCCTTCCAACCCAGCTGATTCTATGATTCTATAATATGTAAGATGTAAAATAGAATATATAATATATGAAATACAATCCACAAATATGTAAAATATGGGCTTTGGGGGTATATACACATGTGTATACACGTGTATGCACATCTATAAAATGTATTTCATCTACAAAATGCATTTCATCTAAAAAATGCATTTCATCTAAAAATGCATTTAATCTCTAAAATTTATTTAATCTGTAAAATTTATTTCATCTATAAAATGTATTTCATCTCTAAAATTTATTTCATCTCTAAAATTTATTTCATCTCTAAAATGTATTTCATCTCTAAAATTTATTTCATCTCTAAAATTTATTTCATCTCTAAAATGTATTTCATCTCTAAAATGTATTTCATCTCTAAAATGTATTTCATCTCTAAAATGTATTTCTTCTATAAAATGTATTTCATCTATAAAATATATGAAATAGATAAAATACACGAAATAGATAAAATACCTGAAATATATAAAATATATTTAATATGCAAAATATATCTGTCCCCCCCCCCAAGCCCGTACTTCTCACTGAGCCTGTTAAATGGCCATTTTAAAGTGTTTTTTCTTTCTTACTGGGGGTATTTTTTAGACATACAGATGATCATAAATATGTAGCTATTATATATATTTGTACTGTCTGAACCATTAGCTTTTCCATCAGCTAATGGTTCATAGCTTTGACGTTTATAATCTCTGTTTAATATATCAGGGTGCCCAAAGTCTTCAGAATATGCCATTACAATATGAATAATATGTTCATTCCCAAAAGAATATACATGAGAATAGACCTGTCACCTTTATCCCACCCTCTCAGGCAGATGCTGACAGTCCATCAGGAGCTCGGATGCTTTATGTTTGTGGCCAAACAGCCACAAAGTTTGGGCTGGTTGGACCCCAAGGGAAATGCAACCTCCCAGCAGTGCCAGGACCTCTCACGTGAAGGAATTGAGTTGGATTGGGGTAGAACTATTAGTGCCAGGTTTGGGGATCTACAAGAGAAATTCAGTCCCTCATGTCCCCAGGTCAATTACAGCTCTTGAGGCTTCATTAAATTCCACTTGGGCCCGAATAATCAGGCATGTTTTGTTTTAACTTTACCTGGGTAACGCTCTCCCATCCCACTTCCCATGCCCTGTCCTGGCTGCAAAGTCATTTCTGAGCAGATAAATTCACCTCTAAGTCTAGGCACTATTTTGGTTTCCATGCAGCCCTACAAACTCTCTCCAAAACAATCACCTGAATCCTCCTAGATAAAGCCAAACTTTTCCAAACCGTTCCTCTTTTTTTTTTTTTACCTTCGTTCCAACTACTCATTACACCCAAAATCGTGGGCATCGAGGTGTACAGTTCTTCTGCCTTTAACTCCACGACCTCGGGAGTTCTGGAAAGTTCTTGTTCTAGCTGAGTGACAGACCATCTCTTGGGCACCGCCTCCGAGCCGCGGTGACACCCGTAATCATCTCGACCCACGTCGTTCTCTGCATCAAACTCGGCCTCCTCCCCAACCCTGGAGACGGGGCTGGAATCCGAGGCGCCGGCTCTGTCCGGTTTGCCCTGTCCCAAATCCCGGCTCTGGGACAGGCCCAGGTGCTTCCGGCGCTTCCTGCCCGAGCCCTGTTTTCTGCCTCTTTTCGACAGCTGGGTCTCTGCCCGCTGCAGAATCACCTGCGAGGACAGGTAGCTGCCGTAGCTGCTCCAGGAGTTTTCGTTCACGCCGGGCTTTTCATCCGGGACGGAGTAGGAACGCCGGGGGTTGCTCTTTGCTTTCCTCCTGGAGCGATAAAGGGCAGGACGGGCAGGCTCAGTGCTCGTGCTTTTGGCCGAGAGGCTGAGGTAATGGTCCTTCTCCTTTTCATTAATATCCAGGGAGGACTTGATGAAGGTCTTGCAGACATTGAGAATATCTGTCATCTGCAGGTAGCTGGCAGCTGACATCACCTCGATCACATTCTGACCGGTTAAAGACAATATCCCTGAATATACAAAGTCCAGGATAACCATGAAAGTCTCTGGAGAGAAGACCTCGAATGTAGCTATTGTTGGCTGGCTCGTCTCCTTCGAGCTCTGTGAAAGGAGCATTTTGAAGTAGCCGCTGCTGGCAAACAGCACATTGCGATGGGCTTTGAAGACCTTTCCCTCCACCAGGATGTTGCAGTCGCAGAACAAGTCCTGCTTCCGCTGTTCGTTCAGCTGCTCCAGGAGGTGAGACTGGTGAGAAGAAATCTCCATCCCAGGCAGGGAGCAAGAGGAGGGTTTGCTGTAAAGGAAAAAAAAAAACATCGTCGTGACAATCTGCATCAGCGTTGCTGAACCCCTTATCTAAAGAGACGAGCTCCAATTCAAAAAACGTTATCGCATTCCCAGCGTATCTCCCGAGCCCCTGCGGCTGCTACGGGAACACGAGAGAAGAAACTTAACAACTCCAGAAGAGGCGGAAAGACGCGCCAGCGGGGATTACATAGTATCCCGAAAGAACGAAGATCGCATCCGCCAAGGCGTTAATGGTTCTCGGACCCAGCCAGAGCGCTCGGCCCTCCCGCCGCGGGCAGAGCCGCGGCTGACGCGGGTGCGCACCGGGGGCCGCTCTGGGTGGCGGCGGTGGCGGCCTCCGTCCCTCGGAGCCGTTCCCTCTGTCCCCGGGACGCCCGAGCGCTCCCCATCCCCATCCCCATCCCCCGGGGCCGGGCGCGCCGCCCGCAAGCCTCCCTCGGCGGGCTTTGCCGCTCCCTCGGTGCCGCCGCCGCGCGATGCCCGCGGTGTTCCCGGTATTCCCGGTGTTCCCGGTGTTCCCGCTCCCGGGGGCCGCGTGCCCGGCGCTCCCGCTCCCCCCCGCCCGCCCCGCGCAGAGCCCTTTGTTGCCGCGCCCGGGGCTGCAAATGGCGCCCGGCGGGGGGACGCGGCAGCCCCGGCGGGCACCGAGCGGCTCCGTCCGGAGCCGCTCGGTGCCCGCCGGGGCTGCCGCGTCCCCCCCCCTCCCCGACCCGCCGCCGCTCCGGTGCTGCCGCCGCCGCTCCCGCCCCAAAGCCCGCTCCTTCCCACGGGTGTGCGCCGCCGGGCCGGGGGACCGAGCGGGCGGGTTTCGTGAGGGGGGAACCCCCCCCCGGCCCCGCCTCAGGGGCTCGCCGTGCCTTGCAGGCGACGCCGCCGCCGCCGCCGCCTCCTCTTCTCCCGCAGCCCCCGCGCCCCGCCAGCCCGAGCAAAGGGGAGAAGAAACAAAAGGTATTTGCTGACGTGGGCGTTGGACACGGACGCCCGAGGGCTGGGGACACACAATTAAAGGGGCAACGCACCCCGTTGGAAGCCGCAGACCCGGAGCCCGGCCCGGCCACGGCGCCCCGGGAGCACCCGCGGGATGCTCCGCAGGCCCTCCCGCACACCCGGGTTTGGGAAAGCCCGGCCCGGGATAGCTCTGGGTGTGTGTGTGGGTGTGTGTGTGTGTGTAGCTTTGAAGGCGCCGCCCGAGTGGGAAGCCTCCGTAGCCCCGCGGTGTGGGATTTGTCACCTCGGCTCGATATCGCGGCGTTTTTGTAACGGAATTTTTTCCGTGCTCAAAGCACTGCGGGCGGGGGGGAGCAGTACACGGATGGCCCTGCTTTCCGTCCCGTGTGGAAGGCGGAATCAGGATGCCAAACTCAGGATGCCTGTTAGAGGATGAGACTCTTTCAGTCTTATTCCTCGAGATCATCGAATCATTTTGAGAGGGAACCTCCGCAGTCATGGGTGCAGTTCCCTCCTCAGAGCAGGCTGGGAGGACACGGTAAAAACCAGTTCCTATTTGCACAGTCAAGTGTCAGAGAGAACTTCAGTAGTGTTTAATTTAGTCCAACAGCTAAGCCAAGGCAGGGGAAGCTCTTTCCAGCCACTCCTCCCAGTTTTTTCACAAAACCTCTTGTCCTGTGTTCCTGCTGTGTTTAAAATTCTCAATGCACCCAATAAGCCGCCTCTCTGCATTTCACGAGTTAAACAGGATGAAAGGTTACACCAGCTCCCAACATGGAAGGGTTTTAAGTTAAACAGTATAGAAAATATTTAACTAAATGCTATTATAAGATTTTCTTAGTAGCTTATCGAGTTATACCCATCACTCAACAGACATAACATTGGTACAGATTTGGACCTAATGAAAAAAGTCTGGAGGCAAGGACTGGAGGATTATAAGATCCTTTTCTGCAAAACTCAACCCTTTGGGGCAGAATTAGAGAATTTTTTCTTCTATTTCATTCTTACATGTGTTGCCTCCAACCAACAATAATTAAAATATAAGAAAGGTAGATACTGGTGTGCTAATGGGGTAACTCTGGCAGTGACCAGATGCTTCAGGGAAGAAATGTATATTCCATCATTTTATATCCAACAGAGATTTTTTTTTCCTCCCAAAGTTATCACTGAAACATTTGAGAGGCACTCCAAAATCCTGGAGGATGGAGCATTCCTGGAAGGATACCTGCAGCAGTCAGTGTCAGTCCTCTCTGAGAGCTCTGCGGGCTTAGAGGTATTTTTAAAGATTATTTTAATCTCAATTCTTTAGAACTGGAATAGAATATAAATCAAAAGGTTGGAAAGGGAGATTAATTCTGAGGCTGGGTTGGTTTTTTTTGGAGTCTGCCTTTTTTTTCTAATTAACTGGGGGAGCAAGGGGACCCAACAGTTGAACCTTTAGGGTAAGGACAAGTGACATTTTTTTGGATAGTAAATACAGATGTTCAGGTAATTTAATGGAAAACAAAAAGATGGGAGATGATGTGAAAGAACTGATCAAGCATCACACAAGTCATAGGTTTATGTGGCAGGGAGAATTCTGTAAGAAATACCTGGAAAAGGGGCAAAGAGAATTTTTTAATTCAGCATTTCAGCCTTTGAAAGGATGGCAAGATATTGCCAGAAAACAGGGACAGTTAGAGGTGAGACACTAATCAGAGGATGAGGATTACTTTTTTCTTCACTCTTGACTGTGGTTTGTGAACACAACAATAAACACAAGCCAAGCAAAAATAATCACAAGTTTGGGTTAGAAAAGACCTTTAAGATCAAGTCCAGCACTAAACCTTGTGCCTAAGAGACATGAAGGTGAAAGAAATGCAAGGAAAAAAATTAAAGTCAGTGGGAACATCCCTATATGGTCTTTACTTTCCTCCTTGAGAAGAAGGAAAATGAAAGGAAGGAAAAAAGGAAATTCTGCTGCTGAGTGGTACATGATCCTCACAGGGATATGAAGAAGACAATCAAGCAATGGCAGGAGGCAAAAATAAAACAAATACTTTCATTTCGAGAAAAACAAGGAAAACGTGGGACTGGTTATGTAAAATGAAGGACGTAGAAAACAGAAGGCACTTAACATTTATCTCGTCTTGCAATACAAAAATAAGGAAACAACCACCAAAATTAAGGCAACAAATGCAAAAATGGTAACTTTTAAAAAATATAAAACGTAATTGACCTGTGGGAATCGCAGTCTTGAGCTAAAACTCCAAGCTTAATAAGATACTTTAAAAATGACTACAGATACCTAGTTATGCTACTGAGAATAACATCCACATATAAAACCAGTAAAAGCCCTTGTTTGCCCGGAAAATCAACAATTTATCTGCCTGTGTGTAAAAATGAATTTGTCTTCCTGTGGATAGACTGTTCCACTTGCCCATTCAGAGCCACTTCAGGTCTTGCTCTGAAGCATCTGGTCCTCAGTCTTCTTAGATTTATGGTATCTAATTAAATTGAGTATTGATCCAAAAATCCCTCTGCTTCTAAAAACACCCCCACTATCAAGAAACACTTAATAGTCTGACCTTTACAGTTGGCAGTTAAGATTTCAGGCCTAGAGAGACACTTTATTTTCCCCTCCCCTTAATCCATCCCAAACACACACAGACTAAGCCCAGTCACTTTTTATCCTGGGGACAGCAGGCACTGATACCTGGAATTTATTGTCACACTGTTTAAACATCTTGGAATTTGATCCAAGTCGCTCCATACTCTTTGACATATTTTCTTGTTCTCTGATTTAGTTCAGGTTGCTCGGGAATATTTCTGAGTTGTTTGATAACAGGCATTTCAGGAGTGGAAAAAAAAAAAAAAGCTCCAAGAAAATTAAATGTCTGTTTTCACACCGAGTCCATTTCTGGGCTGCTGACCAAGTGTCAAATAAAATCGAGGCCAGTGTAAGTCTTGTTTGTAAAGATGTTCTCATGGTGGTCATCAGAAAGTTTTGTAACTTCTCCCCTCCAAGTCCTAAGCCAGTGATGGTGATTTTTGTAGGACTGATAAAAAAAACCATTTCTTGTTTCCTTGGGACATCCAAGCAGGATGATTTCCATCAGCCTGGAATGTCTGAGGGGAGGGTGCTTAGTGCTTACACTGAGCACTAAGGAAGCACTTGAGTTATCATTTAAGAGACCTTGGTCACCTGCAGCCTGGAATGATGGTACTAAAACAAAAAATCTCTGGTCATGATGATACTAATAAGGTTATACAGTTTTTACATGAATAAAAATAAAATAGTGATTTTTTTCAGCTGTCCCTGGGAAAGATTATATAGTGTATATATATATATATACATATGGGATTGTTCTGTAATAAACCCCGGGGTTCAGCCAAACATGCTTACAAAGCTGTAAAAAAAGAAACAAATTGGAGTTTTCTAAGTCTTACAGCCATTGAGTCCCATGATCTCGGGATGAAGAACTGGAATAACACTCAGGTCTGTCCAAAAAATGCAGAGTAGCAGCACCCTGGGAGCATCTTCTGCTCCTCCCTCGTTTACAGTGCTGGGTAAGATAAACTCACTAAGCAACACAACAAAGTGGCTTATTTTGTTAGAGAAGTCAAATTTCTTCATCATTCCCGACCTCCCGTAGCCTAATTGTAGGTGAAATTACACAAATATGATGCCTGGAACTTCCAGCACATCTTGTTCTCATGTTGTACAGGCTGGAGAAGGCTCACAGGATGGAATATCCTGAGTTGGAAAGGACCCACAAGGATCAGCCAAGTCCAGCTCCTGGCCCTGCACAGGACAACCCCAACAACCCCACCCTGTCTGGCACTTTTGAGAGGTTTTTAACAAAAGAGAGTATTTTATTAGTGTTTATTTAAAAAGCCCAGTCTGAGAGCCCAATTTTGAGAACGAAACATCTACTGGCATCAATTAACGATCCATATTTATAATTAATTTGTCTCTGATGTGTTGACTAGGACTAGCATTCATGTGCTTATTTTCTGGTAAAGAAACAGGTCTTGAGCGAGTGATCTGCTAAAGATTTGCCTTATTCTAATAAATTTTACAGGAGTCCTTTTCCAGACAAAAGTGCCAAAACATTTTACATGCTCTTTCTTAATTAGCTGCCTTTTTCCTTATGAAGAATGACATGGAATTTCATGGAAGATTCTCTTCCCTTCTGAATACTGAAGGGAGGTTGTCTGGTTTGGGGGGGGGGTCTTTACACTTTGTTTATCACCCCATGACATAAACCCCACGTCCCTACAAGTGTAAAAAGTGGGCAATTCGCAACACTCTGTGACTGTTTTTAAACATTGAGACCTCACTCCCTTGAAAAAAGGCTTTGAGCCGTGCCCCACCGTCTGCTATAAACAGTTATCCATGGAATACTGCAGTTTCCTCCTTCATCCACTACTTAAGGATGGATTCTTTCTCACGAAGCAAAGTATTGAAGGTTCTGAGAACAAACCAGACCGGACTCAGCAGCGCGTCCATAAATACATGCAAGCCTGGACCTGTTCAACCACATGTCTCTGTAGGATTAACAACAGCTGGTGGAGGGTGTGTGTGGTCAGTACATTCTCCCTCTTCCACGGGATTCCCGGTTCTCCTCTGGCAGCTACCTAATGTTTGGTTTCACGTCCTTCTCGTCCGCCTCGTCCTCGCTGTCGTCGACTTGCTGGATGACCAGGTCGGTCGACCCGTCCTCCACTATCTCCACGTCAGACCTGTTGTCTTCGCCGTAGTGCCACCTGGAATCCTTGTCCCCGTCCTGTGGGAATTCCAGGGGTGCCTCAGCCTCCAAGTCAATGCGGATACTGTCTATGCCGGCCTCGGCCAGGCACTCGTTGCACAGTCTGTACCGGCGCGTCCCCTCCTGCACCACCTGCCCCGTCAGCTCCGTCACGTGCCGCTTGCACTTCCTGCAGATGGGCTTGCAGGCCTGGTGGATCTGGGAAAAGCAACACGGATAGTTTGGATACAACATCCACAAAAAAAAAGCAGGGTGGGAGTAGCGTCAAAATAGCGGCGTTAACTCGCTTTGAGGGACATCAAACATTAAACTGCCCCATCCCCGGCACTGTAGCTGCCCACTGAAGCTCCTTTACAGCACCTCTGCAAACCACCAAGAGATTCCTCCCCCCCCTTTCCTACAAATTAGGCTTCAAACTGCCTGCAGCAAAACCAAATTAATTTTCTATTACCTCTTTCTTTTACGGGAGTCGGTTCTATCAACCAGATACGCTCACACTGTGTTTAATTAGGCAGGGTTTGCACATTAAACAAAAATCAGGCAGTTCTTAAGAGTACATACTGTTCGAAAATGGCTGCTGAGGTGATCCAGCCTGCTAAACCTCTTCCCACAGGCCTCACAGGGGTACGGGCGCTCTCCTGTGTGGCAGCGAAGGTGACGCTTCAGGTCGGCTTTTCTTTTCACCACGTGGCTGCAGAAGGGGCACTTGAACCTCATCCTGGCCAGGTCGTCTGTCAGGAGATAAATTAAAACCCCAAAAATGAAGTCATAATGTGTCATGTCATGTCAGGCTTCAGGAAAGGGAATTTTATGAGCAGAATAGCACGTGGCTTTTACTTAAAAAAAATATTACCGTAGGTCCTTTCGAGCACAAAGATCCTGTGTTTTCCTGTAAATTACACAGAAGTGTAACAAAGGAGGAGTGGACCATTAGCTGTGTTATCACAGCCCAGGCAAGGCCAGGCTGGATGGGGCTCTGAGCAACCTGGCCTCGTGGAAGCTGTCCCTGCCCATGGCAGGGGGGGTGGAAGGAGATGGTCTTTAAGGTCCCCTCCCATCCAAACCATTCCAGGATTCTACGAAAATGAGGTTAAAAATATCCCAAAAGATCACTATCCAGATTTACTTTGAGAGGTTGGTTTCATACCCCAGGTACCCCGCTCACCTTCGGCCCAGTTTCCCATGACCCCGAGGATGGAGGGCATGTTCCCGTACTGCTCGTCAGCCTTGGAGGACTTGGATTTGCCGGAGGGACGGGGCGACTCATGCTCCTGCTGCGACACAGCCAGGCCCCTCGGCATCCCCTCGGAGCCCTGGCCGTACTGGTAGCCCACGTGAGGAGTTTCAACCTCGGTGTCGATGTGAACCTGCTCCTCGGGCGGCGCGGGGTGGCCGGCGGGCTCGGCAGCCCTGTCCTCCAGCTTGCTGGATTTATAGTGGGGGATGTCCGAAGGCTGCTGCAGTCCCAGGTGCCGGGATTTCTTGACGGAATCCTGCCGCTGCTCGTGTTTGGACAGCTGCTGCTGGGCGTTCCTCTGAGAAGCCGGGTAGTAGCTGAAGTTGCTCCAAGTGTTTCCGCCCATCATACAAGTCCCTGGGTCTGGGCTGGAGTGGGAATGGGGGGGGCTGCTCTCTGCCCTCCAGCCCCCGCCGTACACGCAGGATCGGTCCACGCCGTTGGAACTCACGTCTTTGTCCGAGAGGCTGAAGTAACGATCCTTCTCCTTCTCACTGATGTCCAGCGAGGACTTGATGAAGGTTTTACACACGCTGATAACGTCGGTCATCTGCAGGTAGCTGGCGGCCGACATGACCTCGATGACATTCTGCCCAGTGAGAGACAGTTTGCCCGAATACACGAAATCTAGGATGACCGTGAAGGTGTCGGGAGAAAAGGCCTGGAAGGTGGCAGTCGTGGACTGACTCGTCTCCTTCGAGCTCTGTGAAAGGAGCATTTTGAAGTAGCCGCTGCTGGCAAACAGCACATTGCGATGGGCTTTGAAGACCTTTCCCTCCACCAGGATGTTGCAGTCACAGAACAAGTCCTGCCTGCGCTGCTCATTCAGTTGCTGCAAGAGGTGAAACTGGTGAGAAGAAATCTCCATCCCAGAAAAGAGGAAACGAAACGTCGCTCTAAAAAAAACGAAGAAAATAATTACGCTCTTGACTCCGGCGCCCTGCGACTCAGCCAAAGACTCCAGACACGATTTTATGGACATCTTTCGAAAAATATAATCTCATTTACCGAAAGCTATAATTATATTTAAATCACGATACACACAACCAGAGACTCATTTTCCAAGAGAACGCGACAAAGCCAAGACCGCGTTATTTGGCAGAGGAGGGTGTGCTACAGCTGGGAGCATCTCCATCCCTGGATGCGGGGCTGGATATGGGAGTGGATGTGAGGCTGGATGTGGGGCTGGATGTGGGGCTGGATGCGGGGTGGGATGCGGGGCTAGATGTGGGGTGGGATGTGGGGTGGGATGTGGGGTGGGATGCGGGGTGGGATGGAGGGCTGGATGTGGAGCTGGATGTGGGGTGGGATGCGGGGTGGGATGCAGGGTGGGATGTGGGGTTGGATGTGGGGTGGGATGAGGGGTGGGATGCAGGGCTGGCTGTGAGGCTGGATGTGGGGCTGGATGGGGGACTGGATGCAGGGCTGAATGTCGGGTTGGATGTGGGGCTGGATGTGGGGTGGGATGTGGGGTGGGATGTGGGATGGGATGTGGGGTGGGATGCAGGGCTGGCTGTGAGGCTGGATGGAGACTGGATGCAGGGTGGGATGCAGGGCTGGATGTGGAGCTGGATGTGGGGTGGGATGTGGGGTGGGATGTAGGATGGGATGTGGGGTGGGATGCAGGGCTGGCTGTGAGGCTGGATGGGGACTGGATGTAGGATGGGATGCAGGGCTGGATGTGGGGTTGGATGTGGGGCTGGATATGGGGTAGGATGTGGGGCTGGATATGGGGTGGGATGTGGGGCTGGATGCGGGGTGGGATGCAGGGCTGGCTGTGAGGCTGGATGTGGGGCTGGATGAGGGACTGGATGCAGGATGGGATGCAGGGCTGGATGTGGGGCTGGATGTGGGGTTGGATGTGGGGTGGGATGTGGGGTTGGACATGGGGTTGGATGTGGGGTGGGATGTGGGGTTGGATGTGGAGCTGGATATGGGGTGGGATGTGGGGCTGGCTGCGGGGTGGGATTCAGGGCTGGCTGTGAGGCTGGATGGGGACTGGATGCAGGATGGGATGCAGGGCTGCATGTGGGGCTGGATGCGGGGCTGGATGCGGGGTTGGACGTGGGGTGGGATGTGGGGCCGTATGCAGGGGGCTGTACGCAGGGCTGGATCCCTGCCGCCCGCGGGGGGCTGCGCAGCCTTCAGGCAGCTCCGGCGAGACGAGGAGCCAAGAGCCAGCTGCGGCCGCGGCCGTGCCCGTCTCTCCCTCATCGCCCCGCTCTCTCTCTCCCTCTCTCAGGCACCGGTATCCACCGCGGCCGCCACCACCACCACCACCCAAATCAGCCTCTCGGTGCCCGACAGCGCCGAACCCACCGCCCGCTCCGCGCAGAGCCCTTTGTTGCCGCGCCCGGGGCTGCAAATGGCGCCCGGCGGGGGGACGCGGCAGCTCCGGCGGGCACCGAGCGGCTCCGGACGGAGCCGCTCGGTGCCCGCCGGAGCTACCGCGTCCCCCCCCCCTCACCCTCCACCGCTCCCCGAGTCCCCCTTCCCCGCCCCAAACCCCCGCCGCCCTACCCGGCCTACCGGGTGCGTGAGGGGGAACCGGCGCTCGGGTGTCGCGGGCCGGGGGGCCGAGCGGGCGGGTTTCGTGAGGGGGGATCCCCCCCCCGGCCCCGCCTCAGGGGCTCGCCGTGCCTTGCAGGCGACGCCGCCGCCGCCGCCGCCGCCTCCTCCTCTTCTCCCGCAGCCCCCGCGCCCCGCCAGCCCGAGCAAAGGGGAGAAGAAACAAAAGGTATTTGCTGACGTGGGCGTTGGACACGGACGCCCGAGGGCTGGGGACACACAATTAAAGGGGCAACGCACCCCGTTGGAAGCCGCAGACCCGGAGCCCGGCCCCGGCCGCGGAGCCCCCGCGGGATGCCCCGCAGGGGAAATGGGGATGCCCCCAAAATGCCGCCTTTTCGCACCTTTATCTACCCGGCGGTGACCCAAATCCTTCCCCCCCTTTTCTCCCTCCGAAGGACATGTGACATCTTCTTTTCTCGGTTGGGATCTGTTATCTCGCGTCTGAAAGGCGAAACCCGAACCTCTCTCGCTTTCTCCCCTTCCAAGTTTGGTTATCTTTTTTTTTTCCTTCCTCTTCTTACCACCAGGGCCTTTTTTTTCCCGTGCTTTTCGCGCCCCAGTTATATCCCATAAATATTTATTTTCCCATGGAAGCCATTCTGCCTTAACCGTGTCCTTTGTGTCCTTTTTGCCCTTCCCTTCCATGAGCTGCAGACATTCCATCCAACCTGGCCTTGGACACTCCCAGGGATGGGGGAGCCACAGCTTCTCTGGGCAACCTGTGCCAAGCTAGGAGGGCACAGTTTCTCTGGGCAACCTGTGCCAGGGCCTCCCCACCCTCACAGGTCTCTCTTTCAGAGAACAATTTACAAATGACTCTAAAAAACCCAACATTCTTCTTGCTGGTACAACCTCCTCCCCAGATCATCCCCATCCCTTTGCTCACCCTCTGATGGCCCTTGGCTGCCCTGCTCTGCTTTCCTGCTTTTCTTCCCCCACAAAAAGTCATTTCCACCAAGGATGGAGACAAGCCTGTGGCCCTCATTCCCCCCGAGTGCTGCAGCACCTCACATCTTCCGTGGAAAAAGATGGAAAACCTGTGTGCTTGCCACGAGATTTATATTTCCTCTCTGAATGAAAACAGTGAAAAGCAAGAAAGGGTTGTTACAGTTTTCAGTGACTCGGGATATTCTAAATCAACAGGGAAATACAGTTTTGTTTGTGGATTTTCCAGTATAATTCAAAATTATCTGGAAAGAATATTTGGGAGTCTGTTGCCCCCACGTGCTTTTCCTCCTAGCTCAGGTCAGTGGCTGCTTCCCAGCATGAAAAATGAAAAGCTTTAGAGAGTTTAAAAAGTTCAATTAATATAAAACTACAAAGACTTCAGAAAGCCAAGTCAGTGTTCATAATACAAAAGATTTTCTAAAAAACCCACTTGGCTGGGGTTCAAGTGGACAGGATCCTTTTAGTCCTTTCCTACCAAGAACCTGATTCTTCTTGCAAACTGTCTGTCCCCAGGAATGGATATACCCATTTTTTAATTGGGTTAATTAAGTGGAGATAGTTATTTTGTAATTTTAATTCCAGAAACTGAAACGTGAGCCTTAATCTAGACACTCCCAGCTTTACTCAGTCAACATCTGAATGGTAAAAAAATCAAAGCAACCCTCTCAGAGAGTTTTATTTTCTAGACAATCAAAAAAACTCCAGAATGCTCCAAGATCCACAAATATAGTTCAGTCACTCCTACAAATAAGGTTCAGTTTATAAGAATCTGTCATTGTAACTGGACTAAAGGACTTCAGTTATGAAACTGTCTTACAAAACATCAGGAAATCAAATGACCACGTTTGGAAGATTTACAAGGGCTTGCACCAAGAGGTTAAATGAGCTACAAATACCAGTGCAGCATGTATTCCTCCAGTGAAATACAGTGCAATTATGTGCAAAAATACATTAAAATGTACATTCCTAAACAAAGTCAAGTACATCAAGCTAAGACTTGAAGATATGTCGTTCTGCACGGCCTTTAAAAACCTTTGAGAAAGAGATTGCATTAGAAATAACTTTCCTAAAAACATTATTTTTGATTCTTCACCGAGCACCATTTCAAAACAGCCACATCATTTTCTCAAAGCTTGTAGAGGCTGGATCTACAACGGAAGATTTCAGGGAAAAAAACACCCAAAAAACTAAGTGGAAAGCACGAGAAAAAACAGATTTACATGAACACACCCCCCCCCACCAGGTCACAAGAATGTGGGTAAACTACATCCTCTTCTACTACAAAGGCTGAAGGACTCCATAGGAAACAAAGCAGCACAACATGACAATTCCAACAGGAAACACGAGTTTGGTGGTGACTTTCCACGTGGAATGTGCACGGCCAACCCCCCCCTCCCCTCACCCCTCACAGCTCCATTCTCTAGGCACAAGACACACAAGAACAATCTCTAAGACCAAAGAACAGCAGGTTGAAGGAAAAGGTCTCTGCAGACACACCTGCAGCTCCCTCCCAACACTCAGACTTCCCAAGGGGTTGGTTTTCCCTGCTCTGAGTGTCCCCACGGGCTCAGCCAGGAGCTGCATCTTCCCACAGCTGTGGAGCACTGGCCAGAGCCAGGCTGGGCTGATATTCCATGTCTAGTGGCTTCTACCAATATTTACAATGAGGTGGCACCTTCACGACCAGAAATGGGGATGTCTGATCGCCCAATGTCCTTTTGGATCCCTAGTTACATTCCAGCAGTCTCCCAACAAACCCAGATCCCTCGTGTCCCTTTTTCAGGTGCTCTCACATGCACAAGTCCCTCCTTCATCAGACAAGCAGATACCAAACAAACACCCCTCTGAGCAAGAGCCCAGAAGTCCCAAAAGACAAGCCCTGGGAGGCCGGAGGTGGCATTTTCAATATTCCAGCAAGATTTACAAGCCCACCTCTGGCTCAGATTTTTCAAGAGCACTGAGGACCCCAAAACCACAGCAGGATTTTCAGAGGAGCTCAGCTCCAAGTCTGGCACCTACATAAGTGGTCCCTCTGATGGTTTAAATTCAGATGGACTAAAACAGGGTTAAATCAGAGGGCTCTTTGCTTTTTTTTAGGTTTGCCAAGAGCGAAGCCTTTACACCAAAAGCCTCAAGAAACACTGCCTTAAGTGGGAGGAACTGCTCATCCTTTGTCAGCCAAATCTGTCTGCAGATCTGTCCAGCCTTTGCTCCAGCTAGAAAGACTCACAAAATTTGCCTTCTCATGAAACACTTATGAACAGCAGAGTAAAGAAGCATTAACAGTCTTATTTCACAGTATATTTCAGTTTTGTCCCTTCCTTAGGGAACAGGAGGTCACCCCTAAGCCAACAGGTGGTGTGTTTTCTTCCAAAGCTTCCCAGCCTGATTTTTTGATAGCTTATATCAACTTGCTACTGGAAAGGTAACAAATCTCACCTCCTTTGAAAACCTTGAGCTATCCCAGCAAAGAAACAGGAGGTTCACAGTGGAGGTGTTTTGTTTTTTAAAAAAATAAATAAATACTCAGGGAAATTCACACAGCAACATAAACCATGAGAAGGATCCCCAAATTCTAAAAGAAATTATAGTGAAAGGGATTCAAAAAGGGTGTTCAGAGCTCTGTTACAGCAGATCTGGATACTTCACTGCTCCTCAGCCACACCAGCTGTGGATCTACT
The DNA here is from genome assembly GCF_025592945.1 of Manacus candei. NCBI lineage: Eukaryota > Metazoa > Chordata > Aves > Passeriformes > Pipridae > Manacus > Manacus candei. The sequence continues at coordinate 303,959 of NW_026138118.1, read as the reverse complement.
TTTTAATCTGTCAGTGTCAGAATTCCCAAGGAACCTGCTCGACAGCTTTTAACTCCTGCTGTAAAAAGCTGAAGAGAATTTGGGCATTTCACACTTCTAAACCAAGAGACCAGGCCACCAGACACCATAATTTGCTTAATATTTCTCAAGCCAAGACTGCTGATGTCTAAGTGACATTAAAGACACATCTGAAGATCTGCAGCCCGAGCTCTTGAGAGAGGAAGATGCAGTAAAAATTCAGGAAGAGAAACTTGATCTCCAAATTCCTGCGATTAAGGACACGTGAAATACAACTATTCTTACTGTCTATCCCTTCAGCAGCAGCATATTTTTGTTATCCTGGTTTTTCTGCCCTGGTTTCCAGGTCAAACCCAAGCAAACACTCCTGGTTTACAGTTTAGGTAATACTGTCCTAACACAGAAGGATCACAGTTTAAAGATTTAAAAAGTCCCAAGGTAAGAGATGTAAACTACATTTCATGTCATCTTCAGGCGTAAACTACATTTCATGTCATCTTCAGAGAGAAGGTGGTGCCCCTTTCAGGTCAGGGATTGAGGACCACAACAGCACTGTTTGAAGAAATCTGTTATCAAAACAACACAGAGATGTCCCACCACCTGCAAACTCAAAACCAGAGAGGCAGAGAAATTGCTCAAGTCCAAGCTCTGCGAACCCCAGACAGGAGATTCTTCACAGATTTCTGGTGCACAGCACTGAAAACTTAAAAAGCGTTAAAAATACCGATTTTCCCCACCGTTCTATTAAAAAAAAAAAAAAAAAAGGGGGGAATAAAAACCAGCACAGTGTCACTAACTGGGGCAAACGTGCAGTTTTCTGTTGCTGCCAGGGGAGGCTCCCAGTGCTCCCTCTCCCCTCCCACTGCTACATCAGCGCTTCCCTGTCCGACAGACTCCTGTGGATCTCCTGCTTGTCATCCCCCTCCTCCTCCTCCTCCTCCTCGTCGGCCGGGTCGTTCTCCTCCCCGGATTCCACGTAGATGGGCCAGTCGCCGTCGGCATCCCCCTTCTCCTGGCCCTCAGAGGCCGTTTCCACGAGGCTGAGGTTGATGGGCACGGAGTCCTCGTGGGTGGTGGTGACGCACGTGCAGCTGTCGCAGAGCCCGAAGCGCCGCAGCCCCGGGGACAGGCTGTTGGTGAAGGTCCTCCTGCAGCCCTTGCAGATGATGGGCTTGTTGGAGCGGTGAACCTGCAGGGGAAAAAAAAGAGATGAGCTGGGATAAAAAAAAAAATAATAAAAAAAGCAGCAACCTGCTAGTTTGGAAATATTTCCCAGAGTGGGGAAGCGGCTACGCTGGAGCTGAAGGGGGGGTGATCCCACGTTTCCGGACACAAAGGTTTGAGCTACTTAAGAATCATGGAAGCAGAGGATGGTTTGGGTTGGGAAGGACCTTGAGCTCATCCAGTTCCACCCCCTGCCATGGGCAGGGACACCTCCCACTAGCCCAGGTTGCTCCAACCTGGCCTTGGACACTTCCAGGGATGGGGCAGCCACAGCTTCTCTGGGAAACTGTGCCAGGGCCTCCCCACCCTCACAGGGAAGGATTTCGTCCCAATATCCCATCTAAATCTGCTCCTTTCAGTGTGAAGCCATTCCCCCTTGTCCTGGCACTCTGTGCTCTTGTAAAAAGTCCCTCTCCATCTTTCTTGTGGGACACCTTGAGCTGTGATAAGTGATTTCCTCCAGAGGAAGCAGGTTTTTCATTGGGATGGGAAAACAACCATAAATTTGAAGATCCTTATTCTGTCAGAAACTGCAATAAAAAAATATTGTTGTAATCAGCCCAATGGTTGTGACCCCTGCTTTGCTCCTCTCCCCTTGCAGACCTGAAGGCAAAGATTTCAGTACCCACAGATGAGCAGAATCACCTGGTCATAGCGAGTGTGCAGCTGCCCAGCGACGATGCCCAGATGGATGCCTCACACTATGACAGTGAGAAAGGAGGTAAGGGCCCAAAGGGGTGGGTTTTAACCATATTTTCCTTCCCTTCCCAATAGAAAATCTGCCTTCCCTCAAAGTTCAGGCAGCAAGATTCATTTTTACTTCTCAAAGTAAAGCGCCGGGGCCTCCCCACCCTCACAGGGGAGAATTCCTTCCCTGTACCTAACCTAACGGACCAAATATCAAACACCTCATGAACCAAATACCTAAGTTATTGCAGCAAATACCAGTGGCTCAAATTTATTATTATTAGAAACCTGACAAGAGCTAAACTCCCCTGAGCCTGCCTCGCGTCGGCCACGGCCGTTTCATCCGACGAATTTCGGGAAACACGACTGGAAAATGCCAAAAAAAACCAACTTCCAGGATGAATTTCCCGAGGGACACGGGACCAGACTCACGCTCAGGGCGTGGCTCCGGAGGTGCTCCTGGCGGGTGAAGCGCTTCCCGCAGGTCTCACAGGGGTAGGGCCTCTCCCCGGTGTGGGAGCGGATGTGCCTCTTCAGGATCCCCTTCTGCTTGGCCGTGTAAGGGCAGAAGGGGCACTTGTGCAGCTTGATTGGCACGACCAGCACGTCACCTTTAAGGGGGAAAGAGAAAACACACAGAGCAGCGGGTCAGGCAGGGGCAGCACTGCTGGGAATGCTGTGGGGGGTTCCCGTCCTGCTCCCGCAGATCCCAGCCCAGGGAACTGCACCTCCCCTGTCCCTGGGCTGGCCTTACCTGGAATTCCCTCAGCATTGGTGCAGCTGCAGATGCCCAAGTGCCTTGGAAATGAGCCTTACACAGCTGATACCCACAACAGGAAAACATTCATTTTATTTTAAGAAGCCTTAAAGTGCCCCAAACCTGCTTTTAGTGCAGGGGGATCTCTGCTCCATCTCAACCACAGAAGTTTCCTACTTCCTTTTTTTATTATTATTATTAAACCATTAGCATTAAGCAGCATCAGGAACCAAAATCTTTTAACACAAATTGCAGGTAGGAACACTGCACTGTGCCCCATGTGATCTTATATTTAAATGTGGGGAACCCATTTCAAAACATCAACACCTGTTTCTCCTGCCATTTACTTCAGCCTTCCTGTTGGGAATAACAACAGGATAAAGGACTCCAGTACATTTGGTGATGGTATTTCACTGTTCCTAAAATCAAAGTACAGGTGGTACCCAATTTATGAGGTCAGGTGCAAAAAGAGGATTAAACTTGAAGGTCACATTTTACACCAACGTGAGCATTGCCAGGTTTGTCAGCATCAGCCAGGGGTGAGCTTCCCTTCCAGCAGAAGGGTGGAGATGTGATGCTAAAGGATTAGTTTTCCCTGTTTCAGGCACTGATTCAGGGCCTTGAGCTCTTCCACAAGCAGCTGAGGTTGCAGAACATCCCTTTATTAAGGTTTTTCCAACCCACTATCAAAAAGGTGTGTCTAATATTAATGGCATGTGAGTGAGAGCCACCTCACCCAATTCTGGACCTTCAAAAGGTATTGCTAATCCCTGCTGGGCACTTAAAGCTCCATTAAAAATAAAAACCAAACCCAGTTCTTAGTCCTGACTTGCTTCCAGGCTCTCTAGAGGTGCCTGTTTACCCTCCACCTGCTGTGAAGGGGACCAGGATGACAAGAACAGATGTGGACACTCAAAAATATAAGTAATATTCATCTCCTGTGCCAGCCTGAGTGCACCATTCCTCTGTCAGGACTTTGTATTTCTCACTCCTGGTGCCTTGTGAAAATGCTGAGGCAGCAGCACCAGTGAAAGCTGGGAAGAGAAACTCCCATTCTCCTCAGTGCTTATGATGTCCTGTTTTAGCAGAGAAACACAAGGAATGCAGGGCTTGGTTTCCTTTCCCTCACTCCCACTTAAAGCACATCTACCACTAACATTTCTACTCCACTGCCAGGACTCCTGGTGTTCTCCATCAAATTCTGGAAGCATCTCCCTTTTTAATGATTTATTAAACAGTTGGGAGATTTTAAGAGAGGAAAAAGAGAAGTCTGTGTGTTTGATGGTCCTGCCTTGCTACACATCAAAAATTTACAGGCGTGATCTGTGACAGCCCTGAGAGCTTCTGGGGACAGTAAAACTGGATTTTGTGATTTTATCAGCTCCCTGTTTTAAAGCAGTGAGAGAACAGGTCTGTTTTATTGGCTCTAGGATCACAGAGGCAGGCCTGAGCTGGAGATGACGTGAGCACAAACTTGCTGGGCGTGGCAGAGCACCCAGTGCCAGCCCTGTCTGTGCCCAAGGCACTGTGGCATTTGCCACATCCTCACTGTTTGGGGCACCTGGGCTGTTTGGGCAAGGCAATTATCAAAAAAACCAGATAAAATGCCCAAATCTTTATTGTCCTCTTCAGAGGAAATGCATATGGACATGAGTTTCTTCTTCTCTGGGTCCCTGACACTGCTCCTGGGAGATATTCCTGAGACATTCCAACAAGTACTGGGCTTGGGGCAGCAGTGGAACCTCAGTGACCAACAGCTGAAAAGTGAGTTTGCCTCTAAAAAAATCTCATCTTTATGCAGCACCACAGAGTTTAAAGCTTTTAAAGGACTTGTAGGTGTCCCTCAGTATTGGATTAAACTGATTTCTGCCCTTTGAAGTTCAAAGCAGGAGCAAAGAGACCATCACCCAGCAGATGTGCTGGCAGGAGCTCCGGTGGGATGAGCTCCTTCTGCTGTGCCAGGTCCTGCAGCAGATCCCTCTTGTGGCAGCTCAGCTCCTCCTGGATTGCTCCTTGCAACATGACTATCACAAGAGAAAAAATTCTCTCTAAAAATTCACCTGCCATTCAAAGAGGTCTCAAGTGAGTTTGTTTATTAGAGCAGAATCACCCACACTGAGCTCCAGTTTCTGTTCCAGAGGGGCTGTGAAGCTCTTGGGGATACTCACCTCCCACGGGCTGCACTGAACAAACAAGTACAGCCGCTTTGGAAGTCCACAACAAGAGTTTATTTCACTGTGCCAAAACATTCACCGACATATTCCTGAGCAAGAACAGCAGCAACAAGAGAAGTCTGGGCACAACTGAGCGGTTTCCTCAGCCTGCACCCCCCAGGGTCCTCTCACCTGTGTCCTCACCATACCAGTCGCTGTGAATGTCCACCATGGAGCTCATGGCCACCCCTGCGTCCTCCGTCCTGCCCTCAAACCCCCTCACAAAGTGCTGCACCACGTCCTCCTTCCTCTGGGCCGAGCTGTTGCGCAGCAGGGCCTCCAGGAACTGCTTCATGTGGTAGTTGTTGCAGGCCAGGTCCACGGGCTGCCCCTCCTCCATGTGCTCCAGGGACAGCGGGGCGGGATACTGGGGCAGCCTCTCGCCCACCTCCACCTCCCCGTCGTCGTCGGGGTCGAACTCCACCTTGGGTTCCACCCCCCTGGGCAGCGAGGAGTTCACCCCGTCCTGGGAGTCGCCCAGGGGGTCCCTCACCACCAGCTCCAGGGGGTGGCAGCTGCTGCAGTCCCCGCACGGGGGGTCCCGCTGGCAGCCCGAGACCCCTTCCTTATCCTGCAGGGACGAGCCAGGGGCAGGGCACTGTCCCCGCGGGCCGAGGGACGTGCCCTCCCTGGCGGAGCTCCCGCTGTCCGCCTGGTAGAAAGCCGCCTCCCGCTCGATCTTCCTGCAGATGTCCAGGGAGGACCTGATGTAGGTCTTGCAGAAGTTGACCACGTCGGTCATCTGCAGGTAGCTGGCGGCCGACATCACCTCGATCACGTTCTCCCCGCACAGGTCGAGCTTCCCGGAGTACAGGAAGTCCAGGATGACGGAGAAGGCCTCGGAGGTGACGATGTCCAGGGAGGCGGTGCTGTGGCGGCCGCTGTCCTGGATGTAGTGGATGAGCAGCGCTCGGAAGTAGCCGCTGTTGGCGAACAGGATGTTCTTGTGCGCCTTGAAGATCCGGCCCTCCACGATGATGCTGCAGTCGCAGAAGAAGTCCCGCTTGCGCTGCTCGTTCAGCTCCCCCAGCAGTTTGGTGTAGTAGGACTGCACCTCCATGGCTGTGCCGGGAAACACGGGGCACCGTCAGCAACGGGACCCCCGACGGGACACCGGGGATACACGGGGGACAGGAGACATCGGGGACGGGGGGATACCGGGGACAGGAGACGCAGGAGGGACACACGAAGAACAGGGGGGGCACACCGGGGACAAGGAGGGACACACCAGGGACAAGGGGGACACATCGGGGACAGGGGAGACACATCGGGGACAGGAGGGAAACACAGGGACAGGAGGGAAACACAGGGACAGGGGCAGCAGCACCAGCCCCCGCCCGCGGGAGGCACCGGGGATGCTCCGGGACACCAAGGACCGTCCGCAATGTCCTGCCCGGTACCGAGATCCCTCCCTTCTCCAAGGACTGTCCTGCCCGGTACACTGGGGGTGTCCGGAACACCAAGGACCGACCCTCCCGGTACCAGGATCCTTCGCTGATCCAAGAACGGTCCTTCCCGGTACCGGGATCCCCCCCTGCTCCAAGGACCGTCCTGCCCGGTACCGGGGATGCTCTGGAATGCCAAAGACCGTCCTCTCCGGTACCAGCATCCCTCCCTGCTTCAAGCACCGACCTTCCCGGTACCGGCATCCCTCTCTGTTCCAAGGACCTTCCTGCCCGGTACCGAGGGTGTCCCGAACGTCAAGGACGGTTCTTCCCGGTACCAAGACCCCACGGAACGCCAAGGACCATCCGGACTTATCCTGCCCGGTACCGGGATCGCTCCCCGCCCCACGGCCCGTCCCGCCCGGTGCTCCCCGCTCACCTCCGCCCGGTGCCGGTCGCTCCCGGTCCCTCCCGGCCGCCGTACCGGGGCCGCCCCCGGGGCGGGGCAGGAAGTGACGTCATGATGCACGGGTGAGGGGTCGGTAAATATTGGTGACGTCACAGCGCCAAGATGGCGGAGGGGTGAGCGGGGCACGGGCGGGGGGCCGGGATGTGGGGCCGGGATCGGGGCTTCTGGTCGCTGATCCGAGGTCTGACTCGGTGTCTGGGATCTGGGATCTGGAGCTGGGGTTTGGGCTTGGGATGTGGGCCGGGATCTGGGTCTGGGTTTGGATCTGGGTCTGGGATCTGAGGTTTGGAGTCGAGATCTGTGTCTGAATCTGCGTCTGGATCTGGATCTGGGGTCGGGGTCTTGGATCTGGATCTTGGATCAGAGTCTGGGATCTGAGTCTGGGGTTTGGGATCAGCATCTGGGTCTGGGATCTGGGGTTTGGGGTCGGGATCTGGGGCTGCAGTTGGGTCTGGGTCTGTGCAGTGTAATCTGGCGGCTGGGTGTGGGCTCTCAAGTCTGGGCTGGAGTTCTGGCTCAGGCTCCATGTGTGTGTGTGTCTGCGTGTCTGTCTGCGTGTCTGTCTGTGTGTCTGTCTGCGTGTTTGTGTGTCTGTCTGTGTCTGTCTGTGTGTCTGTCTGCGTGTCTGTCTGTTGTGTCTGTGTGTCCTGACGCCGTGTCCCCCCCTATCCCGCAGGGAGGACGGGGGCTGGTGGCGCAGTTGGCTGCAGCAGAGCTACCAGGCCGTCAAGGAGAAGGTGGGACCTGTGGGGCTGGAACACGGCCTGGGAGGGCTGGGAGGGCTGGAATTCCAGGAGCTGGGGGCCCTGGATGCTGTGCAGGGATCTCGTGGCTCGGGGGAGCAGCACTGGGCTCTGTCACATGAGAATCACTCCCCCAAGCAGGGAGGGCTCTGTGGTGTGTAACTTCCTGCCTGTGGCAGCACTGCTGGTGTTAATTATACACAACACTCAGAACAAGGCTTTTCCCAACCTGTGTTTTTCTATTCTTAGCTTAAAAAAAACACTCCTACTTTAATGGCTTGTGCACAGCAAATCCTGCTGTTATTCTGGTTGCTGTGGTCTTACTCATTACACTGGCTGGGGCAAGGGCTCAGCTGGGTTAAAGGCTCTCACACTCTAGTCTTTGTAACATGCTGGGTGTTCCTGGAGTGACCATGGCTCTGTTGGAGAGCAGAAAGGCTCCACAGTTGCTCTGTTGTCTCCTTGCAGTCCACAGAAGCCCTGGAGTTCATGAAGAGGGACCTGGCAGAGTTCACCCAGGTGGTGCAGCACGACACCGCCTGCACCATCGCCGCCACGGCCAGCGTGGTCAAGGACAGGCTGGCGGTGAGTTGGGGGCTGGCAGAGCTGTGGCACAGGGGAAAAAGGGGGTGAGTGGGGTGGTCCTGCCCCCCGGGACACTGGAGAAACCCCAGTTGTGACCTTCAAGTGTCAGGTTTTCTCTGCAGGGCAGGTTTGGTGCTGAGCACTGCGTGGGGCTTCCTTGTGGAACTGCTGGAGGTCACGGAGTCGTGGAGTGGTTTGGGTTGGAAGGGAGCTTAAAAGATAATCCAGTTCTACCCCTCTGCCACGGGCAGGGACACCTTCCACTAACCGAGGTTGCTCCAACCTGGCCTTGGACACTTCCAGGGATGGGGCAGCCACAGCTTCTCTGGGCAACCTGTGCCAGGGCCTGCCCACCCTCCCAGGGAAAAATTTCTCCCCAATATCTATCTAACCCTGCCCTCCTTCAGCTTTAGGCCATTACCCCTTGTCCTATCACTCCATGCCCTTGTAGATGAGTAGAGGAAGGTTCCCTGTGGTTCCTCTCTCCCCTTGTGCTGTGTAGGTGGGATCCTGACAGTGTCACTGTGCATGGCACTGGATCTCCTCATGAGCTGTCACCCTCAGCCTCAGCCCTGTACAGCTACTGCTGTGACAGCCCAGCCCCAAACCAGCCAGTCCCAAACCTGGCTGTGTCCTTCCCATAAAGCCTGGGCTCAGTTCCCTACAAACCTGTTACAAATCCTGAGGTAGGAGCCTCCCACCATGCCCTTCCAGCCCAGGCACCTTCTCAGCACTTTTTTGAAGGGAGAGACATCCTGCTTCCTTAAAGGATCCTGTCCAGGGACTGTCACTGACCCTGTGCTGGTTCCTCTCTTGAAGAGGACGGAAGGTTCCTCAGGTGCCACTGAGAAGGTGAGGAAGGGACTGTCAGACTTCCTGGGGGTCATCTCGGACACATTTGCCCCCTCACCAGACAAGACCATCGACTGTGACGTTATAACTCTGATGGCAACACCCTCAGGTACCACCGAGCCCTACGACAGTGCCAAGGTGAGTGTCCTATTCCTGGAGGGAAGCTCGGGGATGTGGAGTCCTGTGCCCTGTCCCTGGGGCTCTGCTGCTGCCCCTCCCCTCACAGCTCTGCCCTGTGTGTCTCCTCCAGGCTCGTCTCTACAGCCTCCAGTCCGACCCAGCCACCTACTGCAACGAGCCTGATGGTATGGGGGGCCTGGGGGGTGGTCTGGGGTGCTGCCCAGCCCAGCTGGGGGTCTGGAATCCATCTGGAATTCCCCAGAGAGGCTGCTGGCTTGGCCTACAGCTAGGATCACCAGTCATGGAGAGCACATCTGTCTGTTATGTTAGGGACCAGCTTAGGCTGAATTTACTGGCCCAGTTTAAACTGGTGCTCTTATGTGGGCCCCATGTCTCCCTCCCCCTTTGCCCCAGCAGCATCTTTCCAGTTAAACCTCCCAAAACTCTTCCTGCTTGTTTGTGCCAAGGCCTGTTATCCCTGTGCTTGTCCCACATAGGCCCTGCTGAGCTGCTGGAGGCCTGGCTGGCTCAGTTCAGCCTGGAGGAGAAGAAAGGGGAGGTGGCAGAGCTGCTGGCAACCAGCCCATCCATCCGGGCCCTCTACACCAAAATGGTGAGTGAGGCCCTGCCTGGCTCCTGTGGGCAATTCCTCACTTGGGGAGTGCTGCAGGGAAGCCCTGAGTTGCCTGGGCCCTGGGGTTGGTATGGAAATCACTGTGATTGCATGGGGATTAGGCAGCAGCTTGTAGTTTTATTCCATACTTGTCACAGGCCTGGCACAGGAGTTCCTCTGGAACTACCCAGTGCGTGTTGGAGCATCTTGCCTGAGGCTTGGCCCCGAGTCTGTGCTCCTGAAAACACGGTGCAGGGGGGTGGCTGCAAGGCCTGGGAGGAGGGAGGAGCACGGCAGCAGCTGCAGCCCTCCCTCTGAAGCAGCTCATCCCATTCCAGGTCCCTGTGGCTGTTTCCCACTCCGAGTTCTGGCAGCGCTACTTCTACAAAGTGCATCGCCTGGAGCAGGTGGGTCCCGGGCTGGGGGGCTCCCTGGGGGTGGGCACGGCAGCCAAGGAGCCCTCCAGGGCACAGCAGAGGCTTTTCCTGACAAAGCAGGGTGCCTTGGCTGCCTTCTTGTGGTCAGTGATGCTGCAATGCCATGGGGAGGAAGGGGCTGGGGACGTGTGTGGGGCTGCTGACGGGGAATTCCCTGCAGGATGAAGCCCGGAGGGAGGCTCTGAAGCAGCGAGCGGAGCAGAGCATGCACCAAGAGGAGCCAGGCTGGGAGGAGGATGAAGGTGGGTCTTGATGAAGGTGGATTTTGGGGCTATATGGGTGCCTCCTCCTCGCTCCCACAAATCATGAGGGGCAGCGGAGGAACAGTGACAGGACCCAGGGAACGGCTGGAGCTGTGCCAGGGGAGTTGGGATGGATCTCAGGAAAAAGGTTCTTCCCCCAGGGGGTGGTTGGGCACTGAACAGGCTCCCCGGGGTAGTGGGCATGGCCCCAAGGCTACCAGAGCTCCAGGAGCATTTGGACAACTCTCTCAGGGACAGGATGGGATTGTTGAGGTGTCCTGTGGATGATCCTTGTGGGTCCCCTCCAGCTCAGGATATCTGTGAACTCCAGCTCCCAGCCCAGCTGCTGCTGCTGCTCTTGCTGAAACATCTCTCGCTTCTCTTCTGCCTCCCTACAGAGGAGTTCTTGGGGATGTCACCCCTGCCTTGTGCAAACATCACATTTCCAGAAGCAGCACAGAAAGAACCCGCCCCGGCAGCCCCGGAGGGAACCCACCCCACTGCTCCCCAGGGCCCCCCCGAGGGGAGCTGGGCCGTGCTCCCCCCGGAGCTGAGCCCCTCGGAGAGCAGTGAGAGCGTGTCCCTTGTGACTCAGATTGCAAACCCTGCCTCTGTGCCTGCTGCACAGCTACAGACTGGAGCACACCCCGCCGGGACCACAGACCTCTCCCAGAGGCTGGAGGAGGCCACCTTGGAAGAGCCAAAGCTCCCAGAACCTGCTCAGCCTTCTGCACCTGCACGGGAATCAGCAGCATCCTCGGAGCCAGCGGCTGGTACAGAGCTCAGAGAGGGGGAGAGCAAAGGCCAGGGCAGGACAGAGACTCTGAGGGAGGAAGGGCCCACGGATCTGCGAGTCTTCGAGCTCAACTCGGACAGTGGGAAGTCCACCCCCTCCAACAACGGCAAGAAAGGTGCGTGTGTGGGGCCACACGGGGCCTGGGGACCCGCTGGGGGGGCAGCTCTTGGGGAAAGGGCTCTGGTTTTATGGTGACAGGGGAGAGGAAAGGGATTTTGCCAAAATGCCCCATGAAGGGTAGATCCTAATGGCTGAAACTGAAGTGGAAGTAAATCCTTATGCTGTTGGGTTGGTCACATAAGGTGGTGACAGCTGGTGTCACAGCTCCATTCCATGTTCCCTCAGGGGAAAAAAGGGTGAGGCTCCTGCAGGACCAGATTAAGGACATGTCACAACTCTGGTTGTCTCCATTTCCAGGCCTTTCCTTGGGGTGATACTGCCTTGAGCAGAGCCTTGAGCTGCAGCTCTCCCGGGATAGTGGGTGTGCTGCTTTCCTGGGGTTAGAAAGCCACTGGAACAACCCAAGATCCACCAGGGTGGCTGAGTGTCAGGAGCTGGCTCTGTGTGTGGAATTAAACTGGACAAGAAATCAAAAGGCTGCTGGCTGAGCAGAGCAGGCCTTTGGCCCTGGGGTGCCTTTGGTCCCTGGATGCCAGGGAAAGGCTGGGAAAGGGAATGTGGCGATTCCTTCCCTCTGCCCGTCACCCCAGGAGTGTCCCTGCTGCTCCTCTGCCTCAGGAGGTTCTTTCTCTTGGGGGTTATGACAGTTCTCATATCCAAGTCAATCCCTATCTGTTGTATTTTCTGTGTGAGTGGAACCAGACACATCCCAGCTCTCCCAGGCCAGAGGAGGACATGTTTCAGCATCCACCTCTCCCACTTGTCCCAAGCCAGCCCTTGCTGTGAGGGAAGCACAGCTCAGTCCATCCCCTCTCTGTCAGGGAGCTGGGAATGTGGAGGCTTTCCCTCCTCAGGCAGGCTGTGGGAGCTCTGACCAAGGAATGCCAAGGAATTGGGGCCTGCTTGGGCAGCTCCAGAGTGTCTGGAGAGCAGGTGCAGCTCTGGAGGCTCAGTGGGGCTGTTTGTGTTTCCAGGCTCCAGCACGGACATCAGTGAGGACTGGGAGAAGGACTTTGATCTGGACATGACTGAAGAGGAGGTGCAGCTGGCGCTCTCCAAGGTGGAAGTGTCTGGGGAGGTGAGTCAGGGGGAGCAAAATTGCTCCCCAAAACCATCACCAACCTGAGAGAAGGGCTGGCAGAGTGTGCAGGTTTCCCAAGGGGAACAGAGCAGGCAGATCCCTGTTGGAAGGCTGTGGGAGCGTGAGGACACCTCAGGCTTTGTGCTGACTCAGGTGCCCGGGGCAGGAGGAGCTGTCGAGTTACAGAACCAAACTGAGGGATGTTTCCTTTTGCTTGCAGCTGGAAGATGAAGAGTGGGAAGACTGGGAATAAAGCAGCTGCTTCCAGTGTGTGTCACAGGCTCATTTCCACCATCGAACGTGAATCAAACCACGGACCGGCTGTTCCTTTGTGTGTGACTGTGCTGGGGGTTGCACTTCCAGGCTGGAGGAGTTTCATTCCCGCTAAATCCTGTGGGCAACTCAAGTGACCCCTTCAGATCCAGGAGGGGGAGGAAGCAGGAGGTCTCTGGCACACGTAGCCCGTCTTCTCCGTAGGTCCCAGAGACTGGCCAGGCCAAGACTGACCGCCCTGACGTGTGGGGTGGAGGCAGAGTGAGGGGTCCCCGTGGCACTGGGACCCCTGGCAGGGGTGTTTGGTGCTGCCAGGTGCCAGCTTGGCTCCTTGTTTGCTTGTGTGTGCACGTGTAACCCACAGCTGAGAGGCTCCTGGATGTGGCTGTTCCTGCTCCGCTCCCTGCTCTGCACTCCCGGCCCGGGAAGAACACACAGGCAGGGCCTGGAAGCTGGAGGTGCTGCAGAAAAAAGGCACTTGGCTTGTGGCTTTGACCCTGGAAAGAGCCAAACCCCCTGCCAAACCCCAAGCTTCTGCCTGGCTTTTTGTCTTGGAAGCTTTTCCTCACGGAAACTCCGGTTTCCTGCTGTGAGAGCAGCAGCTCCTCGAAGGGCCAAGGCCTGCTGCTCCCCCTTTTGCAGCTGCACCACCTTCCTGCACTGGGCTTTGTGTCCTTCCTAGTTAAATTCTCCAAGCAAAGTACTCGTGGCTTGTCCTTACTTGAGCCCTGCTGGGTTTGGGTCACCCCTGGAGCAGAAACCCCTCGTTGTGGTGCCCAGTTCAGCCCTTGCAAAGCCCCAGCCTGACCCACTGACCACTTTAACCCCTGCTTGGCCATTCCCTCTGCCAGCCTGGGGGGAGGCAGAGGCTCCCAAGTGTGGGTGGGACCTGTTGGCTGAGGCTGTGTGTCCCCTCCTGACCCCTCGTGTCCCACCCATGCCAGGTCCCACAGCCACCAGGGCCACGGGCTTTGCTGTGCTCACTTGGATCCCTTCCCTGAAGCCCCCATGACTGCTTGGCAACGTTTCCCTCAGCCCCACAGCCTCTTTTTCTGGGGCAGTTTCCTTGTAATGACACACTGTGTTGCTAATACAGAGTTATCCCAAGGGGACAGTGCCCTCGGTGCTCCCCCTGGCCTTTGGGGTGGTGGTTTAGTTTGTGATGCCTTTGTCCTGCCCCTCCCAGGGCTGCCCCACCGGAGCTGTGGGTTCCCTGCTGGGTCTGGACAGCACTAAATGAGGTGCACTTGGAAGAGTTGGGGGTTTAGGGTGTGTTTTCTGTGGGCTTTTTCCCTCCTTTGGGGAGATTCCACCCACACAGGTGGGAGCATCCCAGTCCTGCCAAAGGCCTGGGGGCTGGGGACAGCTCTGCCTGGGGTGAGGTGGCTCCAGCCTTGTCCTGGCTCAGATTTAGCTGTGGTGGGCAGGGGACACCAGTGGGGTGTCGGGGAGGGGTCTCTGGGGGTTTGCTGGTGTCAGTCCCAGCTGGTCCCTGGGCAGAGCTCGAGGGGCAGCGCTCGCATCGGTGTCACTTTTCCTTTCTTCTTTAGTCCAATTAACCGTTGGGTTGGTCGTGCAATATTCTTCTGTTCTGAATCTCTGCATCTCCCTGAGCCTTTTCGAGCTGGGGTGAGAACCAGGAACAATTCTAACAGCTGGTAGTTTTGTAACGATGACTTTCTCCAAACCTTTTACAGACTTGCAGTTATAACAGCAATTAAAGGAATTCTCTGAGTCTCTGCCCTGTCTCGGGTGTTCTCGTTCCCTGTGGGATGGAGGGACACAGACAGGATAATTTAGAGCTCGAAATGCAGGTGAGGTGTATGGAGGGGACACTGGGGCAGGGCATGGGACAGGGTATGAAGGGATGGGACACAAGGGATGGGATACAAGGGACAGGGTATGAAGGGATGGGACATGGATGAGGTGGGACACAAGGGTCAGAATATGAGTGATGGGACACAAAGGGCTGGAGATGGGATGTAACATGAGTGATAGGACATGAGGGGATAGGACATGAGTGCTGGGACACAGGTGATGGGATGGGAGGGACATGAGGGGGCAGGGTGGGAAGGAATGGGATGTGAATGAGGGGGGAACACAAGGGCTGGGACACAAGGGTCAGGACATAAGTGATGGTACACGATTAATGGGACACAAGGACATGAATGACGGGACATCAGTGACAGGTGACAGGACGCCACTGGCAGGACACGAGGGAATGGGACACAAGTGAAGGGACACAAGTGACAGGAAACCAGTGGCAGGTGACACGACACGAGTGATGGGACACAGGTGACAGGACACAGTGACAAGTGACACGACACGAGTGACACGACGCGACCTCCGGGCCAGTCCCGCCCCCGCCCGCTGGGGGGCGCCCGAGCGCCGCGGCCCCGCCCCTCCCCTCGCGACCGCCCCGCCCCTCCCCGCGCTCACAGGTTTGTCCCCGCGCGGCCGCCGTCCGGCCCGCGCCCCGCCCGGTGCCGCCATATTGTGGCCGCCGCCACCGGAGCCGCCGCCGGAGCCGCCGCGATGGGTGAGAGGCGAGAGGACTTTGGGGAGCTCGGGGGGCTGCGGGAGCGGCCGCGGGGGCTCCGGGCACGGTCGGGGAGACAGCACAGGCTGAAAGGGTCACCCTGTAGCCGGGCGGCATGCACAGCCCGCCCGCCCCGCGCCGCCGCCGCCCGCGCCCCTCACCGGCTCCCCGGGGCTGAGGGCGAAGGGCCCCGCGGCGCCGCTGAGTCACCCCGGGGACGGCTCCGGGGGCTCGGGGGGACGCTGGGGGGGGGGCCCTCGGTGAGGGGCACGGGGCACGGGGGTTGTTACCGCTCCGGGCAGCGCCAACAGCGACTTTGGGGCGCTCCGAGGGGGGGGCGGGAGCTCTGAGGGGGCTTAATGCTGAAATCGCCCGGGTTTGGGGGTTTGGTGCTGAAATCCCCCGGGTTTGGGGTGTCGGTACTCTAATACCCCTGGTTTGGGGTATTAATGCTGAAATACTCAGGTTTGGGGGTGTCAGTGCTGTAACATTATGATTTTAGGGTGTGTTAGTACTGTAATACCCCAGTTTTGAGGTGTCAGTGCTGAAATACTCTGATTTTGGAGTATTTGGGGCTGTTCCTGCTGCACCCACCGAGGTCAAACCCTAGGGAGGGACCCGCTGCAGCCGAACCTCCATCAAAGGCTCTGTGGCTGCTTCATTTAAATTCTCAGATTGCTGTTCAGTTTAAATTCTGAACTTTGCGAGAGTTCGGGGCTCGGGTGAGATCCAAGTCACCTCTTCACGGTTCTGATAACCCAGCAGGGCTTTGTGGCTTCTGTAAAATAAACCTTCAGCCCCAGTGTCACCATAAACGTGGGTGGCACGGGCAGATGTGCAGGGAAGGAGTGGAGGAGTTTATTTCCATCTTTATAAACACCAGTAAATACACTTAAAGGCTCCCAGAGGTTGCAGGCAGGTCTCTGATGGCCGCAAATAAATCACAGCTGAGCGTTGCCCTTCAGAAGGTGCTTTAATACCAGCGGGTTTTTATTTTGATGTACCTGAAGTGCTCAGGGAGGAGAGGTGGCTTTTTTCTGAGGGCTCAAGTGGTAAGACAGGGTTTGGATGGTGAGGTGGAAAAGCCAAGCCTGGAGCAGCTGTGCTCTCCTTAAAGCAGAGTGAGGATCCCGTGGAAGGAAGGATTAAGGTTTTATCATTTTTCCCTGGAATGTTGTCTTTTTAACCAGGCCTGCTTCAGAAGCTTAAAGTGACAGAGAGTGTGTTTAGGTTGGATATTGGGAAGAAATTCTTGGCTGTGAGGGCAGGGAGGCCCTGGCACAGGTTGCCCTGAGAAGCTGTGGCTGCCCCATCCCTGGAAGTGTCCAAGGCCAGGTTGGAGCAACCTGGGCTAGTGGGAGGTGTCCCTGCCCATGGCAGGAGGTGGAATGAGGTGATCTTTAAGGTCCCTTCCAACCCGAACCACTCTGGGATTCCGTGAAGCTTTAAAAATGCCCTTTGGGGTGGGCTCCTGCTTGTCATGATCCTATCAGGAACTTTCCTCTCCAACCCCTCCTGTGATGTTCCAGGACAAGTCTGGGACAGTCTCCATGTGTGCAGTGGCTGCTGCACCTCCCCAGCCCCGAACAGCTTTTAAATCTTAATTTATAACTCGAGATGTAAAACCTCAGCTGGCAGCTTTGAGGAGAGAAATGTCCTTGGGCCTCTTGTGAAACATCTGAAAACTGCTGGAGCACTTTTATCTGGAGCTGAGGAGTCTGCACAGGAGCTTCCCATCCTTCCCACCACTGCAATTTGAGTTTAATATCCCCCTCCCTTGAATTATCCTTATGAAACATTTATTTTAAAATAAACCTAGAATGATTTTTTTCATCGTTTTGGGTGAGAGGGTAAATGGGGACAGCAGGGTTGTTACCCCTTCCTGCAAAGTGCAGGCTGAGGGTGCTGGATTTTTTGTCAGCAGTTGTGACACTGTTGGAGGTTCTCATTAGTTCAGTCCTCATTTGCTATGCAAATTAGGTATTTAAATGCATTTATATGCATTAAATGCTCAATTCTTAATACAACTCCTCTGCCTGATGAATTTAACAGTTAATTGGCTGGTTTGCTTTGTTTGCTTGTGTTCAGGAGAGCAAACATGAACTTTGTCAGGGGGAGAGTTTGATCATTACAGTCGTGCAAGAGTGAAAGTCCTGATTCCTTCAGGCTTTCAAAGTCCTGATTCCTTCAGGCCTCCAGCTCTGGGGCTGGGGAGGTCCAGATAAATCTGCTTAGCAAATCACACAGTCCTGCTTGTTTCTGAGGCAAAGCACACGTTGGAAAGGATGGATTTATTGGAATTTTATATCCCTCTGAGTGTTTCTGGGGTTTTTTAACCTGGAACTCTTGTGGGTTGATTTTGAGCTGATGTAGCCAAAGTCAATCCCTGTTTTAGGGACTGTTGCAAAGGACTTTCAGGTGACACTTGTGCTTGATCGTTCCACCCTTAAGGAAATCTGAATGTCTCAGGTTGAAGAGGATTTAAATCCCCCAAACCTCAGATTTTTGGGGTGAAAAGATCAAATCAGGAGGAGGCAGCGTTGAAATTACCGTGTTGGCAACTGGGCTGAGGAGTGGGGTGGGTTCTTTTCCCATCCAAAGGGAATCCTATTCTTGGTGCTGTGAGACTTAATTTCCCCCAGTGAGAATTTCTGCCCGTCCCTTCCCCCTCCCAGCCCTGGCCCTCGGCGAGGGTTGCACATTCCAGCGGTGATATCACATCCCTGGCTCTGGGAGCTGAACCGGGAGGGATCGAGCCAGTGGAGCCAAATAGCTGCGGGGAGAAGGGATTTACCGGCACAGCGTGTCCCGGGGGACGGGGACAGGGACCCGGGGGACGGGGACAGGGACCCGGGGGACAGGGACAGGGACCCGGGGGACAGGGACAGGGACCCGGGGGATGGGGACAGGCTCTGGGGGAGCCTCTGTGGTGGCCTGTTCATGGGAAACACTGGAATAACCCCTGTGAGAACGTGAAAGAGCAGACCTGCAGGAGTGACAGCCACTTTTCCAGGCTTCAAGGGCAACTGGTGTAATTCCAGGGCTATAGGGAAAGCCCTGAGTTGCTGATTATTTGACAGGATTTCTTGTGTGGTTGTTCTCCTGTTTAGCTTCGTTTTCCCTCTATATTCTGAGCAAAGTGATTTTTTTTTTACCCCCTTTTTCTGTTAACTCACTGCAAAACTATCAAAGTGACAATAAAAGCCTCTGTTTTTGACTAAATTTCTGGTAACAGCTCAGAGCTGTCCTTTTATACAGTGTATACAAATAATTCAACTGCTTTTATGTATTTATTACAACCAACTTCATTTAATTTGTGTTTAAGTAGCACAGATTATTTAGTCTTTTCTTTCTATAGTTTCAAATGATAAAGTCGTCGTGGACACGCTTTTTCTGGAAGAGAATCCTCTGGAGATGTTAAATATGTTAAACAGCAGGAGGAGCTGGGAGGCTCCTCTGGGATTTCAGGGAAGGGGATGACATGGAGAAACCCAGGGAATGTGGTCAGGAAGGTTTGTCCCATGAAACTCAGTAGTTCACTGAGTGTGTTTTGCTGCCACTTGTCTGATTTAGGGGAGCTTTTGCTGTAAATGACCAAGTTTATCCTATCCCAGGGAAAACTTGGGTGAAGGGGCCTTTGGAGGTCACCTGGCTGGGAGCTGGGAATGTCCCCAGCGGACACTAATTGGCAGATTAGTGCTGATGAAGTTCATCAAGTGTATTTATTTACACTTGCATCATTCCCCAGCCCTTCCCCACTCCAAGGGCTGTCAGCCCTCCTGGCCAGGCCGTGCCACAGGGATTAACAGACACTTTTAGAAGGTTCCCTTTGGAAGATTCCCTCAGTGAAAGGGTGTTTTGGCTTAAAAAGAGCCGTGTCAGGTCTGTCAGTGAGTTCCTGGCCTGGCCTTTCACTCTGACTCAGCAGCAGAAGTCCCTGCAGTGACTCAGCTCCCCGGGGTTTAATCAGCAGCTGAATAAAAGGTTTGAAGCAAATGCTTTTTGTCATGCAGAGAAATGGGAAGAGGCAGATCTGGATTCCTGATCCAGGAATATCAAGGAGCTGTTATAATCTTGACCCTGGAAGTACAGTTTTGGCTGAGCTGCTGCAGTTTCTGTTGGCTTTACACAGGGTTTGAGTGCTCTGCTCAGCCTTCAAAGTCAACCTTTCACGCTGTTTTTCCTTTCTCTTAAGTGGTAAATACCTTCTCATGCCTCAATTTATAAGGATTGCTTCCCCATTCCTGACAGCCCAGCTTCTCCAACGGCCTGATTTTAGCGGGTTTTGTGGGTATTCCCACTGATAGAATTTGAGTTCATAATTCACAGCCTGACTTGCAGATGAACTGGATGTTTTGTGCTGAAACACCACAAGTACACAGTTTGTCCATGCCTGGAATCCTGCTCTTTGATTCCATGTGTCTGGGCCTGCTGGAATCCCTGGTTCCTACAGTGTCTGACCCCACTGTGAGGTCCTGATCCTGCATTTGTCACATCCATCCATTGCCTGGAAATGGGTCACAGATCAGCATTCTCATGTCACTCAAGTACTGACACAGATGATGGGCTGGGAAAAGCCAACAGAAATCATCTGCAGAGTTGAAAATGTGGGAGAGAAAAATAGGAAATTTAGTCCCAGAAAGTGTTGCACAGTGATGTGAAAAACCACTCCTCAGGGCTTGTTGTATCTTTGGGGTTTCCCTGCAGGATGACTGTGTTCTTGATGCTCTGGCACAAAAAAAAAAAAGCCATAAAGGACAAAGTGCTGAGTGTTCCTGGGTGTTCCTGAGCCCTCAGTGTGTCTCTGGCTGTTCCCCAGCTCTGGGGTTGCAGAGCTGAGTGGGGTTGGGCCAGTTTGGAGGCAGCTGAACTGTCATGTGTCCCTTGGCTATTTATATGACTGCCTTTTTCCTCCTCCTCTTCTTAAAAAACCACCTTTTAATTGGAGACTTGGGTTCTTAAATTGTTTTCAGGATTAAGCTTTCAACTCTTACTCTCCTGTGTGGCTGCACAGGAGCATTGGGGTGATAATATGAATACCCAACCTATAATATTTTAACAGGTAGTTAAATACACTTTCTGAATTAAAATCTATATGTAGATGGCACCTTGCTACTGTACAGACACAAATCTGTAGATTTGCATCTTGTTTGGTGTCTTTTGGGCTGTTTGGGGAAATCACAGAGCTGAAAGTATTTTGTTAAGTGATTAATTCTCCCAGTTGTTTTCTCTTTCTGTAGCAATGAAATGCTGGATATTTGTGTGTTGTGTATGTCTCCTCTTGGCTTGTCTGTGGGTTTTAGGGACTGAAACTTCTCCACTTGATCTTGGAAGGGCTCCAGAGTGGCTGCAGGCAGTTGATAAGTCTGAAACTTTCTGTAAGCCACGGGGCTGAGGGTGCCTCGGGCTTGAAAGTGGGGCACAAGGAGATAACACTGCAAACTTCCACAAAACACTTCCCTTGGCAGCTGGGAGAAAACAACCATAGTGGTTCCCAAGTGAGCTGTGGAGGAGTAACTTTGTTCAGGGTTAGTTGTGACTCCGATTCCTTCCTGTCCTGAGAAAGGCACAGATGTGCAAACAATCTGTATCCAAAACAGGAGAGCTTGGAGAGATTCAGAAGGACTTTTGCAGCTGGATGGGTGAGGAACTGCCATCCTTTCATACTTGGGTTACTGCTTGGCCCTGGCTGCCTTGAACTGTGCCAGATAGTGGAGTGTCACTTCCCTGACCTGGGGGCAAACACACAGGGAATCAGGTTGGAATTGCTGCATTAGTCAGCTGTGAACCAGCAGAATAAGTAGGTCAGGGACTGAGGCAGCACCTGGTGGGACACACGTGGCCTGCACCTCGTGTACAGCTCTGTGCTTGCAAGGGGTTATTGTGATCATAAATCAAGGCCTTGGTTCTGCTGGGTTTTTTTTCCTGCTTGGGGGTAAAAAATGTCCAGGTGTGGTTTATGCCGTGGTGACACCAGGGAGGTTACTCTGGTTTTGGGTAGAAATTGAGTTTAGTTGTGCACTTGGAGTAAATAAATCCGTTCAGTCTGGGTATTCCCTGCTCCATGCACAGGGAGTTCCTTGTCAGGGAGGACAGGTGGATGAAGGAGCAGAGAGTGACAGGAGCTCTGAGGCAGGATTCTCTTTGTCTTCTCTTCACAGAAAACTATCGAATGAAGAGTTACAAGAACAAAGCCCTAAATCTCGAGGAAATGAGACGGAGAAGAGAAGAGGAAGGAATTCAACTGCGCAAACAGAAACGAGAGCAACAGGTAACTGTCATCTTGAGTAGGTTGTGTTCAGCCTTAACACAACCAAGATTGTGCTGCTGCCTAACTGGAATCATCAAGGATCTGTGCATTAAGGTTTGTTGGCAGTCCTCTTATTTTTTTCCTGTTCTAACTGAGATCATGCTTTTCTCTTTTTTCTTTGTACCCAGTTCACACCAAGAGCTTTCCAAGCACTTTCTCCTTGGGGTACTGGAGGTTTTTTTGTTCACAGATCCTTGTTGTTAAAGGTGGTGGTGTTTTTTTGGTGGTGTGTTTTGGTTTGGTTTTTTTTTTTTAATTAGTGAATGGGATTATTTCCTTGAGAAACAGGAAGAGCAAGTGAAAGTTTGGGCTGTGTGTATTTCTTAACTCTGAGATGTGGGTTTTTTTGGCTTGGAGGTCTATGAAAGCACGAGGTGATGTGTGTGGGACTAAATATTTGCTCTATGAGAACATCACCTACCAGCTGCCTTCTGCCCAGTTTCCCTGACTTGTTAGATCAAATTCTGCACTGCCTGTACCAGTGTCTGAGTGACTTGGGCATTTGCATATCTGAGGGCAAGACTTAGCATGTTTTACTGTTGGGGTTTGTGTGCCAGACTAGTCCTGAGAGTGCAGAGCTGTTATTAATGACCACTTTTTTATTCAGGCTACCTTCAGTCTCAGCTGAAGGGATCCTGCTTGAGGAACAAGAATGTCTAGCTGTGGAGCCTGTTCACCGTTGCTTTCTAATAACAATTCCTGTGCTTTGTTCCCCACCAGCTCTTTAAAAGGAGGAATGTGGAGTTGATCAATGAGGATGACTCCATGTGTGATAGTCACCTTGTGGATTCCTACGTTAGTTCCACGACATGTGGGGTAAGGTGCCTTTCCTTGTTCCAGCTGTGCCTTCAGATTTGATCCTTTGGGGGTGCTGAGGCCCTGGCACAGGTTGCCCAGAGAAGCTGTGGCTGCCCCATCCCTGGAAGTGTCCAAGGCCAGGTTGGAGCAATTGGTCTAGTGGAAGGTGTCCCTGCCCATGGAAGGGAATGGAACTGGATTATCTTTAAGGCCCCTTCCAACCGGGACCATTCTGGGATTCTGTGATGGCATGGAAGTGACAGACATCAACATTTTTGTTTTATCCCTTTTTAGAGGACTGATGTCACTTGTACAGCTGGAAGAGCCACAAACCCTTGGCCAGAATGCAAACAGTAAACTTATTCCCAGTGGGACACCAGTGGAACCCTGAGCCTTGTAAAGCTCAGCCAGGGAATCACCATCCCGCTGGTTTATCAAGGGTTATTTCCAGCTGCATGTTCAAAATCCTCCTCTAGAGCCTTCCACATTTACCCCCTTCC
Source organism: Manacus candei (assembly GCF_025592945.1). Lineage (NCBI taxonomy): Eukaryota > Metazoa > Chordata > Aves > Passeriformes > Pipridae > Manacus > Manacus candei. Next base: position 281,197 of record NW_026138118.1, on the reverse strand, counting down.
ACCCAACAGCACTGCAAGTGTTACTGCAGTGAACTGGAAAAGTCTCTCAGGAAGTAAATAGTGTGCTGGGATCTCAAAGTTTTAATCTTTGACTCACCAGCTGAGCACAAATCGTGGTGGGTTGTCACGTGTGTGATGCCTTAAATATCTTAGGCTGAAATGGAACCATTTTTCTGTCTCCTCTGCATCTTTTCAGGAGGGATTGATCACAGGAGAGATGGTAGAGATGCTTTTCTCAGATGACCCTGACCTACAGCTGGCAACCACTCAGAAATTCAGGAAATTGCTCTCCAAAGGTAAAAATAACTCATCCCTGCCACGGGATCTGGCTTTTGCAAGAGTCTGTGCACGTGTTGCTGTACAGAAGCTTTGCAGCTTTGAGCCTGGGGAAAGAAAGCCATAAACTAGAAATGTGATAATTTACTGTATTGCTAAGGATTGACAGTTGTATGAACTGCACAGAAAGTGACTCTGCAGAGTTGTCCTGCTGAGTTCAGTATGACTTGGGATATTAAATTAACCCTTCATGCTTGTTACTCCCCTGCATGAGGCCTGTCCACTGTTCTGACACTGCTTTGCTGTTCCAGAGCCCAATCCTCCGATAGATGAAGTGATAAACACTCAGGGAGTGGTGGAGAGATTTGTTGAATTCCTGAAAAGAAGTGAAAACTGCACATTACAGGTAAAGGAGATCATGTTATTAATTCTTCGTAGCTCTTTAACCTTTGCTTAGCAATGTGAATCCACACATGCTGTCAGGGAAAAGTGATGTTTTGAACCCAAAAAGTGCAGCTTGTATGATCCATAGGAGAAGACAAAGGTAGCCTGTAGTGCTTAGGCAAAAAAAAAAGGAAATTATAAATTGCTCTGAATTAAATTCTCGAAGGAATTCTGGCAAAAATCACCCAAGAGAGTTTGGAATTCCCGTATCTGATGTTTCTGCTGGGAGCTGGTGGAGCCATGGGATAAACATGCAGGAAGAAATTGTGTGAGGAGAAACCTCCATTATTGGAGGCATTTAAGTAGAGGCCAAGAGTCTGTTAGAAATGGGTTGGGGCAGTGCTGCTCCTGCCCGGGGCAGAGGGATGGACTGGGTGGCTTCCTCAGATTCCTTCCAGCTTGGTAATAAGTCTGGTTGCTTTGGAGGGGTTAAAGACACTTCCATACATGGAATTTGATCTGAGTTGATGACTGCTTTCATCTCTTCTCCTGCCCTCTGGCCTCAGGCCATGGACCAGAGGGGCTTAATTTCCAGAAGAACCGAGTGGGAGTTCTGTGTTTAAACCAAAGAGAGCCAAAACCAGGGAGTTGCTGCTCAGCTTCCCTTGAGCTCGAGGAGTCTTTGGGGCAGCAGATGAAACACAGAAAACTTTCTACTTCTGTGTGTTTGTGCTCTGGGTGTCTTCATTTCCCTTGCTGGGGAATGGTTGTGGAGGTGAAGTGACGTGGTGTGACTGGTGGTGACACCTTCACTCGCTCCTCCTTTGAGCAGCTGTGGCCTCTGAGAGGGTTTTTAGCAGATGTGGCTCTTTTATTGCTCAAGAAAATAAAATCCTTCGATTGTTGAGGTGCTCCTCTTGTGATATGCTTCCTTTCCCTCACAGTGAAAGAGTCACAGCCAAAATGTAATGATTTTGCCAAATCAGGCTTTGTTTTACTGATTCTTTTGTCGCTGGTTTGCCTGTTTCAGTTTGAAGCTGCGTGGGCACTGACGAATATTGCATCAGGGACTTCCCAACAAACAAAAATAGTCATCGAGGCTGGGGCGGTTCCCATATTTATAGAGCTGTTAAACTCTGACTTTGAGGATGTTCAGGAGCAGGTAAGGACCACTCCTTCCTTTGGGGCTGGGGGATGAACCACAGTGGGTTGCACACCATAAAATGCAGTGTTTAAAACGAGTGACTGGTGTCTCCCAGCTGGCTCCACACCACAGGTGGAAGTGTTGTTTGCCTGGAATTAGGGGGAGATGCTTTCTTAGCACACTGCCTTGTTCTTCCTCTGTTAGAAACTGTGAGTGCTAAAACTGTTGCTGTTTCCTTTCAGGCTGTCTGGGCATTGGGGAACATTGCTGGAGACAGCTCTGTGTGTAGAGATTATGTCCTTAACTGCGCTATCCTTCCTCCCTTATTAATGTGAGTAGCCATGAACACTTGCCAGTGCAGTTCTTGGAGTCCCATTGTGCCACAGCAGCAGTATTGGAGCTGGGCCAGTAGATTCCCTGGTGGTGATCACTGGGAATCAAACCACTGGTACCAGATTAACTCCTGGTTCAGACAAGGATCTGATGGATGGAGTGGGACTCGGTGGATAACAGGCCTTCTCACAGCCCTCCACACTGCTCTGCATGTGGAGGGTGTGCTGCTGCAGTGTGCTGGTCCTTCTGGAGTCACAAAGTGTCCCTCAGGTCCTGCTCTCTGCTTGGGATATGGATTCCAGGGGCTTGGGGTGGGAGCAGGTCTCTATACACCCCCTCTCCCAGCGTGGTGCACACCCACCACAGTCAGACCCATCTGTCAGGCTCTCATAGCCCTGGAAAGAATTAATCTTCATCCCATCCCTGGAAAGCTAATACCATGTCACAAATGGCTTGTTTTCCTGCTCCTGGTGTCAGTGCCCTGTCCCAGGGGGGCTGCCTGACTCCTCATCCCACAGGACTCACCATCCTCCTCAGAGCTCAGAGTCTGAGCAGTTCATGTCACCCGGTCTCTGCTGAGGGCTGGGAGTGTCTGGGCTGAACTGGAACCTGGAGCTGCACTTCACTCATGTGCCCTTCCTTCTGCAACCTGCCTAAGGTGGAAGTTGCCTTCCTGCCCCGTGTCCCTTGGCACTGTTGGGAATTACAGCTATTTATCCTAAGTGGTCTCATATCACTTCTCTTCCTCATTGAGAGGCTCAGGTGACAAACAGCATGGCTTGAGCTACACCCAGTGAAGTAGTGCTTTGACTTCCTTAAAATCATACTGGTTTTAATGCTTTTGATTCCCTTGACTTCCACATAAGGATCATAATTCCTGGTGATTCTCTCTTTAGGCTCCTTACGACGTCCACCAGGTTGACAATGACACGAAATGCTGTCTGGGCCTTGTCAAACCTGTGCAGAGGGAAGAGTCCCCCACCTGAATTTGATAAGGTGAGAATAAATGCCTTGTGGGCAGAACAGGTGGCAGGGAAACACCCAGTTAAGATGTTTGTCCGAGTTATTTTGGGCTGTTGGACTCCTCTAAGTCATTCCAAGTGGGAACAGGGTGAGCTTCTTCCTGCTGAGGTGGATCTGGTTGTTCAGATGTTTGTAATTTCCTGCCAACCTTTCTACCATCAGCTGGACCCCTCAAGTAGGACACAGGCCAAGGCTTCCCTGCAAGGTTTCTCTATCTAAAAATGGGTTTATCTAAAAAGGGTTTACCCTTTTGTTATGAACTCTCTGGAAATTTGAGACTTCACTCAAATTACCACTAAAAAGTTTTCTGAGACTTGAAATACTACAAAGCAGGAGTCCTGTAGCCACATGGGAGCTGTGGCAGCTTTCCCTTTCCTGGGAGCCTAAGAAAAGGTCCTGCTGGCCTTTCAGGTGTCTCATCCTTCTTTGGTGGAACAAAAATGTTTTAAATCAGTGTGTTATCACTTTTCTTAAGTGAAAGCTCCCGTGACAAAGCTGGGAAGCCTGTGGTGAGGGATGAAATCTGAACTGAGTGTAAGCAGAAACCCACTTATAAGTGATTGACATACTCAGAGGTGTAACTTGATGGTTGCTGCTTTGAATTATGAAGAGTCAGAAATGGAGCAGAGCTCTTCCAAGGGGTGACTTGCCTCAGGAGTCTGGACTGGGTCTGGGAGGATGTAATTTGAGTGTAGCAATGAAGCTGTTGGGGTGGCTTTGGACACTGTGATTAGGTGTGGGAAGCAATGGGAAGCTACTGACTTGAGGGAAGGAGCCTGTGGCCATGCAGGAACCTGTGGCCATGCAGGCCTTGTCTCAGCAGCTGGTCGGTGGTGTTGGCCTGCGGGGTGGTGGTCCTGGGCAGGGTGACTAACCCAGCTGGTGGCTGTTGTTCCAGGTGTCTCCCTGCCTACCAGTGTTGTCCAGGTTGTTGTTCAACAGCGACTCTGACCTGCTGGCAGATGCCTGCTGGGCCCTTTCCTACCTGTCAGATGGTCCCAACGAGAAGATCCAGGCAGTGGTGGACTCGGGAGTGTGTCGGCGGCTGGTGGAGCTGTTGATGTGAGTACCTGGGATTGCTGCCTCAGGCAGGAAGCTGAGCATGGATCCATGTCAAATCCATCAGAGCACTCCACACCTCCTGTGCTCACGGGATCCAGGCACCTGGGCTGACCTGGGAGCAGTTTTGTAGGAGGATCTGGAGCAGGTTCAGAGCTGTAGTTTGCTGGTTTGTCTTCCTGGTTATACTCAACACTGGTGAAGAGACGCCTGTGTTGGTCTCAACAGCAGTCCCAAAAATTGCAAATTCACTGATCAAAGAAACCTTACCCCTGTAAACTTCTGAAATTGGAGAGCATGAGTGTGGGCCAGCTACACAGAGAACTTAGGAAGAATTTACTAAGGAAAGATCAAACTCACACTTCTCATCCATGGAGGGAGAGAGGATTGCAGGGTGTTGTGTGCTCTCAAACTTCAGATGTGCTTATGGAAGCCTGGTTGTGAGGCAAATCAAAGAAGAGTGGGTAGCAAAAGTCAGCTTGGCTTTGAGGAAAAGAGGATTGAGTTGGGATATAAAGGACCAAACTGTGTTGCAGTTTTGTTTTCGGTGGCAATACAGTCAACTTACTGTGTGTTTCTACATGCCAGGGGATGGATTTCTAAGGAAATAATGCAGAGGAGATAAATGGGGAGAGAATATTCCAAATATCCCAGTGATCTGATGGATTTGCTTGTGTCCTTGCCCCGTTTCCCTGCAGGCACAATGACTACAAAGTGGCCTCCCCAGCTCTGCGGGCAGTTGGCAACATCGTGACAGGGGATGACATTCAGACCCAGGTGAGAGGAGAGGCCTTTCCTGCAGGGAATGCAGTGTCCATCAGCTCCAGACCTGGCACTGGTGATCTCACTTCTGCTTCCTCTCTCCAAAGGTGATTCTAAACTGCTCAGCCCTGCCTTGTCTCCTTCATTTGTTAAGCAGTCCCAAGGAATCCATCAGGAAAGAGGCGTGCTGGACTATATCCAACATCACAGCGGGAAACAGAGCACAGATACAGGTACTTTCTCCTCCCAGATTCCAAGCTCAGCATTAAGGCTTTGCAGCTTTTTCCTTATCTGGCATTTTAGGGGCTGGATTTGTTCACCTCATTCTGCAGTAATTTGCAAATTTGCTGCTCCCAGCCATCTGCCAAGCGAGCTGAAAAAGAGCTTGGTGATGGCACCAGCACAGACCAGCCTGAAATGATTCCCACACATTTGGATCATTGGAATAACAGGAGATACAGCCCTTTATTTCTCCATGCTCAGCCCCTTTGAAGCTGGTTGAGTTTTAATTATCCTTTTCCTGACCTACATAGGGAGGCAGATGAGTGCTGAAAGCATTCCCACAGTATTGATGCAATACCAGGGATGGTCTGTCCTGCTGGTTACGGAATATCTCGCGTTAGTAGGATTTGGCTGAGGAATAACCCAGAGGAATCACCGAAACTTGGGGAAGTTTTTGTGTTGGGAAACAGGGGAGAGGTTTCTTCCAGGTGCTGAGAAGCCTTTCTTAGGAATGGTGTTGCCAGTGCCAACCCCTGTCCCTGCCCTCTCTCCCCAGGCAGTGATAGATGCCAACATTTTCCCGGTGCTGATAGAAATCCTGCAGAAGGCGGAATTCCGCACGAGGAAAGAGGCAGCCTGGGCCATCACCAACGCCACCTCAGGAGGGACTCCTGAGCAGATCAGGTATTCCCTGTGCCTCCTCCTGGGGGAAATCCCTGGGAGCTTTGCCTTGATGGGGACTGCAGGGCACAGCCCGAGCTTTCTGCATGGATAGTTTTAGACAAGGCTAAATGACAGATTAAATTCCAGTGTGGATTTAATTTTAGCAGCACCTGGACTTTAAAAATAGCTTTTTTATTTTCTTTTTAAATAAAAGGGAGGTTTCTGAAAACAGGGGCTGTGTACACAAGTGCAAATAAGTGGATAAAAATTAACCTTGCAGAGCAGTAAATACGTATTTTAAGGTAAATTTATGTGGTTTAGATTGACTCGTTTCCTTTGCTCTTTCTGATGGAGCCAAGGTACTGCTTCCCAGCCCCTGAACACCAAGTGTGTGTTGCTGGTGCTCTCTCTCCAGGTACCTGGTAAATTTGGGTTGTATCAAGCCTCTGTGTGACCTGCTGACTGTCATGGACTCCAAGATTGTTCTGGTGGCATTGAATGGGCTGGAAAACATCCTGAGGCTGGGAGAGCAGGAAGCCAACCAGAGTGGGACTGGGATCAACCCCTACTGCAGCCTGATCGAGGAGGCCTATGGTAGGTGGGGGCTTTGGGCACTGCAGGAGGCACTGAGGGGGGTCTGTTGGGTGCTTTCCTGCTGTGTTAAGGGGTTTAGTATGTTCCAAAACGGCCAATATTTGTTCCAGAGTCTCTTCAGACTCGTGATTGGGTGAGGAGAAAATACTTGGAAGTAAAAACTATCAGAATTCCGATCCAGGCTTCCAAGACCTGGAGGCCAAGCTGATTAGTCGTGGCTTTCACCAGCTGGGAGTGCTTACTCAGCTCATTTCTGGTTAAAAGTGACAATTCTGGGCCTAAAGTTGCTCGAACTGTGCCCACTTGAACACTGGAAATCCAGGGAGAGTTTGCTTTTCCCTGGAGCAACTTAATTTGGTGATGGTGGGTTTGTTTTTTTTTTTTGTCCTTCTCTCAGTGCTTTGAGGAGCAAGTTCCTATTTTGGTCTGGAACTCCCTCTGTACTGCCAGTGTCTGCTTTGCCCTCTGATTATTACACTCTGTGTCCTGATTCTCCCTGTAAGAACAATTCTTGGAATTCTTGGATGTGCAGCAGGGGATTTAATTAGGGCAGCTAAAAGCTGGAGGCTGCAGACCCTGCTCCTTCCCCTCCCTACCCCCTGCAGCTCCCAAATTCCTCACAGCCAGTTGTGGAGGCTAAATCAGATTCCAGTCAAATTAAAACATCTGTATGAGCTGGAAAGACATTAATGCTGCCTGGCAGGGGTGAGATCCTCGAGCAGCTCTGGAATAGCTGCATTTAGGTCTGGATTTAGGTGTCAGAGCTGCTCAGAAAATGCAAATCTCACACAGTGAAGAAGGACGAGGGTGGGAGTGGGAATAAATCTGAGGATGAGCTACCAGAATTTCTTTGTTTCACCGCATTCCAATTTTTTTTTTCCCCTGCAAGGTTTGGATAAGATAGAATTCCTCCAGAGCCACGAGAACCAGGAGATCTACCAGAAAGCCTTTGACCTGATTGAGCACTACTTTGGGGTGGAGGACGACTCCTCCGTGGCCCCCCAGGTGGACGAGAACCAGCAGCAATACATCTTCCAGCAATCCGAGGCCCCCATGGATGGTTTCCAGCTATAATGTGCCCTGAGGAGAATTAAAACACGCCACAAACTTTCTGGAAGAGCACCTGGGAGCAGCTGCTGGCCCTCGCTGGGAAGGCTGAACAACACCCTGAGTTTAGGAAACTCTTCTTCCTTCAAACAAAAAATACAAACGGCGCTCGGTCCTTGCGGAAAGAAGGGGATTCTTCTTATCCTTGTTTCTTTTGGCTGCTGCACACGTGTCTTTAATGCAGGAGGGACACGGAGGTGACAAAGTGGCACCTCCTGGTGGCTTGTTCTTTGTGGTGGTCCCTCCCAAATGCAGTTCTTACCTCGGGTACTCCCGTGAGGCTCCGGCGTTGGCTTGGGTGAGGACACAGATCAGAGAGGGAGTTTTCTGGCCACAATAATCCTGGAAAACGTGGGTTGATCTATTTAATTTTTAATTTTTTCCTTTTTTTTTTTTTTTTTTTTTTGCACATGTTACTCTATTAAGGACTCTTTAATTGGCCAAGAGCAAAGTTTAACCCTGGCCTTCCTCCTTCAGTGGACAGTCCTGGGTGAACCCAGGCCGAGTTCCCTGAAAAAAACGGACAGAAAAACAGGGAAGTTCTCCCACTCTTGGGAAGATTTTTTTTCTTTCTGCTGCTTCCCTTTTGTCTAGATTTTATTTTGTTTGTTTGTTTTTTTTGTTTTTTTTTTTTTTGAAGAACTACTAGTGGTATTTCCAAGGATTTAAGAAAAAAAAAACAAAAAAACAAAAAAAGCAACAAGAGCCCAAAGATGGGAACTGGGGTGGGGTTTTTTTCGGAGCAGGAAGCACAGCTACCATTGCACAGGTTTGGTTTGCATTGTACTGACTGACACCAGAGCTCTGAAATGCTGAAACCCACCTTCATCTTTACTTGAAATACTTTATTTTCCATGAGAACATGGGCTGAATTCTGGGGGTTTTTTCCTGCCTTTGGGTGGTTTGATGACTTGGAGGAAGGCTTGGTGGTGACAGGGGTGGTGGGAGCTCCAGCAGCACCAGGTTTCCAGGTTTACATCCTGCTCACAGTTGTGATAATGTACATTTTACTTCCAAAAAAAAAAAGTCAAATCTCTGTATTTTTTATATTATATATAGGTAGATATTTGTCTAATTGGGCCGCAGAGAAAACTATATATGGAATTTCTGCAATTCCTGTAAATAAAGCGCTGTGAGGCAGGAAAACACCTGGAACCCCATGGGCTCAGGGCTGTCCTGCTGCCTCTCCTGTTCCCTCACCTCCTGTCTGTGTGAACACGGAGCTGCCTGAGCCCCCTTTGAGTGACTTTGCCACGATTTCATTAAAACCAGAGGAGAACACAGCAGAGTTTTGTGGTGCCGGGGGAGGAGCTGAGCCCCCGCGGGGGTCACGACGAGGGGCGAGGGGGCCCTTGTTGTGCGAGGAATAAACCCCACGGGCGCAGGGGGGCGGGTGAGGTGTGACGGGGGGCTTGGGGCTGGTCTGAGGTTACTCTTTGACCTTCGGGGGGGACGGGAGGGGACCCCGGGGACCGGGCACGGATGAGGTCTGCGCGGTGCATGCTGGGAGTTGTAGTCCCTGGGAGGACCCGGCGCGGGGCATGCCGGGAACTGTAGGCCACATTTTCTTCCCTTCCTCCTCCTCTTTTTCTTCCCCCCTCCCCACGAGGGGTATGTCGGCAGCCATAGGCAACAGCTTCCCTTTCTCCTTATCGCTCCCACGCGCGAGGGACATGCTGGGAGTTGTAGTCCCAGTGCCGCCGTGCGCGGGGCACGCCGGGAGCTGTAGGCCCCGGTTTCCCTCCTCCTTGCTTTCCTCCTCCTCTTCCTCCTTCTTCTCTCCCTCCTCTCCCTCTCCTTTCCCCTGTCCCTCGTCCCGCGCGGTGAACGCCGGGAGTTGGGGCCGCGCGCGGGGCATGCCGGGAGTTGTAGTTTTCCTCCCACTGCTTCCCGCCGCGTCTCCGCGGCGCTTCCCGGCGTGCCCCGCGCGCGGCGGGCGCTGATTGGCGGGGCGGCGCGGGGCGGGCGCACGCGCGGCCGTTGGAGGCCCCGGGGCCGAGCCGCTCCCTCAGAGCCGGTACCGGCGCCCTCAGCACGGGCACCCTCCGCGCCGGCACCGGCGGGACGCACCGCGGGCACACCGGCACGCATGCACCGCGGCGCCGCGCCTGCCGGCTGAGCAGCGAGGCGGCACCTGCGTCAGACCGCCGGCGCTGACGTCACGGGGGTGCGCGCGTGACGTCACCCCGCGAGGGGGGGGGCGCGGGGCGGCTTTGACGTCAAGGGCGGGGGAGGGAGGGGGTCGCGGGGTTGTGAGGGCAGGGGCGGCACCGGCGGCTGGGCCGAGCCCCGGGGGTGATAACGGAGGGGGGGGGGCACCGGGAGCCGCGTCCCGGTGTAACCGGGCGGGGGGGAGCGGGGCCGGGACCAAGGGGGCGATGGGCCGGGGGGGGCGGGGCCGGGGGGCCAGGGGTGCTGCGGGGCCAGTGATCGCCCGTGGAGCCTGGTTATCGCCCCCCGAGCCCCGGTTAACCCCTCCCCCGAGCTCCGGTGATCTCCCCCCGAGCCCCGGTTATTGCCCCCCCCGAGCCCCGGTTATGGCTCCCGGGCCCCGGTTCCCGCCCGGGAGCCGCTCCCGGTGCAGCAGCAGCGGAAAAGCAGCGCCCGAGGCGCGGGGCAGGTGCGGGTGAAGGCGCTGCCCCGCAGATCCCGCACGTGGGCGGTGACACGGGCCGGGCTCCGCCGCCGCTCTGCCCTCGGGTTTGCCTGCCAGGAGGAGCACCGGGAGGGGATGGGGGCACGGGAAAGCTCGGGGAACAGCCTGGGTGGGGAACTATCCTGAGCTCCAAAGTGGGAACAGCCTCTCACCTCCAAAATAGGAACAGCCTGGACTCGGAACTCTCCTGAGCTCCAAACTGGGAACAGCCCCTCCCCTCTAGACCAGGAGCATCAGCATCCTCAGCCCATAATTAGTGTCATAAGCAGAGCAGAGGGTGAGAAGGGTGAGAACATTCAAGCCCTGCAGAGGGAGAGGCGATGGGGATGAAGAGCTGGGATTTTGGGTTCTCCTTGTCTGGGGTTTTGGGCTCAGCAGGAATTGACCTCTCTGCTGGAGATGCTCTGGTTTCTGGGTCCTCATCCCAGTGAGGGGGTTTCTCTGTCAGCTCTGAAATCCAAGAGGTACAAACTGGGAACCAGGCCCTGCTTTCTTTGGCGCAGAGCTGTGGTGGGAGCTCCTGCTCCTTCCCAGTCCGGGTGGATGGCTCCCCAAACCCTTCAAACGTTCCTAAAGTCGCTGTTTGTTTCTGCAGAGTCTGACAGGGCCGAAAGGCTGTGATGAAGAACCAGGGGGTGGAGACCAAAGGAGCCCCACGTCCCTCTGGTGCTTCCAAAACGAGCAGCGGGATGGGGCTGGAGGAGGGAGACTCACCCGAGGCTGCAGCACCCCCAGAAGGTGGGTAGGGTCCCTGGGGAATGGAGGGGTGGCTCTGCTGGCATTCCCTGGAATGTGTGAGGGTGGGTTTGAGCCCAGAAGGATTCAGGTTGCTGCTTTCTCTTCATCCAGCTCTTTGTATATGAGCAGCTGTGTTTTCAAGGGCAGAAATTCCTGGGTTTTTTCCTCATTTCTGTGTGCAGTCCTGGAGGAGTTCCCATTTCCTGGCAGAATCGTGGAATCAGTTCTACCTGGAAGCAAAGGGTTGTTTGTTGGTGCTTTGACCTTAAGGGTCCCATTCAGAAAATACCAGGCAGCTCTTTCCTGTTACTCATCAAAACTGTTCTCTGGGATACAAAATCCAGGTGTAATGGAGTAGGAGCTTGGTTAAAATTAACCCTGCCTGGTGCTCCCGTGCCTGGGGATGGAGGAAACACACAGTGAGGAGAGTTATTTTAATAACCAGCTGCTCTTGGAAAAAGTTTGGAGGCAGGATGTGCTGCCTGCTCCATGCCTGAGTGTCTGCTGGGTGGGATGAGGGATGTTTGATCCCAGTGCAGCTGCTCTTCCAGTGAGGACAGAGGCTCACCCAGGTTTAAAGCCCATTGTTATGCTAAAAAGCCCAGCCCTGGGGGATCTGAGCTGCCAGTTCCTCTTGGGGAGGGGGTGAGGAAAAAGCTCACAGACAACCTGCTTGTGGTTGAGTGGGGGGCTGGGGGTGGAATTTTTGCTCTTGACAGATGTCAGGGGCTTGGTCATGCTCTGGTGATCAAAGGAGAGGCTGTTGGGAATGCCCTGCCATTGTCAGGGCAGCTGGCTGGAGACAAAGCAGCTTATCCTGCTGCAAGTCCAGCCAGGAAAACCTCCCCTTTCCCTGTGTGTGGAGAGGGGGGGGACACCCTCATGCTTTGTGTTTGTGTGTCCCCCCCCCAGCTCCCCTCACTCAGGAGGACTCCAAGTCCTCCCAGGATGTGTCCGAGGAGCTGAGCCGGCAGCTGGAGGACATCCTGAGCACCTACTGTGTGGATGCCAGCCAGGAGGGCCCGGCGGAGGACGGCGGGCACGGGGAGCCCCCCGAGCCCGAGGAGCCCGACAAGGGCTGCCCCGAGTCCCCCCGGAACGGGGAGCAGGAGCCGGGCGGCCCCGAGATGAACGGGGAGAAGGAGAACTCCAAGGGCACCGAGGAGGGCGGCGACAGAGACCAGAAGAAGGCTCAGGAGAAGAAGAAAGCCAAGGGTTTAGGTAAGAGGTTCCCTGCCCTGGGTGTGCTGCAGCCCTTGGGTTTATCCTGCAGTGATCAAATCCGTGCCTTTGGACGTGTTTGGGAATGGCACAGCGTCCTGTTCTGGGGGTGTGAGGGATGTACCCAGGGCAGCAAAGGCACTGGCTGCTCCTGGGGCTGCCACAGCCTCTGAATTCCATGGATTTCTCTTCTCCTGGGCACAGCTGGCTCCAGCCAGCCCAGTGGTGATTCCTGCTCTGAAAACCAGGTCTCTCCCCAGCTGCTCCACTTATTTTCACACTGTATGTGGTGAAATCTGTGGGGCAGAGTCCTGAGAAGACCCCAGGAACAGCAGCTCTGGCCCAGGGCTGCCAGACCTGCTCAGTCCCCTCCCGTCTTCACTCTCACAAGCCAGAGCACTGTCTAAGCCATTTTATCCGGTTTGTTTATTTATTTCCACGCCCTGTCTCATTCCAGGCAAGGAAATCACTTTGCTGATGCAGACACTGAACACCCTGAGCACGTCAGAGGAGAAACTGGCAGCTCTGTGCAAGAAATATGCTGAGCTGGTGAGTCCCTCTGGGGCTGGGGGGTGACACAGCAGCTCAGGGAGGCAGGAGGGACATTCCAGGAACACCCTGGAGCTTTGCAGTGCCCTGAGATCTCTGCAGTGCTGGATACCTGGATAGGAGAGGGTGGGTGTTGCTGGGTCCAGCCTGGTGGTGTTTGTGAGGTGTGAGTGTGGACAGGAGGAATTTTGGCAAATGTGGGTGTAAGAGGAGCTCAGGTCTGTTTTCACACACAAAGCCTGACACCACGTTTAACCAGAGTTAGTTCTGGGCACAGACCTGGTTCCCTTCACAGATCTGGAGCAGGGGAGGTGTGGGGCTGCCTGTGCATGTCCAAAGTGTCCTTGGGTGGGTTTTCCCTGTGCTCCGTTGGAGCAACATATGCATGGAGGTGCTGGGGCAACATGCAGGTCTTTCAGATTCCAGCAGAATGGGAATTTAGGAAGGAGAAAGGTCCTGTCCTTGGACTCTGTGTCACTCCTGCTCTGCTCAAGAGTGTCACCTTTAGTGTCACAAAGCTGCTCTTGTTGGAGCACAGTCTCTGCTCCCCGTGTCCCTCAGCAGGCACAACACATTACCCTGCCCTGCCCTGCTGCATCCATGCCCTCTGCTCCCCTTTCCCAGCTGGAAGAGCACCGTAACTCCCAGAAGCAGATGAAGATCCTGCAGAAGAAGCAGACACAGCTGGTGCAGGAGAAGGATCACTTGCAGAGCGAGCACAGCAAGGCCATCCTGGCCCGGAGCAAACTGGAGAGCCTGTGCCGGGAGCTCCAGAGGCACAACCGCACCCTCAAGGCAGGTGTCTCCCGGCTCTGCTCCCAGGGCTGCTCCATCCCAACCACTTGGATCACTCTCCATTTTGGCAAACCAGTGGTTGCCCACAGTCTGCCCTCAGGGCAGGGCTTTAACTTTGGTGTTAAACCCTTGTTGTCTGCGTTGTCCAAGTGTTATTTCAAGCACAAGTGCTGTGAGGAGAGGCTGAGGGAGCTGGGGAGGCTCAGCCTGGAGAAGAGGAGGCTCAGGGGAGACCTCCTCATCTCTACAACTCCCTGACAGGAGGGGGAAGCCAGGGGGGGGTTGGTCTCTTTTCCCAGGCAACCATCAGCAAGACAAGAGGGCTGGGTCTGCAGCTGTGCCAGGGGAGGGTTAGGTTGGATATTAAAAAGAATTTCTTTCCAGAGAGGGTGCTCAGCCTTTGGAATGGGCTGCCCAGGGAAGGGGTGGATTCTCCATCCCTGGAGGTGTTTAAGGACAGACTGGATGTGGCATCAGTGCCATGGGCTGGGAACCACAGTGGGGTTGGATCAAGGGTTGGACTTGATGATCTCAGAGGTCCCTTCCAACCCAGCTGATTCTGTGATTTTGGGGTGTAGCCACTGCAGAAAGGGAAGGGAAAGGCCCAGAGTCCCTTCCTGATGGATATAAGGAATAGTGGGAGGCTGGGCAGCTCGGAGCATCCCTTTGGTGACGTGTCCCTCCCATCCCTGCCCTCCTCACGCAGGAGGAGGGTGTCCAGCGCGCCCGGGAGGAGGAGGAGAAGAGGAAGGAGGTGACATCCCACTTCCAGGTGACGCTGAACGACATCCAGCTCCAGATGGAGCAGCACAACGAGAGGAATTCCAAGCTGCGCCAGGAGAACATGGAGCTGGCAGAGAGGCTCAAGAAGCTCATCGAGCAGTATGAGCTGCGGGAGGAGGTGGGTCAGGACAGGGGCATCCCCCTGCCCAGGGAAGGGGGTTCCTGCTTCCAGAGGGGAAATAAACCCAGCAGGTTCTCCATCATCACATTCCTGGTAACCACAGCCCAGTTATATGTTCTCATCAAGCCAGTTTTTTTTTTTACTGCCACAGAACATCAAGGCCATGTTTTGCAGAGTGGAAGGGAAGGAAAACACAGGTTTTCAAAAGCAACACTCAAATGATAAAGATTCAGCAGGGAGGGGGAAGTGCACCACACACTCACTGCTTTAGCAGAGGAAAATATCCAGTATATCCAAAATATCCAATATATCTAAATGTATCTATATCCAGTGTATCTAAATGCACGTACAAACACCCAGCTATGTGCATTTTATACCAGTGAAAGTTACATGATATTTTTTTAGGTTGTTTATTTATGCTGTTGAGAGTTCCCTCAATTCATTTAATGCAAACTAGACATTTTTACTTTGTGTAGAACGTTGAGGTTCGTTCATGCCCTTAACGTACATTAATTAGACACTGCTTACAAATAACCTGCAGTAAGAATATCTGTTTGTCTGGGGTCTTCTGAGCCTGTGGTGTTCCCTTGGCAGCACATTGACAAGGTGTTCAAGCACAAGGAGCTGCAGCAGCAGCTGGTGGATGCCAAACTCCAGCAGGCCCAGGAAATGCTGAAGGAGGCAGAGGAGAGGCACCAGCGGGAGAAGGACTTTGTAAGTCGTGGAGCAGTTCTGGGGTGGTTGTGACCCTTGTTACTGCTGGATCCCTGAGTGCAGAGCCCAGAGCAGGTTATGCCACATCTTGCCTTGCTTCCTGAGCAGCTTCAGGAGCCGGGCTGGAGCCCTGCTCTGCTCCTTGTGCTCCTCCCAGCCCGCTCCCATCTCCAGGCCCAGCACCAGCCATGCAGGGATGTGCTCAGAGCATTCCCAGGTAACTGCTTTTGCTCTTCCCCAGCTGCTGAAGGAAGCTGTGGAATCACAGAGGATGTGTGAGCTGATGAAGCAGCAGGAGACCCACCTCAAGCAGCAGGTGAGTCACCAGCCTGTTTTGTTTGGCTTTCTTTTCTTCCTTCCTAAGCAAGGAACAACCCAAAGTTCCTTAATCTGGAAAACACAGGGGCAGGATCTCTCCCGGGCTTTGGTATTGGTGAGCTGAGACTTCCTTCAGCAATTCTGCCTTCTGGGAGAAAGGTGCCTTGTTTTTTTCCAGTGCTGGGAGCAGTCATGAGATCATCCCTCACTGAATCAGCCCCAGCAAGTGCCTCCTGCCCTGGCCAGGAGATGTTTATAGGACACACCACTCTGAGGGTGTTTCCCTAGGGCAGAATTTTCCCTTGGCAGAGCAGCTCTGTGCTACCAGTTTGTTTGTGTCCCAGGACAAGCAGCTCAGCCCCTGTTTGGCCTCTTCCCTGCCCGGGTGAGGCTGTCAGTGGGTGCCCTGGTGAGCTCCCTGTCTCTCCCCACAGCTGGCTCTCTACACAGAGAAGTTTGAGGAATTCCAGAACACCCTTTCCAAAAGCAGTGAAGTGTTCACAACGTTTAAACAAGAGATGGAGAAGGTGGGTAACACCTCTGCTGTCCTGGCTCTCCTCCATGTGAACTGCAAGAGTGACAGCTTCATCATTCTGTTTAATTTTGGGTCTGTGCCAGGGGAGGGGGTGGCACCTGAGGACATGTGGGATGTCACTGCAGTGCTCTGCCTGGGGCTTATTTGAGGCTTATTTGTCTTGGGATGTCCTGTGCAGGGCCAGAAGTTGGACTTTGATGGGTCCCTTCCAACTCAGGGTATTCTGTGATTCCATTTGTGCCCTTTTTGTGATCCTGTAGATGACCAAGAAGATCAAGAAGCTGGAGAAGGAGACCACCATGTACCGCTCCCGCTGGGAGAGCAGCAACAAGGCTCTCCTGGAGATGGCAGAGGAGGTGAGGAGGCCCTGGGGGTGGGCTGGAGCTGAGGGGGGGGCAGGACAACTCCTGCCTTAATGCAGGATGGTGAGGTCTGAGGGAGCAAGGGCAGAAGGAAAGCCTTGATGCAGCTTCAGGTGCTTTGAATGCTGAGTGTTTGCTTGGTCACAAGTATTTTCCCCTCTCAGGCTTCTCTAGAATCAGTCATGGAACGGTTTGGGTTGGGAGGAGTGTTAGAGATCATCCAGTTCCATGGGCAGGGACACCTTCCACTATCCCAGGTTGCTCCAACCTGTGGCCTTGGACACTTCCAGGGATGAGGCAGCCACAGTTTCTCTCTCCTGGGCAACTTGTACCAGGGCCTTCCCACCCTCCCAGGGAAGGATTTCTCCCCCCTATCCCACCTAACCCTGCCCTCTGGCAGTTTAAAACCATCCTCCCCATCCTGTCACTGTCTGCCCATATCCCTCTGGGATTTCATCCCTCCCTTTTTGCCTCTCCCTGCAGAAAACCCTCCGGGACAAGGAGTTGGAGGGGCTACAGGTGAAGATCCAGCGGCTGGAGAAGCTGTGCCGGGCCCTGCAGACGGAGCGCAACGACCTCAACAAGAAGGTGCAGGACCTGTGTGCCCACACGGACCTGGCAGAGCCTCTGAAGGACCCATCCCGGGACAGCTCCGACTGTCCCAGCTCGGGAAAGGCCACGCACAGCCCGGATCCTGCAGAGAGCCTGGGGGAACTGAGCCCAGGAGCCACAGGGCAGAGCGGGACTGAGGAGGGACCTCGGGGCACTGACTGAGCCCCTGCAGGGCACAGGGGTGGGCACAGGGAGGGGGACCTGGATGTGCAGACTCCATCTGATGCCCCTCTCCCGCTCCTGGGACAGGTGGAAAAGGACAGGACAGCCCTCCTGGGGATGTGAGATTTCCTAGCTTTTAGTTGTTTTTTTTTTTTAAATTTTATATATATATATATATATATATATATAATGATATATAAAAAATGTGCAGGGCAACGTACACTTTATATATGGATACCCATGGAAAACCAGACTGACCCGCCTTCCCTGCGTGTGTCAATAACTAATATATGGAGCCTCAACTGATCGTCCCTCTCACTAAAGGACCTTGTCATTGGCAGGGGCTGCGATCCCCAAAATCTGGCGCAGCTCAGGAGGGCAGGTCCCTGGATCTGTGTCCCATGGAATGCGCCGGCACCGCCTCTGCTGTCCCAGCGACTCTGGCACCGAGTGAAAGCCAAGGAACAGAGCTGGGGGAACCACAGCGCCGGATTCTCCCGCTTCCCTCTCCTCCAGGCAGGAGGGAGCTCCTGGACTTGCTCCTGTGTGAGCTGGGGGTGCAAGAGGCCGTTCCCCTGCTCTGTTCTGTGTGTGGAACGGGCACAAGGAGAAGCAGGAAGGGCATTCCCGGTCCTGTCCAGCAGGATTTTTGCTCTTCCCAGGACCTGCCAGTGTCTCAATCGCCTTACGATTCACAGTTGCCTCTTTGCTGAACGCACATGTGCACAAGTGTATTAAACAGTTAATCCAAAGGTCTAATTCCCAAGTGTTTTGCACAAGTGTGTCATCGTTGTGCAGGGGGACGGGGCCCCCCCGAGCTCCTCTGCCCCATCCCTGGGGGCACCCACGGAGCTGGGGCTCCAGGAGGATAAACCCTGTGTCTGCTCCAGGATCGCCGGGACCAGCTCCAGGACTGTGGGCCCTCCAGCCTGGGGGTACCTGTGCTATCCCAGACCCCCCTTTTCCCTTCCCTCTCTGCCTTCTTGGAAGAGCATCTCCCCAGTGCTGCCTCACCCCACTCGCCTCAAGGACCCGACTGTGCTGGGAGGGTGTTCAGGGACAGACGTGGGACCTGCTGGCACTGGGATTTGGGATTTCTCCTTAAGTTTCTCAAGACTTTCTCTTTCCAGTGTTCTTTTGGAAGACTCGACGTGCTTCAACCCTCTGCTGCAGCTTCTCTGTGACAGACTTTATTCCCAGCATTGCCTTCCTTCTGCTGGAAGCTGGAGCCAGCTGGCTGGAGACATTTCCCACCGTGGATGTGTTCAGTGGAACAGCTTTGGATTCTTTTCTGGCAACGCAGCTGCTCTCGCATCTTCTCTCTACGAAGGACCTGCCTCCTTGTCCCCCTTTCCTCTGCAGGGACCCCAACGAGCCCAGGTCCAGGGAAGGGTCTGCCTGCAGCAGGGATGGGCTCCAACAAGTCTGCACAGAGCTGCGGTTGAACATCCACTGGGACACATTCCCTGGAGCTGAGCATGGCTTTGCCTTCCAGCATTTGCCACTGGAAGGGTCTGGCAGGAGCCCCCGAGCAAGTGAATGTAGGTCTGGCCTGGTGGGACCACCCTGTTCCCAGCAGCCAGGCTGAGGAGGGGCTGCTGCCAGGATCAGGATCTGGGCTTCTCTTCCTGCTCCTTCAGTAAAAGGAAAACCCCTTAGGAATTCACCAACTCCCCCTCCCTGTTTTTTTTTTTTCTTTTCCCCATTACGGTACAGAAAACCCCTGTGGGGGCTGTTGTGTGTATCCTGTATCCAATAGAAACACTCCCAACCTCGCTGCTGCTGCTGCTGCTGCTGCCTTTCTTGTCTCTCCTTCAGTGCCACGGGGGGGGGGAGTGAAGATCTGGGGTGATGGGGTGGGTTTGGGGAGGCCACACCAGCCTCTGTGGGACGTGGCTTCCCTGTCTCCCAGGACTCTGTCCCTGCCTTCCCAATGGGGACGAGGTGGGGGAGGTTGGGAGGGGATGTCCCTGCCCGGGGGAAGGTCGGGTGGGTCTCCAGGACCCCCAGCGTGGGACATTCACCTGTGGCTCTGCGTCCCGGGGATGCTGCAGCCACCAAGTGCCACCTGCCCTGGGGGTGCCCAACCCCTGGTGCCCCCATTGGCTCCAAAATGTCCAAGGTCGGATTAAAATCCTGGTGGGATTTACACGAGCAGCCGCGCTCCGTCTGCGCGCGGGGCGGGCGGGGGGGACGGGACTTGTCTAATCCCGTCCCTGCGCCAGGGCTGGAGGCCCTTCCTGGCTCCTTCCCGGCTCCCTGCCGGCTCCTTCCCAGCTCCTTCCCGCAGGGACGGATCCCGCAATCGCGGCTCTGCGGTGACACCGGGGGACAACGCGGGGTAAACGGAGGCGGATGGAGGGGGGGGCACGAATGACCCCGGGGCCGCGGGGGAGCGGCCGCTGCGCGGGAGCGGAGCGGGGGCTGGATCCCGATCCTGCCCCATCCCCGACCCCGCCGGATGCTGATCCCGGGGCTGGGGCTGGGGCCGGTTCTGGGGGTCCGGCAGCGGAGCCCGGCAGCGCCTGGAGGAAGTTCCCTTTCCCTTTAAATGCAAATCCCGGGCTGTGCGGACGGTGTCCGGCGGGCTCGGGGTGTCCGGCAGGTTTGGGGTGTCCGGCAGGCTCGGGGACACGTGTCCGGCAGGTTCGGGGTGTCCGGTGGGCTCGGGGACACGCCGGGTCAGCCCCCCGGGCCGGAGCGGGGCCTGGCACGGGTCAGTGCCCGGCCGTGGAGCTCCGGAGGACAAAGGGGCTCCACGGCCCCGGAGCGGCCCCGTCCGGCCGCCGCGCGGGGCCGGGGGTCGGGGGGGGCTCGGCCGGAGCCCGGGGGTGTCGGTGCCCGCACGGTCCCGGTCCCGCTCTCGCCGGGGGCAGCCGAGGTTGAAATCCTGCTCTCCCGGCGAGAGACACGGCGAGAGCCGAGGCCAGGCCGGAGCTCCCGCTGCGAGCAGAGTCTGAGCCCGAGCCCGAGCCTGAGCTCGGCTGCTGCCCCCCGGGAAAGGGGGTCCGAGCTCTCGCTCCATCCCTCCCACCGCCAGCGAGCCCCGGTGGCCGTGGCTGTCACCCCTTGTCCTGGGGGTCCCGGTGGCCGTGCTGAGGGTCCCGGTGGCCGTGGCTGTCACCCCCCCACGCCGGGGGTCCCGCAGCCCCTCTGCTGTGCCCCGGGCAGACTCGTCTCTTTTCCCTGAACCATCAGGGAAGGAGCCTCCAAGCTCCGTGTCCGTCCCCGCAGGGTCCCCGCAGCCCCCGGGATGGAGGAGCGGAGGAGGAAGCGCAGCCCCAGGACCTGCCTGGCCCAGCCGGCGCCCCCCGGGGCCCCGCGCCCGCTGCCCCCCAGCAAGAGCACGACCTTCGCGCTGCCGCTGCCCACCTTGCCCTCGCCCCGGCAGCGCGCCCGGCTCCGCAGGTCGGTGCGGGATGGGGGGGACCCCCTGCAGCCCCCCCGTGGTGCCCCTGGAGCGATGCAAATCCCTGTTCCCTGTGCAGGACCAGCAAGGAGCGGGCGCGAGCGGGCGCGGGGGGGTCCCGGGGGGCCCCGCTCCAGCACAGCTTCCTCACCGACGTGTCCGACGTGTGCGAGATGGAGGGGGGGCTGCTCAGCCTCCTCAGCGACTTCCACTCGGGAAAGCTGCAGGCGTTCGGTGAGGGAACAGGGATTGGGGGGCCGTGGGGACAGGGGATGTGGTGGATCCTTCCTGGGGGGGGCAGAGAAGGAGTGAGGTGGGATGGGAGATGGGATGGGAGATGGGATGGGATGGGATGGGGTGGAATGGGATGGGATGGGATGGGATGGGATGGGATGGGATGGGATGGGATGGGATGGGATGGGATGGGATGGGATGGGATGTGTGGATGCCAGGGAAAGAATGGGACAGGATGTGTGGATCCCAGGGAAGGAGTGGGATGGGATATGATGATTCCCAGGGAAAGAGTGGGACAGGACATGTGGATCCCAGGGAAGGAGTGGGATGGGATATGATGATTCCCAGGGAAGGAGTGCTCCTTCGAGCAGCTGGAGCACGTGCGGGAGATGCAGGAGAAGCTGGCCCGGCTCCACTTTGGGCTGGATGTGTGTGTGGAGGAGCTCCCCGAGGAGCAGAAGAAGGCAGCAGCCGACAGGAACCTGGACCAGCTGCTGGCACACGTGAGTGTCACCCCCTGTCCCCTGGCAGGGCTGGGACCCCCCCCCCCCGGCCCCTCCACCAGCTCCTCAGCTCTGCCTTTGCTCCCACAGCTGGAAGAGCTCAGCAGCTCCATGTATCCTTGGTGGGGGTGAGTGGTGACAGGGACAGTGGTGGCAGTGCTGGGGGTGGCAGTGATGGCAGTGATGAAAGTGAAGGTGGTGGCACTGGTGATGGTGGTGATGGTAGTGATGGTGGCAGTGGTGGCAATGATGGAGGTGGCGCTGGTGACAGTGGAGACAGTGACAGTGACAGTAATGGTGGTGGCAGTGGTGGCAGTGACAGTGGTGGCAGTGACAGTGACTGTGATGGCAGTGACAGCGGGGACAGTGGCAACAGTGACAGTGATGGTGGGGACAGTGACAAAGGGATCAGTGACGGTGGGGACAGTGACAGCGGTGGCAGTGATGGTGGTGGCAGTGACAGTGGGGACAGTGGGGACACTGACAGCAGGGACACTGACAGCGGTGGCAGTGGTGGCAGTGACAGTGACACTGGGGACAGTGACAGTGGTGGCAGTGGCAGTGCTGGCAGTGGCAGTGACAGTGACACTGGGGACACAGCGGTGGCAGTGGCAGTGACACTGGGGACACTGACAGCGGGGACACTGACAGCGGTGGCAGTGGCAGTGGTGGCAGTGGCAGTGACAGTGACACTGGGGACACTAACAGCGGGGACACTGACAGCGGTGGCAGTGATGGCAGTGACAATGACAGTGACACTGGGGACACAGCGGTGGCGCTTCCCCTTGACCCGCGCTCAGACAGAAGCTGCACCTGGCGGAGACCTCGGACCCCGAGGACGCGGCCGCCTGACCCCGGCCCTGCCCTCGGCCCGCTCCCGGCCCCGTGCCCGGCCCGGCCCCCAAACCGGGCCCCCAAACCGGGCCCCCCCAGCCTGCCCCGGGGGGACCCGCGGGGGCGGGGCCTGGCGGGGCGGGGCCCGTCGCGGCCCGATGACGCCATCACCCCGCGCCGGCGCGGCGCAGCCATGGCGGCGCTGGGCCCGCGGGCCGAGGCGGAGGGGCGGCGGCGGCTCCTCCGCGCCCTGACCTGCCTGCAGGTGAGGGACGGGGGTCCCTGTGCCGGGGGGAATGGGGGGGGGCACAGCTGGAAGGGGCTTTTTTGGGGGGGCACAGTGAGGGGGGCACAGCTGGACAGGGCCCTTTGGGGAGGGCACAGCTGGACGGAGATCTTGGGGGGGCATAAAGGGGTCCTGAGGAGGCACAGCTGGATGGGGACCCCTGGGAGAGGCATAAAGGGGTCCCTGGGGCGGGGGGTCTGAGGAGTCCCTGGGGAGTCAAAGGGGTCCCTGAGGGGCTGGAGGGGTCCCTATGGGGGTCATAGGGGACTCTGGGGGGGTCTCAGGGGTCCCTGTGGGGGTCAGAGGGTCCCTGGGGGGGTCAGAAGGGACCCTGGGGGGTGTCAGAGGGGTTCTTGTGGGGTCAGAGGGTCCCTGGTGGGGTCTGAGGAGTCTCTGGGGCAGTCAGAGGGGTCCCTGGGGGGGTCAGGCACAGGAGGTCCCAGCTGGGTGCCGGTGCCTCATTAAACCGGCGTGGGAGGGTGTTTGGGGGGCTCGGGGGGGTCCGAGGGGGCTCTCCCAGCTCCAGCAGCTCCGCAGGCCTGTGCCAGGGGGTTCCTGCTGCGGCGGCGGCTCCGGCGGGCGCGGGAGGATTTCGAGGCGGCCGTGCTGGAGATCGACGGGGACCTGCGGGAGCTGCGCTGGACGGGGCGGTTCCTGCTGCGGCCCAGCTTCGGCCCCGACCCCCGCGGGCCCGCCCAGGTGGGATCCTGCCCGGGGGGATGATGGTCCTGCGGGTGTGCCCGGGGCTCTGTGGCCCTGCCAGGAAAAGCCACTCAGTTGGCAGTGGCAGCTCTGCCCGGTGATCCCGGGCTGGCTTTGTGCTCCTGTGGGCACACTGAGGGTGCCCCGGCCTGGGGCAGTGCCCAACCTGCACTGGGGGTCCTCTGGGCTCCCCCCTGCCCTGCTCCCCCCTCCTCTGGCCATTCAGAAAGTTTGGGATGGCTCAAACCAGACCAGAGCACATCATGTCAGGGCAGGAGCTCTGCCAGCAGCAGCAGGGCCACATCTCAGATCTCTGTGTTTTCTTTTACATGTTTTCTTTCATAAATATTTATATTTTCTTTTATATATTTTTCTATTTTCTTTTATAATTTTTTATATTTTCTTTTATATATTTTTATATTTTCTTTTATAACATTTTCTGTTTTCTATTTTCTACTTTCTTTTCTATTTATCCCTTCCTATTTATCCCTTCCTATTTATCCCTTCCTATTTATCCCTTCCTATTTATCCCTTCCTATTTATCCCTTCCTATTTATCCCTTCCTATTTATCCCTTCCTATTTATAATTTCCTTCATATTTTTCTTTGTATTTTCCTTATATTTATTTTTCTTATACTTATTTTCCATATATTTTCTTTACGTTCTCCTCATATTTTTTTTTCCTTCTTTCCCCTTTTCCCTCCCCTATATCATCTCTCCTCTCCCCCTTCCCCATTTCCATCCCTCCCCTGTCTCCCCTCTGGCAGCCCACGCCAGGCCAGCCCTTGGAGCCCTGGGAGACCAGCACCAAAAACCCTCTGGAGGAGCCTGAACCCCCTGAACCAGATGGGACCCCCCCAGCCCCCCTGCAGGGCAGGACAGCCCCGACCCCCACGGGCCCAGATGACACCCTGAGCCCCCCAAATGTGGGGGTTGAGGGTGACAAAGGCACGGAAAAGGAGAGCGAGGAGTGGGACAACGACAGCGGCGAGACCTCTGTGTGGGACAGCTCTGACCTGGGCACAGAGACCCTCGGAGCCCACCCGGGTGAGGGGGCACAGGAGGGCCCCACAGGGGAGCCACAGCCTCGAGAGGGCCTTGGAGAGGCTGGAAGGAGCTCCCACAGGCCGGATCTCTGTCCTCACCCTGGGCTGTTGTTCCGTTTCTTTGCAGAAATCCCTCTGGGGGACCTTCCCCAGACCCGCTCCGGGCTCCAGGCCTACAGGACCCACCTGCTCATGGAGCTCATGTGGCTGCAACAGGCCATTGCCAGCAGGAAAAACGTGAGGACCTGGCCCTGCCTCTTCCCAAACAGCAGGGGCAGCCCCTCCAAAAGTGGGGCTGGCTGGGGACAATCCCATTATCCAGGGATTGGGCTGGGTGGGGACAGGGGTTTTGCTGTTTGATCTGCCCCTGGGTTTCTGAGATTTAATCATCAGTGTTTGGTTTTCTTCCTCTTCCAGTTCTTGATGCTGAAGCAGAAGCTGGGGATTCCTGACTCCTTGGAAGGCATTCCCAACCCCCTGGATGGGTGTGGGGAAGCCGTGGAGCTGCAGCACCACGGGTGACCTCAGGGGAGCTCCAGCTCCGTGGGTTGATGGTTTTAACTTCAGCAGAATGTGGCAAGAAAGCCTCTTAGCTCTTGTAGATGTGAATGTTTGGTCAGAGCAGGATTAAACACTGTGGAGCCAGGGAGGTTGTGGTGTGTGCTGGAGGAATTCCCTGTGAGGATCCTTCCACAAGGACCCCATTCCTGTTGGCTGAGCTGGGTGATCCAGGGGGAGAAAATGGAGGATGGGAAGATTTTTCACTTACAGAAGGTGCTTTTGGACTGAAATGCCTGAAGGCAGCAGGTGCTGGGACCTGCAGGAACAGCCTGTTCCTCTCTGAACTGTGTGGGAATCTGAGCTGAGTGTTTGGGAGGGCTCTGCACTTCACACCTCTGCAATATCCAGGATCTCCAAGTGCCCGCGGTGGATTTTGGGAACACTGGACCAGTGCCTCAGGGAGGTTGGGAAGTGCTCTATCTGTTCCTGTAGCTCAGGAACATTCCGGGTCCCTGGAAAAGGGACTTTCCATGTGGTGCTGTGGTTCCCCCCCGTGATTCCCCCTCTGCATTCCTGCTCCCTGAACAGCCTCTGTTGCCAGGTGGCAGATGGATCCCTCTGTTCCAGAATAGATCCCCACTTGTTTGTGAATAAAAAGCTTTCCTAATGCTCCTCTTTGGATCTGTTCCTGTCTGGCTTCCTGCCTTTTTCTGGGCAGAGCCAAGTCCTGTTTTGGCCCATGGAATCCGTTTGGGACAAAGTGCCCACTGGGATGTGGGTGCTCATCTGATCCAGGATGGGATCCTTTGCACTTCTCCTGAGGGGAACGGGTGATGCCAGGGTGGTGACAGCCCCTGGGCAGTGCTGCTGTGGGTGGCACAGGAGCTGCTGCCAGGAAGATTCTGATCTATAAATCCTGGTCAGAGCCTGGTGACTCCAATACTGGGCCCCCGTAGTGGTGGTTGAAGATTGAAGAGCCCTGTGGTTCCTGGTTCTGGGGCAGAAAAGTGCTCTGCAGGTGTTTGGTGTGGCCTCCCATGGCTCCCTCCTGCTGGGTTTGCATCCATGGAGATGCTCTGTCACGCCCGGCTGGGCTGGGAAGGGGTGGGACAGCAGAGCCCAGAGCAGCTGGTCAGAAGGGTTTGGGATCTGGGGAGCTGCTTGGAGAGGTTTAAGCTCAGTGGGAGGCTGGTCAGAAGGGTTTGGGCTCAGCAGGAAGGATTTGGGCTGGTTGGGAGGGTTTGCTTTGGGCTTTGCAGGAGGCTGGTTGGAAGGGTTTGGACTCTGGGGAGCTGGTTGGAAGGATTTAGGCTGGTCAGAAAGGTCTGGGCTCAGCAGGAGGCTGGTTGGAAGGGTTTGGGCTCTTGGGGGGTGTGATTTGGAAGGGTTTGGGCTCAGCAGGAGGTTTGTCCACTCGTCACATCCCCTGCGACCAGCGTGTCCCACTGGGATGAGCCCTCAAGGCCCAGCTCCAGCCAGGACCGTGCTGATCTATCGCAACGGGGACCGTTTCTTCCCGGGGAGGAGATTCCTGGTGACCCCCCGGCGCTTCCCGACCTTCGAGGCCTTTCTGGACGAGGTGACCAAGGCCCTCCACACCCCCCTGGCCGTGAGGAACCTCTACACCCCCCGGCATGGTCACGGTGTCGCGGGGCTGGGGGACCTGCGGGACGGGGGCCAGTACGTGGCAGCGGGGTCGGAGAGGCTCCGAAAGCTGGAGTGAGTAGAGGGAGCTTTGGGAGCAGCTTTAGGCAGCCATGGCTGGGGTGGGGTGGGGAAACACCCTTATCTTGTTCCCACAGCTACTTAAATCAGGGAAGGAAGGAGCCCCGTGGGATGAGGAAGAGTCTGCAGGTGGGTCACTGAGGGGCAGGGGGGTGAAAAACAGCAGCTGATGGGACTGAAGTTGGGATTTAGGGCTGTGGGGATCAAAGTGCCCCAGGGATCAGCAGGGCACGGGGGCTGCTGCTGATCCCTTCATCGCCCTGAACAGTGCAGGGAAGGGTCTGAGCTCAGGGATTCCCTGGCAAACCTGGAACACACTCCCTGTGTGAGGAGCCTCTGCAGCCTCCCTGTTGCTGACAACAAACCCCACATGGCAGCAGCAAGGCTGGGCAGGACGGGCTGTATCCCAGGACAGGCTGTATCCCAGACTGGGCTGTGTCCCAGGACAGGCTGTGTCCCACCATGGGCTGTGTCCCAGGACAGGCTGTATCCCACCATGGGCTGTGTCCCAGGACAGGCTGTATCCCACCATGGGCTGTGTCCCAGGACAGGCTGTATCCCAGGGGTGTGTGCCAGGGCAGGCAGATCCTGATGGAGAAACAGGAGCAGCCTGGGAGGCTCTGCAGGGCTGTCCCTGTGCAATGAACTCTGTCCCCAGTCCTGTGCTGCAGATCCCTGGAAATCCAACACCTTCGTCCAACGGCAGCAGCTCTCCCGCCTGCCCTGCACCATACAGTAAGTGATTCCATATTTTCCCCTTGGAGGGTCCCTGGGAATGTTTTCAGAGGGAGTTTCTCTGTGAAATCCCGGGAATGCTGCCCCACAGGGACGATTCCCAGTTTCCACCAGGAGTATTGGCTGTAAATAGGGTCTGGGCACTGGTGTCTGGCTGTTCTCCCCACCTCCCACAGCTCTGGGAATGCTGGCTCATCCCGTGCTCTGGGCTGCTTCTCCTGCAGTGTTTTCTGGAATGGGGACCTGCTGAGCCCTCCTTTCCCACTGGTGCTCCCCAAGAGGATCCCACTGGAGTGGGACACACTCCTGGCCACGCTGACAGAGAAAGTGGAGTTGGGCAGTGGAGCCGTTAACAAGTGGGTATCCAGGGAAGGCACTTCCCGTAGATCCA
Source organism: Manacus candei (assembly GCF_025592945.1). Taxonomy (NCBI): domain Eukaryota; kingdom Metazoa; phylum Chordata; class Aves; order Passeriformes; family Pipridae; genus Manacus; species Manacus candei. The sequence goes on along the minus strand of NW_026138118.1, from coordinate 253,698 downwards.
GGACATGGGGAGCTCTGGCTGGAAGTTCAGACCATCTGCTTTTGCAAACTCGTTTGCTTTTCAGGTTTTCCCATCATTAAATGAGGGATAACCCCAATGTCCTGGGTGCTTTGTGATGCTGGTGAAAAAGCAATAAGCAAGCAGTAAAAAAACCCCACAACAGTGGCATAAAAAGGAGTTTATGTCTTGAGGGAGGGGAAGAAAACCGAATTCCTCCCCAAACATCAATTTAACCAAGGAGAAAGCTGGGGTCTATTGCATCTCACTGATCACTGGGCATGATTTCTGTGACTTCCTCAGAGTAACACTAAGAATGATGGATCCTCTGCCTCGTTTCCCACTCTGCCCTTGTTTTCCACACTGAGGGGGCTGTTCAGGGATTGCCAGAGCCCTGATCCCTGATCCCTGTCTCCTTCCTCCAGGCTCTGCAGGCTGGATGGGACCCCGGTGTGCAGAGGAGAGGAGCTGGAGAATGGTCATCACTACGTGGCAGTGGGAAAGGAGGAGTACAAACCTCTGCCCTACAGGGAGCTGCTGGTGCCCCAGGAGTGCAGGACACTGAGGTGAGTGGGCTGTGGCCAAGGGGTGTCCCTCTGTGGTGGCCTTCAGGCAGAGCCATCCTTTTTGTGCCCCCCCTCTGTTCCCTCTACCTGTGCCAGGGTTTGAGTTGTGCTTCGTGTGTTGGGAGTTCAGGGAAGGAAGAAGAATGATTTCAAAGGTTTTTGGTTAGTCCCTGAAATCCAGGGTTCAGTGCCAGAGGAAGCAAATGGGCTGTTTCTCAGCTGCATGTTCATGGAGCACTGAGAGGGACCCCTGCCCATTATCCATGGAATTTCCCAGGTCTGTGGTGGGCAGTGTGGTATCACCTGATGGGATCCACTGTGGAATGTGAAAAACACCTCTGGGCCCCTTCTCCTCTGGGAAAAGAGGGGACTGTGCCCTCCCTCAGCTGACCTCTGCCTGACGCTGGAATTTGCTTCTTTCTTACAGGAACCACCCAAAAACCAGGCACAAAAAGAGCCAGGGCAGGGTGAGTGCTCAGTGGCACAGAGTGGTTCGTGCTGCAATCATGGAATCATGGAATGGTTTGGGTTGGAAGGGACCTTAAAGCTCATCCAGTGCCACCCCCTGCCATGGGCAGGGACACCTTCCACTATCCCGGGTTGCTCCAAGTCCTGTCCAGCCTGGCCTTGGACACTTCCAGGGATGGGGCAGCCACAGCCTCTCCCTGAAACCCTCTTGTTACAGTTACAGCTTTGTACCAGTCGGGATCAAGGAAAACAGCAGGAATTTGAGTGTTTAGGCACTGCCCTGCACAACTCCTCTTTTATAAACTGTGATGGTTTTTTTTTTCAGCTGGGCAGTCGCAGGGTGCAGGCCACGGGAGCTGCAGAGAAAGGCAAGATCCCACCTGCCTTCCCACAGCTGCAAATTCCAGCCAGGGAATCTCCCCTCGAGGAGGAAGAGCCCATTTTCCATGTCAAACCTGTGCGTGCAGGACAGAACAGAAGGAGCAGCAGGAGTGTGCAGCCTGGCCCAGGTGAAGGTGTGAGTGTGGAGGGGGCTGGATTTATGATGCTGAAGGGGGCTGGATTTATGATGCATCCAGCAATCCCTGCAGTTCTTCTTTCCCCTCCTCACCTGGGCACACACCAGGATTCTGCAGCCTCAGCGTGACCAGGCCATGCAACACCCATGGAACAGCTTTTCCCTTTTCTTTTCCTCACAGGAAAAAGCCTCTCCAAACCCAGGGATCCAAGGAGGGAGATGAGAGGTGCTCGGGAAGAGGGTGGACACACCAGGCTGGATGTACCCATTGACCAGGTCTGAGAGGGGATTTCCTGCCTGTCTGGAACCTCCCTGCCCCAGGGTCCCCCTGGAATGGCTCAGCCCCAAGGGCCAATCGAGAGTTCACAGCAATTCCTTGGGGAAGTCCTTGTTTTCTCACTGAAATCCTATTTATCAGGTTTAGGACACACTGAGCTGCTCTCCGATGTGTAAAGCCGAGAGTAACCACGAGGGGGAACTTGAGAACCCACAGCAGGGTGTCACTGAAGAGCCTCGTGTGTTAGAAAGGCAAGAAATCCCATCTGGAGAATGAACAATTCCCTTCTGGAACGTGAAAGCTGCAGCTTCCCACCCCAGTAAGGACTGCAAAGGCTCTCCTGGATTCTTCTGTGTTTCCATCCTCACTCCTGTCACAGAAGAACTTACATGAAAACCCAAAATGAGACACCACAGAAAGGTATTTATTCCCCTCACTGGTTCTGTGGAGTGGGGGAGAACATTCCTGTGATCAGATTCCTCCCACTGCAGTTCCTGAAGTTCCTTAAGCAGAACTTTCCTGTATCCAGGTGAAGCTCAGAATCCACCAGGGAATAACCACCTAATTCTTCAAATGACTTGAACACGCTTGTTTTAGTAACAGAAGTTCAAACCTTTGCTTTAAAAAAGAGGGAAAAAATAGTTCTTTCTAAAACAATATTCTGCGTGACGAGGTCAGCAAAATTCTTGTTGTCAGTGGTGTGTTAATGATTCCAGCTTTTCCTGAGGATATTCAGGATTGCTGTAATGGGTGACTCAGCTCTGCCTCGGTGGTGTCTCTGGGTTAATTAGAACTTCAAAGGAAGACAATTCCTTTGAAGTGAAATTAGAGAAAGCCCTGGCGAAGCTTTAGCTGGTGGTTCCTGACCCTTGTTGTGCTGTGTTTGCTGCACTGGGTGCTCCAATGCTGCTGCTTTCCCTTGGCTTTTCCCCCCCTGGATCACATTCCTGTGCAGTTGGTTTTATTCAGAGGCACAGTGTTGTTAAATAATGAAGATTTTCCCCTTTATTTCTCAGAGGAAATGGCTGCTCTTATGAGCTCTAAATGGGCTGGTTTGTAGCTGAACTGGGGAAGGAAGAATTACCAAACAGAAAACATGTTTTAATAACAAAACACCTGCCAGGGTTTGCTCTATGTCGGGTATTTCTTAGAAAGAGATTTCATTGTACTGTTGTCCCTCTGATTTGCAGTGCCTGGATAATGTTTGCAGCAATTAAAGCTGTTCCCAAATCCATATCTATTTTATTTCTGTCTTGGGAACATCTCCCTGATTTAGGAAAAGTCACAGGAATAAACAGCTCCTGCATCACCCTCCCTGGGCAAGGCTTTCTGATTTCCCTCCCTGGAGTTTCTCGTTAATTACAAGGGTGACAATGATTATTTTTTTTTCCTTCTGTGATTTCTCTGGTACTTTGGACTGATAATTTCACTGAAAAGGAACCCACCCTTCCTTCCTTAGGGACACACTGCACTTGTGGGTGTTTGATGGACGAGAGGAACTCTGAGCAAAGCCCTGTAGTAACCTCTGAGTAAGGGGCTGTGCAGTGTGAGCTGGGACAGCTGAGCACAGCAGAAAAAGCCATTTTCACTTGCTTGGCTACAAGAAGGAGGAATTCCTAAAAAAATTCCTCCTAATCAAAAATCAGTCAGTCCCAGAAGGTCCCATTGAATGATTTATTAACCCCTTATTGCCCCTTCAGTGCTGAGCAAATTCAACTGTCGTTGTCTTGAAACACCCACAAAAAATTCCTTAAGACATGGAATGGGATGTGCTTTGTTCCACCCTGCTGCTCAGGGAATGCAGTCCATGGGTTTTGACATCTGTGTGTTAAAATCCACCTTTCCCAGGCATGGCTGAGCCAGGAGCCCCCTCAGCCACAGGGGGTTACCCTTGGTCAGGTTCTGTCCCTCTGCTTCTTGTTCCTGAAGCAGCCACACACAGTGAGACCCCCAGGATGGTGAGCAGCATTCCTACCACAGCCCCTGTGGGAATGAACAGATTGGGAATGTGCTTATCAAGAACAGGCAGGAGGGGTTGGAATGAGATGATCTTGAAGGTCCCTCCCAACCCAACCCATTCTGTGATTGTCTGCACAGTTCAGACAGTGCTCAGGTGTCACAGGGCAGGGATGTCTGGGCAGGTCCAGCCTGGGCCAGGTGAGTTCTGAGGGGGTTTGGAAATGTCACTCATGTTCTGTGTCTGTTGGAGAGATCCAGGCTTAAACAACAACAACTCAGTGTCTTCTTACAGCTCCTGTTCCTACAGCTCCTTTTTCCTACAGCTCCTTTTTCCTACAGCTCCTTTTTCCTACAGCTCCTTTTTCCTACAGCTCCTTTTTCCTACAGCTCCTTTTTCCTACAGCTCCTTTTTCCTACAGCTCCTTTTTCCTACAGCTCCTTTTTCCTACAGCTCCTTTTTCCTACAGCTCCTTTTTCCTACAGCTCCTTTTTCCTACAGCTCTTGTTCCTGGTGCTGGAGTTTTAAACTTTCCAGTTCTCTGCCTTTTTCTGCCCTTTTGAGCAGGGCAATGTCAGTGCAGGACATCAGGGAAGGAAAGGAGGATGGGTGTTTACATTTGGGGGTTTATGAGCCTCTCCTTTTCTATGGTGGGCATATTATTTAGTGCTTCTGTTATGGTTCAACATCTAGTTAGGTTTATAAGCTCTTTTAGCTTAGAACAGCCAGTTCTAAGCTTAAATTTACCAGCCCTGCCCACAAAGCTGTTTCACTTCCCTTTCAGGGTCTGCAGCAAGAGCTGCTGCTGAACCAGGCAAAGCCTTGGGGGGGGTATTTGCTGTTTTCACACCCTAAACCAGCCAACAGATGCAGGGGAGGGAATGCCTGAAGTGTGACTTACGTTTGCCACCATCATCCTCTCCCAGGATCCTGCCAGTCACCAGGGTCACCACCAAAGCCAGGGAGTTGCAGAGTGGGACTGCCAGGGACAGGTCTGGAAGGGGAGGTTTAACAGAGCTTAACATGGAGGTTAAGGGGAATGGCTTCACATCGGAAAAGTGGAGATTCAAGTGGGATATTGGGAAAAAATTCTTCCCTGCGAGGGTGGGAAGGGGCTGGAATAGATTTTCCAGAGAAGCTGCGGCTGCCCCATCCCTGGGAGTGTCCAAGGCCAGGTTGGAGCAACTTGGGGTAGTGGAAGGTGTCCCTGCCCATGGCAGGGGGTTGGAATCAGGCGATCTTCAAGATCTCTCCCAACCCCACCCATCCCACGCCTCCATCCCCGTTTACCCGCGACAACCCAACCCCGCTCTCCACAACCTCCCTCCCGCTCCAGGGACACCCTGACATCCCCTTTCCCCGCCGCCATCTCCTTCCCCTCACGCGCGGTCGCCATGGCAACGGCGCTTCACTTCCTGGTCGGACCGGAAGTCCCGCGCTGTTGCCATGGCGACCCCCGTGACGCATTTCTTCTGCGACTCCCCAACCCGGAAGTGACCGCCTTCCTCTCTCCTCGGCGTGGCCGCCATGGTAAGACCGGAGCGGGGTGGTCGCGGTTGTCGCGATTTGTGGCCGCTCCCGATGATTCAGCGGCTCAAAGCCCCCCGGTCCGGGGCTCCTGGGGCGCGGGGGGGCGGCCTGGCCGCCCCCCCGCGCCCCAGGAGCCTCGGACCGGGGGCCGCGCTCGCCCCCCCGCCTCACCCTCCCTTTCCTTCTCCACCTCCCCTCACTCATTAATTAATAACTTAATAATTACAGAAGCCCATCCTGCTGCAAGGCCATGAGCGCTCCATCACGCAGATCAAATACAACCGCGAGGGAGACCTGCTGTTCACCGTGGCCAAGGATCCCGTGAGTGCTCCCCCCCTTACCACCCCCGCCATAATTCGTTAGTTTATTATTGATTAATCCGCGCGGTTTTTTTTTTCGCCTCGCAGATCGTCAACGTGTGGTATTCGGTGAACGGCGAGAGGTTGGGCACCTACAACGGGCACACGGGGGCTGTGTGGTGTGTGGATGCCGATTGTATCCTTTTTAATCCCCCCCCAAAAAAGACCGGTTTGATCCCATTTTTTAGCCCGGGATTCATCCCATCAGACTGCCCTGGGATCCTTCCTGCTACTTTACCCTGCACTTCAGCTCTTGAATATTCCATCTGTATTTTTATATATTTATTGAATATAGATAGGGAATTTATATATATGGAATTTATATATATATAAAAAAATTCCATATATATAATTATCTTTGTGTACGTAATATATAATCTTTTATCTATATAAGTATATGTATTCCATATTTCTGCCTCTGGGATCATTCCTGCCTCTTATTCTGACATACCTTCACTTAAATTCTTAAATATTCCATGTATTTTTTTATATATATGGAATTTATATATAATATATTTATGTTTTATATACATTTATATTTATATATACATTTTAATATAAATTTACAGTTATATATATCCAATTATATATATAAATACATATATTCCATATTTCTGCCTCTGGGGTCATTCCTGCCTCTTACTCTGGTCTCGATACCTCCACTTAAACTGTTATATTTTCCATGTGTATTTTTATATAGATGGAATTTTTATGCATATGTATCTGTAGAATTTGTACATATCTAAAAAATTTATCCATGTCCTTCCCTGACTGGTGACACCCAGGGGACACACGGCACGTGCTCACGGGCTCTGCCGACAACAGCTGCCGGCTCTGGGACTGTGAGACAGGTAAAGCCCTTCCCAAATCCCTGCCTGGCATCTGCAGGGCATCCACAGGGATGGGGCAGCTCTGCCATGGAGAGCTGGGGGTGTTCAGCCTGGGGAGGAGACCTTGGAGACCCTTCCAGTGCCTGAAGGGGCTCCAGGAGAGCTGGAGAGGGACCTGGGACAAGGGATGGAGGGACAGGACAAGGGGGAATGGCTTTAAGCTGGAAAAGGGGAGATTTAGGTGAGAGATTGGGAAGGAATTCTTCACTGTGAGGGTGGGAGGGGCTGGAATGGATTTCCCAGAGAAGCTGTGGCTGTCTCATCCCTGGAAGTATCCAGGACCAGGCTGGAGCAACCTGGGCTAGTGGGAGGTGTCCCTGCAGGCAGAGGGTGGAAAAGGTGATCCATAATGTGCCTTCCAACCCAAAGCATTCTGTTATTCCATGATTAAGCTCAGAAAAGCCCCCCAAAATCCGGTGGTCTGTGACTCACAAGTGGTTCTACAGATCCCAAGTCAGGGATCCCCTGACCCTCCTGCCTCCCCTGCCACCCCTTCCCCTGTCCCATAACTCCCCCCCAGCCCCCTGAGCTGATGTCCCTGTCCCCCCCAGGGAAGCAGCTGGCCCTGGTGAAGACCAGCAGTGCTGTGAGGACGTGTGGCTTCGACTTTGGGGGGAACATCATCATGTTCTCCACGGACAAGCAGATGGGCTACCAGTGCTTCGTGAGCTTCTTCGACCTGCGGGACCCCGCCCAGATCGGTGAGGGATCCTCCCTGGGGCTGGGGAGGGGCTGGGGGAGGGTGTGGAGGGCTGTGCCACCTCTCTGTGTGTCTGTCCCCTCCCTCAGAGAACAACGAGCCCTACATGAAGATCCCCTGCAGCGACTCCAAGATCACCAGCGCCGTGTGGGGCCCGCTCGGGGAGTTCATCATTGCGGGCCACGAGAGTGGGGAGCTCAACCAGTTCAGTGCCAAGGTCAGGGACTGGGGGGGGGGGGGGAGGATGGCACAGCGTTCCTGTGGGGTTCAGGGGCAAACTGTAGGATTTTGGGGCTCCAAACAGCAGCTTCATGGAAGGGTAATTCAGATTTGTGGCTCCCCTGAGCAAGGCGGATGTACCAACCCCCCTGCTCAGGTGGAGTGAGATGATCTTCGAGTTCCCTTCCAACCCACACCATCCCAGGATGCTATTCCATGATCTCCTACATTATTTTCAATGAGGAGGACTCTTCCCAGCTCCCTGAAACTGCCTCTTCCCCCTCAGTCAGGGGAGCAGCTGTCGAACATCAAGGAGCACACCAAGCAGATCAACGACATCCAGACCTCCAGGGACATGACCATGTTCATCACAGCCTCCAAGGACAACACGGCCAAGGTGAGGTTTTCCATCAGCAGTGGATATTTCCTGGCAGGACCTCTCCTCAGAGCTTATCACAGGGTTTTTTTTCCTTCTCAGGGATTTCAGGAAGTGGACAGGCAAAGCTCAGTGGGAAAGCTCGGTGAGGAAGGGGAGATGCCACCGTGTAAAATTATCAGTCAGGCATTGAAAATGAAATTATTTTGGCATTTCCAGAGTACTTTTGGCATTTTCCAGAATATATTGGCAGCTTGCCACCTCTGGAAGGCAACAGGTTTACCTTAGGCCGGTGTTTTGGCATTCTGGGGAAATACATTTTGGGATTTGAGTGTCCAGGAGTGACTGCACCTCCCCAGGTGAGGCCCAGCAAGCTGGATTTGTGTGAGTTAATTAATGAGCTCTCTGCCTTTTTGCCTCGTAGCTCTTTGACTGCACGTCCCTGGAGCACCTGAAGACGTTCCGGACGGAGCGGCCGGTGAACTCCGCCGCCCTCTCCCCCATCTTTGACCACGTAAGGATGAGCTCCCTCAGTGTCACCCCTGAGTTGTGTCACCAGCATGAGTGTCCCCAGCCCAGCTGAAAACCAGGACTGTGCAATGGGGCTGGGGAATTTTGCTGGTTCTGGCACAGGGAACGAGGCTTTGTGCCCTCTGGTTTCCAGCCTCGGTGGTTCTGGGATTCCCCAAAGGCTCTGCTCCCTCCTCCCCCAGCTGCCCCTGAGCGTGGGACAAGCAGCACTGAAGGGTGGTGGCTTCTCTCCTTTGCAGGTCGTGCTTGGTGGTGGGCAGGAGGCCATGGATGTGACCACAACCTCCACCAGGATTGGCAAATTTGAGGCCAGGCAGGTCCTTTCCCTCACCTGGAGCGCTCCTGACAGCTCAGAACGCTGTTCCCGGAGCACCCTGCTCCTGGAGGAGTCCTTGAACATGCAGACCTTGTTTGAGGAATCCCTGATTGTGCCCCTTGCAGGCTCCCAGCTCCTTGTGACAGTGTAAATCTCCTTCCTTCTCCCAGGTTCTTCCACTTGGCTTTTGAGGAAGAGTTTGGCAGAGTGAAGGGTCACTTCGGTCCCATCAACAGCGTCGCGTTTCACCCCGACGGGAAGAGGTGAGGCTCTCTGGGGGTCTTGCAGCGTGTCCCAGCTCAGGCAATCCCACTTTTTAGTTGGGATATGTCTGGACCTACAGGATCCCTGTGCTGGGAGCAGAACCAGCACCTTAATCCTCCCATTTCAGCCTCCCCTCAGGCCAGCCCGGGGGGTCACCAACACCCTGTTCCACACTTTGGCTGCGTCACTGATCCTTTCTTTGCCTTGTGACTCCTGTGTTAGTTCCAGGAGGGGGTTATGAGGCCAGACTTGCCCCTGGTTGCTCCTGCAGCGTTCCTGACTGTCCCTTTCCTCCCTGCAGTTACAGCAGTGGGGGTGAGGATGGCTACGTCCGCATCCACTACTTCGATCCCCAGTACTTCGAGTTTGAGTTTGAAGCCTGAAGGAGGATTTCCCTCTCCTCTCCTCCTCCTTCTTCTCCTCCAACCCCTTGCCCAGTCCATCAGCTCTGTCAAGGGGCTGCTGTAAGGCCTGAAGTTCTCCTGCTGCATTTTGGGGGCTGTGTGAAGGTGGGGAAGTGGAAACTCAGCCAGCTCCGAAGGGCAGGAATGGCTTTTGTGGGAAGGCTGCTGGGTTGGCTGCCTGCCTGCCCTGGGGGCTTCCTGCCTGCTGGGCATATTTATACATCAGGGGAGGGAAAAATCATCAGGAAATAAATAGAAATCTTTTGTAAACACAAGGCAAAGTACCTCTGTGGGGTTTTTTTGGTTGTTTTTTTTTTCCCAGTTAACCCAAGGACTTTGTTTTCCTGGCTCTGTTGCCAGTGCCTTGCTCCACACCCATGGGCAGACAGACAGTGCTGCTCCTCCCGGGACCTCTGCCCATCCTGGCTTAACTCTTTCCCAGGGAGTGACCCAGAGCCTCAGGTCCAGCCCTGAAGTGTGAAGAGGCTGGAAGTGCAGCAGCCAGGAATTGTTTTCCAGCTGACATGCACGCGCCCGGCCCGGCCGCTTTGTTTATCTGCTGGGCTGACCCTGGGCCAACTTTCCTCATGGAACAGTTATTTCCTGCTCTAGGAGCTCGTGCTCCTCATCCTTCCCCCCTGTCTCACCCTGCCTGTCGGGAGGGGTGGTTTGTTTCTCTTTCCTTCCTCAAATCTGGGTTCAAGGGCAGAATTCCCAGCCCGGCTCTCCCAGCTTGGAGCGGCTGATGGAACAGTGAGGCTGCAGCCTCTGTGCCTTCTGTGGAGAGGGTGTTGGTTTAGTGTGAGCTCCTGGTTTTGCTGTGCCTGCCTGGCTGGCAGGCAGGTTGATGTCCTGCTCCACAGCCATCCACAAGCGCTGCCGAAATCCCACTGGGAAGGAGCATCTTCCTCCTGCCCCTATGGAAGAGCGGAATGCCGGTGTGGGCTGGGAGAGAGGCTTTACTGAAACAAGCTCAGTCTGGGCAGCCCAAAGGCTGGGAAAGGGGGTCTGTTCCTTCCTCCCAGAGCTGTCTGTGGGGTCTGTGTCCAGCACAGCACTTCCCACAGGAAGCTCCAGTGTTGCCTTGTCCTGGCATCCCACGGGACTGAACTGCCTGTGCTGCCCTTCATCTCCTGTTCTCCATCCCGGCAGTGTGGTCAGAGAGGGACTGGCTCAGCCTGTTCCCTGTGCTCTCCTTGGCAGGGGTGTTGTTTTCCTCAACCAACCGCTGGATCTCTGCCCAGGCCTCATCCAGGTGCTGGGATGGACGGATCCAACGGAGGAATAAACCTGGGAGAGAAGGGGCTGGGTGTTATTTCAGCCCTGTCAGCGAGGGAAAGGCAGAGCAGCTTCCCCTCAGCCAGCCCAGCTCGGGGCTGAGGATGGATTTTGGGAGGATCCCACTCACCCTGCCAGAGCTGGATGCTCTGGGGCTCCACGGAGGGCCAGATCACCAGGGCGTTGTGGGAGTAGAGAGGGTTCAGGAGCTTCTGCTGCTCCTCGGGCCGGTTCAGCCAGGCCCAGAGCGAGTGTGTGCTCTCCTTCACCTTGCACAGGCTCCTGTGGGACACGGGGGATGCGTTTCGGTCCCTGCCAGGGCTCGTGGGGTTTGCTGTGACCCAAACCGTGACCAGGAGGGGATTTGCTGGAGTTGCTCCCTGGGGACAGCGCTGTCCCCACCCCTCTCACCTCTCCTTCTCGTTGTTGCAGAGGAAGGTGCCGTAGGCCGAGGCGTAGGCGTTGTCGAAGAGGGAGAGGAGGAGGCGCTCCCCAAATTCCAGGGAGAAGGGGAACTGGCGGCTCAGCTGCCACACACAGTCCAGGAAGAGCAGGAAAAGCGGTGCCTCCTGCTTCAGCCGGGCGTAGGAATAGGCGGAGTGGGCGCAGCGGAGGTGGAAGGGGTGTCCAGCCTGTGGGACCCCGAGGGGGGGGGATATGGGGCTGAGGGTGCCCAGCCAGGCTGGGATCCCCATCCCCCTCGGAGCTGCCACTCTCACCTGGATCCACTCCCGCTCCAGCAGCCCCTGGAATCCCGCCAGGGTGCGGCAGGACGGGTCCAGGATCACCTGGGCCAGCGCTGTCACCAGCAGCGTCGTGTCCGTCCCCTCCGCCCCGTGCACCAGCACCGTGGCCTCCTCCCTGTCGGGATCAACCCAGGATGGCGCCTGGATTTTGTGCCATGCTGGGAGTTGGGGGAAGGAGGGGCTTTGGGGTGCAACCCCCTTACCTGTCCATGCACTGGGCAGCCAGGCAGGCCGTGCTCAGGGCTGCCTTGACGTGGCTGAGCCAGCGGCTGCTCTCCAGCCGGCCCAGCCACCGGTCCATGCTCAGGGAGGGGTCACTGCAGGCTTCCACCAGCTTGGCGAAGCTCTCCTGCAGCGGGCGGCCCCTGGGAGCGGGGAGAGAGGTGCTGGGGGCTTGGTGACTCTTTTGTGGGGGTGGCCCCCCCACGTCCTGCCAGGCAGTGCGATCACCCCCGTGTCACGAGAGCGCCAGGGCTCGGCACAGCCCTCACCTCTCCAGGGGCCGGTGCAGCCTCCTCCACTGTGGGTAGGAGGATTTGGGCTCTGTGCCTCCCCCGGTCATCCGAGCCTGCTTTGCTGCCTGGGCCGAGCGTGTGTCGATGATGAAGCCCCTCTCCCCCTCGTCCAGGATCGTCCCCAGCAGCGTCTCGTCCTCACGGCACCGCCTGCGGTTGGGTCCCGTCAGGGGTTGGCTGCTGCGGAGCATCACCTGCAGGGTGAGAGATGGGGAGCACTGGGGGACCCCACAGCGTGGGGGGGGCTTCCAGCCACCTTTCCCATAGAGCTGGCAGCAGTGGGAGAGGGGATGAGGGGGCAGGGCAGACTCACGGTGCGGTTTTTGGGGTGGAAGTAGCTGAGGACAGGGAACCTCCCGCCCTGCCGGAACCGGGCAGCCTTTCTCAGGGCCTCGTCGGCCACGGCCGCCGGCACAATCACGGTGGGAGGGTACGTGGGGCAGGTGCTGAAGTCCTGGTTCACGGTGCTCAGCCGCCACTGGCTCGTCTGGGGCAGACACGGGGTCAGGGGGAGCCCTGGTGCCCAACCTGCTGTGGCTGGGAGGGACTCAGGTCTCCTTCCAGCCTCACCTGCGAGGAGATCTGTTGGAAATACTGCTCGAGGGGGAACTGGTGCCATCCTTCCTCGAGCTTCAGGCTCGGGGGTCTGTAGAAGAACGGGTACATCATCATCACGGAGTCCACCGAGGAGAGGGCCTGGAGCGAGAGCAAAGGCAGCGCCGGTCACGGGGCAGGGAATGCGGCCGGGAAAGTCCCCAGGGCTCTGCAAACCCCATGGCTGTTCCCTGCTCCTGGCCACATCCCAGCACCAGGCGAGGGCTGGGCAGCACCAGCGGCCCCAGGTGCCAGCGCTGCCGGAGCTGAGTGCTTATTTACCCAGCGAACGACAGACGCAGAGCAAACACGGCGGGGCCGCTTTGCCCTGGCAACCCTTTGCTGCCCGGGGCTCACCTCGATGGAGCTGGCGATGTTGAGACACTCCTCCATGCCCGGGATCTCCAGCTGCAGCACCTTCAGGTCTTTGCACCGGAGCGTGATGGTGCCGGAGGAGCCGGTGAGCCTGGGGGAGGCAGGAGGGGGGTCAGGGCTGGCCGGGGGTCCGTGCGCGCACAGACGGACACACAGACAGCGCCGAGCTGCCCTCTCCCCGCGAGGGCTGTGCTGGTGTGGTTGCCAAATCTCTGGCTCTCGTCTGCCCCCGGAGCCGGGATTTCCACCGTCTCCCTGCCCTGGACGGGGCACGGCGGGCGCCGCGGTGGTTGGCAGAGCCAAGGGAGCGTTAAAAGCCAAACCTGGTGTCCCGGGCGGAGCTGTTAGTCCGGGGGGGCTGGTACCAGCCTAAATTCTGCACTCTGAGGAGAAGAGGAGGTCAGCGCCCGGTGCTGCCGTGCCGGGCCGTGAGGAAGAGGAAGGACAAGGCTCGGCGGGCAGCACCCAGGGGTGGCCGTGCTCTGCTCGGGAACGCTCCAGCTCGGGAGGAAGGGGTGACAGGGCCGGGAGGGAGCGCGGGGCAGCCGCGGGGCGGGGAGCAGCACACGCACCTCTTCTCCACGGCGTCCACGTTGCGGATGAGCAGCCAGAGCTCCAGGTCCCCGCCGGGGCAGGAGGAGAGGAGCAGGTGGTGGCTGGTGATGCACAGGGTGCCCCTCACCGCCGGCAGCCCCGCGCACGACAGCAGCACGTTCTCCACCGTCGCCGTCTTGATCAGCTCCGAGAACTCCATGGCCGGCTCTGCCCGGCGCGGGGGACTGGGGAGGGAGAAAGGGGAAATCCTGCGGCGCACGGCCCGGCTGGAAACCCCTTCTTCCCTCTGCGTCACGGCCTCACCCCCTCTGGGTGTTTGCACTGTCACCTACAGGGGACGGAGCTGCGAAACGCAGCCAGGGGGACGTTTCCTCCCCGGGGAAACTGAGGCACGGGGCGGGGGGGGGCTGAGCTGGCCCCAGGCTCCCACCCCAAGCCGGGTATCCCGTGCCGGCTGCACTGCAGGGAGGCGATTTTTGGTGAAAAGGGGAATGCAGGGAGCAGCTCCAGGTCCTTCCCTGACACCCTGTTACCAGCCCCCCCCCCCCCCCCCGACCCGGCTGCCAGGGCCCTGTGGGCTCTGCCAGGGCCCCTGTGCCCACAGTGTCCCCCCGGGCCTGGGGACAGGGCAGGAACTGCTGCCAAGGCCCCTGGGTGAGGAGGAGGAGGAGGGTGGGCACCTGGCAGTGCCCCTGCCACCCCTCTGCTTACCTGCTCGGGCTGGGGGGGCAGGTGGGGACCTCAGGGGGCAAGGGGGGACCTCGGATGGCAAGCAGAGACCTTGGAGTGCAAGTGGGAGGACAGTGGGGTGCAGGCAGGGGACCTCAGAATGCCCACGGGGAGCTCCTGGGCATAAGCAGGGGACTGTGGGGTGCAAGCAGGGACCGTGGGGTGCAAGGAAGACTCTCAGGGCGCAATAGGAGACTGTGGGGTGGCACCAGGGACCCTGGGGTGCAAGCGGGGGACCCCAGAGTGCCAACAGACACAAGCGGAGGAGCTCAGGGTGCAAGCGGGGGGGGGGGGATTTCGGGGCGTAAAAGGGGGATCTCGGGGCGCGAGAGGGAGAGCTCGGGGTGGGAGGAGGGACCTGGGGGTGCACGCGGGGACCTCGGGGTGGAAGCGGGGGGGCGGCGATGCCCCGCACGGCCCGGCCGGGCCGGCGGATGTCGGGTTTAAGGTGGCCCGGTCCGGAGGGACGGGGCGCTCCCCGGGGTTGGGGGGCTCCTGGGGTGGGCTGGGGGGCGGGGGTGTCGCCGCGTGGGGTGCGGGAGCGAGGGGACACTCGCGGGGCCGTGGGAGGGACACGAGAAGGAGAGGCGGGGGCTCTCTCGCAGCACTGGCGAGGCACGCGTGGAATGTGGGGGGGCACTCTGGGGGGGTCGGGGATGGGCGTCCGAGGGGCAGGTGAGACCCGTGGGATACAGGTAAGACCCGGGCCCCATCGCTGCTGCCCCTGGAGCCCCCCGGGGCAGGGAGGAAGGGGGAGAGGGCAGATCCCGACGCGGTTCCACCTTAACGTCCCGTCCGGGTGCGGGACCCCGGCTGCCCCTTGTGCCCCCTCCCCCGGTTTCTTTTTCCTTCCTTAGGCTTTTTTTGGGTCCCCCCGGGGGGGGGGGGGGGGCCGGGGATAAATCATTCCCGCTCCTCCGTGCCCGGTGAAGGCTTCGTCCGGGAACGGGGAGTCTCCTCCCAGCCGGAGACAATGATGCTAAAAACGAAAAGGAAAACAACAAAAAAACCTCATCACGACAACATCGAATAAACCCAAAAACCCTCCTCCTTTGCACTCCTTTGGATAAGGAAATTCCTGCCCATCGGGATTGTCCTCGGGGGATGGATAAATAGCTGGGAACCGGGCACAGCTGGGGGAGTGAGGGAGTGGGTGGTTGGGTGGTCGTGGCCAGGGTAGAGGCTTCATTTCCACGGTGGGTGGGTTGTTGAGTGGGCAGAGGTCACCCAAGGGGCTGGGGGGGCTGCGGGGGGTCCCACCATGGCCCTCAGCCAGCTGAAGTTCAAGGAGCTGGGCGAGGAGGAGCCCACCTGGGAGGAGGAGAACCTGGACAGTGTGAAGGCTCTGACGGCCAAGCTGAAGCTGCAGACCCGGAGACCCTCGTACCTGGAGTGGGAGGCCCGGGTGAGGGGGCAGCGCTGGGGCACCTCGGGGGGGGGCCGGGGGGCTGAGCAGGGCCCTGGGCACCCCAAGGACCAGCTGGGTGGTGGCATCTGTGGCTTTGCCACCATGGAGGCGGCTCTGGAGTGGCTGAGGACGGAGCTGGTGAGTAGCTGGCAGTGGGATGAGGGGTGAGATGGGACCACAGGGCTCCCCCGTGCCCGAGCTCAGGCAGCAGTGAGGGGACGTGGCAGGGTCAGCAGGGGCTTTGCTCCTTTGCCCTGCTCGGTGGGTGCATGAGGATTTTTGCAAGGCACACGTGGCTCCGCGGTGCCACAGCTCTGCCCCTGTACCCTCACCACGCTGTTGGGGTCTGCACTTGTCACCCCCCCTGCCTGCTCTGCTGGTGGCACTGCTGCTGTGGACTCCTTCATGTGGCACGTGGTGGCTTCCAGAGGGTGGCACCCAAAATCCCTCAGGACTCGGGGCAGGTGGAGCTGAGCTGTGGTGCTGCCAGCCCTGCTCCAGGGGCAGTACCATGGGAAATGCCACCACCCCCATGGGGCACAGGGTGTTTGGGAGCACCCACTAGCCTGTCCCTGAGGCAGCAACAGGGTAAAAAGCCCACAGGCATCAGACACTGTGCCCACCACAGGACCGCGTGCGTGGGCTCTCTGCTGTCCCAGGGTGGGTTTGTTCCCTGGCCAAGCCCCATCCCTGCTGCCCCATCACCCCTGCAGCTGACCCGGGGGGTGATCCCGCTCCATCCTGACTCCGGTCTCCCCTCCAGAGGGAGATGCAGGCTGTGGACCAGCGCCTGGCCCAGCAGCTGATGCGCCTGCGGGCGCGGCTGCACCGGCTGAAGGTGGAGCAGGCCTGTCACCAGCACAAGGAGATGCTGGACGACGCCACCTTCGGCCTCGAGGGCTGCGAGGAAGACTCGGATCTGCTCTGCAACATCCCCCCCAAGGCCGCCTTCCTGCTCTCCACGCCCCTCAAGCACATCGGGGTCACCCGCATGAACATCAACTCCCGCCGCTTCTCCCTCTGCTGATCCCCCCCGGGGGCCGGGTGGGAGCCCCGCGGGCACCCACGGGTGCATCTGGACCTGGCAGGGCTCGAGGATCACTCTCAAAATCCCTCGGGACTCGGGGCAGGTGGAGCTGAGCCGTGGTGCTGCCAGCCCTGCTCCAGGGGCAGTGCCATGGGAAGTGCCACCACCCCCATGGGGCACAGGGCGTTCTGGGGGCCTGTTCCTAGGGACAGTGGGGTCAAGCACGGTGGAAAATGTTGGGAGCAGCCCTTAGAGGTGGAATAAAAGGAGGTGAAGGTGAGAGCTGATGTTTTTTTCTGTATTTTCACGTACCCAGGCGCCTCCCTGGCCCCGTAGATGTGGCTCCAAGATTTCTGCTGTGGGGACCGGGGAGGGGGGGAGGGAGGTGACAGCACAAGCTGCCACTTGGGGATGTGACTTCCGCAGAGTCCTGTGTGCAAGCAGTGCCAGGGACAACGTGGGGAGACCCAGGGAAGCCGTGGGATGACCCAGGGATCATTTTGGGGGCTGCTTCTCCTTCCCAGGCCGTGGGGAGAGCCTGATGTGCCCCCCAGGCTGCCACAACCCCCCCCTCCCCTCCCGACACAGCTGGGCTTCCTGTGCCTCACCGAGCTGGTACCTGCGGCTTCGTGTTTGATCTCAGAAGCCAAGACAATGGTGTTGTGGTTGCTCTGCTCTGAGCTGCCTCCAAAACACAGGGCTGGCAGCCTGGCAGGGTCACAGGGTGTCCCCCCGCCTTCAGCCCCTGCCCCCGTGGCTGTCTGGGTGCCAAAGTCTGTGGTGACCAAAACAGTGGTCAAAAAGGGGGTTTTGGGGTGCAGGATGAGTCCTACAACTGGTGTAGGGTCTGGTGGGGTCAGGGGCAGCTGGTGCAGGGCACTGCCAACCTGAGCCCTGGAGAGGGGACAGCACAGGGGACTGGGCAGCAGGTGACAACCCCCTGCCTGTCCCTGACCCTTCTCCCATCCCCTGGGACCCCACAGTCACCACCGAGGGTCTCAGCACGCCCCGGGCGAGGGGACAGCCAGCGCTGGGACCCTCCCGGCGGGGATGGCAGGAAGCCCTCGGGGTTTGTCGCTCGCTCTTGCGGTCGGGCACGAGCTGCGAACGAGCTGCTCGAGAGTTTGCTCATGAGGCAGGAAATGAACCGGGGCAGGCGGGAGCAGGAGCGGGAGCAGGAGCGCCCTCGGGGAGCACGGCCCGCGCCTCGGGGGGCTCCGCGCCGCGCCCCGCAGGGTCCCCGCGCCCCCGGCGGGATGGGCAGGACGTGAGGAGGGGACGGGAGCGCTGCCGGAGAATGGGGGTCTGAGAGGGGCCGGGCATCACCTCCTGCCAACAGGTAAGAGCTGGGGGTGGGAGGGTCTGCGCCGTGCGGGGATGGGAGATGGGGATCGCCGGGACAGTGGGGGTCTGTGTGCTCCCCGAGTGCCCCTCGGAGGGGGGGAAATGGAGATTTGGGCTTGTAGTGAGTGGTGGGGGGATGTGAGCGCCTGGGTGAGGGATGGGGGGAGTCAGCCTGTGCCCCCCACTCCTCTGTGCCCTCCCAGTTGGGGTGAAAGCTGCTGTCTCAGCATCCCCTGCCCGGGGTGGGAGCACCGGCCCCCTCACAGGGCTCTTCCCAAGGCCCCCATTTCCAGGGCAAAGCGGGAGTTTTGTCCCCAGGGCTGTGGGTGAGAGCAGTGTAGGGACAGGCAGCAGCTCAGTGCTGGGCTGCTGGGGTTTGCTTCCCGGTTTGGGGGTTCAGACATTGAGATAAACCCATTTTTGGTGCTGCCTCAGAGCAAAGACCCTCCTGCTGCAGGGGCAGCTTTGGGGTCGGCATCCTTTGTGTCGCTGTGAGGCTGTGCCAGAGCAGGGCTGGACACCCAGTGAGTCACAGCTGGCTGGAGGACACTCTGGTGAGCCTCGAAGAGCATCAGGGATGGGGTCAGCCCAGCCTTCAGCCCGCCCACACCCATGAACAAACCAACCCAACCTGGCCAGAGCAGAAAGGCCAGTCAAGAGCAGGGAGATGGGGGGTCCAAACACACTCCAGAGCCAAAACAGGGACAGGAACACAGTAGGACACGCAGATACCTCCTGGGGGACACACCAAACACGGGGTAGGGGCGCCTACACGTCCCTCCCAGGCACCTTCGCAGCAGAAATTCGGTTTGCACAGATGCAGTCACCAAAAGCCGACTTCAAACGCCCCTTTTTCCCCCCCCCCCCGGCGTGGCCCAGGTGAAACGGCTGCTCGGTGGAAATTACGCTGTGGCTTGGGGCTGTAAGAAAAAAGGCACAGCAGCAGCACCTCCCTCCCCACCCCGGCTCCCTGCAGGGAGGAAAAAACACCTCCTTTGGTAAAGGTGCCTGAAGGGCTGTGGGGGAGCTCTGGGGGGTCGGGGGCTTCTCCTCTGCGGGGCCAGGGTGGTGCTGGGGGGGGTGGAGGTGGGCTTTGCTGCTGCTGGGCATCGCTGTGGCCCTGCCTGCTCCTCCTGCCTGCAGCAGGAGCCCCTTTTTGGGTGCCAAGGTGAGTCCCCAGATGGGGTCACCAGAAGGCACCAGGGTGGTTTTTAGCAGTGTTGTATGGCATGGGGGGAAGGGAGGGGTCAATCACCTGTGTTCTCCTCACCAAAACTGCCAGTCACCCGCTTCCCTTGGTGGTGGGCACCCTGAGGTGGCACCGTGGGGATGGTCCCCGTGTCCCTGCTGACCCTGGACCCAAGGGAGGGGGCTCCTGGTCTGGAAAACCAGCCCTGGCAGTGCAGGCTGGGGGGGCTCTGACTGGCAGCACCCTCTGGTGAGACTGGTGGCACAGGGGGCTGGCAGCACCCCGGGGACCCTGCACCCTCCCTGGGGACCCCCTGCAAGCCTCTTCCCTACGTGCCCACTCAAATGAAGCCCCCAGCATGGAAAGAGATGGATTTATGGCAATGGCAGAAAACCAAGGCCAAAGTGGTGCCAGCAGTGCCAGCAGCTGGTCTGTCTCCCAGGGAAGTATCTCCCAGAGCTCAGGAAGGCACCAGGAGAGGATGGGGACCCTCCCAGCCATGCCACTCACTGCCAGATCAGAGCTCCCACTCAGCACCGGCGCAGCGGCCGCCGGTTTTGGGGTGGTGGGACAGACACACCCAGGCTGGCTCGTGGTGACTCGGGGCTCCCAGAGCCCGTGGAAACCACGCCAGGGCCCCCAGAGAGCCCCCAGGGCTGAGCCTGGAGAGCAGGGTTTGGAGGCCAGGTGTTGGTGGAGACAGATCCCGGCCGTGTGGGCGTGGGGGATTCTGCGGAAGAGCTTTTTCCGGGGCCGTGGGCCGCCGTTTCCACACGAGGCACCGTGGGGCTCCCAGAACCATGGGGGTTTTGTGCCATCATCAGCATTCTCGGGAAGGCCAGATGTGCCTGGGTGGTTTGCAGAGCCCTTCTGACACTCATGACATCCCTGCCCACACCAGGGTGCCGGGGACACTGGGGACAGCCCCGCGCCGGCTCCGTGTCACCAGGGCTGGTCCTCGAGGTGGAGGTGGAACATCCTCCTGGATGTTTCAGGGTGAGCTGCACAGGATGAGGGGCCCCGGAGCAGGGGTGGGGGTTTAAGGACATCCCTGATGCAGGAGAAATGGGGGTGAGTGTGGGGGGGAGAGGCCGAGAGCTCGTGGGAGACGGAAATCAGAGGCGGCACAGGGCGGGTGGGGAGCGCCCACATCCACCTCTGACCCCAGGAGCTGCTTTTGGGGGGTGCCAGGCCCAGCCAAACGTCATCAAACACAAGGGCCATGCACGAGTGTATTAATTGTTAATGGGGTATTGGTGATCTGGTTGTTATCTGGCTGAGGAACAGAGGGATCGGCCCAAGGGAAGGATGGAGGTGGGTGGGATGGAGGGTGGGAAGGAGCTGGCGGGAAAGGGGAGCCTCAGGCTGGGGGACTAATTGCCTTCAGTGGTTTTAATTAATGAGACCAGAATAAATTAGGAGGAAATAAGGGCTGGTGACAGAGAGCCAGGGGATGTCCCCAGTTCAGCTGAGGAGTGTGCAGGATGGGCCATGCCCTGTGGGAAGCCAGAGGGATGGATGCAGGGATAGGGGTGTGCTGGAGCGGAAGGAGAGGGGAGCCTGGGGGTGTAAAGGCTCCCCTCACCACCTCTGCCCCCCCAGGCACCATGGGCTGCTGCTGCAGCTCAGACTATGACGAGGACTGGATCGAGAACATCGACATCTGTGAGCACTGCAATTACCCCATCGACTCCGACAGCAAGAACCAGGTGAGGAGGGGGTGAGAGACCCCCATCCCGGTGGCCAAGTGCCTCCAGAGGTGGCCATGGGGTGGCCAAACCCTGGAAGGTGAGGACTCACGAGGCTCCTCATCCCCTGGCAGAGGCTGATCCGCAATGGCTCCGAGGTGCAAGACCCTCTGGTGTCCTACGAGTCCACGTCCCCGCCGTGCTCCCCCATGCAAGGTGAGGTCTGGCCGTGGTGGGGGGTGGCTGGGACACCCCCAAACTGGCCACTGCCACCCTGTCCCTCCCCTTGTCCCCCCAGATAAGCTGGTGGTGGCCCTGTACAACTACGAGCCCAAGCACGACGGGGACCTGCGGCTGCGGAAGGGAGAGAAGCTCCGTGTCCTGGAGGAGTGAGCGAGCGCCAACCACGTCCCAGCACCCACCCTGGCACGGCCCCACAGCTCCTGTGCTGGCAGGGGGGGCTGTGCAGGGTCCTGGCAGCTGGAGGGGGGTCTCACCTCGCCGTGTCCTTGCAGGAATGGGGAGTGGTGGAAGGCACAGTCGCTCACCACCGGCCAGGAGGGATTGATCCCCTACAACTTCGTGGCCTTGGTGAACAGCCTGGAGCCCGAGCCGTGAGTAGGGATGGAGCGGGAGCCGTGCCCTGGCAGAGGGGGACGGAGCCAGGAGCACCCCAGAAGTGCTGGTGGGTGAAGGCACAGCCTGACCCCCCCTATATCCCTGTGTCCCCAGGTGGTTCTTCAAGAACATCAGCCGCAAGGACGCCGAGCGGCAGCTCCTGGCGTCGGGCAACACGCACGGCTCCTTCCTCATCCGGGAGAGCGAGACCTCCAAAGGTACCTTCCCGCACTGGGAGAGGCCCCGGGAAGCACTGGGAGGGCTGTGGGGGACCCACACGGTGCCCGTGTCCCCAGGCTCGTACTCGCTGTCCGTGCGGGACCTGGATGAGACCCAGGGGGAGACGGTGAAGCACTACAAGATCCGGAACATGGACAACGGCGGCTTCTACATCTCCCCCCGCGTCCCCTTCGGCAGCCTCAGGGAGCTGGTGCAGCACTACACACGTATGGGATGGCCAGGGGGGATGGGAACGGGGTGGGAATGGGGCGGGAATGGAGCGGGATGGGGTGGAACCGGGATGGGATAAGAACGGGGTGAGATGGGACAGGATGGAACGGAATAGGGTGGGATGAGACCAGATGGGATGGGACAGGACAGGATGGAATGGGATGGTATGGGATGGGAATGGAATAGGAATGGGGCAGGATGGGAGAGGGATGGGACGGGATTGGATGGGATGGAATGGAACAGGAATGGGGCGGGATGGGATAGGATTGGATGGGATGGGAATGGTATCGGAACAGGATGGGATAGGACAGGATGAAATGGGAATGGCACAGAATTAGACAGAATGGGACAAAATGGAATGGCAATGGTACGGGATAGGATGGGATGGGACTGGGATAGGATGACATGGGATGGGACAGGACAGAATGGGAATGGGACGAGATGGGATAGGACAGGATGGGACGGGATGGGATGGGATAGGATGAGCAGAACACGCTGCTCCACGTGCCCCAGCCAAGCCATCAGCCTGTGCCCGGCTCCTGGTGCCTCTGCCTGCCCTGACCCCCCCCGTTCCTCTCCCAAACCCAGGCAGCTCCGACGGGCTCTGCACCCGCCTGGGCAAACCCTGCCGGACGCAGAAGCCGCAGAAGCCGTGGTGGCAGGACGAGTGGGAGGTGCCCAGGGAGTCCCTGAAGCTGGTGGAGAAGCTGGGAGCGGGGCAGTTCGGAGAGGTCTGGATGGGTGAGTGAGTCAGGGCAAAACTGGGGCCCCACAGGATGGGAGGGATCCAGCTGGGATCGCTCATGGAGCAGCCAGCACAGCCCCGGGCGTGGGACTCATGGCTTTCCACGGGGGTTCTGGGAGAAGGGAGAATCCTTCTGGATCACCCAGAGCAGCCCAAGCTTCCTCCTCTCCCATCCCAACCACCCAGGATGGAATGACAGGGGTCCTGTCCTCGTGGAGCTGGGCTCTGCTCGCCATGGGAACAGCTGCTGGCTTTGTCCCCACTTGGGAAATGTCCCTTGCTGTGGCTCTGGCTGGAATTCTGGGAGCAGTGGGGGGCTTGGAGGCAGCACGGGGCCTTGAGACTGTGGTGATCCAGCCACAAAAGCACCTCCTGTTGCTGAGTGCTGAGGTAGGGAAGGCATTGGGGCTGCCCTGCTCCTCCCCCTCACTAAAGAGGGGTCTCTGCCTTCACTCCCACGGGCGCTGCCTGTCCCACGAAGTCCCCTCCTGGTTCCCATCCAGAGCCAGGCTTCAGCACCACTGCCTGGCCCCCCCAGCTCCCCCTCCTGCTCAAAACCCAGTGACCTCCTGCCCTCGTGGTCACTGAAAGCCACACGTTACAGTATCTGCCTGGTGGGTTAAGGTGTGATCACAGATTTTAGCCCAGGGCAGGGCTGTGACCGCCCCGAAAATCCTCCGGCCACACCGCAACAGTCCAGGGTGTGAGAGTCCCTCTTCAAGCCAAACTTTACAGCCTTCCACTGACCTTTGCAACCCACAGCATCTCTTCCTCGTGCAGTCTTGGCTTGAGATGCTCCAGACACACAGAGCAGCCCCCACGCTGCCTGCTTGGCTGGCACTGCCAGTGCCACCCATCCCCGGGGTCGGGGGGGTCCCTCTCCCCATCCTGCTCTTCCTGGCTCTCCACAGGCTTCTACAACGGGCACACGAAGGTGGCTGTGAAGAGCCTGAAGGCGGGCAGCATGTCCCCCAGCGCCTTCCTGGCCGAGGCCAACCTCATGAAGAACCTGCAGCACCCGCGGCTGGTGCGGCTCTACGCCGTGGTCACCAAGGAGCCCATCTACATCATCACCGAGTACATGGAGAAGGGTGAGACCACCCCCCCAGGGGCTGCCCACCCTGCGTGGGGGTGGCTGGGGGAGCTGTGGAGAGACGTGGTCACTCGGCCACGGGGTCATTCAGGCTGGGAAACTCCTCCAAGATCGAGTCCAGCCCTTGCCCGATGCCCAGCCCAGAGCACTGAGTGCCACATCCAGTCATTGCTTGGAGACCTCCAGGGGTGGGGACTCCACCTCTTCCCTGGGCACTTCCAAAAGTCCAGCTTTTCAGCTCCTGGCTGTCCCATCCAGCTGTTCGTGCCGGTTTATGTGTCTCGAGCCGCTTTTGGCATCCCTGCCACGCTCTGCCTTTGCATTGTCTCGGGGATAAAGGAGGGGAGAAGGACCTTGCAGGAAGGGTGTTCTCCTGCCCACCCTCCCCTGCCCACCTTCCTGGGGCACTGTGAGCTTCCCAGCCCCACATTTTGGGTTGCAGTGGGTGACAGTGCCCTGGTGACCCCCTCCCACCCCACGACCCCAAGGTGCTGGGGAGGGGGGCAGTGTGTGTTTTGCTGCTCAGACCTGCTGCCCTCCCCGCAGGTAGCCTCGTGGACTTCCTCAAGACCTCGGAGGGAGTCAAGCTCGGCATCAACAAGCTCCTGGACATGGCTGCGCAGGTGAGGGGGCAGGGACATGGGGCTGGGGCTAGGAGGGCTCTGCGGGGCTGGAGCCGGGGATGTTCATTGTAAACCCCCCTCTCCAAATTACAGATTTCCGAAGGCATGGCCTTTATCGAGGCCAAGAACTACATCCACCGTGACCTGAGGGCCGCCAACATCCTCGTCTCGGAGGCGCTGTGCTGCAAAATCGCCGATTTCGGGCTGGCCCGGCTCATCGAGGACAACGAGTACACGGCTCGAGAGGGTGGGACCCCTCCTCCCCCCCTGCCCCGGGCGTGCACAGAGCTTGGGGACACGGCAGGAGGGACCCCCACCCACCCCGTCCTCTGGGGGGGTCCCCACCGTGCCCCGGGAGCAGGAGGGGGGTGCAGTGACAGGAGTTGCAGGAGGGGGGAGCAGGGAGAGGGGTGCAGGGACACTTTTTCCTCCTCCACTTCTCTCCCCTCAGTTGGGGGGGGGGGGCACAGGGGGGGCTGCAGGACCCTGTTTGCCCACCCGACCCTGCTTTTGGTGGCTACTGCAGGGACAGGGGTGCCAGCCCACCGCCGAGCAGTGGGGGACAGGGGGGGCTGGATGCCACCAAACCCAGGTCATCGGCAGGGACCGAGCCTGACCCGGGGTTTCACGGCAGATTAAACACAGAGGGGTGATCCCAGCTCTTCCAGGACGCTTCATTCCTTCCCCTCCCGCTGTTTTTTTCCAGGGGCTAAATTCCCCATTAAGTGGACGGCGCCGGAGGCCATTAATTACGGGACGTTCACCATCAAGTCGGACGTGTGGTCCTTCGGGATCCTGCTCACCGAGATCGTCACCTACGGCCGGATCCCGTATCCAGGTCAGGATTTCCCGGCAGCTGGAAGGATCTCCCGTGGCAGCGGGGCTGGCACACGCGAGCGCACGCCCACGAGTGTGGACATGCACTCCCGCACGCACACACGCTCCCAGCCTGGCTCCCTGCCCTCCTCCGCAGCCAGGGATCCAACCCCTTCCCGAGGCACATCCCCAAAAGACACCTGGAGGGGCGTTCGGAGGCGGTGGAAGGGGGTGGAAGCTTCCCCAGGGGGTTTGGGGTGGGACCTGTGACATGGGGGTGACCCCAATTCAGTGTCCTGTGTGTGTCCAGGAGGGGATGACCAACCTGTGACATGGGGGTGACCCAAACTGAGTCCTGTGCATTGTCCTGGCAGGGACGACCTGCCCTGGGGTGGTCCCTACAATGGGGGGGGGACCCAAATTGAGACCCACACGCAATGTCCAGGCGGGGATGACCATCCCCAGAGTGATACCTGTGACATGGGGGTGACCCCAATTCAGTGTTCTGTGTGTGTCCAGGAGGGGATGACCATGCCCAGAGTGGTACCTGTGACATGGAGGTGACCTCAATTTGATGTCCTGTGCATTGTCCTGGCAGGGATGACCAGCCCTGGGGTGGTCCCTACAATGTGGGGGGGGACCCCAAATTGAGACCCACATGCAATGTCCAGGCGGGGATGAGCAGCCCCAGGGCGGTACCTGTGACAGGGGGGTGACCCAAACTGAGTCCCCCGCGTTGCCCCGGCAGGGATGACCAACCCCGAGGTGATCCAGAACCTGGAGCGGGGGTACCGGATGCCGCAGCCGGACAACTGCCCCGCGGAGCTGTACGAGCTGATGAGGCAGTGCTGGAAGGAGAGCCCCGAGGAGCGCCCCACCTTCGAGTACATGAAGAGTGTGCTCGAGGACTTCTTCACCGCCACCGAGGGCCAGTACCAGCAGGAGCCCTGAAGGGCCACAGGACCCACTCCCCCGTGTTGGGGTGCTGGGAGTGGTCCTCTGTGTCAAACCCCCCCAGACTCCATGAGCATCATGCTGTTGGGGGACTCTCCCCTGGACCTCGGCAGTAAAGATTTGGAGCGCTCCAGACTTTGGGAGCGGCAGATTTCACCCCCCTCAGGAGGGGATGGACGGCCAGGGCAGACCCCCAGCGGCATCGGGCTGGCATGGGGGGCTCGGTGGGTGCCCACCATGTTTTTCCAGGGTGGAAATCCAGCCTCCAGCTGCACATGGAGCTGCCCAGGGGTCCCGGCAGCCCCTTGCCCCGCTCTGGCTGTGCCTCCTCCACCTCCCTGGTGAGGGTAGGAACCCCCCCAGCAGCGATGGCTGAGGCATCCCCGGGTCGTGGGACGCTCCTTCTCCCCCCCCCCCTCCCCCTCATGGCATTTGCAGGACCCATTTTGGGGGAAATAAAAGCCTTTTCAGCGGCGGGGCCAGGCTGCCATGGGATGGGGTACAAGGGGTGATGCCCACCAGGGATGGACCCCACTGGGTGACACCCACCAGAGACGAATCCCACTCTCACCAACCCACCCTGAGGGGGCTGCTGGACCCCCCCCCAGATCCTCCTGACCCCCGTGAGACCCCCCCAACCCCATCCACATGGAACAACACGACCTTGGGGGGGGGGCTGCTGGACCCCCCCGACCCCCGAGAGACATCCCCCCCAGCCCCATCCACATGGGACAACCCGATTCTGGGGGGGGGCTGCTCGACCCCCCCCAGACACCGCTGACCCCCGTGAGACCCCTCGGTCCTGAGGGGGGGGCTGCTGGGGGGGCCCCGTGCCCCCTTTCCCCCGCGATGGTTCATCCCCATCTGCCCCCCCCCCCCAAAATCTAATGGTTCCGCCCCACCCACCCTGACCCCCTCCTCCTTTGCCCCCCCCGCGATGGTGCAGCCCCCCCCCCCCGCGCCCCCCCTCCGCAGTGGTACGGCCCAGGTACCGCCTAACCTGCTGGGTGGCGCTGCGGCCTCGCGATTGGTCGGCGGGCGGGGCCGGCGCGCGGCGATTGGGCGGGGCGGAGCGGGGGGCGGGGCGGCGGGGCCGGGGCGGGCGGGGTTGGGTGCGCGGGGCGGCGGCGGCGGGCGCTGAGGGGAGGCAGGAAAATGGCGCTGACGCAGGGAACGAAGCGCAAAGTCTGCTACTACTACGATGGTGAGGGGAGAGGGGCGGGAGGGGAGAGGAGGGCAGTAGGGGGCGAGGGGGGGCAATACGGGGTGAGGGGGGCAGTGGGGGTGGGAGTGAGGGGGGGCTGGGGGGGAACTGGGGTCGCTGGGGGGGGTGATGGGAGTCACTGGGGTGGGAGTGTTGGGTTTACTGGGGGAGTAATAGGCGTCACTGGGGGGGTAAAGGGGTCACTGGCGAGGTAATGGGGTCACTGGGGGGGTAATGGGGGTCGCTGGGGGTCACTGGGGGGGGTATTGGGGGTCACTGGGGTGGGGAGTGGGGTTTACAGGGGTGTAATGGGATCACTGGGGTGTAATGGGAAGTCACTGGGGGGCTGTGGGGGTCACTGGGGATGGGATGAGGGATTGTCTGGGGGAGTAATGGGGGTCACGGGGGGGTGCTGGAGGATGCTGGGGGTAATGAGGGTATGGTGGGAGTCACTGGGGAGGTAATGGGGGTCACTGGAGGGTGCTGGGGGGTATTGGGGGTCACTGGGGGTTGCTGGGGGTCACTGGGGATGCAGGTGAGGGTTTGGGGATGGGGGTCACTGGAGGACGTGGAGGTGGGGGATGCTCTGGAGGGGGTGAGTGTTGGGGCGGGTCACTGGGAAACGTGGTGGGGCTGCCCTGGGGGTGGTGGGAGGGGTAGTGGGGTCGCTGGGGGGGTGCAGGGAGGGAGATTGGGGTCACTGAGGGCTGGGGGGGCAATAGGGACGTGTGGGTCAGGGGAGCATGAGCTGGGTTATGGGGGGTCCTCTTTGGGGCTGGGGGCACCGGGGGGCATGGGAGGGGTGTGGGGGAGCATGGCTGGGGTGTGGGGAGCACTGGAGGGGAGAGTGGGAAGAGTGGGGGGAAGTAGGGGAGCAGGACTGGGGGGAGATGGGGGCTGGGATGGGGCAGGGTGTGGGAGTCTGGGGAGTTTGCAGGAAAGGCTGAGTGGGGTCTGGGGTGGAGAGAGGGGTACCAGGCTGAGAGAGGCTTTGGGAGCTGTGCTGAGGTGCTGGAGAAGGATTTTTGGAGAGCACAGGGAGGTGAATCCTCCTGGAGCCACGTCAGAGGAAGAGGCACTCCTGGTGTCAAGAGGGAACAAACCCAAAGGCTCTGGGAGCCAGAGTGGCCGTGGCTGTTTGCAGGGAGCCCCTGGGGCCAGGAGCATCCTCTAGTTCTGGCCCTGGACGTGCTGGGTTGTGGGGTGGCTCACTTTGGTTCTGAGGCGCTGCTTTGGGGCTGTGTAATCATCCCTTTGGAGCAGGGAATGACAGGGTGTTGGGGCTGCCCAGATCCCTCATCCACCCCACAGGCTGGGGGAGAAATCCCAATCCTGCCACCCCTGTGCCTTCACAGCCCCCTCCCCTTTGGTGATGGGCAGGCTCAGTTTTTTACAGACTCTGCTCCCCCAGTGTGAGAGGTGTTGTGCAATTCTCTATTTCATCGTGGTTTTGGGTCTGAAATCAAATAAAAACTTGTTCTTGCTGCTTTTTTCCCCTAAGTGGACGTGCCCCCGTGGAGGGGGCTCTTCCAAATGACTGTGTCAGGCGTGTGGGGAGGGGTTTTATTGCTCTGGAAAAGTCAAATGGGAGGTTTGCAACCTGTGCTGGGTCACTGACTCAGTGCCTTTGGAAGGGCAGGGCAAGGAAGAGGCAGGGTTAGAGCTGTGGGTGAAGTGAAATCGAGCCCAGTTTCACCACACAACTGCTCCCTGGGCAGCACCAGCCTTCCAAAAATGCCAGTGGGGGGGGCTTTGGGCCCTAAAATGCCTGGTTTGAACTCAAGGAGTGCCAGAGTGGCACAACAGGTTGGGAAAAAAAACCAGTCTCCGTGTCCAAATTTAGCCTCAGTTTGCAGGAGGGCAGGGTCAGATGGGATAGTGGGGGGAAATCCCTCCCTGTGAGGGTAGTGAGGGGCTGGAATGGATTTCCCAGATTAGCTGTGGCTGCCCCATCCCTGGGAATGTCCAAGGCCACGTTGGACAACCTGAGCTAGTGGAAGGTGTCCCTGCCCGTGGCAGGGGATGGCACTGGGTGCTCTTCAAGCTCCCCCCCAACCCAAACCACCCTGTGATTCCACGAAATCCACCCCTCTCTTTGGGATATGACGTGCTCACAGAGCAGCCTGCTGGGCTGGGAGCAAACCATAAATCTTTGCAGGCACATAATTATGCCTTAAATACAAAATAACCGGTTGTTTGGTGCGAAATGCTGAGCAGAGCTGCCTCCCCT
The DNA here is from genome assembly GCF_025592945.1 of Manacus candei. Classification (NCBI taxonomy): domain Eukaryota; kingdom Metazoa; phylum Chordata; class Aves; order Passeriformes; family Pipridae; genus Manacus; species Manacus candei. The sequence goes on along the minus strand of NW_026138118.1, from coordinate 224,146 downwards.
GAGGTCTTTGCTGCACGAGCTCAGGTCCCACGCTCTCGTCTGGAGCTGCCCTCCCTAATTTACACCCTGGTGAAGGTTTCAGTGCCTTTTTTTTTTTTTCTTTCCCCCCTCACTGCTCTTTTCTGAGCAGCTGACAAACATCCACAGCGTGGCTGTTGCTGTGGTGGAGAAGGAGTGTGGGATGCAGAGGGTGGGGAAAAGGTGATCAGGTGTCCAAAGGGTCTTTTTTGGAAGGGTTTGGATGTAACTTCTCCCTCATAAGCTCCTCGTGAAGGGACTTGTGTAACCCCAGCAGGTGAAGAGGTGTCTGTGGAGTTCACAGTCTCTTAATCTGCTCTGACACTCGTCCAGGGCTCCACAGGATTCCTGGTGGGATGTGCCAGCACAGGGAACAGGCTCTGGAGGTCAGGGTTGGCCCAGGGCGTTCCACTGACAGCCTGAGGTGAAGATGATGCTGATTTTTTTAAAACTTCGTGAAGTTTTGTGGTTGTATTTTCTATCTAGGGTCGCAAACATCTCGTATTAAGTTCCCCCAAGCTTGATTTAGGGACAGTTTTAGGGATATGTTTTACTGTAGGGGTGGTTACTCTGGTAAAACACCTTCATACATTTCAGAAAACGGAATTATTTTCAGTAAAAAGATGCATTTTGCCAGAAATAATTCTGCTTTCTGAAGCTGTACTGAAAGAACACAACGCCCCATTTCCCTGCAGCCCCAGAGACAGGTAAAAATTCCAGCAGCAGAGTTGTCTGGGCGTGGGATTTGCACCATTTGCATCCACTTTGACTGAAAATAGATCCACGTCCACAGGAGGGAAGAGCTCCGGTGCTGTGGGGAAGCAGCAGCTTCTCCTGAATGTTGAGATGGGTGATGAAATATTAATTCTCCCAACTGAGTCACCAGCCAGACTGGATTGAGTCTCCTGGCTTCCTAAACGGAGCAGGAGTTGTACAACTCCATGAACAACTTTGGTTTCCCAAGGAAATGAGGCCTGGGAGACGTTCCTGCTGCTGCCTGAGCGTTTCCTGCTCCTGACAGCGTTTGATCCGTGCCTGCTGCAGCCAAATCAGGCAGGAGGCACCCATCTGAAAGTTAAATTTCTGTACATTTCAGGAAAATTAAGTTCCTTGGGAAAGGAAGGGGGCAAAAAAACCCACCCAACCTCAGCCGTTGAGCAGCGGGGGGAGGGAAACGTGAGCTGGGCTTTGGCTGGGGAGGAGACAATCCATGTGGGGAGATGAACTTGCAGGAAGGTGACTTTGTTGCCTTGGTGTCCCTGAGGGTGGCAGGGAAGGCCTGGGATTCCTCTGGAGGATTGCAAGGAATAAAAAAAAAAGGGTGGAAAGGGTTGAGAAGGTGTCAGAGCACGGCTGGGCTGGGGACAGAGGGACCTGCCCTGGGTCTGGTCTCGCTGGGGCAATCAGTAAGGAAGGGAGGCAGAGGCTGGTGCCTGGGATGAGGCACTGTCTGAGCTGGGATTAAAATCCCATGTGGATCCTGCTCAAGGAAACCTGGGAGTCCTGAAGTGTGAGGGGTTTTCCTGTGCTGAGTCAGCACAGCTGCCCAGAACTCCTCTGGTCCAGACCTGGAGCTGCCTCCTCTGGACTTACAGAATGGAGTGATTTGGGATGGAAGGGACCTTAAAGGTGATGTGATTCCAACCCCCTGCCACGGGCAGGGACACCTTCCACATGCACAGTGTGATGTTTGTGGCTCAGACTCTGCCTGGATTGGCTTCTCCAGAACCAGCATTGAAAACTCCCTACCTAAATTTCCACTTGAATCCAGGATAAACTTTTCTGAATCCCTGGAGATCCCTGTGCAAAGAAGAGGGGACACCCCATCCCCTCTGAAGGACAAATGAATGACAGATGACCTGCTGGCTTGGTTGGGGTTCCCTTGGAAGGAATGGGTTTTTTTTTCCCTGCTGTAACAACCCCCTTTCTGCTCCCAGGGGACGTTGGGAACTACTATTATGGCCAAGGCCATCCCATGAAACCCCACAGGATCCGGATGACCCACAACCTGCTGCTGAACTACGGCCTCTACAGGAAGATGGAGATCTATGTGAGTTGTGGGGCTGCTCATCGAGGGAAATAGTTGTGAAAGGTCACAGTTGATGTGTCAGGTTTTCACTGTGGAGCTTCAGATTTGTTGAGGAAAAAAAATAAACAAACCCTTAATGGTTGTGCTGATGTATTTCTGGGTTTTTTTCTGAGTGTTGTAGTGAGATGTTCTGTGCTTCAGAGGAGCTTTGGAGACTGGAAAGCTGCTTTTTTTCCCCTTGCAAATTAAATTTGTGTTGTGTTTCTGCATATGTGACACACTCCAGTAGTGGCATTTCTAAAGGAAGCGAGTTTCTCTTGTTTGACACTGCTGGTTTGATACTTCTTTATTTTTTTGCAGTTCCTGGGAGTAAATATGGGATTGGAAAGGGGGAATTTATTCTTTTTTCTTTTTCTGTCCTTGCAGCGTCCTCACAAGGCAAATGCAGAGGAGATGACCAAGTACCACAGTGATGACTACATCAAATTCCTGAGGTCCATCCGCCCTGACAACATGTCTGAGTACAGCAAGCAGATGCAAAGATGTGAGTTGGGCTGCAGGTCCTGCCAAGGTTAAAAAAAAAAAACCAATGGATCTGGGGAATCTGAGGCCTGTTGTGGAGGTTTGGGATAAAAAAGAGCAGGAAGAACCAGGGGGAAATTGTCTTTCTCCTGACTTCCCTTTTGATTTTTCTGGCAGATCAGTCATTTTAAAGATGGCTCAAGCCAAAAAGCAAAAAGAAACCCCCTTTGACCTACCTGTCTTTGTTTTTGTGTTGTGTTTTGATGGGAACTCTCCTAAAAAATTCCCTTCCTGGCTCAGAGGTGACTGACCAGCTCCATTTATGAGCTGCAGGGATTTTGAGTTAATGTGCTTGTCTTCAGCCAGAGGTGGGAAAGAGTTGGGTAAATCAAACAAACAAACTAAAAAAACCCCTTCTCCTCAATTATCCTCCAAACCTGCAGTAACTCTGAAGGGTTCTCAGGGCAGTGGCAGTTTGGAAGGGTTGAGATCCACGTTAATACCTGGCAGCTTTGTGTCAGGATGGTTTATTGTGAGCTGATGTCTTGTTCTAACCCCTCCAGCCCATGGAAAGGCTCTTTAATGGTGATTTTAAGGTTACAGGGACCTGGTTTTGGTCTCCCTGCAGCTTTGAGCTCACGGGTTTTTTTGGCAGGGGCTGCAGCAAACTAGATTTTTAGCAAATACAGACAGAGTGGGGGAGGCTCAAGCTTCATTTAAACAGTATTTTGGTCTTGGAAACCTGGCGTGAGCTGAAGGGGACAGATATTAAGACCCAAGCACATAAGAGGAAGGGGGGTAATATGGTTTATGAGTGATATACTCCCTGCAGTCCATGATATTCCTTAGTACACCAAATGACATATAGCAAAGTGCATATTTCCCCAAAGTGACCTGTTTACCCCTGGAGCAGATACAGCTCATGAACACTCTGCTCTCTCTGGCAGACAACATTTTTCTGCTCTGTGACTTCCCCAGAACTAAGGCAAAATGTGAAAAATCATCTTAAAGACACAAGGACAGAGCTTTTCTTCAGCAAACCCTGCAGAGGAGCAGCCTCTGTGTAGCTGGAGAGCAGCTGTAAAGGGGATGAACTGATTCTGCTGATGCCAGACTTGGGCAGGGTAACCCAGAGGGGCACCAGGTTTAATTTCTTGTGATGGGAAACGCACAGAAATGGGTGACTTAAATTCTCCTCACTCGACAGAGGAGGTTTCCAGCCACCTCTGCAAGCTGATTATCCAAACTCTGCCCTGCTGAAACAGCTGGAAAGTGGGAACAATCACTTCCTTCTGGGTGTCCCTGTCCCCAGCTGGGAGCATTGGGGCTCCCTCCTCACACAGCCTTTGTGGGGATGACTTTCCAACTCGTGCTGCTCATGCCTTTCTCATTAAGCAGAGAAGGGAAACACTCCATGGATGTTGTTACAAAAAAATACAGGTTTGCTTTTGTTTCCCTGTTTGTAAAACCAAACCTTGCCAAATCTGGGTTAGACACAAACCTGCTGCTGGGTGTTTTTTTTTTATTTTTAATAGTGGAAGTGGTTCCAGCAGAAATTTGCCAAGGGCAGAACTGCAGTTCTGCTGAGAACCTAAAAACTGGCTGATGTTGGTCACTCGTCCACTTTGCCTTTCTAATCTGAGTGGTGATATAAGCTTGGGGTTTTTTTGTGGGTTTACCTCACTAATTGTTTTATTTTCTTCTCTAGTTAACGTTGGGGAGGACTGCCCTGTGTTTGATGGGCTGTTTGAGTTCTGTCAGCTCTCTGCTGGAGGCTCTGTGGGTAAGATCACAAGTCGTGTGCTCTCTCCCTTTTAAGCAAATGCATTTTGTGTGGTTCTGTCCAGGAAACACATTGCTGTAGGGGGTGCTGGGGAAGCTCTGTGAACCTATTTCTGATTTCCTTAATAATTAGATCCAGATTTCTCCCCGTGTGAGCCCAAGCTCTGCATATGGATGGATCCCTCTCCATTTTAGTCTGGGTTTCCTCACTGAGTATGTGAAGGGCTCTTTAAGTGGTGTAACAGCATCACCAGTGGTAGAGTTAAACCAAAACCACAGCAACAGCATTTAATTTAAAAAAAAACCCAAAAAACAAACCAAACATGAGCTGCTTTACACTAAAAAAAAAGTTGTTAAAACCTTGCTGTGGGCAGGGATAACCTGGAAAGGAAAGAACAGGGTTGCTTTATCTGTTGGTTGTAACAAAAAGCCTGAACATGAACAAGGAGCTGAGGGGTTTCAGTGAGTTCCCTCAGAGCTGGAACATTGAAATGCTTTCACAGCTCTCACAGTTGCAGCCAGGCAGGTGTTATTGTGCTACAGAGCTTTGTGGCTGCCACATCACAGTGACACCTCCAGGTCTGTTGTTTCCTGTGACGTGGTGCAGCAGCACCCACAGCCACTGGCTGCACTGTGGTTTTTGGAGCAGCTCTGAGCTCTCTGGTCCCAGGGCTGGAGATTCCCCAGAACAGGTCGTTTGCTTTGATCCTGAGAGACTTGCACAGGGAGTTTACGGAGGGGGCTGAGGGAAGGGAACTTCCTTTGCCTAAATGCACCTTCAGCTGAAGAGGTGTTGGATAAAACCTTTCATCAAAGCCTTCTGTTGGGGGCACTGAGAAATCCAGAGTGTGTTCAGTGGGACCCCAGCTGGGCACTTGTTTGGGCACATTGTTTGCTCTGAGGCAAAGATGGGAAGCAATGAATGTGTGCAGATAGAGCAGAACCTGCATTCCCTCTTCCCCCTTTTCTTCCCCCTTTTCTTCCCCCTTTTCTTCCCCCTTTTCTTCCCCCTTTTCTTCCCCCTTTTCTTCCCCCTTTTCTTTCCCCTTTTCTTTCCCCTTTTCTTCCCCCTTTTCTTCCCCCTTCTCTTCCTCCTTCTCTTCCTCCTTCTCTTCCCCCTTCTCTTCCCCCTTCTCTTCCCCCTTCTCTTCCCCCTTCTCTTCCCCCTTCTCTTCCCCCTTCTCTTCCCCCTTCCCTTCCCCCTTCTCTTCCCCCTTCTCTTCCTCCTTCTCTTCCCCCTTCTCTTCCCCCTTCTCTTCCCCCTTCTCTTCCCCCTTCTCTTCCCCCTTCTCTTCCCCCTTCTCTTCCCCCTTCTCTTCCCCCTTCTCTTCCCCCTTCTCTTCCCCCTTCTCTTCCCCCTTCCCCTTTTTTTCCTCTTTTCCTCTTTTTCTCCCTTTCCCCCTTTTTTCCCCTTTCCCCTTTTCTTCCCCTTTCCCTTTTTTCTCCCCCTTTCCCCTTTTCCCCCCTTTTTTCCCCTTTTTCCCCTTTCTTCCTTTCCCCCCTTTTTTCCCCCTTTTCCCCCTTCCCTTCCTTTTCCCTTTATCAGTTTGGGGACACATCCAGTGTTAAACCCTCGTGCTCTGTGCAGGACCCAACCCCCCCCATGAGCAGCGCCGTGGGAAGGGCCCGTCCCTGCCACAGCCCCTTTGCTCTGGTTTTTACCTTCTCTCACTGTGCCCCCCCAGCCAGTGCAGTGAAGCTGAACAAGCAGCAGACAGACATTGCAGTGAACTGGGCAGGAGGCCTCCACCACGCCAAGAAGTCGGAGGCTTCTGGCTTCTGTTACGTCAACGACATCGTCTTGGCCATCCTGGAGCTCCTGAAGTAAGGACAGCACCTTCTACCCCTCTGCCTGCCCCTCCTGCCCCATCTTCTCCTTCCCAGCCTTTCCTTTTTGGAGCTGTGTTTTCCCAGGAGGGGCTGAGTCAGCTTTTGGGGTGTCTCCTCCAGGGATGTCTGTGTTATGCACCGTGCAGGGAGCAGAGGCTTCTGGAGCGTTGTGCTGGTGCCCTTTGTCCCTTCCCTCTGCCACCCACCCTGGAAAAGAGGGCACAGCTGGCACGTGTGACAGCTCCTGGCTCAGGGCAAACCTCAGTGGGAGGCTTGGGCATAAAAAAGCAGTTTATTGGCTGGAGCTGAATAAACTGAGCTGAGTCTGCCCTCAGCAGCAAAAGGCACTTTATTTTCCTCTGTGGGTCTGTTCCACCGCTGACCAAGGCGTGTGTCCCTCCTCTGCAGCTCTTTCCCTTGTGGAGCCTGGGAACCAGCCCCAGATTCCCTTGTTCTCGTTTTTTTCTGCTGGTGAAGGCAGTTTTTACTCTGAACAAATGGCATATCCTGGCTCCTTTGTGCCCCCCAGGTATCACCAGAGGGTGCTGTACATCGACATCGACATCCACCACGGGGATGGTGTGGAGGAGGCCTTTTACACCACGGACCGTGTCATGACCGTGTCCTTCCATAAGTACGGGGAATACTTCCCAGGAACAGGGGACCTGCGGGTGAGACTGAAGGCCTGGCTGAAAATTGCCCTGGAATTTGCCCTTCTCCATCTTCCACTGCTCTCCTGGGTGTTCCTGCTCTCACAGTGACACCCTTTTCCTGAGGGCAGAGGTGTAGGTTCAGCTGGTGGAGTGGGAGCTTTGTGCCTGGGGTCGTGTATTGAACCCAAGGCTTTGGTGTCACCATTATTTTGCTCAGAAAAGGGGCTCTGAAAATGGTGTGTTGGTCATCTGTAGCTGCTTGGTCACCCAGGCTCTTGGGGGAAGGTTTCTGAGTGGATTTATCCTGTTGGCATTTCTTCCTGTAACTCAGCTCTTTGTGTTAATGACTCCTGGTGGTAACTGTGTCACTCAGGTAGATCCAGGTGTCCCTCTGTGACTTCTGGCACTTCCATGCCCCATTTCTCAGGGGTGAAGGGTTCTCTACCTCTTTTTATGTGCTTTTCTAGTGGAATTACGTTTTTCTGATCTAAGTTCTCCTGCCTTTCACCCGTGAGTTGTGTTTTTTCAGCCCTGCCCAGAGTTTGTTGCTGATGCAGCTGCAGCATTTTTATCCTGGTGCAGCCACTGTGCACCAGGAACGAATTAATTATTTTTAACAAGTTATTTTTAATAAGACACCCGGGTATGAGAGTGATAATAGAAATGAAAATATTTATCATTTTAAAGCAGTGACATGGTCAGCCCAGACTGGGACTGCGGGCTGGGCTTAATATTGGGATTACACTGCTGGAATTCCAGGCTCCCTTCCCGGTTTGGAGCACAGTTTTGGTGTTCCAGCTGGACTTCTGGTGAGCTGTGGTCTCTCCTCTCTCCCTCCAACAGGACATTGGTGCAGGCAAAGGCAAGTACTACGCTGTGAACTATCCCCTCCGGGACGGCATCGACGACGAGTCCTATGAAGCCATATTCAAGCCTGTAAGTGAACTCCTCCTCGCTGAGTGGGTCACACTTTGTCCCTGGAGCCATTCTTTGGGGAGGCTGATTGGGTTTTCTGTGCTGAGCCTCACCAGGGGCTCTATTCCCCCCGAACAATCGCGGCCTGTCCGGGAGCTCCAGCGCATGAGAGCCCCAGTGTTCCAGGGCAGGGGAATCAGCAGCTGTGGGAGCACCAGGGATGTCTTCGTGGCCCTGGCTGACATGGGTGTCACTGTGCTGCTGTGACAGTGTCCTGTGCAGAGCATGTAACAAGGGGTTTGTTGTTTAGGTGATCTCCAAAGTCATGGAGACATTCCAGCCGAGTGCTGTTGTCCTGCAGTGTGGATCAGATTCCCTCTCCGGGGACAGGCTGGGCTGCTTCAACCTCACCATCAAAGGTAGGAGCACACAGTGCCTGTGCTGAGCTGGCATCACTGAGATTCCATGGAAAAGTGTGTTCTTATGCCATGAGTGTGACCTTTCCTCCCCCCACCACTGCTTTTTCTGCAGGTCATGCCAAGTGTGTGGAGTTTGTGAAAAGTTTTAACTTGCCCATGCTGATGCTGGGAGGGGGTGGCTACACCATCAGGAACGTGGCCAGGTGCTGGACCTATGAGACTGCTGTGGCTTTGGACACCGAAATTCCCAATGGTAATTCTCCCAGACTGAGGGCCAGTGGCATTCTGGAACAGCTCAGGGAAGAGGTGTTGCTGGGGCAGAGGCAGGAATGCCAAGATTACTTTTGTTACCTCTCAGTTGTTTCTGTGGGAGAGCTTTTGGATGCCCTGATTTGCTGTAGCTGTTCCAATTTCCATTCCAGTGGCAGCTTGGTGTTTATTCCTTTTCATTTGCCCGCAGAGCTTCCATACAATGACTATTTTGAGTACTTCGGGCCAGACTTCAAGCTCCACATCAGCCCCTCGAACATGACCAACCAGAACACCAACGAGTACCTCGAGAAGATCAAGTAAGTGGTCGCTCCTCCTGGGCACTGGCCCTTCCCTGGGACCTCCAGGGAGGCACCTGCTGACCGAGGTGTTCCTTCCCTGGGCGGCTCCAGGCAGCGCCTCTTCGAGAACCTGCGCATGCTCCCGCACGCCCCCGGGGTGCAGATGCAGCCCATCCCTGAGGATGCTGTTCAGGAGGACAGCGGAGATGAAGAGGAAGATGACCCTGAGAAACGCATTTCAAGTACGTGCTTGTGCCTGGCTGGGTGCCAAAGAGCCCTGAGCTGCAGGAGGAGGAGGAGGAGGAGGAGGAGGAGGAGGGTGTAGGATTTAGATCTGCCCCGTTCTGGAGTCTCGGTTTGAATCCGTTTTGTGTTTCGTGAGATGAAGCACTGATGCTGAGCACTGCAGCCTTTGCCAGATGATTTCCATAGTGGAGAAACTCTAGACTTTAATGTCCCAGTTCCTGGGATGTAGGTGCTGGGACAGAACCCTTTCTGGGAGACTGTCAGGTGTGATGCCAGAAGTGTCTTCCACGGTGGAAATGGTGGTTTGTAGCCAGATTGGCCTTTAGGATCTGGCAGACAGATTTCTCAGTGGGAGGCTGGTTAACCTGCTTATGCTGTCAAGTCTAGACATCACACTGTACCTAATCCAAGTTGTCCATGTGATCTTGGATCCTGGGCATGAGCAGTGAGGAGGGATGAGTTAAAAGATGCAGCAGGTACAGTGTTTTTATTGTGGCCTAATCCTGACTTAGGTAGGCTCCTCAGTTCACTCCAGTGAACTGTACCCAGAGAATTAGTGCCTGGAGCCTCCTGACTTGTAAATCTATTCAGCCAACCTCTGTCCTCTTCACACTCAGTCCGCAATTCCAACAAGAGAATATCCTGTGATGAGGAATTCTCTGACTCTGAGGACGAAGGGGAAGGAGGGCGCAAAAACGTCGCCAACTTTAAGAAAGCCAAGCGTGTGAAGGCAGAGGAGGAAAAGGAGGAAGAGGAGAAAAAAGGTGAGCAGGAGAGCTGGGACCTGGAGCTCTGCCTGGCTGGTACTTTCCCCACTGCACTGCCGTGTGTCTTTGTTTTTTCCTAGATGAGAAGGAAGAGGAGAAAGCGAAAGAGGAGAAAGCAGAACCCAAAGGGTGAGTCTGGAGCCTGCTGGGAGGGTTGAGGGGGTGATGTGGCAGCTTGGCTGGCTTTGTCACAGGTTCTTAACGGGCAGAAGTTTGCAGGTGTTGAGCAGCCCACCTGATAAAACGCTGTGAGAGCCTTCTCAGGGCTCAAAAATGCTGCTTAAAAAATCAAAATCAAAACACTGCACCTCCGTTCAGCAGTATGTTATAAATTTTAGCTGAAGAGGGGCCAGATGAGCAGCACTTTTAAGGCTGCAGCTCTGGCTTGTTGTTTGAGCCTGGACACAGCTCAAGCTGCCTGTTTAAACCAAATCCTTCCCTTCTTGCTTCCCCAGGGCGAAGGAAGAGCCAAAATCCACCTGAGCTGGACGGGCCTGTCCGTGCGTAGTTTGTCGTAGGTTTTTAGCTCCCGGGTTGCCTCCTATTCCACAGGATTTATATTTTATATATGTTTCTGTATATATTTCTATATAATTGTATAAATGACTTGAGGACTGTAAATTATTCCTTGCTGCACTCCTCGCTGGGAGCAGAGGGGAGGATTCTGCGGAGCAGCCAGACCTGCACTGCCCAGATTTGGTGACTGGGAAGTTTTCACTCTTGCCTTCCACTGCCTCCTTAGCGGGTCTGTAAACAAAAAACAAACAAACAAACAAAAAAAAATCACTTCCTTTGCTCTCTCCTCTGAAATAACCTTGGAAAAGAATAATTTAAGTAGAAGTAGTATCTGCATTTCAGGTTAGGTGGAAAGATGGCCATGAATTCTTTTTGTTTGGTTTTTTTATTCTTCTTCTTTTTTTTTTTTTCTTTTTTTTTTGGTGGTGTTTTATGGGAGAATCCAAGTTCCCAATTGAAGCCTGTGAGAGACTATTCCTTTGGTCTTCAGTTTGATTCCACTGTGGCAAGTTAACTGCAAGCTGGTGCCACTTCTCAGGGTCAAATAGTGCAGTTCTTGAATAGAGTTGGTTCCTCCCTGCAGCAAACTCGTGGAAAGAGATGAAGCAGCTTAAAAACAACCTGAAAAGTGATTTTTTTTTTTAATTTTATTTTTTCCTTTTTAAGTGAATCAGCCCCAGAGCCCAGATCTGGAAAATGCAGAATGAAAACCACCCGTGTGTGGTGGCTCAGTTTTCCAAGATCTGGCAGATCCAGGGAGTGTGGCAGCATTATGCACCTCGAGGAAGGGAAGGGATGGAGCTTTTATACCTGTTTTTTTCTGTACCTGTGCCCCTCTTTTTTGGGGGGGAAGTGAGTTACTGCCCCTTTGGCTTTGTTTTTCCTGCTCTTCTGCCCTTGGCTCCCAGCACTGATCCGTGTCCTGGGCTGAAACCACTGCAGAAATCCCCAATCCCTCTCCAGCCCAGCCCCCAGCCTGGCTGAGAACTTCAGTTGATGTGTTGTTAACTGACTGAAATACTATTTCTTTTTTTTCAACCTGAAGTTACAAACGTTTTCAAATTGAATTTTCCTCCCAAGGCCAGTAAATACGAAGAACCTTTTTTTTTTTTTTTTTATCTGTTGCCTTCCTGAGGGAACAGCAGATGGGGCTCTGAACGCTCTCTACAGCTCCTTTTCCTCCTCCCACACATTATCTCACCCCCCGAAGGTCTTTTGTGACCGGCTCTGCCCCTTTCTTTAGCATCTCCTTTTGTACAGCTGATCATTAGCCGAGCTTTCGGTGGAAAAGTTTGGTTTTCAGGCAGTTCCGACTCGCTGCTCTCCTTCCTCAGGGGGATTCCTCCGGCCCTCAGGGGAGGACCTGGAACCTCCCCCGGGAGCGCTGCCGAGGGTTTCAACTCTAATAATGCTGCTAAAAACTTAACACAGGTTATTTTTTCAAAGGGTTTATTTTTTTAAAACGCTTCTTTCCCCCCTCCCTCCTCCCCTCCTCTCCCTTCCCGTTTTCCACCGTGAGTTTTTTAGTCTCTTTTGGATCCGGGTGACGTGTCACTCCTGCTCTTCAGTGTTTGTATGTGAAGCGAGAGAAGAAGAGATCAGTGTAACTTTGTGTCTGGGGGGGGGGGAGGGAGGGGAAATATATTGTGGTTTTTTAAAGATGCGTTTATTTTGAATTTTGAGAATCTTTTTAATAAAAACTGGTACATTTCTATGGTTGGTGTGAGTCTGGCCTGCTTTCTGCTCAGAGGGGACACTGGTGGGTGGGTGGGTGAGTTCATTTTCAGAGCCACAGCTGGATGTAATGTAGATCCCAACAAAAAATTCCAGGTGTAACAATATTTGGGAAGAGAGGTGAGTGTTTAATCCCATCTACCAAAACATTTTGTTTAGAATCTACTCGGTGAAAAATCAGTTTCTTTTATAAATGTCCAATTTTGTTACTTTTTTTCCCCCTCTTCCCTGAAAAATTGCTTTAGTCTAATTTGTAAATGTTTGGGGGGGGGGTTGTTTTGTTTTTCTGTTTTGGTTTGGTTTTGGTTTTTGGGGGGATTTTGGGGGGTTTTTTTGGTTTTTTTTCCTTTTGCCTTGGATTTTACAAAACAGCATTGAAATTCTCCCCCCTGACTCCTCTCTCTGGGAAAGGTGACTCAAAATACCACAGTTTTGGGGGGGGGGGTGTTTATTTGCTCACAGCTCCAACCGAGGGTCACTGGGGTGGTTTTTCTGTCCCAACTTCCAGCTGGGTTCTCCTCCAGCAGCATCCCTGGTGGTTAACTGGGTTTGGGGTTGGACTTGCAGCACTTTGTGGTGCTCAGAGCTCGCCTGGAAAAGGAATAATTAACGATGGGAAGGGCCGAACTTAATTCACCATTTGCACGAGCTTAATTCACCATTTGGATGAGCTTAAGTGGTTTTACCTTGCGTGGAGCGAACCAAAATTCTCTAATTTAATTAGGAGCAGGTAAATTGTGCAGCTGATCACACCTGAAATGGCCACAGGAGCCAACTCTGCTGGTTTTTTACAGCTAAAAAAATAAAAAAAAAAAACCCACCAAAAAAGCAGCTTTGTGTGGGCACAGTTGACTTCCCAAACATTTTCCTCCCTGCTTCAGGGGGAACCCCGTTATCCCTTTCACGGGAGCACAGGAGCAAATCCTCCCCTCCTGGAACAAAAGCCACCCTCCACCCCTGTCCCCCCCGGTGCCTCCGCAGTCCCTCTGTTTTCCAGGGATTCCTAAAATGGCTGCCACGATGCAGCTCGGGCGGATGCACCGGGATGTGACAGACCCCGAAAGGACAGCTCTGGTTCAAAAATGGGGCAAAACACCCCCTTTGTTTCCACCACCACCCCCCCTTCCATGACCAGGGATGACTCCCCTGCTCCCTTGGGAAGCGGGTCCCTTGGTTTTGCTTCCCAGAGGGATGTGCTGCACAAAAAAACCAAGGAATTTTGGGGGCATTTCCACCTACCTCGAGGCTTGGGAGGAGCCTGGATGGTCCTCACCCCTTCCCAGGGTGGTGCCTGTTGGGCAAACAATGGGTTTGTTTTTTTTTTTTGCTCTTCTCCATCTTCTTTGCCAGCCAAAACAGCAGGAGCAGGTGGGAATTGGGAGCTGGGATGGGAATTGGGAGCAGGCCATGAAATGGAGGGGCTGGTGGGAGCAGCTCCCCCCGGGCTGTGCTCCTTCCTTCCTTGGGAAAAAAGCCACCTTTCCTCGGGAAAAGCCACCTCAACCCCTGTGCAGGTGACAGAAGGGATAGAGGCACCATTGTGCCCTTGGATTTCCCTTTGTTAAGGAAATCTTTGCTCCCAGCGCACGCCTTTTGTGCTCTTTTCAGCAGAGAGGAGCTAATCCTGCTCTAAAGCCACTAAAAAGAAAAAAAACCCACCACCAATTTATATCAGAGAAACCACGCTCAAAAATGGGAATTTCACCCAGTAACCTTCATTGTGAGAAAAATACCGGATTTTTCAAACCCACCACCCCCCCACACCAGGAAAAATCGGGTTGGATCTCTACAAAAACAGGTCCCCAGCAGCCAGTTGAGCAGCAATCCCGGGGTAGGGACAGGGCTGGTGTGGGAAAGTCCTTTGTGGCTGTGGCTCTACATCTGCTGCAAGTCAATTAAGTGTGAGCAGTGATTAAATGCAGCAGCTGTTGAACTAAATAAGCAACTGCCATCTTCCCTTGGCCCTTCCCTGGCATCCAGGACAAGAAGGACTCGAGCTCTCCCATAAAGGGGTCACCATTTATTCCTTTCAAATGTTACAAGAAAGCCCCGTACAGCTTTTTTTTTTGTTTTGTTTTGTGGTTTGGTTTCTTTTTTTTTTTTTTCCTGCTTTTTTTTTTTTTTTTTTTTACAAGTTAGAAAAATTGCAAATCAAGTGGTTTGGCCATTAAAAAAATTATTTACAGAGAAAACAACGTTTTGCTTCACATTATACAGCTGGCAGGGCCCCCTCTCTCCACCCCACACCCTAAAAGTTATCCCTTAGAAGCAGAATTAAACACAGCGGACTTACAAGCTTTTATGGTTTTAAGCCAATATAAGACATTATAAAAAACTAACCAGATTAGCTTTTAAACCATCGATTTCTATAAAAAGCACAAAATACTTTAAATGAAGTCAGAACCAGGAATGTAAACTGAGAAATAAAGAACAAAACAACAAAAAAAAAAAAAAGAAGAAAAAAAAATAAAATCCATTGAACAGTCAGTGGGCTTGGAAAGCTGCTGGGAGGAGAAGGGACAGTCTGGAGGCCGCAGAGATCCAGAGCAGGACGTGGGATCTGTTTTTCTTACAAACTGTAAAACTCCAGTGAATGTCCAGGATAACAATCTTCCTCCCCCAGTTTTTTTGTTTGTTTTTTTTTTTTTTTAAAGGATTCAGGTAAAACTACTCCAAGTGGTGGCAGTGGTGTGGGAATCCAAACCAGCTTTTTCTACCGGGGGGAAAAAGGAGGGGAGGAGGGGAAGAGATACCTCGAGGGGGGCGTGTGGGGTCTGGGGAGTGGTGTCAGTCCTAGGTGGGCTGGGGGGGGTGTGTGGGCGAGTCCGTGGTGTTCCAGGATGGAGAGGACGGCGTGAGAGTCTCCAGTGAGGGCGATGCCAAGTGGAATCTACTCTTCCTTCTGCTCCACCGCCGCCGCGGGGCTTGTTGTGGGCTCGGCCCCCGCGGCTTTCGAGGGCTCCTCGGGTTTGGCTGTGTCTCCTTGGCTCTCCCCCGCCGGCTGCTGCTGCTGCTCTTTCTCCTCCTCCTCCTCCTTCTTCTTCTCCTTGCTCCCGCCGGCTTCCCCCTCCTGCCCCTTGGGCTCAGCTCCCTCGCTGCCCTCCCCGGGGCCCCCCTGCTCCTCCGCCGACCCCTCCTCGGGGGGAGCCGAGGGCTGCACCCCCCCCGCGGGGCTCTCCTCGCCCTTGCCCTGCTGCTCCTCCGTGGGAGAGGAGCCAGAGGAGTCCCCGGCTTCCTTCTTGTTCTTCCGAAAGGAGATCCCGCTCAGCTTGAAGGATTTCTTGAACGAGAACTTCTTCTTCTTCTTAGGGGCGTCCTTGGGGGCCGCGGCCCCTTCTTCGGGTTTGGGGTCCCCCCCGTCGGCGGGGGGGGCGGGCTCGATGGCGTCCCCCCCGCCCGGCTCGCCCTCGCTCTCCTCCTTGGGGGGTTCAGCCGAGCCGTTCCCGTTCTGGGGGGACACCTCGACCCCCACCTTGGGCGTCATGTCCCCGTTGTAGATCACGTGGCCGTTCTCCTGGGGGGGGGGATGGAGCAGCTCCACGTTAGACCCCAAATCCCGACCTCAAACCGCGACCCCGAGCCCCAAGTCCCCCAACCCAAAAAGGGGGGGGGGGTTTCCCAGCGGGCGAAACGGAACGGGGTGGTAGGGGGGAATCCAGATGGGGAAAAGGGGGTTTTTCCTGCCAGTGGAAACGGGAACACCGAGGGCTTCCATCCGGGGAAAGGGGGTGTATCGGGGATGGGGCGGGGGGCACCCGTATGGGGGAAAAGGGGCTCACCGGGCACTGGGGAGCACCCAGCCGGGAAAAAGGGATACATCTGGCACCGGGGGGGCATCCAGCCGGGAAAAAGGGGGTTTTCAGCCGGTGGAAACGGGAAATACCGGGCACAGAGGGGGCTCCCAGCCGGGGAAAAGGGGCGCACTGGGCATCGAGGGGGTGCCCAGTCGAGGAAAATGGGGGCTTCCACACGGTGGAAACGGGGACAGCCGAGGAAAACGGGGGGGCTTTCAGCCGGTGGAAACGGGAAACACCGGCCACAGAGCGGGGCACCCAACCGGCGATAAAAGGAGTCCCGGGGGGGGGCGTGGGGGGAAAATCCAGCCGAGGAAAACGGGGTGCGCCGAGCCCGGGCGAAGAAGGGTCGCACCGGGGGGGTATCCACGATGGGAGGGGGGTGGATGGGGGGGTCCATCCCGCTGCCACCGGGCGGCGCCCGCGCTCCACTCCCGGTCCCGGGGCGCGGCGCGGACGGGACCCGCCCGGTGCCGGGGGGAGCCCGGGGCGCGGCGCGGGCGCTGCCGCATCGCCCGGTGCCCGCCGGGCAGGAGGGTCCCTCCGGGCGGCAGAACAACCCCCCCTCTCAGGGGGCACAAGAACCCACCCCCATGCCCGGACCACCGCCGCCCCCTCCCCGCCGCCGCCGCCGCCTTTGTTCCGCGCTCCCGCCCGCCCCGACGGGGCGCGGGGGGGTCCCGGCGCCGCGATTCCCCCCGGTACCCACCTGCCCGTTGGCCTTGGCGGTGTCGGGGTCTCCGCCCGCCGCCTTGGAGCCCTGGCTGCCCATGGTGCGGCACGTCGGGTGCTGCCGGCCCCGCCGCGGCGGCTGCGCTGGGCGGGAGTGGGGCGAGCCCCCCGCCCGCCGCTGATAAGGCGCGGGGCGGGGGCGGGACGGGGCCGAGCCCGCCCCGGGGGCGGGGGGACCGCGATGGAGCCACCGCCCCGCCGGGGACCGGGGGAGGGTGGGGGGATTCTGGCGGCCGCCAACCCCCCACCCCCGGCCCTCCTGTGCGACCCCCGGGGATCGGGACAGCCGCGGTGGGGTGAGGGGAGGCGGTGGGAGGGGGTGGTGGGGAACCCCCCCCTCCCAGCCCAGTGCCCTCTCCCCTGCATGGGGGGGGGTGCTTATCCAAGCCCCATCATCCCTGGGGTGCTGCTCACCCCACTCCTGACACCGTTGGGGTGCCTCTGCCTGCGGCCCCCGCGCCCCTGGGTGCCTGTGCCCCCATCCCCAGCACCCCTGGGGTGCTCCTCGCCCCATCCCAGTCACCCTGGGAGTGTCCCACGGTGCCACTTGTCCCTTCCCCGTCACCTCCAGGACAACACCGTGGTGCAGGTCATCCCAATCCTGCTCACTCTGGAGTCCTGCTCCCACCAGGGTCCTGCCTCCCCCAGGGTCCCTCTCACGGCAGCCCCAGCGGTTCCCCGAGGGTCCTGCTGTGGGGACAGGTTGTGCAATGGGTCACACCCCGGCTCCCCACCTCACCGAGCACCCTGATACACGCACAGGGAGGTTTTTCCCCTCTGGGTGTGTTCCTCTTCTCTGCTTTCCCGGAATGGGAGAGCTCAGGAGAAAAGAAAATGGGACTAGACTCAAGTGGATGCTGATTCTGCCGAGGACCCTGCAGCGTCCCTGTGCTGCCAGGGATCTCCAGCAGTGCCAGTGGGGGATTCACTCCCATGACACTCGGGCACAGCTGGGCTTCACTGGGGGCTCCCAAAATCCAGACCCGTCTGTGCCGCTCCAAGCCACCGACATTCCCTGCTCACGCTCCCGGGTGCCACGTCCCGATCCCTTTGAACTTGGAACCTTCCAGGCACTCTTGCACCCCGCTCCCAGCAGAGCCCCCGTCCCCCAGCACCCAGCTGCGCCCCGGAGCCCAGGCAGGATCAAGGCCAGTCTCCGAGGGGGAAAACAATGTCCCGCTGTGTGCGCTGCACCAACAAGGTCATGTTTTGTCTCTGGCCTCCCTCCCCCCCGGCACATCATCATCTCGCCCCCGTCGGAGCGAAATTGCTGTTAATTAAAACAGGCGGCATCTTCCTTATTGACTTTTGGGTGCCAGTTGATAAAGGCCTTGGATGGCTGCCGGGTGCTCTGGCCGGCGGCGAGGGCCGGAGTGTCCCGAGCAGCCCAGGAGCCAAGGAGGATGTTCCCTGTTGGAAAACACGCGGGTACCAGGGCTTTGGGAAGACAAACTGCCCAAGGGAGCGTGTGGAATTAGTCAGTGAACAGGATCTGTGTCCCAGCACTTGCCCCTGAGTGTGAGCTCCAGGCTGGTGTCCCCAACCATTTCCTGCTGGGGACCAAATCCTGGCTGGGGAGTCCTTCTCGCTGTACCAGCAGCCATTCAGCACTGGGCAGTGTCCATCCCAGCTCCACACTTCTCTCCCCACCTTCTGGGAGTTGTTTTCAGTCTCTCTGCTGAGGGTCATTTGGTCCTGGCTCTTCTCTGCAGGAATGCAAAGAGGCCTCGTGCTGCTGTCCCATCCCATCCCATCCCATCCCATCCCACCCCACCCCTGCTGCAGCACCCCCACATTTTGGCTGTGCCGTGTACCCCTGAGCCAGCACTGGCTCTCACAGTGCCCGTCCAAGTCCATCCATCCCCACAACCACCCCAAGGCATTCCCATCCTCCCATCCCGAAGCCACAGGGAACTACTAAGGAGAAAGGCACTGGTGGCCCATCCCCACCTGCACCATCCCCGCTGCTGGGGGGGCTCTGGGGGGCTCTGGGGGTGCAGCCTGTGGGGTGACAGTGGTGTGGTGGCTCTGGCTGTTGAGCTGGGGACACCAACACCTTCCCTTGCTGTGGACAGGCCTCGTGCAGGGAAGGTGTTTCCTTTGGTGGTGGGTGAATCCGAGGGGATTTATGGGGCAGGGTTTCGGGGCTGGGGCCGCTCGGCTCAGTCCCTCCAGTGCAGAGCCAAGGTCTCTTCCATGTTTTTCCTGGAGGGGATAAAGCATTTCACACACACACCCCCTGCTCCCCTTCCAGCACTGATCCCAACCCCAGGGCAACGGGAAGCAGATGTGCAAAGGGTGAACTCGAGCGTGGTTGGACAGGTCAAGATGCAGGGCTGGCAGTGGGGGGACAGTGACAGCCCCCCCACACCGTGCCAGGACCTCCTCACAGATGTTTTTCCAGCGACTTTCATCTCCGAGGAATCCCCAGTCGCCACGTCCGCTCCTGATCCCGGCTTTTCTTGAAAACCCTCTTCTGCAGCGCTGCGTAAGGGCCGTGTTTATAAATAGCCACATTCCCGGTGGATTCCCGAGCCGTGCCTCCTCTTCCAGGGCAGATGTCTGTCCTTCCCGCGCTGCCGGCGGCGGCGGCACCGGGGCGGCTCCGCTGGATCCCGGGCGGTGCTCGGCGTGGCCACCCCAGCGCCCCGTGGGTGTCCCCGGGCAGGCCCACGGTTGGTTATTCCCGCTCTTATCCTGGGAAAAGGCCGTTTTCCCGCCCCGTGCGTGGCTGGAGGTGACACGCGGTGACACCGGGGGAGCGGGTGGAGGGCAGGAACCGGTGAATTCCGGCACGGACCAGACACCAACCCAAACCCTCCCGGTGCAAACCAGTGGCCACCAGCCGGTGGGAGCCAGCGGTGGGTCCCGTCCCTCCGCTGCCGCCTCGGGTTCCTCCGTCCCCGTGGGCAGGGAAGCGGAGCAGGGGGCAGAGGATGCTCCGGTTCCATCGGGCTCTCCCCGGGCTCGGGGGGCTTTGGCTGCCTGGGCAGGGCTGGTGATTTGCAGGCCGCAGACAGACGGACAGATTACGGTCTGCGTTCCCCTCCGGCAGATGGACAGGCAGACAAATCTCTGCCGCTCCCGCCCGCGGGGCCGGGGGGACGCCAGATCCTTGCGGATGTTGTTTTCCACTTTCCAGACCTACTTAAACTGCGGCTGATTATTAATTTATTGGGTGTTAAGCGCTGAGAGGCTGCAGGGCAGAGCGGGGGGACTTGGCTCCCACACCACAGGGCTGGAGAAGGACGAGGAGGGACCATCCCCAGCCCCTTGTCCTGCCCCGGCCACCCACCGCATTCCCCCGGCCCTTAACGAAGAATTGAGGCAATTATTTATTCATGTACTCACATCATCCCCTGGAGGGTTTTAAATTTGGGGGGGGGGGGACCCAGCCAGGGCGACCAACAGTGCTGGGAACGAAGCAGAGGGATTTCCATATTGATTTATAAATAGCAAAGGAATTAACTAATTAGATCACTCCAGGGAGAGAATTCCAGCAGGGAGAGTGCAGAGTTGGGCTGTGCCTTGTGCAGGGATGGAGGGTCACGGCTTCTGCCACCACCACGGCAGTGGCAGCTTGGGATCAGCCCTTGGGAGCAGCCTTTGGCTAAAATAGGAGCATTTAGGGTCTGGGGGCTGCCTGTGCTGCCATGTCCACCTGCTGTGCCCCTTGTTTGGCTTTCCCAGGGCACGGACACTGTCCTGGTCCCCAGGATGATGCTCATCCCGGGAGGATCCAGGATGAAGGGGCTGGGGCACTGCAGGTGCCGAGCAAGGCTGTGCTTCCTCAGCTGCAGGAGGAAAATCTGCCGAGCTCCACGCCAGGGGATTCCTGAGGGGCACAAGGAAGAGCCGGGAATCTCTATCCTTTGCCTAAGCAGAAGCTGGGAAGTGCCAAACCTGCCCGTGGAGCCGGTGCCAAGTGACCCTGCGACATCTGCACCGGGGAAAAAGCCTCCTGGACCCAAGCAAGGCTCTCCAGGGACTTTACCAGGGCTCTCCCTGTCACCACAACCAGTGTCCCCAAATCCTTCCTGCCCTGGGAAAGGCTCCAGCCCGGGAGGCTGTGGAGAGGCGCTGACTTCCCATAGAAACACATGAAAGGGCCCGTTCTTGTATCTGCCAGAGCCCCATCATTTTTGGTTGTGAAGATCCCATGGCAACCGGCGCCTTCTGCAACTGCTACACTTGCTATTTCTGGGCTTGCTTTTCCCTCCTGCAACATCCCCCTGCATCCCACCCCGCAGGATCAGCTCTGCTCTCCCCCGTCCTGGACATTTCCCACCCCATCACTCCCTTCCCCCCTCCTGCTGGGGGGGAGAGGGTGGCTGTGGAGGAGGAAAGGGAGAGCAACCTCCTCCATACCGTAGCTTGGAGACCATCTGCCCTTCTTCTGGGCCAGGAGCTGGAATATTTGCCACCAAAGCCAAGACCCAACCTCAACCCCTCCAGCCCCATCCTGTGCTGCCCCGGCCCCGGGGTGGCAATGGTGGGACTTGAGGGGTCCCAGATGCCTTCCCATAGACATGGGTTTTGGGTACTTTTGGCATGGTGGGGTTCAACACCCTGTGGGGAGCCCCTGCATTGCCTTTCCCAGCCTGATGATCCCTCCTGGCTGCTCCTGGGAGGACGGGAAGGCCCTGGCCCTGGCATCCCGCTCATCCCACGGGCCTTATCGCCCCTATCCCGGCCTTAGGCTGCATTTCGGGGCTGATAAAGGTCTCCCTGACCCTGAGCAGCCCAGCTGGGGAGCACTGCGAGAGCAGAGCAGCTGCCAGAGGGTGTCCAGAGGGAAAATGGGCTGCAGAACCCAGCTGGAAGCAGAGGTGGGAGGGCAGCGGGCGGTACCACAGCGGGCTCTGCTCCCCTGACCTGGGCAGGGTCCCCTGGCCGGGGCTGAGCAGGGACCAGGTCTCAGACCCTCCTTCCTCCTGAAAAGGGAAGTTTATAATGGAAACAAAAGCGATGCTGAGTCCAAGAGGAGCTTTTCCCATCCCGTTTCCTGCGGAGGTGGGACAGGAGCGTTCCCGCACGCCACAGCTGGGGCAGCCGGAGGGGAAGGGGGTGTTTTGGGTGGGCATCGTGCTCACCAAGTCCAGAATTCCTTCCCAATATCCCATCTAACCCTGCCCTCTGGCAGTGGGAAGCCATTCCCTGTGTCCTGTCCCTCCATCCCTTGTCCCAAGTCCCTCTCCAGCTCTCCTGGAGCCTTCTCTTTTCCAGGGGATCCCCCCCAGCTCTCCCAGCCTGGCTCCAGAGCAGAGGGGGCTCCAGCCCTTGGAGCATCTCCGTGACCTCCTCTGGACTGGCTTCAGCAGCTCCTGCTGTTGGACCCCAGAGCTGGGGGCAGCTCTGCAGGGGGGGTCTCACCTGAGCAGGGCAGAGGGGCAGAACCTCCCCCTCCCCTGCTGCCCACGCCGTGGGGATGCCGATCCCAAAAACACCCCTTGGCAGTGGGACACAACGTCCCACCACCCCCCAGCGTGGTGACCCCTTTTGCCCGAGTCCCCGGGGCCGGTGGCATCCAGCCGACCTCGTCACGGACCCGGGACAGGGAAGCGGGGCTGGGATGCTCCGGGGCCGCGGTCCCTCCCCCGGGAGCAGCGGGATCTATGGGCCTCTTTCTCCCGGCAAGTCAATGTGTCTTTTTGTTGCGCTGCCGGGGTTGATGCCGGCGAGCGGGGACAGACAATACGTCGCATTGTTCCCTTTCAGCAACATCTGACGGGCCCAGGCAGCAGAGAAGAGGCCAGTGTGTGTGCCCAGGATGGGGACGGCCGTGGGGGAAGGGACCGGGATGGACGGACAGGCAGCAGGAAAGACGCGGGGACAACCCCGGGCAGGCCTGGATGCAGGGCTGGAGGGATGCCGGGTGCCTGGGCGGCGTGGGAGATCACAGAATCGTGTTATTTTGGGCTGAGAGGGACCTTAAAGATCATTTAGACGAGGGAGGTGTTATTTCTGGAACCCAAACAGCCTGGAAAACCAGCTCTGAGAGCCACAGACTTCCCACCCTGCTCATCCTAATGGCATATTAATTATGAAGCCTCATTAAGAACCTCAAGTGTCAATACCGTGAACCTTCCCGTTGCTGGTGCCTCTCCCAGAATTCCTGGCTGCTTTCCCGGGACTCTGCAGCTGGGGGTACCTGTCAGCCCTTGTAAACCCAGGGAAATCCTCTCCCCAAAATCCCACAAAGGTGGGATGGAGCTCAGTCTCTGTGGGGCTGGGCTGCGGTGGGGGGGGATTGGGAGCAGAGCTTGGAGGGGGAATCACGGCAGTGCCAGGATAGTCTGCAACTTTCCATCAGAAATCCCCTCCTTCCCTCATCCCGGGCTGTCCCTGGCCGGGACTGCCTCATTGCCGGGAGCAGAATTCCCCTCAGCCTCAGAGCAAAACCGAAAGTGTCCCCGGGGCCACTGCAGCCCAGAGACCCCGGGGGTGGGCTCCGGGGGGGGCTGCTCCGTGCCCCAGACTGGTGCTGAGGTTTTTGGGGAGCACTTTGCCTTTCAGGAATCCCAGCTCAGCCGGTTCAGCTCACATCCTCCCGGGGAGCTGGTGGGATGCGCTGGGACGGGGCACGTGGGGGTTTTGGACCCTCTGGTGGCAGGTGCCACCCTCCGACCCCCTCACAAACCTCTTGCACAGCTTCCAAGGCCGGGGGAGCGCGGTGGGTCCCCCCTGTGCCGTCCCCATCCCTCTGCCAGGGGGGTCTGCAGTCCCTCTGTGGCGGGACACCAGCCCCCCCGGCCCACCCGCTCCGGGGAAGGTGCCGGGAGGGGACGGCAGCGGGTCTGGGGGAGCTGTCGGGGCGGGGGCTGGCGGTGTGGCCCCGTTTGGTGGCAGCGGTGCCCTCCCCGCCCCCACGGCTCGCTGGGATGCACCGGCGGATGCAGCTCGCCCAGACTTGCATGGCCGTAGCCATGGCAACGGCTGCGCCGGGCGGGATGCGGGGGGATGCGGGGGGATGCGGGCGCGGGGCTGCAGCGCTGCCATCGCACCCAGGGCTGGCTTCTTCCAGCGCTGGCTTCACCCCACATCTGTCTTCACTGCACATCTGGGTTCTCCCAGGTCTGGATTCCATGTCTGGGGTCAGCGAGGTCTGAGTTCATCCCACATCTGGATTCACCCCACATCTGGCTTCACTCACATCTGGTTTCATCCTATGTCCTGTTTCACCCAGGTCTGACTTCACCCCACATCTGGGTTCACCCAGGTTTAAATTCATCCCACATCTGGCTTCTCCCAGATCAACCCATATCTGGCTTCACTCCACGTCTGGCCTCACCCCCTGTCTGGTTTCACCCCACCTCTGGCCTCTCCCCACACCTGACTTCACCCCTGCATGAGCTCACCCAGCTCTGAGTTCACCCCATACCCGGCTCCCCCCCGTCCAAATCCCCCCTATTGCCAGCAGCGGTGCCCAGGGACACACGGACACGCCCAATCCCCGGGGTGCCGGTGCCAAGGGGGGGGTGCAGCCCTCGGGGAGGGGCCGGGCAGGGCGTGGACGGAGCCGTCACCGCGTTATCGGGGCCATAAAGCCGCCGCTGTTTGCACTGGTGCGGCCGCGCTTTGTCTCCGCATTAACTTTTAACCGCGCCGGCTTTTCCTCTCCGCTGCTCCCTCCCAGCCCCGCCGGGCTCGGGGGGCTGGATCCCAGCACGTGGCAGCGCCGGGGGGGGCCGCATCCCGCCCCCCAGCCCGCCGGGAGCAGGATGGGGACCGCTCTGGTCGCATCCCGCTCCTTCCCTCCCTCCGGACGGGAGCGGTGGGGGCAGAAGGGACATCGCGGCACCGCGGGGCCGCGGCTGCATCGGTGCCATCGGTGCCACGATGCCAGGCTGGTGCTGCCCACCTGCCCACCCCACCGCCCGCCCCAGCCCCCTCGCCGCCAGCCCGGCTGGGTTTGGCAGCAAAGCAGCTCAGCTGGAGAAAAGCCTCGGGCGCTGGAGTGACCCACTAACCTTCTTCTTCTTAAAAATGCATGAAATGCAGGCGGCTGCCGCGGGACTCGCACATGCACCGGGCGGGGGCACGGGCGGGGGCACGGTTTGGCACCGGGCGGGGCAGGGGGAGCCTCGGGGAGCCCCCCCGGGGGTACCCACTGCACTCGCCGCCCGGATTTGGGGGGCTGGTGCTCTTTGGTGCCTGGTACATCCCCAGCCCTGGCAGGGGGTGGCATGGGCAGGGATCCAGGGAGGTGCCCGGGCGTGGTGCAGCCCATCTGTGCTGGTGCCACCCGGATGTGGGAACGCCACGGCGGAGCGAAGTCCACCTGGAATGTCAGCCAGGAGCCCGCTGCCGCAGTCAGGGCTCACTCCAGGCTCCCGTGGGAGTCCAAGGACATCCCAAAGAGTCCTCCCTGCTCCGCCCAGTGCCACAGCGGTGTCCCACTGGAGGCAGGGGGTGGGTGGGGGGTCCCGTGGGCGCAGGCTCACCCCGTCACTGCCAGCACAGCCCTGACCTCGTTTCTCTCCAGCTCCTCCACGCCTTTAATACACCCGGAGCAGATGGCAGCGAGCCGGGGGGGGGGGTTTGGGGTGGCGGGGGGACGGCGGCTCAGCCCCTCCACGGGGACACAGACCCCGCTCCCCGTGCCCTGAGCACCCCGCGGCCCCAGTGGGACACGCGTGGCCCTGCCCCTGGTGTGGCCCTCGTGCCGGTGACCGCGGGGGAGGGGACACGTCCCCACCGCCCTGGAAGGGGTTAAGGGATTCTGTCGCATGCGGCTGATTGAATTTCGGGCTCCTTTGCATGGCTGAT
Organism: Manacus candei; assembly: GCF_025592945.1. NCBI lineage: Eukaryota > Metazoa > Chordata > Aves > Passeriformes > Pipridae > Manacus > Manacus candei. The sequence continues at coordinate 198,869 of NW_026138118.1, read as the reverse complement.
TGCGGCTGCAACACCTCCGTGAAGACACAGCACTATTTTTAGCTGCTCTGGGCTGGAGTTGAGCGGCCCCCTGGTAGCCCCGGGGCGGTGTCCGACCCCAGAATCCCACGGCAGGGGGGACAGGCACCCCTGGCCTTCGGCAGGAGCAGCAGAGGATTTGCAGGATTAAGGGTTTGCCTTTGTTTTTGTGTCACAATCCTGTTGGAAGAAGAAGAAACAAACCCCAGGAGCCAACAGCAGCCCAAGCTGTGATGCCGTTAGCCTGGATTGAGTAAATCATGGAGCTGCTCCATCCCTGCTCGGCTCCACAGCTCGGAGAGGGGCTCATTCCTTGGCTGGATCCATGTTTCCCATCCTCTTCCCTCCTCGCAGCCCTGCTCCAGTCACCGGGAGCTCCTCGGCCTCGCTGCTGCCCACACGGCTCCATCACCCCGACCAGCCCCGTTGTGCCTCGGGAGGAGGGAGGAAATCACGGTGGGGAGTTTTTTTCCAAGCCCTTCTGGAAATCCCTGCGGCTTCCTTGGGGTCTCAACCCTGACTCACGGGGCAGTGAAGGCGAGGCAGAGTGTGATGACCCACAGGAAGCTGCACAGGCTCCTCCCAGTGCTGCCCACGGCTGAGCCCCTGTCCCTGCACACACATACATGGTTACACCTCTATCCCTGCACACACACGGTCACACCTCTGTCCCTGCACACACATGGTTACACCTCTGTCCCTGCACACACACACATGGTCACATCTCTGTCCCTGCACACACATGGTCACACCTCTGTCCCTGCACACACGTGCCCCCCCCCAGCCGGGCCCTTCCCGCCCCAGTGCCAGCCAGGTGGCAGAGCAATCAGTCTCTCGACTCCTCCGACTGATTAACATAAATTGACACTGACTAATTAACTGTCCTGCCTCATTAGAGCCCGGATGCTGCATCCCTGGGAGCAGCAGGCAGCCGAGGAGCCCTGGCTGTTGATGCACCGTGGCCACGTTCCACCCCACACTGGGCACTGGCCACCCCTGGTCCCCCCCGACCGGGAGTGTCCCCATCCCTGTCCCCACCCCACAGCCCTTGTGAGGCTGCCAGCAGCGATAACGAGATTGGTTCCTAATCCACTTATTCCTGGCTGGAGCAGAGGGCTGGCAGCCTGCTTCCAACACCCAGAGGGCATTAAACCCCCAGACCCCGGGGCCAGCAGGGAAAACCCTGGTGGTCTCAGCTGTGGGGTGATGCCAGGGGGTGAAACATATGGAAAGACTGTGGAGAGCCGAACCCTCCAGCGGAGGTGACACCATCAGCAGCGTGGCCTTGGGGAGCAGCAGGATGAGCAAACCTTGCATCAGCCGGGAAGGGAGATAAGGAGCCCTTCCCAGTCCTCGCTGGGAGAGGGGGAGGGATGGGGGGTTGCTTTAGGGAGCGGGGTGCAGGGGTAGGTCACCCCGGCGCGGTGACACCCAGCTCCGCGGGAGGAAGGAAAAGGAAATTTTTCACTTCCCTGTTTGCTCAGGGCTGCCTGGGAAGCGGAGGCCCCGCGCAGGCCCCATCCTGCCGCTGCCTGCTGGCACCCGGGGCTGAGTCACGGCACGTCCGACCGGTTTGGGGGACACCCTTGGGCTCAGCGTGGGAATGTCCTGACCTCAGCACGGCACAGAGCCGGGACCGGCCCCGCTGAGCAGGACCCCCAGCTCCCCAAAACCCAGGGGAGGGGCTTTGCCCTGGGGGGTGTGGGTGCTCCCGGAAGGCTCCCGCTCATTCCCAGTGCCCTGCGTGCCATCCCTGCCGCCCTGAGCGCTGGATTATAAACTAGGTCAGCGGTAGATCCCCAAAAGTGATTGGAATCAGGGAATTGCCACTCCCTGGGGCGAGCCCGGCGGGAGGTTCGCTCCGCTCGACGCCGTTATCGCTGGGCTGGAAGGGAAGGGCTGGTGGAACAGGGACCCCCCGGAATTCCCCGACGGCAGCGCCAGGACCGGGTCCCTCATGGATCCTGGGCATCGGAGCCACGAGGAAGGCACAGGGGCTTGGTCACAAGGCCAGGTCACCCCGTCCGAGGCTCAGGAAAGCGGATGGACGGTGCTGGCACGGCCGGGAACGCTCCGTGCGGAGGAGGCAGCGCCGCGGGGCAGGAAGCGGGACGGCAGCGGGGCAGGAAGGCAGCCCCGGCCCCGGGGCCGGCGGAAGAGCGGCGGGAAGGCTCGAGGGAGGAAGCCTGGCCCCGGCCAGGGGCTGCCCCGGTGCATGTGTGGGGGCAGTGAAACGGGGCCCGGCCGTGCCCGCGGTGGGACCGAAACTCGGCGGTTCCCGGGAGAGCCGCGGGCTGCAAACGCCTCTCGACGCTCCAGGGGCTGCAGGTCCCGGCCTGTCCTGCAGCAACCACACGTTGGGACTCGCAGCCTCGTGCTGCAGGGTGGGAGATCCCAAACCCGGGGTGCAGGACCCCCTTCCGGTGGTGGCAGAGGCGGTGCTGCCACTCACAGAGCTCCTGGCTGGGGTCTGACCAAGGATCCAGGACCCCCAGGGGCGTAGGGGTGGGTTTGGAGGGGGACTTACGTTCCTTTGGAGCTCCGTGAGGGTTTGGGGAGCTCAGCCTACACAACACCCAGCCTGACACCCACCTGGGAGGTGGGCGACCTTCCCGAGCTCTCCCCTCGTCCCAGCTCTTGGGAAACGTCCCAACACTCCCCAAGGTCTCCATTCAGCACCTCCGAGTCCTCGAGCATCCCCAGCCCAGATCACTGGGAATATTTAGCTCAGGCCCGGAGCGATGCCGCTGGAGGGGCCGCGCCCCCGCTGTGCCCACCGTGCCGGGGGTCTCATCCCAGTGTCTCCCAGTGCAGGGGTGGAGCGCTGGGAGCTGCTCCTCGCTCGGCGGCCGAGCAGGGGATGGAGCTGTTAAATATTTATAGCGGCGGTCGGAGCTGCCGGGTAAAATGGCAGCGGAAGCGGAGGGGGGACGGCGGGAGGGTCCATCTGGCCCCCGCACTCGGAGTCACCATCTGCTCCCCGCGGGAGCCGCTCCCGGCGCCGCGGCGGGGCCCGGGATGCTGGGGGTGGTGCCTCTGCTCCCGGGCACAAGTGCGATGAGTTCGGTGGTCTCAGGCGATGGCGGAGGGTGGGGGGGTTGGCTCAGGGTCCGACCCACCACCCCGTGTTTGCTCCAGCTCCCGGGTCCCCATCGTGGGCTTGTTTGGAGGAGGAAATGAGGACATGTGTGTAATTGCTAATGAGGATGCGCATATGCTAATCAGGGCTCCCAATTATGGCAGGACGGGGCCTCGTGGGCTGTGTCCTGCCCCGTGGGCTGTGTCCTGCCCCGGTTTTGGCCAGGTGAGCCCCGGGGCAAGGTCAGGCAGTGGTGGCCGGCTCAGCTCAGCTTGGCTCAGCTCATCTGGGCTCAGCTCAGCATCTCCTGGGTTTGGGTGCCCCCATGGAGACCCCACAGCTCTGGGTCTGGAGGAGAGCAGGGTCTGGGGTCCTGCTCGGGGGTCCCCAGCTCCCAGCCCTGGAGGAGCAGGGATGCTGGTGGGATGGGCACAGGGAAGCAGCTCCCACCACCCCTCTGATGTTCTTCCCCTCTTGATCTCACAACCTGCCACGGTGCGAGGTGATGGTGGGCAAACAAATCCTTGATTAGCCACTTTTGGGATTTGGCTTTGTTAATGTCAAAAATATTTATTAAGGAAGAATTAAAGCTACCAGTCTCTGGATATAGGATGGTACAGCCCAGGTGGGATCACCTTTGGCTTGGTGGAGTGCTCCTGTCCCACCCTCCCCCATCCCAATTCCCACCTCAGCTGCTGCTGGATGCTGGATTTGGCTGTGAACCAGCCAGGGACGGGCTGGGATTTCTGGGGGGACGAGGAGATGCTGGGAAGTGTCTGTCAGGTCCCCAGTGAGGGGGTTGAGCTGCAGGATAACCCAGAAATCCGGGACCCAGCAATGGACAGTGTCCGTCCTCCATCTGTGCAGAGCTGGGGTGGGAGCAGCCAGGAGCTGACTGACTGTAGGTCCAAGGAACAGGGATAGGGTGGGAGACGTGGCCTCCCAGGAATGCTGGGACGGGCTTTGCGGGGAAAACAGCCACTTCCCATCAGCTGCATCCGCTGGGAAGCAGTGGGAAGCAGTGAGGGGATTCCCGGTGGGCTGTAGGAGGCTGAAGCTTATCCCCATTTCGGGTGTGAATAGGGAGGGCTCAGCCACATCCCCAGCAGTGCCAAACCCACGGAGGGCATTTCTGCCCGGATTTTTGCTCCAGCACAGCCGTTGTCCTGGGGTCCCACTCCTGGGGGCACCCCGGGACGTGTCCCCAGCAGACACGGGGCTCCCTGTCCCTCCTGGCTCGGGGCCCACACCACGATGCCCGCCCAGCCAGGGGGACACTCGGGTGGGATTATCCATAATTGCCTGCACTTTGATGTCCATCACCTCCTCCCGGGGGATCCTCGTTACCTGCAGCAAACCTGGCCTGGCATCTGGCTGCTAATCCCGGGATTAGCGGGCGTGGGGAGGGTGGCAGATGGAGCCCAGCCAGGCCGGGACCCCCGGGGTGCAGCCCATGGGCCAACACTGTTTGGGTTGTCCAGGACCCCCAAGGCAGCTGGGTCCCCAGTGGAGCCACGTCCATGGAGAGCCTGGCTGCTCCCAGGGGAATTCCCACCCGGGATCTCCCCTGGGGCCTCATCCCCTCCAGAGGCCCTGGGAAAGCCCCCGTTCAAGGGAAATGAGACGTGTCACTGCTCCCAGTGACAGCCTTTCCCAGCTGCAGGAAGAGCATTTCTGGGAAGCCAGTAATCTCTGTGTCCAGCTTCTTCTTGCCCCCAGAATATCTGCAGCGCACTCAGGCTGGGAAAAAGGGAAGGGGAGAAGGAAATGGCTGCACGTCTCCATCCTGTGCCCACCCAAATCCATCTCCTTCATCCCTGGGGTCCTGGCCGGGCAGGGGGAGGAACAGGAGGTCCTGAGGGAGCTGCTCCCAGGGCTGTGTGCCGGGGGGGTGGGTCTGTGCCCCCCAATTCCCAGCCAAACCCCCCCATCCTGTGGCCGAGCGCCCCACGGCTGCGTGCTAACCCCAGGGTCCCTGCTCAATGGGAGGAAGGAAATCCTCATCCTCGGGAAAGGCTGGACACGGCCGTTTCCTCCCGCCGTGCTGGGGAGGGGGCCGGGGCACCGGCACACCCGCCCTTGGCGCCCCGACATCATCACCCCCCACCCCATCCCTATGGAAACCCCGTCCGGAGATTGGATTTGGTCCTGGTGGGGTCACACGGGAGCCAGGGACAGGCTGGGGGGGCCTCTCTGTGCCCTCCGACCCCAGGGGACCTTCCGGGGGGGTCGGGGGGCTCCTGCAGCCGCCCCAGGCAGCGAAGCCCCTCGGTGTCCGCTGGCGTGGGGGGATCCCGGATCCGTGCGGGTCCCGGTGTGGGCTGGGAGGGAGGGAGGGCACAGTCCCGGGGGGCTCGGTCGCATCCGGCTCCCCCCCCCCCCCCCCAGCCCTCGGTATTCCCGCGGCTCCTTCCTCTTCCTCGCCCTTCGCCCGCTGACGGCAGCGCTCACAAAGGGTGCCCTTTGCCCCTCCGTGTCCCCGCCGCCCCTCGGGGCTCTGCCGGGCACCGAATCCGCCCCGCCGGTGCCCCGGGCGATGCTGCCGCCGCTCCCGGCCCTTGTCCTGCTCCCGATGCCGCTCCCGGTTCCCCGCGACCCGCTCCGGGGCTCCATCTCCGCTTTCAGTCGCCAATAATCGCCCCCGGGGCGGCGGGGTTGGACTGGGAGCGGGACCGGGATTGAGACGGGGATCAGGACAGGGATCGGCAGCGGGACCGGGATCAGGATCGGGGAGGATATTGGGATCGGGAGAGATATCGGGATGGGAAGCGGGACCGGGACCGAGGTTGGGAGCGGGATCGGGACCGAGATCGGCACCGGGATCAGGATCGGCACCGGGATCAGGATCGGGATCGGGATCGGGATCGGGATCGGCACCGGGATCAGGATCGGGATCGGGATCGGGATCGGGATCGGCACCGGGATCAGGATCGGGATCGGGATCAGGATCGGGATCGGGATCGGGAGCGCGCGCTCCGGGCGCCCCCTGGCGGCGGCGGGGCCCCGCCGGAACAAAGGCCGGACCCGGGACCCCCCCCGGGATCTCCCGGGACCCCCTCGGGACCCCCCCACGGGCAGGAGGGAGCCCGGGACCCCCCCCTAGGGCCGGCACACCCGGGGAACGAGCTGCGCCCCTTCCTCCTCTCCCTCTCCCTCCTCGTCCTCCCGCTCCTCCTCCTCCTCCCCCGGCCCGGGGGTCCCACCCCGCCCCGCGCCCTTCTCGGAGGGGGGCGTGTGCCGCGTGGGAGGGATTATTGAACCGAACAACAAACGCACAAACAACTTGTTGGGAGTAAAAAAATATGTTTTTTTTTTTTCCTTTTAATTACATCAGTTATCAAAGAAAAAAAAAAAAAAAGCAGTGGTAACAAAAATACAAAGCTCTGAGGGTTTCTTGTTTTGTTTGTTCTGTAACAAGCTCAGCATCAGTGCAATTGTTTTAATTTAACTTCTGCTCTGAGTCCCTGCTGGCAGCATATGAGTAGGCTTTGCCCAGCACCAGACGGTCACGCAGCAGCTTGAAGAAGGCGTAGTAATTGCTGAAGAGGATCAGAGCCAGGGAGATGGTCTGGTGCCACTTCTCCGAAGAAATCAGCGAGTAAAGCTGGTAGAAGATGACGGCCCCTTCCAGCAGGATCAGGATGTTGAGGATCCTCAGTGGTTTGCTGAAAAAGAACTGTGGGAGAACACAGTGAGGCAACCGAGCGAGAGGCGGAACCTCTGGGGTGGGTTTTGGGTGGGATCCCTCTGGGATTATCCACAGGGATAAGTAACTTCCCACCCTGGGCACTTGGAAAGCCACCCTCTGGCAGCCCCAGGTGTCCAGGACACGAGGACCATGGCCCTGCCCGGGTGCTACCCCTCTGTTTCCCAGGAAGGAGACGTGACCTTACGTGGAACCTGAAGTGCGAGACGTCGGAGGGCACGGCCACGTTGTAGTGCCCCACGGCCTTGTACACGTTCTTGCTGTGCTTCACCAACACCCCCTGCGGCCACATGCACTCCTCAGTCCACCTGCAGGGAACAGGGAGCCCTCAGTGCTGCCTGCACGTGGCAACAGGGGCTGCTGCCTTCCCCCTGCCCACGGGGAGCACGGGCAGGTTGGCCTGTCCGGGTGTGTCACCACGGTGGTGACAACTGGCAGGTACCCGCGGCCAGGAGCGGCAGGAACCTTGCCAAAAATCAGCTCTGCTGGCTGAGCTTGGCAGTGGGCAGTGCACAGAGTGTCTGTGTTATTGGAGGTGTCAGCCCACAACTCCGCTCTCAGTTTTCTCCCTCGTTTTTTATTTTAAGGCCGAGCTCCCCGTCCAGCCCTCTCAGGGAAAACCCAGCCCTAACCCCAGGAGAGAATTCCTTACTGATGCTGCAGCACGTTGGAGCAGAGGGCTGGATCCACCTTCTGCCAGCAGCCCAGGTGTGCTGCAGCCTTGTGGAGCAGGTCACAGTAGCGGGCAGGGAGCAGGTACTGCATCAGGATCACGGAGGTGCTGATGGAAACCAGCAGGAAGAGCTCACAGGACCAGCGTTTGTCGTAGTACTGAGTGTTCTGTGGGGGGACAGGAACGTGTGGCATGTTTGGGCATTGGTGTGACAACGTGTCTGCACAGCCCCACCTGCCAGAGCCATCAGAACACAAAGCACCCAGGCAGGTAGAAGGAGGCAGCTGCATGCAGCTGTTAATCCCGCTTGGAAAGCAGCACCCACATAGGATGGCTGATGCAGAACTGCTGTGCCAGCACCAAAAACAGGGGGATGGCTCCTGATGCTCCCCGTGCTCAGCTGACAGCGGGTGGGAGCACCAGGGGACAGACCTCCCTGGGGGATGAGTTATGAGGAGACATTTGTCTCATTCACAGATTAGGAACATAACATTAGTACCACATCTTAGGGATTCAACAATGTCCCCCTCCACGCTGCCACCACGGCCCAGTGCCCACCTCCCAGCCAGCCCCAGCCCTCTCTCACCTTCACAAACCAGACGGGCACGAAGGCCACGTAGTAGGCACTGAGCATGGAGCTCACCAGCACCTCCTTCATGCGCCAGTTGAAGTCCATTTTGAGGTACTCCACCTCGTTGCGGATGAGGTCCGGGGAGAGGCAGCAGGCGTGGGTGGGCATGGCCTCCATGCCGTACATCTGCCGCGTGTGCTGCTTCCACGTCTCCTTGAGCACCGTCAGGTAGTCCCTGCCCCGGGCCCCCACCTCGCCCGTGTCCCTGGGGCCGATGTTGGCCACCTGGGCAAACAGCCCCGCCTTGCGCAGGTCACAGTTCAGCTGCAGGAAGGGAATGTACATCCCGAACCTGGGGCAGCACAGGGCGGAAGAGCTGTTAGTCCTGAGGGTTTGCTGCAGCACAGCCCCTTCCCAAAGCCAGGAGGAGGTTCCCTGTGGTTGCCCCATGCCTGGAAGTGTCCAAGGCCAGGCTGGAGCAACCTGGGCTACTGGGAGGTGTCCCCGCCCGTGGCAGGGGGTGGAACGGGATGATCTTTAATGTCCCTTCCAACCCAAACCATTCCATCATTCTGTGATTCTAAATGGCCTCTAATACCCATAGAAACTCCTGAAAAGAGCTTCACCACTGATCTCAAGTCTCAGATCTTTATGGATGCTTCCTCCTCCATTTATCAGGGAGAAAGGAGCTATTTTCCACACACGACTGGAAGCAAAACCAGCTCCCTTTTATCAGTTAACATGAAGCAGGGAAGTCATTTGATTCCCTCCACCTGGAGCCAAAGGAAACTGAAGCCACGAGTTTTTTGAACACTATGGGAAAAGCACACACTCCCTTCTCAGAGGACACAAGCAATCTAAGGATTGGTGCTCACATAAAGCTGAGACACAGACAGATGTCAAAGACCTGCCCTGCCAGCACGGAATGGGACACAGCAAAAGGGAAAAGGTGACCAGGTAACTGAGCACTTCCTGAGGTTTCACCTCAACACCCCCTGCAGTGCCCATGAGGGATCCCCCTCCCTGACACAGGGATACTCACGGGTAGCACAGGAACAGGAGGTTGAGGAAGGAGTAGGTTCTGAAGAGGTGGATGATGGATCGGCACAGGCTCCAGCCCGTGCCGGTGAGGACGGCAAACCGAGTGACCACCAGGAACACGGAGCGGGGCAGGGACACTTTGCCACTCTGGGAAGCCTGTGGGAGAGAGGAGAGAGCTGGGCACAGGGGAGGCTCATTCCCTCTTCCTGCAGGGAGCAGACTCAATCTGTGAATCAAGTAAAGCACCAGGGAAAGGCTGAGTGATGCCAGGACAGGGAGGCCTTCTGTGGAATCTCCACTCTCCAAAATCTCTGGAATCTGGGCCTCGTTCCTCAGGCTGGAGGGAGGAGAGCTCTGAGTTCCTTGTTAAACTCTGGCAGTTAAAGTGTGACCAGCCCACCCTCCTGGCCCTGCTCACCACAGGACATTTCCACGGTGAGCAGACACCCACTGACTTTCCTTGGGGAAAGGTGGAGTGATGGAGAGAACAGGAAAAGAGCCAAATAGGAGGAGGGAAGCAGAATCACTACAAGTCTAGTTGAGACAGTAATTCAGAGACAATCCCAGAAGGACAGAGTCGGGAGAGGTGGTTTGGGGCTCTCAGTTCTGTTCTCTGCTCTTCCCACTCTAAACCATGCCTGGGATTCTGACTTGGGCATATCACAAAGCTCTTTAGGAAAAGACAGAGGAGTTTGGAACTGCAGAAGGGACACACAGCCTTGAAATTCCCCCCAAAGAACAGCTCTGAGATCTGCCTGGGGACTTTACCTCCTTCACAATAGCACTGATGAGCCGCCGGGCCAGGACGATGGTTGTCACCGTCAGCACGTTGAAGTCAATAAGGTGAAAGTTCTGTGGAGACAAAACCAAAATGATCCCGTTCCCATGAGGCAGCAGAAACCCACATTCAACAGAGAAACTCCCAAGTTATCCTCTTCTCTTTGGACTCTCTTCCAAGATTGGAGAGAGAATGACAAGCAGGCAGCCAGCGCCCAAAACTTGGCAAAGTAAAGAGTTGCAGAGTCACGTGTAGTTTACATTAAATATAAATATATATAAAAAGTAATGTTTAACGACCCCAGAGACATCCTGGGAGTATCATCTGTCCTCTGGTGCTTACCAGTGATGTGTGGGAGGGAGGGTGGGAGGGTGGGTACCACCACACCGTCTTGTAGATGTTGATGTAGTGGACAAAGAGAGCGACGAGGTGACAGAAGAAGAGCTGGAGCTCGAACAGGACACTCCTCTCCACAGGCAGCTCTGGGATCTTACAGTGCCTCAGGGGGACCACTGTCTGTGCTGCCAAAGGGGGGCTGGAAAGGCCTGTACCTGAGCCACTCCTGCCAAGGGAAGCCAAGAGTCAGGAATGAAGAGGGCAATGTCCTCCTGCCCACCCACCCAGGCTGTACAAGGTCTAACACTGAGAAACCCAAGCTAACCATCAGTGGCTGCCACAAACCAGAAGTGTCAGCACCCCAAAGACGTCCAGGATGACTCTGGCAGGCAGATGTGAGCAGGAATTTGCCCAGAGAAAGCAAAACTTGGAACCAGGCCAGCCTACAGCACCAGGTCACTTGATATTAAATCCCCTGTGCTGAGCCAGGTTCAAACCCAGGGCTGTGCTGTGCTACTCAAGGGACAACCAGTGACTCCCTTAATTAATTGGAACCTTTCAGACCTCAAGTTGCTATTTACATATCTAAGAGTGCTTGAACATGAAAGACAGAGCAATTACACACAAGCCCTTGTTCATTCTTCACCTTCTATTCACCTGAGGAGGAAAAACAAGTTTAGCCAGAGGTGTGTGTTCCTGTGTGAGCACGTACAGGATCCCAGACAGATCCTTTAATCGAGGGGAATTAAGATACACCAGATATATCTCTCCTGATTTGCAGTCTCTAAATAACAACAGGCGAAGGAATCTGGGTGTGGGTTTCAAAGAAACTGCAGAGCACAAACTCCCATCGAAAATCCCAAAATGAAACCACAGGTGTGGCTGCAGGAAGGCTGCTGATCCTGGGGGATGCAGCTGGATCAGTCCAGGGTTTAAAACAGCAGGGCTGACAGCCTAAAATGAGGGGGAAAATCTTAGGAGATGTCTCTCTGAAATGACCAGATTCCCAAGGTGAAAGAGATTCAGCTCCTCAGGATTGATTAAACTGTGGAATCACAGAATGGCCGGGGTTGGAAAGGACCTTAAAACCCATCCAGTCCCACCCCCTGCCCTGGGAAGGGACACCTCCCACTAGAGCAGCCAAGCCCCAGCTCCATAAGCAGGAGGTGCCTTATGAACCCTGCAAAGAAAATGTTAAATCTGTCTAAACACACTCCCTGCTGAGGGCCCTGGGCCAGGAAAATCACAGGGATACAGTTATCCAGGCAAGTCATTGCAAGGCCACAGGTGGAGCAATCCAGCTTTGCTGGGAGAGCACACACAGCTCCTTATCACAGGTGGGGAATGCACAAACCCACAGCCCAGCTCATCCCCAAGGAATCTGGGCTTTTCAGGAGGGTATGGAGTGACAGGGCAAGGAGGAATGGCTTCCCACTGCCAGAGGGCAGGGTTAGATGGGACAGTGGGGAGAAATTCCCCCCTGGGAGGGTGGGGAGGGGCTGGAATGGATTTCCCAGAGAAACTGTGGCTGGCCCATCCCTGGGAGTGTCCAAGGCCAGCTTGGAGCAACTTGGGACAGGGGAAGGTGTCCCTGCCCATGGCAGGGGGTGGGACTGGATGGGCTTTAAGGTTGGAAAAGCTCTCCGAGATGGTTAAGTCCAATCTTGTGCCCCCAAGCCCATCAAACCCTCTCACAAAGCTCCACATCCACTCGTTTTAACACTCCCAGGGATGATTTGAACACCACAGGGATGGTTTGGACACTCCCAGGGATGGTTTGGACGCTCCAGGGGTGGACTGGACACCCCCAGGGATGGTTTGGACACCCCCAGAGATGGTTTGGACACTCCCAGGGATGGTTTGGACACTCCAGGGATGGTTTGGACACTCCCAGGGATGGTTTGGACACTCCAGGGATGGACTGGACACCCCCAGGGATGGGGACTCCCCCACTTCCCTGGGCAGCCCCTTCCAAGGCCTGACCACCCTTCCTGTGAGGAATTTTTTCCTGTTATCCCACCTCACCCTCCCAGGCGACAGGACAAGGGATGAACGGCTTCAAACTGCAAGAAGGGAGAACAGGGTGGGACACTGGGAAGAAATTCCTCCCCTGTGAGGGTGGGGAGGCCCCAGCACAGGCCACCCAGAGAAGCCGTGGCAGGGAGTGGGAATGGGACGAGCTCCAAGATCCCTCCCAGCGCAACCCACGGCAGGGTGGCTGCAGAGGGGAGCAGAGCCTGGCTGGCCGTGGCTCTGGGGGGCCGTACCTGGTGCGGGAGCGCACGCCGGTGACGGAGGAGCCCGAGGAGTGCGCGGAGCCGCCGGCAGCTCCGGGCTCACACAGCGGGTTCCGGCAGTAGGAGGTTCTGTTGGGGCCCCGCCGGCCCCCGGCCATTCCCGAGCCTCACTGCAGGAGCTGCTCACTGCGGGATCGCTCCGGGCCCCACCACTGCAAGCAGAGATGGAGCACTGATTAGGGATGGTGGATCATTCCGGGCTCATCCGTCACCGCCACGGCAGGATAACCCGATTCCCAACCCTGTTCCCAACCCTGTTCCTTGCCTCCGGCATTTCCCCAGGCTGTGGATGAGGGCTTGTTGAGGTGCTGGGAATTCATGGAGAGTCCGTGTGGGGAGGCTTCCACGGAGCTCTTCCTGCCTCCCTCCCAACCCAAGTTTACAAGGAATTTGATCAGCATCCCTGTGGTGTTATCCCTGTGCCACAGGCAGGGCAGAGACTCAAGAATTCCCCCAAAAGGAATTCAGGGAGTTAGGGATATCAGAGACACCCAGAGATGCTCAAGAATTCCCCCAAAGGACCCAGGAAATTAGGGATATCAGAGACACCCAGAGATGCTCAAGAATTCCCCCAAAGGACCCAGGAAATTAGGGATATCAGAGGCACCCAGAGATCCTCAAGAATTCCCCCAAAGGACCCAGGAAATTAGGGATATCAGAGACACCCAGAGATGCTCAAGAATTCCCCCAAAGGACCCAGGAAATTAGGGATATCAGAGGCACCCAGAGATGCTCAGGAATTCCCCTGAAGGATCCAGGGAATTAAGGATATAAAAGACACCTAGAGATGCTCAAGAATTCCCCCAAAGGACCCAGGAAATTAGGGATATCAGAGGCACCCAGAGATGCTCAAGAATTCCCCCAAAGGATCCTGGGGATTAAGGATATTACCCGGGTCCTCTTTGCCCAATTTTGTGCTGAAATTGAAGATTACAACTTTTTCTTTTTTTTTTTCCCAAGGAATTACAGACTGGCTTTTTCCTTTTTGGCTCCTTAGAACTGGGAAAAAGAACCCATTTTTAGGGCATTTGTTGTTTTATGTTTGCATGGCACTGAGGAACAGCCCAAATTTAGCTTTTCCAGGGATGTTTGCCACAGTGTAAACCATAACACTAATCCCAAGGTTTTTAAACCTTCCCTGGATCCCGCTTAAACCTCAGGAGACCCTACACAACTTCAGAGAAAGGAGAAGGTGATAAAACCCCCATTTACAAGTGAAATCTGAGCTGTGAGGAAACTCAGGTCACACCAGTTACTGAACATTCCTTTTCCTGGCGGTGGATAATTTCCAGTTTGCACCACTTGGAGTAAAAAATACTTGCTGAGGGTTTAGAGACTGTTCTTAAAAAAGTTTTAAAGCTGGAGCTGAGCTCAGGAATCCTAGTGTTGGACAGTGTGGGACAGCTGGGAAACATCAGGATGCAGTTTTGGGGGGTGCAGGAGGTCTGGGAGCTCCCTGGAAGCTCTGAGGGAGCAGTGGAGACTGTGAGGGCACAGACAGGGGGGGTTCGGGGTCTGCAGGAGGGCAGGAAGGAGCCACAGAGGCTCCAGGGGAAAAATGTGGGGGCACAAGGAGGGCTAAAGAAGAGCAGTGGGGGTCAAGGGGGGCATGGGGGAGCAATAGGGGCTGAAGAGGAAATGTGGGGGCACAAGTGGGGGTTGTAGAAGAGCTGAGGGGGCCACTGGGGGCTCTGGGGGGGCAACAGGGGCTATCAGGGGGAAATCTGGGGGTGCACGTGGGGACTGCAAGAGAGCAGTGGCCAACACAGGGGGTCTGGGGGAGCGTAAGAAGGAAATGTGGGGGTACAAGTGGGGTCTAAAGAAGAGCTGAGGGGGCCAAGGGGGCTCTGGGGAAGCAACAGGAGCAGTCAGGGGGTGATGGGAGCTCTGAGCGCCCGGGAGGTCCGGCTGGGGCAGCACCGGGACCCTCCAGGGAGCCCGGGGGTGGCCCTGCAGCCTCTACTGGGGCACACAGGACCTGCATTAAGGATTCCGGAGGGAGGTGAGGGGTCCATGAGCACGCCCCGAGGCTGCTGCGGGGCTCTGGAGGGGCTCCGGGCGAGGCCGCGCCCCCCCTGAGCGCGGCGCGGTCGGGGCGGGGCGAGCCGCGGGGCTGCGCCGCGCCCCGCCCGGCGCACGGGCCGTCCCCGCGGCTGCCGGCGGGGCTCCCCCCGCCCGCTCCCAGCCCGGTCCCGGGGCCCCCTCCCCGGTCCCCCCTCACCCATCGCCGCCGCCGCTCCGCCTGTGCCGGCCACAATATGGCGGGCGGGCCGCGACGGCGGCCGGCGCGGGACAAGCTTCGGCGGGGCGCGAACGCCACTGGCCACGCCCCCACCCGCTTGGACACGCCCACCTGGTACTTGAACACGCCCCCATCCCGCTCGGTCACGCCCAAAGCCACGCCCTCTCCGGGCCGAGGGCGCCGCAGGGTCCCAGCGCCCACCCGTGGGTTCCCCCCCCATAGGGGACAGACCCCCCCAAAACACACCCCGTCGAAACCAGTGAAACAACCGCTGCAAGCCAAAAAATATTCATCGTCAGGACTTTATTACACGGAACGAGGGATCACTTCCAACACAGGAGTTGTAGGATCGTGGAATAGCTGGAGCAGAAAGCCCAGCGCTCCTCCGTGGAGGAGCTTGCCAGGCTGCCATCCAACTTATTGGTGCAGGAGCTCGCCAGGCTCCCATCCAAGCTATTTTCGTGCTGTGATTCACCTTGATCACTTTTCAGCATCTTTATCACCCGCTCGCAGCGTTTTTTTCTCTCAGTGATCTCCTCCACTTGTGGGCGTTGGTGGTTCGGCACAGATGGAGCGTTTTACAACGCTGAGAACCAGCTGGAGGCAAAAATCTCTGAAATTAATGGCCTTCCACAGGCCCAAGGTTTAGTTCTTTACTGGCTTTGGAAGGGGCTGCCCAGGGAGGTGGTGGAGTTCCCATCCCTGGAGGTGTCCAAGGAATGACTGGACGTGGCACTTCAGTGCTCTGGGCTGGGTGACGAGGTGGTCACAGGTTGGACTCGATGGTCTTGGAGGTCCTTCCCGACCTAAATGTGCAAAGCCATCAAAACCCAGGAGCATCCAGACATCTGTGGTTTAACAGAGTCTTCCAGGAACAACTATAAAGGTAACAGGACGTACCAACATCAGGTTAAAAACATTTTCAGGTTAAAATATATCAGGTTTGCTACTACAACACGACATATTGAAGCTTTTTGGTCATACCTAGTTCCAAATTCAGTGGTAAAAGTAACAGCTTCAGTAGAAAACACTTTATATTTCAGTGTTCCAACACACAGCTGCTGCTCTCATGGGATCCCAGGGAGGCTCCAGTGTTCTCCAACACTCCCCAAGATCTGGCAGGTTCCTATTTCCCAGGGAAGTGTCTTAACTGTGCTCCTTGATCAGCTCTGAAAGCAGCTCCCCGGAGACTCATCCCTCCTTGCAAAAGGAGCAAAAGGAGCGTGGAAACAAACATTCCCATTAAAACATATGGCAGCAGTGGAAGGCTCAGCTGAGCAGCAACAGCAAAGGTTTGTGTTCTGTGCTCACAGAATGGAGCTTCCCAGGGAGGAAATGAGGAATAACATCTCCACTGGGATGGGAATCCCTGGATAACCTGCAGGAATTCCTCCCCCTCACAGCTGACGAACGGGACACGTGTCCAATGTCTCATCCAACATGTCACAGGTTTATCAATTAAGGAAGAATTTCCCTAAGCCCCGTTTTCCTCCCCAAAAGCTCCGTATGTGCTCGTTCCCAGGGAAGCCTGTTCTCCTCTGCAGCTCCCAGCAGACACATCCCAGCTGGTCCCTCCTCCTCTGGGGCCGCTCAGAGGGTCCATCCAAGCTGCAGGAATCACCCTCAAGCCCAAGTGTTCTCCAGGAGAGCAGCAGGATGGGTTAAGGAAGGGAAAATGCACACTTGAACTGTTTTTCTTGGCTCTGCTCGTGACAGATGCTCTCATACAAATTTAAAAGCTCGTCCTGTACGAAAAGAATCATCTGCTCCAAGTGCTGGACAGGGAATCCAGCTGTGCTTGTAAACCCAGCTTATCCAAGATGGAATTTTGGAGGTAAAGGCTTAAACCACTGTGCTTTCAGAGAGGCTGAGTTAGACACAAAATACCACAGAGGGTGTGGAATTCCCATCTTGGAGGTGTCCAAGGCCAAGTTGGACAGGGGTTGGAGCAATCTGGTCCAGTGGAAGGTGTCCCTGCCCATGGCAGAGGCTGGAACTGGATGGGCTTTAAGGTCCCTTCCCACCCAAACCATTCCATGAATCTATATTTCCATATAACAAAGCTCAAAGCTCATTTGCTTTATTTAACAACCCAAACAGCAACTTGAAACCAGGGCTGAGGAACGGGCAGGGGATGAGAGTCTCCTTCCAGGGAAAGCTGCCGGGGGTTTTTCTGGAATTCCAGCTTGGTTTCACTTTCCTGTGGCTGTCCAGGATCCCACAAAGCACTCAACCTCCCTGAGGGTGTAAAACCCGGGTCTGTGCCAGCTCCAGGCATGGCCAGGCTGAGCAGTTATACCCAAGAGGCTGGAGAAGCTGTGACCACGCAGGGAAAGGGGAAGGGAAGGTGGGAATGCTGCGTGTTCTGCAGCAGGAGGATGTTCCTGGAGCCAAAACTCTCTTAACAAGAACAGTTTTTGTTGGGAAAAGCTTCCCCAGAGGAGAGGTCCCAGCTGCTACACATCCCCCTGCACAGAGCCAGGCACGACAGGGCCTTTACCTGCTTTATGGCCTTCACCAAAACCCTACAAATAATAAGGTGAGGATTAGTCCTTTGGGAAAATTGGGAGATGAGAGATCCCTGGCACTTGTGAGGTCACAGCCAGCTAATTCCACCTCCAGCAGCCACCTGCCAGTAGGAAAGGGAAGGTTATTCAGGTTATTTAGGTGACTCAGACTCAAAGGAATCTCTATCCCTCACAAATTCCTGCATCACCCCCGGAATGTCTGGCTAATTAGAGCATCTTGGAGAGACACATCCTATGCTGAGGGTTATTTTGAGATCTCCAATTATCTCTTGCAGACTCCAGGCTAAAATCTGACTGGAGCAGTGCTGTGAGAGGGAGGGAACGCCTGATCCAGGGCATGTTTGCAAAATACTTGTAGCATATACAGCCATTTCAATATATTAATATTTACAGTCTGCCACAACATTTAAGTCTTCCCCATAAACATGCAACAAAGGCAAGGCACGAGCTGGATCCCTCCAGAGGCAGCGTCACAAGATCCACTTCTACAGGTAAAAAAAAAAAAAAACCCTGCATCATAATAGATGATCTCTATCAAATCTTTTCCACTTGATATAAAAGCTGTGCCTATTAAGAAAGAAATGGGAAAGATTGGTACATGGCCAGAGAAACTGATGTTCCAATTACATTGTAAATGAAGATGAATTTGATAACCAGGCCACAAATCCAGACACGTTATCGTTGCCCCTGGCAGGATCCAATTTTCAAGTGGAAGAATTCAGGGTAATCTCCCTGTTGCAGCATTTCCACACATTACCTCTTCCTTGTCCCTAATGCTCCTCAGATAAGAGAAGCTCGTTTGGGAGCTTTACAAT
The DNA here is from genome assembly GCF_025592945.1 of Manacus candei. Taxonomy (NCBI): domain Eukaryota; kingdom Metazoa; phylum Chordata; class Aves; order Passeriformes; family Pipridae; genus Manacus; species Manacus candei. The sequence continues at coordinate 180,785 of NW_026138118.1, read as the reverse complement.
TCCATGTAAAATTAGACTTGTGTCCTTTTATGTCCTGTGCCCAGGTTGCCTTTTGAAGCCGTTGGGCTTGTTCAGCACTGCAAGGGTTTATTTCTTTGTTCTTTTATTTATGGAGATCAGACTTTCAGCTGGTCTCAGGGTTTGAGAGGAAGCATTTAGCTGTTCCCAAAAGCCTTGGGATGCTGCCCTGGGGGAGAAATGTGTCCTTGCTGCCTAAGCAGGTCACTCCACTGATGTGTGATCACCTCCCACTCGTTTGCAACCACTTGTATCCATTTATAAAAGCAATTTATTAGAGAAGCATGGCCTATTCCCCATCCCTGGAATGTTCCAGGCCAGGTTGGACGGGGCTTGGAGCAACCTGGTCTATTGGAAGATGTCCCTTCCCATGGCAGGAGGTGGAATGAGATGGGCTTTAAGGTCCCTTCCTACCAAAACCATTCTGGGATTCTAAGAGATGTGTCCCAGGATCCCTGATGGAGATCTCTGGCTATGCCAGTGGACAGAAATCCTTAAAAACTGACCAGCCAGCAGCCAGATCCCCTGATAGGGGCCAGAAGGTGTAGAACTGGCAAGGTCTGGCTGGGTTTAGAATCTGCAGTCTGTAATTTTAATGCCCTATGGACTCCCACAGGAATTCCCACCGAGCCATTCCTTCAGCTGCTCTGCTCCTGCAGCATCGGGTGACAAACCCCAGGGCACTGGGAACCAGATGATCTTTAAGGCCCCTTCCAACCCAAACCAGCCTGTGATTCCATGAAATCCAACACCCCCAGGAAGCAGCAGCTCCAAGAGATGGACCTCATCACATTTTCCCCCCTCCCTAAATCCACTGAAAACCTCTTTCCCTCCGGATCCCAGGCTGGTACAATTCTGGAGCCTCCTCCACGCCGTGACCTCTGCGAGAGCGTCGGGCAGGGAGAGCCAGCCAGCTCTCCCTTTTTTTATTTGTGGGGATGTGGTTTTAACAGCTCAGATGGTGCCACCCCCACACTGTACAAACACAACACACACACACACACAGACTCACCCCCGTGGGTGCTGCCCCTGCTCCTCCTCACCCCCGGCGGCTCCCGGCGCCCAGAACTCTCCGCTCCTGCAAGTCAAAGACAGTTTTCGTGAGGCCCCTCAATGGAAGCACAAATCCCACCCTCCCTCCCTCGAAACAAAAAACAAAACAAAAAAAAAGAAGAAGAAAGGGAAAAAAAAAAAAGATTCCCACATGCAGTTATTACACATGAAGGAAAACATGCAACTTCAGCTGAGCTGTGGACGTTTCACAGGGAAACAGCAATACTGGGGCGGGGGGGGAGGGAGGCTAAAAAGTTTACATTTTTAAACAACTGAGCGGAATTTGGGGGTTTGTTGGGTTTTTTTTTGGCAGTAGCAGGAACTAACTAGGTTCATTTTTACATCCTTGGATATTTAAATATTCCTCTTTGCCCACGTTCCGCCGGAGTGCATTTATTTTTTATCTCCGAGGGCACGTTTATTAAAGTTATATCTCTAATTTATGCAGAGAAAAAAAAAAACATGTGGGTTGTTTTAAAACGTTTTTATTTTAAACATTTTTTTTCTCCTTTTTTTTTTGCGAGTTGCCTTTTTTTTTTTTGTTTTTAAATTACATTAAAATTAAAACATCTCAAGGCTTGGCTGGATAAAAAAAGTTTACGTCACGGGTTTATGGAAAAGAGAAATGCGCTGTTAAAATCAGACATTTAGGTTACCTTTTGGGCGATGCATGTTAGCTTTACACATCCTGATTGATTCTCCTGCTGATAATTTTCCTTTAAAAGGGGGGTAATGGGCAGATCTTTTCATCAAGCAACCACATTATGCCCTGAAAGCTGACTCCAAACCAGTGTTGAAAATTCGGTTATTTGCACTTTAATAACAATCTACAAATACAAGTTTGTGGTTTTTTGTTGTGGTTTTTTTTTTTTCTTTTCTTTTTTTAAAGTATTCCCCTCGTTCATGCGCTGCCACAGTTTTGCTCCCTAATATTCTTATTTTTCACCCCCGAGCAGTTTAATTCTCTCTCCCCTTAAAGAGTTCCAAATTCGTCTGGGAGATGGGAAACACAAACCATTTTTTTCATGTCTCTTTAAGAAGCATTTAGTTTTAAATATATATGTAATATATATAATATATCTCTGTACATCCACACCCTCTCAGAAGGATTTTAAGGAGCAGCTGCAGCACCGTTCTCCAACAAAAATACATTTTTTAAGTGGTTTTTCCAAGTAAAAGCTACCGTGAAGTAGGAAGGGCATCATCTTAGCCAAGGGGGGGGGTTTTACAGAAAGCAACTTCCTTCTCCTCCTGGTGGCAGCTAAGCCTTGGAATTTTCAGCATTCCTTTTGTCATGCTACTTAAAGCAGGGATTTCAGACTCAAGCTGGAGTCTGCAGCCCGGAATATTCTCCGAGGCCACTTGAAATCCGAATCAGTAACTCAGCAAAGAACCATAAAACACTTTCCAAGTCAGATTTCTGCCCCAGTCCAGGCTCAAACCGCTTTTAACAACTTCCAGGGGGTGAAAAACAAATTTTTTCTTTTTCATATATATATAATTTTTTTTTTTTTTTTAAATTTAAGATCATTCAACGAGCTCGGTAAATTTGTTTTGTTTTGTTGTTGTTTGTTTTTTTTTTTTGGTGAGAATTACAAAAAAAACCACCTTTTTTTTTTTTTTTAGAATGTCTCCATCGTTTTAAAAAGACAATTATAGCTTTAGCATTAATTTAAATTTATTTAAAAACGAACAGAACGGAAATAAAATAAAATAAAAAATCGCTACTTTTTATCGCTCAACCAAAACAAATGACAATTCATCACATTTACTTTGATTAAAAAAGGACTAAACTTTATTGACAAATTGCGACAGACATTTTGACACGTTTTTAGCTACCTAGTTAGGCAGACTTACACATGTAGCATTTTCTCTTCCAGAACAGAGTGGGAGGACAGTGTACAAATCCAATTAGGACTTTATCTTATGTACAAAGTGAAATTTTTGATCATTTTGTTGGTTTTTTTTTTTCCCAGCTGCAGTGTCCCTTTTTATGCAAGGCTCGTGCTGAGATACACTTGAACAAGTCGATGGGACTGCTAATATTGACATTTTTACTTTGTTTTTGTGTTTTCTTTTTAAACTTGCACTGGATTATCTGCCCCAAGCACTATAAAAAATGAGAATTTTACAGAGTTCAGACCTACCCATGGAATATTCTGCTTTCTACTATCAAACACTGGGCAATTAGAGCCATGCTTTGTTTTTGTCCCTTAAAATTGTTCGTCTAGAACCAAACTAAGAACCCCTTTACACTGGAAATATCTGCTTCCCAAGCATATCTCAACACTGCACGGGGGGCTAGATTTCAAAATCCACATAAGAAAAGTCAATTTTACAAACCTAATTTTTCTTTTAGGTCAATTCTCTTTAAAAAAAAAAGCTATTTAATTTGTTGGAGGATCTTTCATATTAAAATTTAAACTTCAAGATTCACCAGCAATCTCCTTATAAAGAAGTTTTGGCATCTGAAGTTACTTTTTTCCTTTTTTTTTTAGAAATGGTGGCAGCTACTACCGTTACATTATGATTTTAATGCTTAAAAATAGCCCTGAATTTTGAAATGTAGCCTACTTTGGGATTCTGCAACTACAACCTTTATGGGTTCCTTTAAAACAAACTTTAAAAAGTTTTAAACAAAAACCTTAATTTCATAGCTGCTAAGCAAAGCATGTCACTTTGGAAAACTAACACTTTTAAACTGTGGTTTTGTAGGTTTTTTTTTTTGTTTTTTTTTTTTTTTTCCTTAAAAAAAAAAAAAAAGGTACAGTTGAGTTTATCTAAACGACAAAGAAAGAAAAAGCCACCTACACACTGGAAAAAAAAATAAAAATAAAAATTTAAAGTCGCTTCCTCTAATTAAAAAAAAAAAAAAAAAAATCTATTTAACTCATCTTTTAAAAGTACTACGTACAGAAGCCGAAATGCAGGGTGAGGATGGAGTGGGAGAAAAAGGGGCCACGAAGAAAAACAGTTAGACAATTACTTGTCTGGTGTGGGCAAAGCAACGGGAATCCCGGGAGATACAAGAATCAGTAACAACTGTTTTGCTCAAAAGTGGGATTTTTCCCTCATGTTTTGTGTTCTCAGTAGCGTCCGTAGGGGTGGTCTCGGTAGGCCCCCTTCACTGGCCTGGTCGGCGGGGCCTTCAGGGAGGGCCGGGTCCCATTCCAGTCATCTTGCCCTGTGGAGAAGACAAGGATACGTCAGGGATGCTGTGGTGGTGCCTCACCCCAGCACCCAACTGGAAAACACCCCGTGGTCCAACAAAATATTGGATTTACAGGATGACTTAGGTTGGAAAACCCCGTTAAGACTGAGCCAAATTAACCCACCACTAAACCTTCCAGCGCTGTGGGAAGGAGGAGGTGACACAGGGACGTGTCCAGGTGGGTCTGGGATGTCTCCAGAGACTCCAAGCCCTCCCTGGGCAGCTGTTCCAGGCTCTGCCACCTCCATGGAAAGGAATGAGTTCTGCCTCAGGTTGAGGTGGAACTTGGTTGGGTTTTAGTTTATGGCCATTGCTCCTTGTCCTGTCACTGGGCACCCCTGAACAGAGCCTGGGACCATCCTCTGACACCCCTTGGAGATATTTGTATGGATTGGTGAGACATTTACATGGATTGATGAGATATTTGTGTGGATTGAGGAGATATTCGTAGGGATTCATGAGATCCCCTCTCAGTCTTGCCCTCTCCAGACTAACCAGGCCCAGCTCCTGCAGTTTCTCCTCATAAGGATCCCCAAAATCTCCTGCAGCTCCAACTTGGACAAACCCGGTGCCTTTCAGGAGTAATTAATTCCAGCAGGGCCAAAGCCAGTCCCCAGGGCAGTGTGGCACCAGCTGTGCCAGAGGTTCTGCCAGCATCCCTAATCCCAGGGTCTCACCATCAGGGACAGCTGCAGGAAGTGCTTCCCTCCTTCCCAGACACCAGGCAGGGCAGATCCTGGGCAGGTGAAAGGTGTCCCTGCCTGTGGTGGGCGGTGGAACAAGATGATCTTTAAGGGTCCCTCATGCCCCAAACCATCCCAGGATTCCATGAACCACCACTGAAGCAAATGGAGTTCACATCCCTGCTGTCCCTGAGACAGCTCCAGCCCCAAATATCCCAGCTCAGCTCTCATTAAGGCTTGTGCTTGCAACATCCATCCTCGTGTTCCTGCCAGTCTCTCCAGGGTCACCACTTTATGAAATCAGGAGTCCCACGACAGCCGAGCCTGTTCCTACCACCACGGAGCACATTCCCCTTTTCTCCAAACTCTCTCCAGCCTGGCCCAGTGATTTATTCCTCTAATTCTGTTTTCATGAAAGCAGAGACCAAAGGAAATTGCTGTGGATAAACAGATTAGCCGTGGCAACTTCATGCCAAGTGTACAATGAGCATTTTGGCCTCCCAATCCCGGCCGACTCCGCCGCTCTCCCACCAAGCCGGAGGCACAAAGGGCTCTTTGTGCTGCGTGACAAACACAGGCAACAAACCCAGGCATTGAAGGCAGGAAAGAGCCAACGTTCCTGGGAGCAGCTGTCTGCTCAAATGCAGCCTAGGCTGGAAAACATCCCTGCTCAGGCACCTGAGTTTGAACTTCCCACAGCTTAAACCCGGAGCAGGGAACACCCCGAGGCTGGAGCAGGGTATTAACTCTGCTTCCCTGTTACTGGCATGACAGGGTGCAGAGGATTCCCAGTTCCCAGGGATCCCAGAAAGCCCCTCCAGCTGGTCATTAATGTCACTACCTGCACTCACTCAGCTGATGCTCTGGGAAAGGCAGTTTCCAATCACATGGAATTCTGTGCCTTTATGCTGTGCAGCTTTGGGAACTTATGATATCATGTGGTCTGGAATATCCCTCTGGTCAGCTGGGTCAGTGTCCTGGCTGTGTGCCCTCCCAGTTTCCCCAGTCCCATGCCAGAGTGGCAGTGCAAGGAGCAGGAAAGGCCCTGGCTGTGTGTGAGCTCTGCTCAGCAACAACAAAACATCTCTGTATCATCAGCACAAATCCCAAACTCAGCCCCAGAGCAGCCACTGGGAAGAAAATTAACTCTGCCCCAGCCCAAAGCAGCACAGGCTGGTTTAGAGGGAGAGGAAAATGCTTCTTACTCATTGCCACGTGCAGCTGCCATTCCAAGCCTGGATATAGGAACTGGCTTAAAAAAGAAATGCAGCCACAGCTGAGGGGAGAACTTCTGCAGTGATGGTGTGTCTTCCCAAGGAAGCAAGGAACTAATTCCTTGTTTTACTTTGCTTTTCCCATTGAACTGTCTTTATCTCAACCCATGAGTTCTCCCACTTTTACCCTTCCAGTTCTCTCCCCCATCCCAGGAATGGGGAGTGAGTGAGTGGCTGGTGGGGTTTGGTTGCCTCTTGGGGTTAAGCCACAACAGTTTGGTTCAGTCCAGCCTAAGTCAGTACTTTTACATAATTCAAATTAACTAAACTTCATAAACTACTTGCAAGTCATATTGAGCAAAATTGTTCCAAAGAGAGGCCTTTATATGACATACAAATCCATTTTCCAAGCTAATGTATAGCACAGAGTCAGGATCAGGTAGCGGGTTTTTGAGGATAAGGAAGCAGATGGAGCCATATAAAACACAGTCCATGAAGACCAGACTGCAGCAGTAGTGCTGTGGGTGGAAATCCAGACCTCTTAAAATGTTCTAAAGCTACAAGGAAATTAAGATATTTCCATAGTTAAAAAACGGATCTTTTTAAAGTGTCATCTTTGAGACAATCAAGTTTGATAAGGATCTAAACCCACAGAATGCCTTTGCCTGTTCAGATCTAGATACAAATGTTCTACCATGAAAACTACTTGAGGTTCTCCTCAGTTTTTGTTCAGACCCTGGAGTGACACTGGAAAACTGCTGGTTGGCCACAAGCCATTCCCAACTACGTGCAGCCCCTTCCCAGTGAAAGGAACAGTATTCCCAGACATACCATAAGCTTCATAGGTTTCCTGTGCCTCCCCGTGTCCATAATCATAGTATTCTGTGTCCCTGGAAGAGTAATCAGGTGGTTACATCCAGTGAAATCACATTCTCAAACTGACACAGCTTGCACAAACGCTGGACAAGTAAAAGATGCCCAGTGTTGCCCGTGTCATTTCCCAAGCTCTCCTGGACTGCAGCAGAACAGGGCACCTTCTCTACAGCTCAGACCCAGAAATGAGTGTTTGCATTCCCTTAAAATGGGAAAAAAAAAAAAAAAAAAAAAAGAATAAAGGTCATGCATTATATGTCAGGAAGAGAGAGGCCAACTCACCCTTGGCCCTGGCTGTAGTAGCCCTCATAGCCCTCGTAGCTCTGGTCTGCGTACGTGTCGTCGTAGCCCTGAAAGGGATCATGACACAAACGTGTTAATGGAAGGACCAAAGGATAATTCCTGGCCAACAGGGATGGCAGGACTGAATTCAGGCTACAGCAGCTCTCAGAGGAGCCTGGAAATCCTTCCCTGCCACAGGGAGGTGGCAGACATGGCTGAGACCTGCTGTGTCCCGTGGCTCGGGAGGAATGAATCATACTAATATTTATAATTCATGGTCAAGGTTGCAGCTCGGCTGAGGGACAAATCCCTGTGCCAGGAGACCTGGAACTGTGTTATTAGGAAAAGGTTCTTCCCCCAGAGGGTGGCTGGGCACTGACCAGGCTCCCCAGGGCAGTGGGCACAGTCCCAAAGCTACCAGAGCTCCAGGAGGGTTTGGACAATGCCCTCAGGGACAGGGTGGGATTGTTGGGGTGTCTGGGCAGGGCCAGGGGTTGGACTGGATGGTCCTTGTGGGTCCCTTCCAGCTCAGGACATTCTGTGATATCTAAACCACAGATTTACAATTAGACAAACCCCAACCTCTGAACTTAGGACTGGTTTCAGTGAGAAAAACATTTTACTGGGAAGAGAAGCAAACCTTTAAGGTGTATCAATAATTGTGATGATTCCCCAAAATGCTGTTGTGCTGTTGTTTCTCCTTTGGGACACCAAGAGCATAGATGCCAAGATAAGCTTGGCAGGAGGGTGGTGCTGAGTTATACAACTTGAAACATCCCCCTGTTCATTCACTTATTTGCTTTAAGGATTTTAGTGGACAGAGGAAGCCTTGGGTGCCTCTTGCTTAAAGAATTCTCTTAAGAGAACATTAAATGAACTACCCCAATCTCTGATGTAATTTTTCACACCATGCACTGAAAGTCATGGAAAACTTCAGTTCCTGGGGGCACATTTATAAAAAACAACCTTTACTTTGGATTTAAGACACTTGCAGTTCACTTCTTGGAGGGTTAAAGAGGCAAAGAAGGTCATCAAGCACCATCCCAGTGCTCACTGGGGATCCCAGCCCCATATCCCAGTGCTCACTGGGGATCCCAGCCCCATATCCCAGTGCTCACTGGGGATCCCAGCCCCATATCCCAGTGCTCACTGGGGATCCCAGCCCCATATCCCAGTGCTCACTGGGGATCCCAGCCCCATATCCCAGTGCTCACTGGGGATCCCAGCCCCATATCCCAGTGCTCACTGGGGATCCCAGCCCCATCCCAGTGCTCACTGGGGATCCCAGCCCCATATCCCAGTGCTCACTGGGGTTCCCAGCCCCATCCCAGTGCTCACTGGGGATCCCAGCCCCATATCCCAGTGCTCACTGGGGATCCCAGCCCCATATCCCAGTGCTCACTGGGGATCCCAGCCCCATATCCCAGTGCTCACTGGGGATCCCAGCCCCATATCCCAGTGCTCACTGGGGATCCCAGCCCCATATCCCAGTGCTCACTGGGGATCCCAGCCCCATATCCCAGTGCTCACTGGGGTTCCCAGCCCCATCCCAGTGCTCACTGGGGATCCCAGCCCCATATCCCAGTGCTCACTGGGGATCCCAGCCCCATCCCAGTGCTCACTGGGGATCCCAGCCCCATCCCAGTGGCCACTGGTGGTCACTTCTCCACAGCAATCTCCTGTCAAGTCCCGTGGAATATCTAAGACACGTTTAGCTGGAGTTAGAAAACCGAAGACAAATAATTCCTTACATATTCCTCGTAGGCTTCTGGTGCAGGAGGAGGAGGAAGGGGTATCCTCTGGATGCCAGCTGCCCGTGCTCGGGGGGTAGGAGCCCCCCGGACTGCCGGAGGAGGGGGCACCCCCCGGGCTATGGTGGCCCCCCGAGCGATGCACCCCCGCACCGAGGCCCCTCGCACCAGGGCCCCCCGAGGAGGAGGAGGAGGAGGGGGACCAACCCCACGGCCCCTGGAAGGAGAGAAAGAGGGTTGTGAGCAGCTCCTGCGAGGACACTGAGGTTGCTTCTTGTATCTGCTTTAAAATGCAACAACTCGGTAACTAAACAGAGCCGTCATCAGCAAAGCCATGAAGGTTTTATCAGCACGAGAATTAACATTGTGCCCTTGCAATATTTGCTAAAACCTCCCCTGGGATGAGAATTCTGCTGCATTAGATGTACAGGCAAAGGAATAAATGCCATACAGGACTTTGGGCGGGTGATTTCTTGGAGTTCACTGACCTGGGATGGCTTCCAGACCTGCAGGTCCGTAAGGATCAGTGATGAGATGAGGGAGGGACACGTCAGGGCTGAACAGGCAGAAGGAAAGACACTACCCCATGAAACAGGGAGTGAAGAAAGAACTATAGTAACAGTTTTATTGCCAATTTATCCCAGAGCCTTGACAGCACTGACAGAATGATGCCATCCCAGAGCTCTCAAACGATGCCAGTTTAATCCGAAAATGCTTGTTCTGCTGAAGGCTGCACAAGATCTGTTTACACACAGTTTCACAGGCCAATTGTTGAAAGGTTGCTTTATAGAACTATTGATTGCAGACATCAAAAATAACACAGAAGACACCCACTGTGTTAGATTACATCTCAAAACATGCAAAACATCGGATGCCAGCGTGCTCCAGGCGAGCCTGCAACACAAGGCTGGAGAAGCCTTGGCCAAAATCCAAGGTCGAGCCCGACAGCTGATGTGCAAGAACAAGCAGTTTAACCTCCTCTGACAGGATAACTCTGAGCAAAAGGCAGCACTTCCAGGTCTGTGCTTTTGGGAAGGATACCTTGGAACGGGTGGAGGTGGTGGTGGAGCTGCTCCCCTTCCCCGCCCGGGGCCGCCTCGGCCGCGGTTCGGCTCTGGGACACCGTTCAGGTAGGACAGCTCCAGGAACTGCTCCTGGCAGATATCATCCATCGTATCCTGAAAAGGGGGGACAGTCAGTTCCAGAGAACAGCCAACTATCCATGCTGTGCCCTGGGATATCCCAGCCTGCTGCGCTGGAATAAAAATAACTGAATAGTCCTAAATTAAAATCTGCTGGTTGGTTTTACTGGGATTTGCTCAGCAGGTAACAGGGCAGCTTTCTCCAGAGAAGAAATGCATGCCCAGGAGCTCAGGTGAGCACACAGCTGGTCCCTAGGAAGGGGATCTCTCTCACAGGGCTGCTGGAGGTACCTGATGTCACCCAGCCCCATCCCAATGGTCACTTTTCCACAGCAATCTTATGTCAGTCATGTTGAGTACCTAAGACACAGTCAGCTGGAATTAAAACACCAAACAGATGTAATTCCTTACATATTCCTCGTAGGTTTCTGGCACAGGAGGAGGAGGATCTGAGGGGATCCAGCCTCAGGAATGAGCTCAGATCCCTAGTGACCCTTGGAAGCCAGGACACCCCACCCCTGAGCCTCACACCCAGGGTCTTCCCAGAGCCACAGCAACACCACAAAGTGAAGAGTCTCCTCCCAGATGTGTCTTCCAAGCCCTGTTGGCTTCCACAGTGACTCCCCTGTCCATTTTCCCAAGTTTGACACACAGATTGAAGGCAGGGACAGAGAAGACACTTCAAATAGCAAGGCTGCTTTGGCAGCTCTGCACATCCCAGGGGCTCCTTGAACATGACCTCTTTCCTTCAAAGACACTCCACATCACAGTCTCTCCTCCTCCCTGTGTCAGACCCAGGAAAACACACACCATCCATATGCCCTTCCCACTGCTCCCATGTTCCACCTGCCCCTGGTACTTCAGGAAGAACTTCCAAGCTCTCCAGGCTCACCTGTGGAGCACAGTGACAGGGTCTCTGAATCCCTCTATGAGGTCTCTGAGTTACAGGCTGGGCTGGCCAGCAGCAGGAACACTGCATGGGTCTTTCCCATTTTTTTTTCACCCTAATTTAATGAGCAACACTGGGATTTTAAAACATGTGAGAGACTCCTTCAGGTTCTGCCATCCTCAGAGGCAACACTCCAGCAGGGTCCTGTTACACACTGGTTTAAAACAGGAATTTGGCCACAAAGGTCTTACAAAGTTCACCAGTAAAACACGTCCCCAAGTAGGTGACAAGTGGCACCTGCATAAAACCATGGTTTACTAAGTGATGTTCCTTCACATAATCCACATTTAAAGCAGCAGAAATGCTGATTTAACACGTGTGTCTCAGAAAACAGTCACCATAATGAATAGAGCTCCTGAGCTGCCCGGGCTCACCCTCCTCATCCTCACACCACTGCATTTAAGTTTCTCATCTGACAGTGAAGTTTTCCAGCTGGATTTCTACAGTTCCAAGTCAGAGGAACCCATCTAAGAATTCTCTTCCATGCCATGCAAGACTAAACTTATTCTCCCACTAAAGCTGGCACGTGGAGCTGGACAAGCTGCTCACCCCCAGTATCCACAGCTCATACTGGGATGGAAATACCTACTCCAAGTGCTCTGTACCACTACCCTGTATGGTTTGTCATTCTAATCATGGTTAGAGGAATAATAAATACCTTCTGCAGGATTAACAGGGTTATCTGAAGCTGCCACTTTATATTCCAGGTTCCCTCAACCACCCCAAGTGAGATTACACTGTGCAGATCTTACCCATCCTGAGCCAGGTTCACCACCCACCCACCTCCTTCAAAACCAAAAAGAGTGCCAGCATATACATACTGGAACAAGGAACTTCTTGACCTCCTCCATGGCATGAGCCATCAGGGCATAGGCCTCGCAGGGGGGCCCAAAAACCTCGATGAAGACGTGCAAGTCCATGTTTAGGTGAGCGTATTTCGGGTCCCCCCCTTTGCGCAGCTCCTCCTCCTGAAACAGAGCACGTCGAGAGATTCCTGAGGCTGAACCACACACACAGAGAAAAACTGCTTTTCTTTCCCCTGTTTCCTGAGCCTTCAACAGGAAATGTCTGTAAAAGCACCTGGACACAGATCATGCAAACAGGCTGTGGATTGAGCAGGTTGCTAATGGCAATATTTTTAATCGACCCCAGTCAATTTTTTTCCCCCCCAAGATTTATATCCAAGCTTGTTGTTCTTCCTCTTCTACACCACCTTTCTGTAAAGGTGCTCTTTACCACCTCAGGAAGCTCTAATGCCTCAAACAAGGTTCTGTAACTCTGTTGTGAGACACTTCTGTTACTCAGACTGTTATTCAGTTATTTAAGAAGCTACAAACAAGCTGGAAGTGTAAAAGCTTTTCATGCAGCTCGAGTAAAACCTGAATTAAGTTACAGCTCTGTTGACTCTTAGCTCAGTTTTTGGAACAAGCAGGGAAAAAAAAAAACCCAAACATTCTTTTCATTTTTTTTCCCTGTTATAAAAACACCTCCTGGCACTTTGTGATTCACTAAAGATTATCAGGAACATACTGCTCCAAGATCTTCAATGAACCATGAGAATTCAAGGACTTCAGAGAGAACAGCTAGAAAAAGGATTTCATTTTTTTTATGGAGGGGAAACATATTCCTTCAGTGAAGGACTCTTCAGGGAGTAACTGGGATTAATTCTGATTTTATAAACTTTGTATTTCACGTCTCACATAAGCCATCTCTGCATCCAAGGGTACAGGGTAGCACAAGATGCCTGGTTTATAAGTCCTCCTCATAAAGAAAATATACATCACACTTCAGCCCCCATCCAATTGCTCCCAACGTGCACAGAACAATTCCTACTGCTTTGCTTTTGGATTTGAATGGTTTAATCTTTTACAAAATGCTCCCAGAGCCACTGCCTCTCACAGCAGTATGAGAGGAATTGTGTGTGTGCATGTTTTCAAGGTGATGCCCTTACCCTGGCTTTGTCTCTCATTGAGCCCCTCCCCAGCACAGAAATCTTAGCACCAGTTTCTTCCTGAAGTCTCTTAATGGTGTTGCCTTGAGGTCCCAAAATCTTTCCAACAAAGTTGAACTGCAAGTGAATTAAAAAAAAAAAAAAAAGGAAACAAATTAGCTCCAGAGTCCAGCAGATTTAACAGAAGCTTTTCTGAATGTCATGTTGGCTGACAAAAAAAAAAAGAAAAATCAGTCACTCCATTTGCTCCTCACCTCACCAAAAAATACAGACCAAAAAAAAAATTTTAAGTTTCAAAACATTCTTTTCATGAAGAAAATGCTCCTCCACCAGAAAAACCAAGCTCAATTAACTCCCCTGAAGTGTTTAATTCTAACATCTACTCTGCAGCAGTTTTACAGGCAGCGAGTCTTAAATGAGCTAAATGAGTTTTTTAACTGTAAAACACAAAGCTCTACCCATGGAAGTGCCTATCCCAGCAATAAAATATCCCAGCTGTGCATCACCATTTAAGCTTTATCCCAAGACATTTTAGAAATGCAATATATTAGAAACAAGATCCTGCAAGCCTGCACAGGAAAAATTCCACAGTGATAGTGGAAGGGAGCATTAACTCCTGCTGACACTCTGACAGCCACTATCTCTCAGTCAGCCACAAAATCCACAGAAAATAAGCAAACCCCAGAGATTCAGGAGCTCTTTTCTGGCCCTCACCTTGGGGTACTGTTTGACAGGTATCAGAACTCGTTCTTTCAGTTTCATATTCTTGTGGGAAAATAAATCCAGGTAGTTTTCTTCCTCCTCCTTCTTTGTTGTTTCATCCTTCTGAAATTTTTCAATTTCTAAACGAGATAAAAATAGGGCTGCTTTTATATTCCTCAAACAAGCATCAGTTCAGAGCTGGAGTTATGACAGGACACACCACCCTCATTCCCTGTGAATGGATCAACACTTGGAATGGTCTTAATGGAACATGGACAGGTCACCTCTTTAGTGCTGGAATCCCTTCACAGCCTGGGATTCCAGAGGCTAAAAATGGGATAATGGACAAAAACAAGGAGGAACAGCAGAGAATGCCCCACAAATAATTGAACAAATGAGAGAAGGAAACTGCAAGTAGAGTTTTGTGTGTCCCTTCTGCTGTGGCCTGAACACAGCACCCACATGTAGACCCCTAAATGCACAAAGAAACCAGCCCAAATTGCACTAAAACTACACATATTTGCTATAACGCAGCAGAAATCAGCAAATGAGGCAGGTTTTTTATCATTCAAGCCAAGCTATTTGTCCTAGTTAGGACAGCTGAGATCAGTTCATCATGGTGGGTGTAACCCAAAACTGTATTCTATAGCCTTCCATGTCATTTCCCAGAAACTAGACTATTGTTGTCAATAGACTATTCGCACCCTCTGCCCATAGAGCCTGACTCCTCAGGCTATAAACTAGGTGTTAAGAGGCCTGTGAGATAGGAGGATGTTTCTGTCCTCACACCCTTTGTGAACTCCCCGCCCTGAGGAGAGTACCAAGCATTCCTGCCTGAACTGGAGGATATATAATCTTGGAGTTTTGGAACATTTTTCAACCCACTCGTGGGATCCAGAGGACGGCTGCATCTCATCGCTCTCAACCAGACTTAGACCACCACTGGACTGCGATCACCAGTTCTGGCCAGACTGCAGCAGCTCTCCCACCAGCAGGTTCTTCCCCTCTCCCTTTACTTTGGACTCAAACAGGGCCCAAGGAACACCACTTTGTTCAGGCCCCAGGGCACTGGGTTATACATTTGGGTTTTTGTGGGTTGAGACCAATTGTTTGTTTGTATTATTGTACTTACTGTATTATTTTAATAAATTGTTATTCTGACTTATAATCTCTCCTTTGAGTTGGGTTCATTCCCCCTGCTGGTTAACTTTTAAACCAGCACACTATTTTAAATCCATTATTTAATTAGTGGTGTCAACACATCCTGACATGATGAATTTCAGTTAAGCTGAAAACAATCCTAATAAACAACAACCCAGTGAGTGAGACAGAGTGTGGTCTGGTTTAGGAAATTCTCACAGCTTCATTTCATTCAAAGAATTCACCTTTATCACACAAATAATTACTATGAGGGTTTTCAAACCCTCAGCTGTGCAGCCATGAAGGTGAGGGTCAGAAGCTCTTAACTTGATCCAAGCAATGCAACTACAAATCTTTTTGCCTTTCAAAACAGGATTTTGATTTTTAGTTGTCTGTTGTGAATCACAGAACCTTAAAAACCCACTGAGGTGGCCTGAGTGAAGGCAAGGAATGTTGCAGCCTGAGGGGATCTGGGACAGATCCCAGTAACCTGCTGGAAGTAGGTCATTAAGGGAGGTCAATTAGGAGCTGGTACAAGCACCTTAAACCTGCCTGGAAATTAAACTTTCACTGAGAGGTGGCAGGGTGTGACCCACATGGAGAAAATTCAAGATCCTCTTCCAGGCAGGCATTTCTTAGTCATTAATGCACTTTTCCTTGTTACAGGGATAACACCCAGCACTTTCCAGAAGAAGACAGCCCAGAGCTGCCTGGCTTGTCCTTTCCAGAGATGTCCAGTCGTGGACAATTTCTATTCAAAGGCCAACAACTAAATGAGAAGTTCCCCCAAATCTGGAGCCAATCCAACAATCCCAAATTACTGATGAACCACGAGGAATCCTTTGGTCCAACAAAAAAAAAAAAACAACAAACAAAACCAAATTGGTCACATCCAAATCCACCACAAATTATTATTTACAGGTGTTTATCAGGAGCACGACCCTTCCCTAAAAGTTAAATTGTGCCATTTCACCAGCAAACCCAAGGACTAGAAATACATTTTCTGAGTCGAGAGTGCTCTGAGCACTTCTCACATCTCAGGGGAAAGAGACACTTCACAGGATTATGCACAGAACTGGAACTGGGCTGCAAAACAAAACCAACACCTGCTTAGTCATTACCAGAATTTCCACAGTGCAGCTGCAGTCTCTCGTATTTCCTGTGATTTCTGTTCACCTCAAACTCTCTGCTTTTGACTAAAGGTTCACATTTACAAGTTTCAGAAGCTCGACACATGGGCTTGATGACTTTGGAGGTGTTTTCCAACCTTAGTGATTCTACACCAGATACTCAGAGTATTATCCACGTAGGAATATTTTCATATCATCCAAACATGACCAGTGGGTTACCAACACCCTCCTGGACAGGCAACCACCCCATGGGCTGAGAAGCAACTTTCAAGTGGTGCAGAGCACAGGAAACCACACAGGCAACCAAAAAAAAAACCACACAAAACCCCCAAACTCTTATGAAAACATCACCAAATAATCGATATTTTAAATTTTCGGTTCTGGACCCAGAATAATATAAATTTAAATATAAAACTGGCTTTTAGTTTAGAGAGATCTAAATACAGAACCTGGAGACTGTGGGAGAGAGTTAATATTCCAGACCACGTGGTGTCACGTTCAGTGGATGAAGCTGAGGGAGAAGAAGGACGGGGGGATGTTGGGAGTGATGGCACCTTCCCAAGTCATGGCTGGGTGTGATGGAGCCCTGCTTTCCCAGCCACTGGGAAACTGGGAAGTGTGGGATGAATTCCTTGGTTTGCTTTGCTTTTACACATTGAACTGTTCATCTCAACCCACATTTTCTCACTGTTGCCCTCCCAGTTCTCTCCTCCATCCCAGCGGGGCAGGGGTTGAGTGAGGGCTGAGTGGGGCTTGGTTGTCACCCAGGCTCAAACCAGGACACAGAATCATGACAAAATGCCTGAATTTTTTATCTCTGCTCACAACAGCACCTTGGCTCCCTTACAGAAGTGTTACCATGACTCCTTAAAAAAAAAAAAAATACCCACCGGATCAAATCGCTTGGAAAAAGATTTCTTGATTTTTGCTCTAAAAAGAAGTGACTTTCTGAAGATAAAATGCAAAAGCATAAAAACCCCTTCAAGTTCACACACTGTTGAATTTATAAAATAAGACAAAGAGCTGCCTTGATTGGCTTTATGTAGGTTTTTTTTAAAATTTTAGATATAAGAACACGATCAGAGAATCAAGATTTGGAAACTAAAGGTTTCCCTGGTGGCCTTATCCCTGGTGAGGGATGACTTAAAACCCTATAGAATTGACTTCTGAAGTAATTCAGTTTTCCTAAAACAGTATGTAAACTTCTGAAAATGCATCCTGTACAGAAACAAGAAGTGTTTCCTATAAACACAATAAGAAAAAAAAAAAAACACCCTAAAACTTTCTTGATGGGAATTAAACTACCCCGAGGCATCGTCTGGGTTGTTAAACCCTCAGCTATGCAGCCATAAAAAGTGAGGGTCAGAAGCTCTTAACTCGATTCAGGCAACGCAACTACAAATTTTTTTGTCTTTCAAGAACAGGATTTTGATTTTTAATTGTCTGTTGTGAATTAAGAGAGTCTTAAAAGCCCCCTGAGGTGGCCTGAGTGAAGGAATTCTGCAGCCTGAGGGGATCTGGGACAGAGTCCCAAACCAGTTGTCCTAGTTAGGACAGCTGAGATCAGTTCATCATGGTGGGTGTAACCCAAAACTGTATTCTATAGCCTTCCATGTCATTTCCCAGAAACTAGACTATTGTTGTCAATAGACTATTCGCACCCTCTGCCCATAGAGCATGGTGGGTGTAACCCAAAACTGTATTCTATAGCCTTCCATGTCATTTCCCAGAAACTAGACTATTGTTGTCAATAGACTATTCGCACCCTCTGCCCATAGAGCCTGACTCCTCAGGCTATAAACTAGGTGTTAAGAGGCCTGTGAGATAGAAGGATGTTTCTGTCCTCACACCCTTTGTGAACTCCCCGCCCTGAGGAGAGTACCAAGCATTCCTGCCTGAACTGGAGGATATATAATCTTGGAGTTTTGGAACATTTTTCAACCCACTCGTGGGATCCAGAGGACGGCTGCATCTCATCGCTCTCAACCAGACTTAGACCACCACTGGACTGCGATCACCAGTTCTGGCCAGACTGCAGCAGCTCTCCCACCAGCAGGTTCTTCCCCTCTCCCTTTACTTTGGACTCAAACAGGGCCCAAGGAACACCAGGGGGAATGAACCCAACTCAAAGGAGAGATTATAAGTCAGAATAACAATTTGTTAAAATAATACAGTAAGTACAATAATACAAACAAACAATTGGTCTCAACCCACAAAAACCCAAATGTATAACCCAGTACCCTGGGGCCTGAACAAAGTGGTGTTCCAAGATTATATATCCTCCAGTTCAGGCAGGAATGTTCAGTACTCCCCTCAGGGCGGGGAGTTCACAAAGGGTGTGAGGACAGAAACATCCTTCTATCTCACAGGCCTCTTAACACCTCGTTTATAGCCTGAGGAGTCAGGCTCTATGGGTAGAGGGTGCGAATAGTCTATTGACAACAATAGTCTAGTTTCTGGGAAATGACATGGAATGCTATAGAATACAGTTTTGGGTTACACCCACCATGCTCTATGGGCAGAGGGTGCGAATAGTCTATTGACAACAATAGTCTAGTTTCTGGGAAATGACATGGAAGGCTATAGAATACAGTTTTGGGTTACACCCACCATGATGAACTGATCTCAGCTGTCCTAACTAGGACACCAGTGAATCCCAGTTCACATCCACCACACCCAGCAAAAAATCCATCCTGCCTCCTGCAAAAGTAGGAATGGCATCTGGGAATTGGTCTGTGAGGGCAACAGTTAATTAACAACAAACAAAAAAGAAAATGCTAAAAAAATAAGCGGCATCGGATCCACGTCTTCAAGGAGAGTGTAAAATGTGGGAGAGGGATAACCCCACGTTCTCCAGCTGCTGGAATTCAGGTCAGTGGGGGTGACCCAGCAGTCCCCTCCAAACCCCTTCACAGAGCAAAGCCTGGAGCCTGGAAATAGGTGTGAGGAAGGATTAAAAACGTGCCACTGGTGACGTGTCCCACTGCTCCGGATTCCAGAGGCATCTGGACACGCTCTGGCCACACAGCACAGAATCTCCCAGGATATCTTGAGCTGGAAGGGACCCACGGGATGAGGTGCTGAGTGAACTGGAGTGGGAGCAGCTGTCAGAGCAGGCACTGCTAGGGAGGAGAAACGCAGGGATCCCTGCAGGGATTGAGCCCCATTCCAGGGTGGGATTTTAGGGGAGCAGCAGAAGGTTACCTGCTTGGCACAGGGAATGTCAGCGGGCTGGCACTGCTGGCAGGGGTGGCACTGCTTCCCAGACTTCTGTGGGACAGGGATTGCATTGGCTCAGCAGGACTCCTACGGGGCAGGTAAAGGGGTTTGGTAACAAGGGGCCACAGCGATCCCCAGCCACTGCTCCTCAGCTCAGCCCAAGCTCTTCCTTAGCACAAAATCACATTAAACACTGTCCTGCAGCACATCTGTGCTCTGCAGAGCAGAGGCACATTCTGTTTGTTCATAATATTGACCCCATGCCCCAGAAAAACCACCAAAACCAGACAGTTTGGGGATAGAAGCCTCTGGAAGAAAGGGAGACCTGCCCTCCTTCACTAGTTTGATCCCACAGGAGAGGAGTAGGAGCCTGCTCCTGGATGGACTCTGCCAATAGTGGAAGCTGCAAACACTAATCCCACCATTTTCCTCCCCAAAACACACCCTCCAGCCTGTATTCCTGGGAATTCCAGCTGGGATTCCTGGGCCAACACCTCTGCTTTGGGGCTTTGCTGGGAAGAGAGGGGACACAAACTGCCACCAGCACTGGGAGGGAAAGGAGCAGGATGCAGGAAGGGAGAGGGGAGCTGTGAGACATATCCCAGGTGGGAGAGGCTCCCAGGACAGCAGTGGGAAGAAGAAGAGCCCCAGCAGTGGCAGCAGACCAGCAGTGGTTAACATTGACATGGTTTAGCAAAATATACACTGAAAAAGGCACCAGTGAAATGATTTGGGCATATCACAGCCTGAGACATCTGGGGACAATTTAAGGTGGCAGTGCCAGCTCCTCTGGGGGCAGGATTTATGCTTGGAAGCACAGAAGCTGAGATAATCTCCATTTCAGGGCAGCCTGAACTCCATGTGAAACAAGCTTCAGGCACAGCTCCTCAGCCCCCCTCAGCCCCCTCCAACCCCTGTGCTCTGTTCCTTGGTGAGTCACCACTCACCCCTCTGACTTTTCCTTTTTCCTTTCCCCTTCCTAGGAATGCACAGACTGAACCTGCCATGAGACTCCAGCACAGTCAGCAGGGAATTCTGTCCAGGAGTCCCCCAGCACCTCCAGCTGCTCCCTCGTGTTGCTTTATCTCCAACTGCTCCACGCTCCGAATCCAACCCTCACCACCCATTCCCATCCCTCCTGACCACCCCACATTTCTGGGGATGTAAAGGGCTGCATCCAACAGAGATGTGGTGGACTGACACAGCTCAGGTATCCATCTGCAGCTGAGGAAGCTCAGAGGTGACCAGCTCTTTTCACTTGGGAGTTTCTCCATGAAATAAAAATAGTTAAAAATACCACAGGAATTTGAAAAAACCCAAAACCTACTCCTGGCTAACACAGAGATGGATGTCTTCTGTCTTCCCCAAAGCAGGGAAGCAGAGAGGAATGTGCCTTTCACACCACCAGCATCCCCCCACGGCACAAATGCAAGGGAGGAAAAGGGTTTTCTTGTTCCTGTGGAAGAGGGAGGTCACACAGACCCCAAATCCCAGGAGTGAAACAAGGATCACGTTCCAAGGTGCAGGAAATCCCAGTTTTCAGTTTCTATTCAGGGTGCTGGGTAAGAAAATGTAGCCAATTTATGCCTTTTCATCACACAGTACGTGGGTCAGGAATCAACATTAATCCCATCACTGCGAGGCCCTAAATAAAGCCAATCTCCTCCAGAAATGCTGAGCAGCTTCAGAACCACAACAGTATTTTAGACAACTTTAACATATTAAGAGTCTTAGGCTGAATGCAAGATTCCTGCAGGGCCCCCCTCCCTGAGGCAGGGAGGCCAAGCGAGTTCCACTCCTGAAAAAAGGCTGGAATAGGAATTCTGCTGACATTCAATATCAGTCAGTTCTGCGTCTGGAAGTCATTTTGCTGGAGCTGTGCTGGCTCTGTGTGTGTGTGTGTTACATCTTTGGCCCAGATTGAAATTCCAAAGCACAGCAGCCTCTCCAACACGACATCCCCCAAGGGTGCCACAGCAGTAGGAAATTCCAAGCGATCCAGAGCAGTCTGGGGTCACCCAGGCAAAAAAAAGACTTGACCTGAAACCACCTAAAGATCACCTAAACCCACCATTTGCCTCGGATTCTTCCTCATCCTGAACTGGGACTAACAGTGAACGCTCCCAAAGGACAGTGATTTTTAAAATACCCAAAGCAAGCACGAAACATCTGGAGCTGTTCCAGTTTTAAGCCTCACAAAGCTGCAGTCTGCTATCAGCAATTTTTAAATTAATGACAAAAAAAAAAAACCCCAAACAACAAACCCACCCTCATAAATCCTCGTTACACCACTCAAGTGAACGAGGCTTTGCTAAAGTGGGCTGAGGACGCTGTTCTTTTGTTTGGGAATCACCAAACTCCTTGGATTTCCTTTGACTGGAAGGCATCACCACCGAGCATCAGCTGGCTCGAGGGGTTTATTAATCGAAACCATTAAACTGATGGAAAAAATCGGATTAGAAAACTAATTTATTTAGATCAAGATGTTGGCGGGTGACGCCAAGTTTACCCGCAACGATCCCCCCTGGTTGTTTGCACAGTGGGAGAAAGCAATTCCTAACAGTTATTCCCTGCATTGAAGGAGCTAATAAAACCTCCAGCACTGCACCAAAACCATGCATTTTTAAACCTCAGGGGGGAAAAAAAAAAATTAAATAATTTAAAAGCAGAATGATAAATACCCAGCGAGGAGATTAAATCCTTGCTCTGGGTGCCTCCCAGCTCCCCACCCTGCACGTAAAGCAGTGAGGGGTGGCAGATTTTTTAACCCATTCCCATTTTTAAGCTGACTCCGGGGTCCGGAGGCAGCTGAATCGGCTGGATGGAGGCCCCGGAGGCGGGTGCAGCAGCTGCACCGGGGAGATCCAGGGAAATCCAAGCTGCCAGGCGATTGGACAGCGGGATGGGGAAGGAGAAGGCTCGGCTGGGCACAGAACAAAGACTGCCATTTCCAGGCCCTCCTCGGGCTCGGCAGAAGCACCGGAGTGAGCTCTCATCCAGATTTCCAGAAGGGAAAACCCACGGAGATGGCAAATCGTGGCTCGCCGGGAACTCCAGCGGTTGCTACGTGGGAACCCCCCGGGGTTTGTGGTCCCTTGTGGTCCCTCTCTCCCCAGGGATCAAAGGGCTGCCCTGATTTTGGCTGGGACAGAGCTCATTTTCCTCTCAGCAGCTGGAATAGTGCTGTTTTTTTAGGATTTACGGGAGAATTTCGGGATTTATATGAGAATTCCATCGCTACCACCCTGATGTTTGGGCTGTTCCTGAGCACCATTTACCCCAAGACTCCTCCGAGTCTCCTGCTCTGCCAGCGAGGAGATGCACCAAAAACTGGCCAGCACAGGTGACCCAAGCTGTCCGAGGGGATATTCCACCCACAGACTGTCATTCCCAGTATTCAAACTGGAAGAAGTCACCTGGAAGGGGCTCGGGGTGATCAGTTAGTGGGCGGTGAGCAACTGGGCACCAGCTCTACTCCCTCTCCTTACCGTCACAATTATCATTGTTATCAGCACATTTAGCACTATTATTACCTTTTATTCTAACCATTAAACGGTTACCTCAACCCACGGGGTTCTCTTTACAACTGTCCTTCTGCCTGGCTGGGGTTACACCACCACAACGGCTAATATAACACAGTATAGTATAATATAATATATAATATAGTGTAGCATAATATGGTGTAGTTATAATATAGTATAAAATGATATAGTATAGTAGAATATAATATAGTAAGATATAGTATAATAAAATACAGTATAATATCATATAGTATAATGCAATGTAGTATAGTATAGTATGACCTAGTACAGTATAATAGGATAAAGTATAATATAACATAGCATAATACGTTATATTACAATATAAGCGTCAATATAACACGTACAAAACTTCTGGGGCTGCGTTTCGATCCGGGCTGGATTAGGCTGAAATTAAACAGCGAAATACCCAATTTTATCGAGTTTTCACCCCAGGGGGTTCGCACCTCGCAGCGGAGCCCGAACTGCCCCGTCCCCCCCCACCCCCGGGGGGTGCCGGTACCTGCGGTGAGGAGCTGCATGGCGTGCGTGAAGGACGGGTCCAGGCTGTCCTTCTCCGCCATCAGCTCGGGCAGGTACCTGTGCTCGGGCTCCATCTTCCCGGCGGCTCCGGACGGCAGCGGGGCGGGCGCGCCGCCGCCGCCAGAGCCCCCCGAGGCACCGCCACGGCCGCCGCCGCCGCCAGAGCCCCCCGAGGCACCGCCACGGCCGCCGCCGCCGCCAGAGCCCCCCGAGGCACCGCCACGGCCGCCGCCGCCGCCAGAGCCCCCCGAGGCACCGCCGCCGCCGGCCGCGGGGGGAGGCGGCTTCGCCCCGCCGGCGGCCCCGCTGGCGGCCACGCGGCCCCCTGCGCAGCGGCACAGGCGGCGCGACGGCAGGGCGCGGCCACCGAGGCTTTGCCCCCGGGACGGGCGGCCCGCGGGGTCGTCGCGGCGCTGCATGAGGGGGGCGCGGGGGCGGCGGGGGGGACACAGCGCGGGCACCGGAGCGGCCGCACCGCCCGCGCCGCGCCGGGGCCGGAAGTGCCGCGCCGGAAGCTCCGCCCCCTTTTTTTTGGTGAGGGAGGGGGTGCTGTCCCCGCGCGCGACCGCCCCGCGCATGCGCAGAGAACGGGCTCCCTCACAGCACTGGCCCCCCTCACAGCACAGGCCCCCCTCACACACACCCCGCACAGAATCGCACAATCAACCAGGTTGGAAAAGACCTCTGAGATCATCCACAGTCCAGCCTGTGAGCCAACCCCACCGTGTCACCCAGAGCGTGTCACTGAGTGCCACATCCAGTCTCCTCTTAAACACCTCCAGGTACGCTGACTCCGCCACCTCGCTGGGCAGCCCATCCCAATGTCTGATCGCTCCCTCTGTAAAGAATTTCTTCCTGATGTCCAGCCTGACCCTCCCCTGGCTCAGCTTGAGGCCATTCCCTCTCCTCCTGTCCCTTGTTCCCTGGGAGAATAGAATCATGGAGCCATGGAATAATGGGATTGTGGAGTTATCAGTGTTGGAAGAGACCTTCAGGGTCATCCCATACAGCCCAAAAACCCACCACTGCCACTTTAAAACTGCTAAAGCGCTAAACCACATCAGCTTCCAGGGATGGTGACTCCACCACCTCCCTGCGCAGCCCTTTCCAGTGCAGGACAAACTGAACGGTGAAAGGATTTCTGCTGATATCTGATGTGAATCTCCCTGACCACTCCAATGATGAAAGGATTTTTGCTGATATCTAATCTGAATCTCCTCTGTCTCACCCCGAGGCCATTTCCTCAGCTCCTCTCACTGAGCTCACTCTTCTCACTCACGGTGGTAGAAGAGACTGGCCCCCACCTCACTGCACCCTCCTTTCAGGGAGTTGTAGAGAGTGTTGAGTCCCCCTTTGAGTCTCCTCTTCTCCAGACTAACCAAATCCGGCTGTCCAGGAGCCTCATCGAGGTGAAGCCTCACCGATGCCATAAAAATTGTGAGGGGGGCGATGACAGGGTTGGGACCGGCGGCGGGACTCGAACCCGCGGTGTTTCCTCCTCGTGCGCATGCGCAATTACAACAAGCCCCCCCCCCCCCGGCGCGACATTAGTCTCGGCCCGCTGCGAAAATGTGCATCGGCGGACTCATTGCGCCTGCGCAGAGCGCCGCGCCTCGCGGGTGCTGCGCGTGCGCACTCGGCGTCCCCGCCATGCGGCGGCGATGAGGGGCTCTAAAGGAGGGGGGGGTCGGGTCGGGGTCCAGGAGGGTCATGGGGAGCTGGGAGCGCGGCCTGCCCGGGCCACAGGGCTGCTCTAAGGGGCAGGTCTTGGCGGGGTGTGCGTGGGAGATTAGCCTGTCTTTGCTGCCGTCGTAGCCCTGAGGGACAGGCCGTGCTAGTGCCCGTGTGGGAGCTCCCGGCCCAGATCCAGGTCCCGGTCTCAGGGAAGCGGAACCCGTGGGAAGCCCCGGGCGGGCTGTACCACTGCCGCCATGCGGGGGGGGGGGAGCTGCTGGCGTGGAAAGCTCCGCGTGCACGTGCGGCCGCAGGGCCAGTCCAAGTGCGGGCAGCGGCGGGGGGGCGCCGGGCCGTACCAAGGCAGGGCTGGGGACGCTCGGTGCCCGCTCAGGGCAGGGCGAGCCGCCCCCGGGCCGTACCAACACCCGAGATGGGTGGGTGTGTGGGGGTGTGAAGCGGGCTGTACCACGGGCTATAACGGAAGAGGGGGATGTTACAGGAGAGCAGGGATACCTCACACTAGAGTAGGTCGCTGAAGGGTTTTAACACTGTCAGGGCTGGGGCATCCACAGTCTCGCTGAGCAACCAGTGCCTCACCACCCTCACAGGTAGCAGTGTCTTGTTAATATCAATCTTGACCTTCCCATCTATTTGTACCCATTGCTCCTTGTCCCTGTCACTCCAATTTCCGAAGAGAGTGCCCCTCTGGCTTCCCTGGAGGCCCCTTCAGATCCTGCGAGGTCTCCACGCAACCCTTCCTCCTCCACCTCCGCATCCTTTCCCCCCCCCCAACGACGCCGGGAGTGGTCGCGCCCATCGCGCTGCCCCCGGGGCGGACGGTACCACTGGCCGGGCCCGCCGGGGGGGGGAAGGGGCGGGCCGTACCACGGGGGCGCGGGCGGCGGGGGGGGGGCGCGGCCTGTGCGCTCGGAGCCGTGTGGCGGCGCGCGGGCTCTCGGTGTCTCCGGCCGGACCGGGCCCAGCGCTGCCCCAGCCCCGACCCCGGCCCCGGCACACCCCGCCCGGCCCCCGGCCCGCTCAATGCCCAGGGTGAGGGGGCGACCGGGGACGGGAGGAGGAAGGAAGTTAAGGAGGGAAAGAGGGGGGAGCCGCCGCCCCGCGAGCCGGGGGAAAGCGGAGGGGTGGGGGGGGCGGTTGCTCGGGAGGTTTTGAGGGGAGTCCCTGCTCTGGGAGGGCCTCCCTTAGGCCGCTGTGGGTGGTTAGGGGGGTTGTTTTGTGCTCTGGGGTCTGTTTGCGGGAGGGGTTGGGGGGTCTCGGAGGTCCACAAGTCTCTGGGCTGAGGGGCTGATTTGGGGGGGCCTTGGGGGTCCACGAGGCCGTGTCGGGGCTGAAGGGCTGTTTTGGGTGGGTTTGGGGAGTCCACGAGGTTCTCTTCGGCTGTTTTGGGGGGGTTCTTGGGGGTCCACGAGGCTCTCTCTGGTTTGGGGGCCTTGGGGGTCCACGAGGTCCTGTTTGGGCCGAAGGGCTGTTTTGGGGAGTCCTTCCTGCCCTGGAGGAAATTCCAGGCCTGTGGGGCTTGTTTGGGGGATCTTCGGCCTCGGGGGGCTCCCTACCTATGAGGAGGAGCTTTAGGGGCTTTTCGTTGTCCGTGGGGGACCCTCCTCTGATTCGGGGCTGGTCTGGGGGTCCCCTGTGGCTGTGGGGACCCCCCAAGTCTGGCTTGGGACTGCAGCCCTTAACCTGCAGGGTTGGGGTGTCCCTTCTACCTGCAGGGCTGGTTTGGAGGGTCCCGACTCACCTGTGGGGTTTGTGTGGGTCCCCCCTCAGCTGGGACGAGAGAACCCCAAGGGGATGGTTTAGGGTGTTCCGGATGGGAGGGCATTTCCTGTGGGATTGGAGCAGTGGGAGGACAAGGAGACTGCAGAGGGGTCGGTGTTTGTGAAGGTGGGGGGGTTGGAGGGGTGTGTTTGAGGGAAGGGGGTGTTTTGTGTGGACGGGGGAAGACTCTGAGGAAAGCCGGTGGGTTGTTTGGTTTTTTTGAGGGGGGGGGGGGGAGGAAGAGGATCTCGCCTTGTGTAAAACCTGGAGATGGTCTGTAAAACGAGGAGTTTTTTTTTCCTGTGGTGAGAAAACGGAGGGGGAAGAGCTGGGAGAAATTAGTGGGGGGGGATATTTCTCAGGCTGGGGGGGGCCATGTGGGGCGGGAAAGGAAGGGTGTCCAGGATGTGGTGGTTTTCCTGGGGTTTGAGTGGGGGCAGGGCTGCGAACGCCCGGGCCGGTTTGTCAGGATAAAGGGCTGCCCTGTGGGATTTGGGGCTGGAAGAGGGGGGGAGCCGATGAATTCTGGCACAGGCAACGCCTGGAGAAAGTCCTGGTGCGGCCGAGGGTGCTCTGAGAGTGACCTGCAGGAAGGGCTGAGTCAGGGAGGGGTGGATTTATTGGGAATGTCAGCCCGGGGCGTGCTGTGGTGGGCGAGGAGCCCTGACACCGAGAGCTGAGGTTTGGGCTTTGGAGCACAGGTGAGGCCGTGGGCAGGGAGGGGTTTGGGGCAGGGATGGGGGTGGAAGTGGCCTCGCTCCTGGTGGTTCCTGGGTGTGATTAGTCACGACCTGTGTTCTCTCTCGGGGCAGCCTGAGCTCGCTGGTTTCGGGGCGAGGAGGAGGAGGAGGAAGGCACAAAGTTGGCTTTTAAAGGCTCCTGTATAAATGGAAACTCGCCTCGAAACTCCCCGAACGAACCAGGCAGGGTCTGACTCAGAACTGCAGTTAGTACTTAAAGGAGAGAAAAAAAGAGAAACCCACCAGTAGCAGCAGCCAGAAAACTCTATCTCCTTATGACTCAACGTGTAGAAATACTTGGATTTAATCAGCTGCTGGAGAGGAAAGATCAGTCGGAGTTAAGGTAGGAGTGGGGATGCACAGCCAGGAATGGGGGTCTCACACAGGGTCTAGTTGTGATGTTTTTATGTACATCTCTCACAAACTTCAGGGATTCACTTCAGGTTTGATTCCCTGCAGGTACCCACCCCTCTCTTCCACACAGAACGTTTTCCTGTCTCGGGGCAGAGCTGAGCTGTGCTCACAGGGCTTCCCTGGCTCCTGCCTGGACTTTGCCCCCCTGGAATGCCGTGTCAGTCACCTGTGGTGAGGCCTGGGAGGGAGAGCCGGGTGATTCATGGCTCGTGGAAAGGCTGCTCGCTTTCAGGAGAATGATCCACACCTGCAAAGGGAGGCCTTGAGATGGTGTAGGGCCAGCAAGGGGCTTTTTACAAAAGCATGGAGTGACTGGACACAGGGAATGGTTTCCCACTGCCAGAGGGCAGGGTTAGATGGGATATTGGGAAGGAATTCCTCCCTGTGAGGGTGGGCAGGCCCTGGCACAGGTTGCCCAGAGAAGCTGTGGCTGCCCCTGTCCAAGGCCAGGCTGGAGCAGCCTGGGATAGTGGAAGGTGTCCCTGCCCATGGCAGGGGATGGAACTGGATGAGCTTTTCCAACCCAAACCACTGTGGGATTCTGTGATTCGAAATGGTTTATTGTAGGTTGTGTATTTTGACAATATTTCTGGAGGGGAAACACGTTGTCAGTGATGTGCTGTTCCCGCACCAGCAGAGAGGAGCCCGGTGTTGTTTGGTATCTTTGGATTAGTTGGACAGCTGGAGGTTTAAAACAGCTCTGTGTAAACATTGGAGAACAGCCCTGATGGCTCGAGGGTTTGGGCTGGAATTGCAGTTTTTGGTGCAGGTGAGCTGCAGAGCTCCCTGGGCTGGCACCTCTTCAGGCCGACGTGTATCACAGGGCTATAAAACACCTGTTTATTTTGGTATCATCTCACGGCTCCTTTTGCTGATTGCCAGGGGATAAATGAGTCTTAAACCCCTTGATCCTTTCTCAGTTGTAGCACCTGGGGACTCAAGGTTTCTGGCTGCACTCAGGGCAGTGTCATTTTGTTGCCCCTCGTTTCTCTGCGTTCCGCGCTGAAAAGCCCAGTTCTCTCCCCCTGAAAATCGAGCCCTGCCCCAGAGAATGGCCTGTGGGCTGGAACAATTGGGACTTTGTGGACATGCAGTGAGATCTATCAGTCAGCTCCAGTCTCAGTTGTCAGCCTGCCTTTAACTGCCTCGGGAGCAGGGGAGAGGAGCCAGCTCCCCACTACGGCATTTTTCCAGCGGAGGTTGATGGCACATTCAAATAAGTGAGATGAGTAAGATGCAAGTAATTCAACTCTGCAGCTTCTGTCTTTCTGTGTGACTTGAAATTGCTTTTAAGTCCTGCTTGACTTGTTAATGGGGTTTTGGTGGTGTTTTTGATATTTCATCTGAAAGTGTGAGAATGTTTAGTTGCTGGTGATCAGGCAGGACTGTGTTTTCAAAGACCAGCAGTTGATCCAGCTTAGACAACTCAGCATTCCCGTTTTTAGGAATGAGTTATTAGTGTCACGTATTCATGAAGTGTTGTCTGAAGTAATTTTTGATTTTACTTAAATATAATTCTGTGACTTAAACAGGACAGTAGCTTAAATTTCTTTTTTCGTAGCAGGGGCCTTTTGGTTTCGACTTCAAACAATTTTAGTAACTTTGACTTCAAACACTTTTAGGAAAACTTTAAACTTTTTGGGCATGGTATGCAAATAACATTCAAATATGCCCTCTGAAGGATTTTTAAAAACTTAAGTGGTGGGTGGAGGAAGGTGTTCAAAAAAAACCCCTGTGTCAGAACAGCATTTTAAGGACGAAACATGTTCTGTTTCACAGGAAGGAGAGGCTGTGGAGCATAAAACACAGAGGCTATCAGTCCTTTCTGGAAGGCCTAAGGCAGTGCCCAGTCACTTCCCACAGTCTCCAGGGTGATGATCTCTCCATCCATGCCTGGATATAGAGCTCTGACCTCACCCACGTTTAGGGATGGCAGCTGAACCTTGCCAGCATTCTCTCAGCCCTGGGCTTTGCTGCAGGCCTGTTCTCACCCTGAGCCCTTGACAATCCTCACCATTTCCTGACGTGGCACTTCTAAAGTCGAGACTTCTTTCATCTGGATGGGTTTTGTTGGTTTGGTTTTTTTTTATTCTTGCTGGGGCAGATCCGTCTCTGCTGCCGTGGGTTTTACAGAGGTTAGTGTGAAAGGAAACGAGTGAGTCACCCCCAGGACTTGTCAGCAGGCAGGGAGGGAGCTGGGAGGGAGCTGGGAGGCAGCTCCGGGGGTGGAACAGGGTGGAACAGTGAAATTTTTTGACCTCACCCCTCTCCAGGCACGTGTCACTCTGAGCAAGCTTCTTCAGAGAGTGTCCAAGGATCTCATCCAAGAATGTTCATTCCAGAGGTTCCTTTCTCTGTGTGCTGGGAGAGGATGTTTTAGAAAAGATGGTTCTTGCTAGAAAAGGTGGTTCTTTTGCTTCTTTGTAATTTGTGTTTCCACTGTTTTAGGGGCTCGTTTTGGAGGTCTCTGAACTCTTTGACTTGAAAAGCACCTCGTGCTCCAGGTGGAATGGGACGTTTTGGCAGTGTAGGGATGGAGTGTGGGTCACTTGTAGGGCAGTGCAGGAAGGGGAAATGGAACCTGGTGTGGGCAGAGGGTCAGGAAAAGCCTGGCTGGGCTGCAGTGGTGTCAGGATGGCAGTTTTTGTGGGATCCAGCTGCTGATTCCACGTGTGTAAATGCAGGACACAAGAATGAGGTTTTACAGAAGAGGGAGAAGAGGAAAATTCAGCAGCTCATGACCTGACTTTGATAACACTGAATGTGGAATCTCACTTACAGGAACAGAATTACTTGAGATGGTTTGAAAAATCCTGGCCTTCGAAACACCAAAGTATTCCTTTAGCTCTGAGTGACAAATTAGCAGGCTCTGCTGTGCATCCTGTGCACTGGGCTATTTTGAAAGGGGATCCCAGTGACCTTTCCAGGGGTATCCGTGTTTTGCAATCCCTGGAAGCTGCAGCTGTTCCGAGCTGTCTCTTCTCTCCGCTGTGTTTTGAGGGAGTTGGTGGAACTGGGAATTCCTCACGATGTCATTCCTTGTTTTCCATCAGACCCCAGGCTCCTGTAGGCTCAGCACAGAGCAGAGAGTGGAGTCTCTAATTTAGGAGTCAATGCAGAACAGCCACTGGAGATGAGGAGGTGTTGGCTTTTTGCTCAGAGCAATCTCAAGTGGAGCTCCTGTCAAGTCAGGGACTCGTGTCACTGCTCTCTCTTTAATTAGTTACTACCCCGATTTATTTATGCTGGTTAACAGGACTTGCCCCTCGCTTGTGCTTTCAGCATCTTCTTGGGATTTTGAAGGACATTCTCCTGAAAATGGCCCTGTCTCAGGCTCCCTCTGGCTGTGTGGTGTGAGGGGAGCTCAGGGCCTGCAGGATCTCTGTGTGTCTTCAGTTATAACTCCAATTAATCCCTGCAGTTAATCCATCAGTGGCTGCACAGGCTGTCCCAGCTCCCTCCACCTGGCTGGCCAGATAAGGATCTTGACTGATGACTGCTCCCTGATAACCAGCACCATCAGGGGCTCACTCCCAGGCATATCCAGTTCTTTTCAGCTCCATGGATGTTTATGGCTTGGCTGTCTCTGCTTTCCCTCCTCCCCTGGCTCCTGATGGAGCAGTTGCTGTGGAGTGTTGGGTATTCCTCCTCCCTTGCCAGGCCAGCCCCATAAAACACGGTGTAATTTTTTGGTTGCTCTCCATGTGCTATCTCACTTTCTGAGTATAAAAAGTTGGAGGTTAATTGGCTGGAAAAAAAAATTATTCCTTGTTTTCTGCTGTCCACAGGCCTGGTTACAGTTTATTGTCACTCCTGGGGTTGTGAAGTGCAAATTTCTTTGATAACACAGGGAGGGAGAAATTTTAAACTTATTTACGTGGGGAGATCAGAAGTTGTAGACAATGGAGTTTTAATTTAATTAATTAGGAGCCTGGTTTTTCATTTTAAACCTTAGCAGCTGGAAATTATGGGAGGAAGGAAGGGATCTATGTCAGTAACCAAACCTGTAAAACTGTGTGCTACATAAACTTCTTATCCTTCTGGAAGTAGTTTTTCAGCCTTAAATACGGTGCTTTACATTTTTAATCACTCCTCAGCTATTAGCTAATTAAATACTTCAGGAATATTCCTTTGGGGAAGGTAGGATGGTGTCATCCCTGCTCTGCAGAGGAGCTGAGCTTGGCCAAGGTCACCACAAGCAGCTGCAGATCCAAGAGGAGAACTGGAATGGCTGACTTCCATCCTTTCCTTATGGATCATGTCCTTTCTTAATGACTTGGTAAATTGTTTGTTCTACAGGCTTTTGAAACAACTGGGTTGAAATTCCCTCTTTGGTTTGCTGGAGGGAGGGGAGGTGTATCCAAAATGACCTGATACAACTCCCCAGCAGCACTGGATGAGGCTCCTCCAACCAAAGTCTTGGTGCTGAGAAGAAAAACGTTTAAAGGATTTGTTTAAATGTGACTTAACAGCTCCTCCCCTCAGCACAATGTGCTTGGGAATGCTGGAAGCCTCTGGATCCGTGTTTTGATCTCCTATGCCAAGATGTTGACCACAGTTCTCATTTAGATGACCTTTTTAGGTCCTCAGAAAACTAGTTTTGAAGCTGTTCTGTAACCTAACTCTGCAGATCTGGACATGGCTGGAGTGTCTGTTCAAATGGAGGGAAAAAAGGGCAATATTTGCCTGGGAAAAAAAAAAAAAGACTTTCTTGCATCAGGTTTTGGACACAAGTGGCTGCTGTGGCTGTTCCTGGTCCATCGTGGCTCCAACAAACCCTCTGAGATTCTGGGATGTAAATGAGGGGCTTGTGACAAATGTGCAAGAATTGGCAAGTGGGAGGACTTGAGTCTGATGTGTTTAGATGGGACTCTTCCATCTGGGGTGAGACTTAATCCTGTAGGCATTACACTGATAAAATATTCCAGGATTCATTTTTGAAATTTGTATTTCGGTCACTCAGAGCAAGAGCTGCGTTAAGGTTGGGGGAGGTGATTGAAAACATCTTTGTTCTTGCCTCTGGCAACCTAATTAATATATTTTTTGGCACTGAAGGCTGTACTTTAAGGAAATAATTGCTGTTCTTTGGGTGATTTTTGACTTCATGTCAGCGAGAAAGGTAATTTCGTAGCACTTAATTTGCCTGTTTTAAAGTGAGGGTCTCATTAAAACCCTGAGCACTCCAGAATTTTGGGGTGTGAACTCCATGTGTGTGTGTTTTTCCCTAATTGTCCCCACTCCAATGTGCCCCGTTGACCTTTCCACTCAAGCTGAAGGTTTTGTGACTTCTGGCTGCAAGTTTGGATTTTATTCAACTGATTTAAACCTCTTCCCTTAAAAAAGAAGTGTCAGCAGTGATTCTCTGGCTTATTTTTAAATGCAGTGAAAAGCCACGTTACTTATTTAGTATTTCAGCCTGAAATGAGTCGAGCTGCTTTGGGATAACTCCATTTTCATCCCCCTAAATTCCATGGTTGAAATGACACTGGTCCATCTTTTATTGCCATGGCTGAAACATCTGTATTTCAAATCCCGTGTGCTGGACTGGAAGCTGTTGTGTCTCCTAATGCCCTGCTCTGTAAACAGAGATAAGGCTGGGAATAACTCAAAGTTATTATAGTTATAACTAAAATAATTGGGAATAACTAAAAGTTATTACTGCTAAATGGCCATTTGGTCATTATTTTGACTGATTTCTGGAGGATGTTTCCTTACCACTGTTGGGAGTTTGGGAGCGTTGGTGAAATTTATCTGCCAGCAGAAGCTCGAATGCAGGAAGAATTGATTATACTCTTAATATCTTATTTATTATACCCTTATTTCTGCTCGTCCTGCTGATTTAGTTCAGAAAATAAAGCCACACCAGCACTTTGGGCTGAAGCCAAGCAGGTAGGACTGTACAAAGGAGGGGACACAGAAAGGTTTCCTTGTTCTCCATCCCAGGAACAGCAGTTCCAACGACATCCCGAATATTTGGGCTCGCAGCTCTCAGGAGCCCGCTGAAGGTTGACTTGTGCTCGTTTGTTTTCCCGAATGCTTCTTCCCTGGTGTTTAACTGGCTGGAAATAGAAGGCCCCAACAGCTCTTTTTTTTTTTTTTCCCTGCTGTTTTTCCCTGTCTCCAGGTGTCCCGTCGGAGGAGACGTCCCACATTTATGGCGATTCTGAGCGCCAGGGCAGAATTCTGCCAGGCCCAGCACAGCCTCCTGGCTCACAAGTGAGCTCAGGGCAGGGGGGGGTCCCACGTGCCATAATTCCTTCGCCTCGGAGCCCCCGGACCCAGCGGCCACACTCAAATATATGGGATTTCTCCTGCCCCCTGGAAGCGGATCCCTCGCAGTGACTCTGGCCAAGCGAAGCGTCAGGAAAACAAAGTGGAGAGAAAACCTGCCCTCACCTTTTTGCCTCACCAGTGCCTAAATGTAGAACAGGCTGCCCAGTGTTGCACGTAGTGGGAATTTGTGGAGTCTGGAGGAAACCACCCGCAGCAGTTGAGGCCCAAGTTGAGTTCAAGTGGATCCTGAAGCAAACCTGCTTTTCTAGAAGTGACATCCATAAGGAACAAACACGTCAAAGCAAGCTCTGATCAATCCCAGGCATATTAGCGGTCTTTTTGATGTTTTCTGCTGTGAAACCTTTCCAAAGTTATTGATTTTTTTTTTTTAATTTTATTTTATTTCCTTTTTTTTTGTTTGTTTGGTTTTGTTGTTGGTTTTGTTTTTTTTTTTGGCCCCTTACACATTTTATTTGCCATTATGAACCGTCCAGCCCCCGTGGAAATCACTTATGAGAATATGCGTTTCCTGATCACTCACAACCCAACCAATGCAACCCTCAGCAGGTTCATTGAGGTAAGGAGTCAAAATAAAAGTGTCCCTTCTCTCCTCACGTGCTCATAATTCCTCTCCAGGTGCTGAACTGTCATTCCTCACACCTCCTGCTCAATGCTTGGGCTGTAGGTTACTTGAAACTCAAGGTTTTTTTATCTTTAATATGTTGTTCACATTCTCCTGACAGTGCAAGAAGAGAATCCACTGATGACTTTTTCTGAACTCCTGCATTTCTTTAATTCCAAGAGGCTGGGTGAGCTTCCATTTTGGAATAAACACCCCCCCTCCCTGTCATCAAGGATGTCACTCCTTGGACAAGGAGAAAGGGTTCAGACTGAAAGAGGGGAAATTCAGGTTAGATACACAGGAAATTCATTCCTCTGGGGGATGGCACAGGGTGCCCAGAGAAGCTGTGGCTGCCCCTGGATCTCTGGAATTGTCCAAGCCAGGTTGGAGCAACCTGGGATAGTGGAAGGGAATGAGATGAGCTTTAAGGTCCCTTCCAACCCAAACCAGTCTGGGATTCTGTTCTTGTGCTGGTATCTGCAGCACTGCATGTCCTGCAGTACTAACTCTCATGATTCATTAAATAATTCAGTGCTGATCCATCGACCTGTTGCTCACCTGCTGCCTTTGAGGACGTTGTTAACAGAGCTGGAACTGCTTTCTGAGCTTTCTTCTCCCTTAGAGGACCAAGTGCAGTCCTTAAACTGATGTTCCAGCTGCCCTGCCTGTCCCAGAATTGTCAGGGATTTCAGGGGCTGTGATTTATCCATGAATTTGGCTCCAGCCTGGGTTGAGCTGTGGGAAGAGTCAGGCACAGTGGGTGCTGGGTCTCACTGTTACTGACACATTGGGATCTTAAATATGGCAGGATTCACTTTCCTGAACAAGTAGCAGATGGCATCATCTGAGAAGTAGTAGCACAGTAGATTTCACATTCTGCTCTGCTCCAAACCTGCTGTATCTTTGTGCCCTTCTGTCCTATATCAAGAGGACTTCTGTCTGCTGTGTGCAGGTTTTTTTTCATTCCAGAGAGATCCTGTCATCTCCTGCTGATGTCTCACAGGCTTCCATCACTCACAGCGTGCTCTTCACCATGGATCTGCTCAGATACCACTGGTTAATTTTCTCTGAAAGCCACATTTTTTTGGTCTTTATTTTTTTCCCCTCCCCATTATTGTGGCTTGTCTTCCTTTTTCAGGGGTCTTGACTCTGGAATGGATATTATTGCTAATTATAAGATGTAACAGTGATTCAGTCCAAACACGAGGGGAAATTCTGCTCGTTGTGTGAACCTTCAAAGTGAACTGGAACAGCTTTTGTTTGATCTTCTGATTATTTATCTGGCACAAAGTGCTACTTATAGTGCATTACCAGGAAGCTGGAATATGGTGGGGTGTGTGTTCTGTTCCTCCCTGCCTCCAAATGTCAACACTGGCTGGAGCAAACAGTCCCTGACTTCTATTTAAAGAGAAGAAGAAGCTGCTTGGAGAATATAAGCAGCTATTTTAATTTTGCTCTTCCATGTGCAGGTTTTTTTCCACCTTGCCATTTCCCCAGAGGGGAGGAGCTCAGAGGTGTTTCTCATTTTTCCTGTCACTCATAACCTGTCCCTTGCCCCTTCCTGGGGGAGGACTGTGTGTAAAATGTTCTGTTTTGTACCTGAGGAGGAAGCCTTTTAATTCATCACCCTGTCCTTGTTCACATGTTTCCCTTTCTCTTAAAGGAGCTGAAGAAGTATGGAGTGACAACCCTGGTGCGAGTCTGTGATGCCACCTATGATCAAGCTCCTATTGAAAAGGAAGGAGTCCGGGTTCTAGTGAGTTGCCTTTAAAACTGTCTAAAAAAAAAAATGTGCATTTACATGTTTAGAAGTGGTGGGGAAATCTCCTGCATGCTTGTGGCCAAAACTAATGTGATCCCCTACATCAGTTAAAGGTGGTTTGGAGAAACTCGCTGTGTTTTCTGAAAGGTGTTTGGTGGTTCATCACTGTTGTCTTTAGCTGGGGTAGAAATGTCCCTTTCTGGGTTTGTTTTGAGATATTTTGATTTGCCTTTTTGTGAATAGTTTGATACTAATCCAGCCTTTGTGGTGGATGCAATTTGGTTTGGTCCTTATCTGGATACAGCAGTTCTTGGCTCAGGACTCAGATAAAACTCCCTTTTCTTGCTCTTACAAAAAGTGCCACTTTTTGAGCCTGTAGTTGATAAGTTGATACAGAACTCTGTGGGCTGGCTGGATAGAGCCATAGAATCATGGGAGGGATTGGATTGGAAGGGACCTTAAATATAATTTAATTCCAACTGCCATGGGCAGGAACACCTTCCACTATCCCAGGTTTCTCCAACCCGGCCTTGGACACTTCCAGGGATGGGGCAGCCACAGCTCCTCTGGGCAACCTGTGCCAGGGCCTGCCCACCCTCCCGGGGAGGAATTTCTTTCCAATATCCCATCTAAATGTGCTCTCCTCACCTCTGAAGGGAGC
The DNA here is from genome assembly GCF_025592945.1 of Manacus candei. Lineage (NCBI taxonomy): Eukaryota > Metazoa > Chordata > Aves > Passeriformes > Pipridae > Manacus > Manacus candei. The sequence goes on along the minus strand of NW_026138118.1, from coordinate 143,478 downwards.
CAGGCTGCTGGTGGCTTCCCAGTTGAGCAGGTGGAATTCCTTCCCTGCTTACTCACAGCTGACAGTTGTGCAATGGTGTCTGACTGCTGCCTGGTGTTTCAGGGGAGGTTTTTTTAAGAGGTGTGTGCTCATTCTGAGCTTGCAGGCGGTGTTTTTCCAGGCAATACTTCTGAATTATTAGAGTGTGTCTGATACAATCAGTTTGTTTTACTGGAGTGAGTAATAGTCTGTTGTGAGGGCAGAAATTGCATCTTCGTGGTGCAGGTAGTCAACTTGCCATTGCCTCCTGCTTTTTATGGCTCTGACAGAGGAAAACTGCACTTTTCCATGAGCAGAAAAACTTATATCCTGGCATATCTGTGAAAACTCCACGTCCAGGTCAGTCAGGTTTCTTGGCTCCCAGCCCTAGTCAGCATTTACTCCAGTTCCAGGCAGCCACGTGGGCCTCAGTGTTGTTGGAAAAATCAGTCACTGCAGGGCTGTGCTCTGGAATAGCATTTTTGCTCCCTCCAAGCTGGCTTAGACTTGGACATCCCAGTGTTTTCAGTGCTCTGAAACCTCCAGCTGTGACACTCCTCAGGTTGCCAGAGGCTGGAAGGATTAAACTTGTGGTGGAGAATCCCTCCAAGCCCTGATTTAAGCTGGGGCTTAGCAGAGTGTTCCTGTGCCAGAGGGGAGAGCTGAGTTCGTCCCAGAAGCTGTAGGGCAGCGTTGCAGAGGTCCAGCCCTGCCCTGGGCAGCTGGGCAGGGAATTCCCACCTTCTCCATGCCATGGCCAGGCCCTGGGGCAGCTGCAGGAGCCAGAGCTCTGTGCTCTTCCGAAATTCTTGGGGGATTTTGGTTCTCAAGAAATCTTAAAACCTCGCTGCTGGAACTGAAAGCGGTTTTTTGAGGAAGCTTCGCTAAAAAACTGGAAATGGTGTTTCCTCCAGCCCTGCTCTGTTGTGGAGCCTTTCCCTTTGAGCAGCACACGTGAGAATCTCGTGTCTGAACACGTTTGCCTCAGCCCCAACAAAGCCAAACGATAGCAGTGCTCAGTGTTCCACTGCTCCAGGAGAGAGATAAATCCACCAGGCATCTGCTAAGGGTGACAGAAAGCGGGAGGTGACAGGGCAGGTTCGTGCTAATGTCATCGCTGATCCTGATGGCCCCAGTCAGGAGGTTGTCTTGGTAATTTACTCTATTGCTGCAGTGTTTGGCTATTTGAGATAAGCTTAACGACTCCCTGACACGGCCACCTCCCACAGAGCTTTTCCTCCCCACGAATTCCTGCTTTTTCAGAGCGTGGTCCTGTCGCTGTGCAGAAATGGGATTGAATTACCTCTGGCTGAGAAAATAACACGTCGCTATTTAAAGCCAATATTCGCTTGCAAAAATAACATTAAGATTAAAAACACAGCCTGGGAGAGATTAGTGTCTGTTTTAACACTGCTGAGGTCAAAAGCTTAGTGAAACCCCTGAAAAGGGGGGGCAGTTCAGCAAGCCTGGATCATGTACTGCAAGATGGGGAGAATGTGGCAGCTCCAGAGCTCTTTGGCAGATGGCACAGTGAGAAAGTAGGGAATGAGATGTTCCCTGGTTGAAGTAGTACTACTGCATATGCACGTGTTTATCAACAGAGATCAAATCCAGGAGGCAGCAGGTGGGGATGGATTGAGTTCCTGTGGGCTTGTGCAGCTCTTGGTTGTGTTCATGTGTCAGGTCTCCTAACAGAAATGTTACATCAGGAAAAACCTCCCAGTTTTCCTGCAAGTGTTTTTTGCCCTGGTTGGCAGCTGGGGAGGCCGTGGTGGCTTTGTTCATCTTAAAGATCCAAGAGACATTTCATTGTTCTCCTTCTCTTAGTCCTTGATTTATTGGGTCAGGCTTTCTTTACACTCCAGGCCTCCTGGAACAGCCACCACCTGAACACTGCAAGGGAATTCATTGCCATGGGATCGTGGGGTGGAAGGTCCCACACTGGTGGCTGTGGTCTCATCCTGCACAGCTTCAGGCACAGTTCTGGGAATTCATAATTTAAGGTTGTTTTTTTTTTCAGGGGTTGTGAGGTGTCTCCTCAAAGTTCTGTCCCTGTTTCTCAGCCATCTCAGTTCTGTGCTGCCAACCCTGCAGCCAGGACAGGCCCAGAGCTGTTGTGAGGAGCAAGGGCTGCTCCAGAGAAAGGGAAATAAGAATAAAACCCTTTCCTGCCTCTCATCCTTCCCACTGCTGCAGGGTGGCACAGAAGAGCTGCATTTTCTCTTTGTGCAATCTCATCCTGGTTATTAATGACTGTTTTTGTGTGGAGCTTAGCAATTGGTTTTCTATCCTGCTTGACAGGAATTCTGCTGGCAGAACTCATAATCAGGGGAAACAAAAAAAAAAAAAACCCTGCAAACTTCACTGCAATGACTCCTCCAGTCCCAGAATTATTCTCATTGCTCATTCCAGGCAGTGTTTTATCAGTGCTGCTCTCGTGTGCCATTCCTGAGAGGTGATGCTCCGTGGGGAAATGGCAGTGGGGATTAATTCAGGCCAGCCCAGGAGTTGTGTGGATGTGAAGGTTAATGTGTGAGCTAAAGCCATGGATTAAACTCCTGTACTTGGTGTGAAGGAAAGGATTTAATTTAAATTAAATTTAAACACTGAACTGACGTGGAAATCCTGTTCTCTGCAAGGCAGTTACAGAAGCATCATCCTGCCTCATCTCTTGGCAGCCTGTGCCTCTCTTCCTGGGACAGTGGGTGACACAGTCCTAAAATAATCCAGCCAGCACTGTGTGATTGAGTGGAAAATCTCATAAAAGCCTTTTATTAGAAAGAACAAGTTTTACTTCGTGATCTTATTTCTGTAGCCTTTTATTTTGCTGTGTTGTCCCAGATATTTTTGATTTTCCAGGTACTTTAAAAAAAGGATTTCTCTGCACTCTTCAGACTTGATGTATCTTTCTGAATTAACCACATATAAAGTTATCCCAGTGACTTAAAGCTTTTTGGTTTTCCACTTCTTTTTATTTCCACCTTTCAACTTTAAGTGCCATCACATTTCTAAGGTGCTCTTGGGCTGGGCTGAGCTGTGTTTGCTATTCAGGAGGTGTTGGAGTAGCAATAAGTGCATTTCAAAATGAAAAGAGTCTGGTGGGTTTTTTACCTTTAGTTGTACTTGTTCAGTGTTCTTACGTGGTGCTTTTGGACTTCAGAAAATATTATTTCATCATAACTTGTTCTCAAGGCACTACATGAAAGGCTTGGTTTTGGCTGATGAGGGGAGAGAGCTCCTTTCAAAGCAATTTCCTTCCATTTGGAGAGGTTGTTGGATAATGTGGAACTCTGGCTGTGAGTTCCTCTTCTAAAATACATCACAATCATCTAAAGAAAAGTGCTAAATAACTCCTCAGTATTATTTTTTCCCCTGACATCCAGGAGTGCTCTTTCTCCAGCACTCCCCGTGTCCCAGGACGTCCTGAAGCACATGATGTTGTGCTTGGGCTTGAAGTGGAGGCACAACTTCCAGGAGAGCTTTGTGGCCTCAGGAAAATGGGAAGTTCCTGCCATGTCCTTTTAATTACAGCCATATTGGTGATATTAAATGTGGCCTAGAAAGTTCCATGCTGGCTCCCCCTTTAAGAGCAGAGATGGAAATGCTGCTTGAGTGTGACTCTGTTGCTGTCTGATCACCTCCTTTATGCTTCTGAATGTGGGGTTTTTTCGACTTGAAAACACCCAGGTGATTGTTAAATTGCTGATTGGGATTCATGGCAGCTGGAGAAGCTGATCCATCAGAGCTGTTATGAATTGTTAGGAACAGCTTCTCCTCCACAAAGCTACAAATAGTGCTTTAAAAGGTCGGCACAAGCACAGGAGAAAGTCTACAGAGTTCTCATCCTTCACGTGTTTATTTGAAATGCTTATTGATTTTTACATATTTTTAATAAAATGGGATTTCAAAGGCAGCTATTTTTCTAAAAACCCTATACTGCAAAGGAGCCAGTGAAGAGCTTTATTGAAAAGTGCAATTAAATGGTTGTTAAACATTTAATGTTGCGTTATGGTATTGACTGGTGAACTTGTGTGCAACCAGCAGAACACCCGTACAGCTCTGTGTGTGTGTGTGTGTGTGTTATGCATTCCCTATTGAATTGTTCTTCTCCCAGTGGTGGTTGCCTTGCTGCTGGTTGTGCATTTCAATCCCTGGAGCTGATGGAATTTTTTCCCTTCAAAGGACTGGCCCTTTGACGATGGAGCACCGCCCCCGGGTCAGATAGTTGACGACTGGCTAAACCTCTTGAAAGCCAAATTTCGGGAGGAGCCTGGATGCTGCGTGGCTGTTCACTGTGTGGCAGGGTTGGGAAGGTCAGTATCCTGCTGTCTGGGTTTTATAGTCTGCACCTGGAGGTTTATTTGGGAGGTAGGTCACGGAAGGTGTTTAGTAAATACCAGTTTTCCTGTTTTCTCCTAAATAACACTTTGAACCAACAGCATCGAATTAGTGTCATTAGAGCAAGAGAGAGAGACTTATTGCAGCTTAAAAAATCCTCAGTGATTTCATAACTCTGATCAAGGGTGAGAGGAAAAGCCTTGGAGAGCTTGTTCAGAACAGTTCTGTCAATCATGAATGACACGAGGAGTTAGAGACATTAATTTAAAAGTCTGTGTTTTTCTGTAGAATAGTAAAAGCTCTTTTGTTCTTTTTGACACAGGCAATATACACACAATACCATTTTGAAGCTTTTTTTTTTTTTTTTTAATTTCCTTCTGTTTTCAACTGGTAAACTACCAAGCATGTGGTAATAAAAAAAAGGCATTGGGAAGACCTACTTTAATTACTTTCTTACTCTCAAGTGGCTTCAGTTTCAAGAAGTCAGCCTTGTATTTCTTGCTCACTTGCAGATGTTTCTCTCCTCACCACTGAAAATACAACTTCCTACTTTGGGAAGAACCTTCAAGAACCTTTCAAGATAAAAGAAAAGAAAAAAAAAAAGCTCAGGAGAGCTGAATGTTATATTCATATTCCCAAATGTAATCTCTGGATGTTATGTTCCTCCTATGGGCTAGGAGGAAATGGAACTTAATTGTTTGTATTCTTGCAATAGCCATGGGAGTGTTAATATCTAAGGATATCAATGAGTGGGCAAGAAAGGATAAAGAAATCAAGCAGGCCCAGGGTTGGAGTGCAGCAGGTTCTTAAATTTCCACCTCGAGAGAAGGAGAGAGAAGGGAGGAAATGAAGAGCTGGAGGGAGAAACAGCTAACATTGGAGGAGACAAGAGCCAAAACCCCAAGGCAATTAACATTTGTTTATCCATTTCTGCTCTATTTTTATCTGAGGAACATCTCCAGGAAGGTGGCCACGTGCAACTCAAGTGATTTTTCAGCTCTCCTGTCCTTGCATAAGAGCAGGGCAAAGGGGACCAGGAGCTTCTCATCTGGTGTGTGGCACAAACACATCATGAGTTCAGCTGGTCCTTCCACAGTGACCTTTCCCTCCACTTCAGGCAGAAGAGGGGAAGGCAAGAGCTGCCCAGGTTTTATGTTTAAACCCAGCAAACTCTCCTACCTGCAGCGAGGAATTGAGCTTCAGCTGTAGGGAAAGAGTTTTGTTCTGTTCAAAAAAGTGACCTTTGAAGTTCCAAATGGTTTCCTTGGGAAAGTGAGTGATTGTGTTTATGCAGGTGCAGGGTGACAGTGGGAGTTGTTTCTCCTGAATTATGTTGTTGTTTAGCCACGAGTACAAATTGTCCCGTTGCTGGCACCTGTTTAATCCTCCCCTGCTCCGCTCCTGGAGGTGCCTCTTGAACTGTGCATTTTAGTGGGGTGAACATCAATCCAGGAGAAAGTCAGTGTGTACTTGAGATTTCTGCTTGTTCTTCACACTTGACTTCTAAAATGTGGATTCCAAGGTAAAAAGTGCTGTTGCTCCTGGAACGCCCAGTTCCTTTACAGAAGGCATTTAAAAAAATAAATATCTCTCTCTCTGTCCCTCTCTAAAGTCATCTGTTGAGTGCTTCACAGATCTGTCTCACATACAGCTAAATCTGCAGTGTCAAGTGCATGCAGGAGGTATTACAGAGTAGAAAATGAGGTTATGGTGAAATAAGAAAGCATAAAAATGGAGAATTATCGTTTCACACCCTAAACACTAAGGAGCTGCTATTGATTTTTATTTCCTTTGCTGTGTGCTGAAAGCAGAGCTGTCTCCTAAAAAAGGCATTTTACATTAGGTACCAGCAAGCAAATGTCTTTCTGTAGGTAATGCTTAAAGAGAAAATACTTCAGCTCTTTGGTTTCTAGATTAATTTGATGAATTTTGAAGGATTCAATATATTGTTTCTCTAGATCTTCCTTAAATATTGATTTCTCCTTCAGGGCTCCTGTTCTGGTTGCACTTGCTCTCATTGAATGTGGAATGAAGTACGAGGAGGCAGTTGAGTTCATAAGGCAGTAAGTTAAACTTCCCCATTCTCCAGAAATCTTTCACTTCATTGCTGTGTTTGACCAGCCTGAGCCTTCAGCAGAGCTTGCTTGGGTTTTATTATATAATATATACTAAAAATATATGTATAATGGTATAATGGACACAGCTGTGAATGCTGAGCCTGGTGCCCTTCTCTCTCTTTGAGGATGAGGATTAACAGGTGATCTCTCTCCCTCTCCTTTCAAAATCTGGGTTTATATATTAAGCCAAAGATTCTGGTTTTTTTGGGGGGAGGTAAAAAAATGTCCAGGCTGGGGCATTAAAAATTGCTTCTAGTTAATAAAAACTGAAAAATAAAATTTTGGTGAGGATGGGCCAGCAGGTGGGTGAACTGCAGCACTGCCAGGGGTGTCCTGGGTGAGTGTGACCCTCCCAGAAACGGCTGGAAAATAAAACTGGGCAAGGATGAGGCTGCAGAGCTCTGGTTCAGAGATAACATCAGCTCTTGAAATGAAGCTCAGCAGGTGAGATTTGTGTCGAATGAGCTTCGCCAAAAAAGCAATTTATCCTTTTATGGCTTCCCAGGGTCTCCAGTTATCTTTGTATTGCTGTCAACAGCTTTTTCTGAATTTTTCCTTCTTTAAATTCCTTTTGTCTCTTCCTGGGTACGCTGCCTTTGATACCCAGAAGCTTTTTTTTTTTTTTTTTCTCCTGAGAACCTCTTATCTCCTCACATCTGAATGTCAGGGTCTCACTTAGCTAATAAGCAGCACCTGCAGGAGAGGGTGACCTTGATGCTCTTCCATAACTACTGCAGGTGATGGAAATCAACTCTCCCCCTCCCAGAAAACAGGCTGGAATTGGCTAGATTTTTCTTTTAGATTGGCAGGCAGGTGATAAAGTGCTTGTGCTGGCCTGGTTTATCCTTCCTCAGAGTGGGGATGGACACAAGTCCAAGCCAAAAGGCTGTTTTGCAGATACAGAAAAGCTTTGAAAGGAGGCCTCAGGATTTATAAGGTGACTGAAGCAGTGCTTTTTCCATTGATATGAGCCTTCCTTCTCTTTGTTTTAGGAAAAGGAGGGGAGCTTTCAATTCCAAACAGCTGCTTTACCTTGAGAAATACCGACCTAAGATGAGATTACGCTTCAAAGATGCCAACGGTCACTGCTGTGTTCAATAAAAACATGGTCTCAAACGAAGGCAGAAGTTAACATGGCTCTTTTCTGGACTCTTGGCACCTGGAAATGTGAATCTGGAATCAAACTACGTCATCAAATTAGTGGTGGAGTCAGTGCTCCTCAACCTCTGTCCTAAGGGTGATGATGATTGAAAAAAAAAAATTAAAAAAAAAATAATAATAAACCCCCCACCCCCCAATTAAGAGAAACATTTCAGTGAAGGATTGTTTTCTCCTCAAGCTGCAGTCTGAACATCTGCAAGGAGAAAATCACTTTCTGAACCTTCTGTATTTTTAACTTTTTAAGAAAAGAAATAAAGTAAATTTTATGTCTAAGGAAAACCAGCAGAGCATTGGCTTGTGCAGAAACTATTTTCTTGATTTGATGGAAGTACCCCCCCAGTCAGGGCCTGAGACATGAATTCCTCTTTCAAACTCTTTTAAATGGAGTTGCCTTTTGTTTTTTAACCTTGCTGGGACCTGGCAGAGACACGAGGAGGAGCCTTAGTTGCTGTCTGGGAACAGTCTGACAGCCTTAAGCCCAGTTTGGGCATATCCTAGAGATTGGGTGATGTCTGTGTCCTGTGTCTACATGGAGTTCAGGTGTGGAAAAAAAAACCTGAAGGGCTTTAACAGAAATCTCTCTGCCTGATACCTTTGGGGAATCTGCTAAAGTCCTTTTCTGAGTGGTGGGAGATTGTGTGTGTGTGTGTGATTTTCTGTGTGTGTGTGTCAGTCTGATTTTTTCCAAAGAATTTGGCTGAAATGTTAATTATCTTTCTGTTGCTGGACAGAAAAGTCTATCCTGGCAGAAGACTGATGTTCCAAAGTGTCCTGGGTGAGCGAGGGGCAGTTCAGACAAGGACTTAAAATTAATTTATCTGTCATAAGGAAGACGAAGAGGCTTTTTTGCTGCTGTCCAGATTCTCTGCCTTGGCTGAGCAAAGGAAATCAGGATTTGGGGGAGGGTCTGGTTTGTACCCTGTGAGGTAAAGATGAGTCAATGCCTGGGGTGGGGATTTCAGTTCAGTTTAACCACTTATTGCCTTGTTATTTTTTATTAGGTTCTTTTGGAGGGAGAGTCTCTGGTTCCACACCAACATGCCTGTCATTGCTCACCCCTGGCAGAGCAGAAACATGCTGATTTTTGGAGGGTGGACTGGCACCACCTTCTTTTTGTGGGTGCTGCCAGTGAATTAACCCAAGGCATTTTTAGAGCCTCTAAGGAGCAGTTTTGGCCAGGCTGCTTCTACCAAACACGTGTTACTGTAGTGCCCTGCCCCAACAGTGACTTCTGTCTGTAATATCCAGCCCTGGAAGGCTTTGGATACAGGTTTAGGGTCCTGGGATGCTTTGCTGTGGAGCACCAAGGGCAGGTGTTGCTCTGTACCTGCAGCAGGTGTGGCCTCGTACCCATCTCTTCCCGATACCTCAGCAACTGCCTGCCCAGGATTTCCCCCTCTTCCAGACTCCTGCTTTTAGTCTGCAGCTTAACTGTGCAAAAACACAGGTAACAGACTTTATTTTTGAGAGTTCTATTCCTGGGAGAGGTTTATAAATTTAAGCAAAAAAAAACCAAACCAGGTACTTGTCAGCCCCCTCGGGGGAGATCCACGGGGAGGACCCCGTGCTCCCCAAAATCCCGTGTGTCCCTGCCTCCAGCTGTGGTGTTGTACTTGAGCTCCTTCCTCCCTGTACCACATGGAACGTTGCTGAGTTCTTTTAATAGATAAAGGAGATGCAGAAGTGTTTGTGGTGTGGGTGCCTGTCCTTGGGAATGATGTGTCTGGTGGTGTCTGAGTCCGGGTGGAAGGGAGATGGTGCTGAAATTACCTAATTCTGGCCTTTACCTTCCCCTCACAAACCACAAGCCTGATGTTCTAACTGTTCCTGCAAGTGAAAAGTGATGTTTTTTTTTAGTCAAAGGAAATACTGGTGTTTAGTTAAAGCTGATTTGACAAATGATGGAAGTCAGATTGGAGGGGAAGGTGTTGAGCTGGATTAAAAACCCAAACCCCACATCATTATGAAAAAAAAAAAAAAGAAAACCAATAAAACAAATTTTACATGCTCTATGTATAACTTTGCATTCTTCCCCCTAGTTTTACTCTTGATTAATAATGTACTAATTATCATATGCTATGACTCTGCAGCCTTAATTGAGGGAAAAATAGTGAAAAGTGCAGATTGTCACCAGAACGGGGGGAATGTCACTGCGACCGTGTCCCGTAGGCACAACACCTGGATCAGCACTTGAACGTAGTGCAATAAAGTTCTTGCAGTAAAATACCTTCCCTCTGGCTCCTGATGAATTTATTGCAGCTCACTGATGTTGAATGATCTTTAATTTTAACCTGAAGGCACAAGTTTGGCCGTGTCCCCCCCCCCCCCGGTGTTGGTTCCCCGTGGCTTGGAATTGCCAGTGGGAAAAGCTGTTTTCTCTTGGAGAGGGGATGGTGCTGCAGACAGGAACAGTTCTCTGCCTTTCAAAGGATCTGTTTTAAAAAAAAAAAAAAAAAAAAAAGTGTAAACTTACCTTTAAACAATCCAAACAACAGCTCTGAACTTTCCCAAGAGCTGTCCAAGATCTGTTGCCAAACCCTCTGGACAAGGCTCAGCCTTGGCAGCACCTGAATGGGGAGATTGTTTTGGGGTAACAATGGGGGACTTTGGGAGGCCTGGATCCCAGTCCCTTTCCCTTCCTTAGCAGTGGAAGGCCATTGATCTGTCTAATTTATTTAAATAATATAAGGTGCTGTCTCTGGGTTTCACAGATAAGGATCCAATCGGCTTTGCTTTGCTTGCCATCAGAGAAATATGTTCTTTGCAAATGGGTCTCATGTTTCTAATATTTATCAGATTTTTCCCAGTACTAGAACAAATTTTTAGTCCCTGTTGGCTATGGGATAATAAACCACTTGGACTGGGAGACTGGGAAGTTCCAGCTCCTTTTTGTATAGTTTTGGGGTTTTTTTAATACCACACTCTAGTTTTGTTTGTTTTTTCACATCTACCTTTTTGTTACCATGCACTAAAAGCGAGATGTCTTGCTAATTAAAGGCTACTCAGTATAAAAAAATATCATGTACTTAATTGGAGTTGAGATATCCCTGTGTGATACAAGTCACTTGTTCCTCTTGTTAATTTTTTTTTTTCATTTAACATCCAGGCAGCTTCAGCTGCTGATACTTTAATTGGAGGTAACACTTAATCACATGCGTATTTATATAGCTTAAAATGCTACTTTTGGAGCAATTAGGAATGAGGAGCAGAGTGGAGTGACTCTGGGTGGGGAAGGAAGCTGCAGGGATCATGGCTGGCACTTCATGGAACACTGGGATAGTTTGGGTTGGGAGGGACCTTAAAGCTCATCCCATCCCACCCCCTGCCATGGGCAGGGACATCTTCCACCAGCCCAGGTTGCTCCAACCTGGCCTTGGACACTTCCAGGGATGGGGCAGCTTCTCTGGGCAACCTGTGCCAGGGCCTCCCCACCCTCACAGTGCCTTTTTAAGTAAAAGATTATAAATAATTTATTTAACTTGGTCTTAACAAACTTCAGCCTTGCAGATCCCTTGGAGCACGGTTGTAACCTGAGCCCAGCTCTGCAGGAAGTCACTCCTGTGGTCAGTGGGCTGCTGGGTGCCCTGGAGGCAGAGGTGGGAAGCTGGGGGTAAGAGATGGTCCCTGTGGAAGTGGAGATGTCCAGGAATCCAGCCTAGAACTGGAGTTGATGCCTGGTGAAGTCCAAAGGGATGTAATAGGTGATGTTTCCACAGGTGGATCCGGAATCCCTTTCGCCTCAGGCTGTCCAAGGGTGATGTAGACACAGACACCTTGATACTCCCACCTTAAAATATTTCTGCAAAACCCAAACTCTTTGGTCTGGAGCCAAATCTTAGGCCCTTCCCTTGTTTTCACTGCACTTAAATCACCATCACCAGTGAATGAAGTGATGTAAGTGAAATCTTAATTCTTCCTACCAGATAATCAGGCTGGATCTTCCTACTCCTGACTTGAGGGGGACATCAAAAAGAAAACTGGCTGTCCTGTGGAATGAACTGACAGGTTTTGGTTTCCACCCAGCACAGAGCTCCCCTTCCTGGGCTCTTGCCCTTGTCTGGAGTTTGGAGCAGATCCTCGTGCCAGGGGTGTGGTTGGCACCAGGTAACTGAGCACCTGAGCTCTTTTTGGGGGGTGTGGGGTGACCTTGTGCCTGGAAACAGCTGTGGGTGGGATGTGGAGGCTGCCAGAGCAGCTGATTTATTCTGGCAGGGGCTGGAGCAATGCTGGGATTTGAGGTGGCTCAATCTGTGCCTTCTCTTACAGGGCTTAACTCTGGGGGTGGAGACCAACGAGGGACACCTGGAGCCAAAGCTGGAGGAAAATCCCTGATCCAAGCCTGTGGAGGGACTGGAAGAGATGAAAAAGGGGAAAGCAGCAGGTAAGGAATCACTTCTCTGTGCAAAATGGGAAACCAAAAGCAGTAATAACATGACTCCTTCAGGGCTGCACAAAGTCAGTGAGGGGAGGGAATCTGGTCCCAGGGTATGGGACACTCTCTGTGGAGGGAGGGAACCTACTCCTAGGATGTGGGACACCCTCTGTGGAGGGAGGGAATCTGGTCCCAGGGTGTGGGACACCCTCTGTGGTTCCCTCTGTGCTTTGTGGGACAGCAGGGCTGGGTGTTGCTGGCTGGGGTGCTTTACTGAAAGGATTCCCTCACTGAGGTCCTCCCTGAGGGGATGCACGTGCAGGGAGCCTGAGGGTGGCATGTTGTGGAAGGCCCCTGCTCCCAGCCAAGCAGGAGGGCTGGGGCTCCCAGCATCTGGAATGTGTGCAGGGAACATGAAGCACAGCGTGAACCCCTGGCTGAAATAGCACTCAGGAAGCCCTTGGGTTGTCTTTGGCAAGGCCATGTGTTTGTGGGGCTCGTGACCTTCCTGGGCTACTGTTCTGTAGCTGTTTTTTTTCCTCGTCCTTGTTATCCAGAGGGATCCTTAGCCTGCTGGGTGGCACGGGCTTGCTGAGCTGGTTATTCCAATTGACTGGACTTGGTGCTTTGGGGTACCTTTGGCCGTGGATAATTCCCCATTCAGGCAGGCTCTGCCTCTCCCTGATTTATTGCCGTTTCAGTTTCCAGCAGTAAAAGGGGAGAGGACGTTCTTGCGTGCAATATTAGATGGCTTGAGCAGCAGAATCACAAATTTTCCTGAACAACAGGGCAGTGAAACCCATCAGGCTGAGTGGGGCTGGTGGGGGGGAGATGTTAAAACAGCAGCAGCGTGTTGACATCTAATCCTGGCTGGGAGTGCAGGCAGAGCCTCCTGCTCTTCTGAGAGCTCTGATGGGATCGATATGTTCCCGCAGAGCACTTCAATCCCATCACTCTGGCCCTTGGCAGGGAGGGGAGGGGAGCATCTGCTTGGCTGGGAGATCTTTGACTAGTCCTGACAATGAGAGGTGGTTCTTTTGTGCGTGTTGCCTGGGGGCAGTGAGTGAGTCAGAGGGTTTCCTGCCATCAGAGGAGGCACAGGAGGGATAAAATGCAGATGGGATGGACTCCCCCGGGGATGGAGGGGCTGGGTAGTGCTCTGGAGGAGGCAGCTGCAGTGTCTTGTACCCGGGGGACCTGTGGTGTGACCCGGGCTGGAGCAGCTCCTGGTGGAGTGGGTGTGATCCATGGATTTCTTCCCTTCTCTCCTCCTTAGACATTAAAAACAAGATCATAGAATCATTAAGGTTGGAAAAGACCTCAAAGAACATTGAGTCCAACCTTTGATTGATCAGCTAGACCTTGTCAACCTGATCAGAGCACTGAGTGCCACGTCCAGCCATGTCTTTGACACCTCCAGGGGTGGTGACTCCACTGCCTCCCCATCAGCCCATTCCAATTCCTGACAACCCTCTCTCGGGAGAATTTGAAGGGTAACAAAATACTGTCAGGGTAGCAGGGGAGAATCTGGAGGAAGAGCTGCATCATGCACAACTGAATGACAATTCCAACCTTCCCAGCTGTTCCCTTAGCTCCTGCCTTGCTGGTCACACTGGGAGCTGTGGGACAGGGACCTGGTGTTACACACAGGCTTTTGGGGTGTGCTGCTAATTCTTATTCGTGGTATTCAAAGTCAGGCCTGATCTTGCCGTGGAGTGGGGCAAGGGGAAAAAAAAAAAAAAGAAATTCTATTAAAAAAATAGAAGTGTTGTCAAGGAAACTGCAAGTGAGGCACAGAGAGAAGTGTCCCCACAGCAGAGCTGTGTGAGCACAGGGAGGGCTCCACACATGGAGTGGAAACAGCAGCGTTCAGTGCTCACTCCAGAGCTGTTTTGATTGCTGGGGGACTCCATCCCAACCTGCTGGAGTTGTTCTGTGCACGTTCCTTAACGAGCCAGCCTTTCTGTGCAGCTCAGCCTGACATCTGAAACAGGAGGGGGTCGGGAAGGTGGCAGAAATTACAGCAGACTTGCTCTGGGAAGAGGGATCCTTCCTGCAAGGATAATGACTTAAAGCAAGACAAATGCTCTGTTTCTCAGTTAACTCCTCTCCAGCCCCAAATCCATCACAAAATGCCTCGCGTTCGACGTTCTCCCGTCTCTGCCCTTAATGATGACAGTAAATTTAAACACCCCAGGAGGGCTGGGAATAGCTGCCAACTTCTGGGATGCTCCTGCTGCGACTTGGGTGAGGCTGCTGGGGCTGCTTTTCCCGGGAGTAATGAGGGAGCTGAGTCTTCCACACGCTCCCAGCCCGGGTGAAGGCAGGCGTGACGCCGGTAACCCGTGGTTGTTTCCTGGTTACCAGGTAATGGCTCTGTCCCAGGTGAATCCTCCGTGCCTGCAAAGGTAATTTTTCATATGGCTCTGCTGTTTGTGTGCTGAGCTGAATCCAAGCTTTCCATTTATTTCAAGCAAGGAATCAAAACAGGGCTGCCAAAGGGCAGCGAAACTAAACCGTTTGGAGATGGCTTTAAATGAATTCCCAGGGCTCTGCTGAGCTGCTGGGCACTGCCCCGCTGACCCCTGGCACCCCCGAGGGTCCTGCTTTGCTGCCCTGAGCTGGGTGGGCTGCAGGGAGCCCCCTGTGTCCAGCTGCTGGGAATTCTGCCCCTGGATGCTGCAGCGGAGCTCGTTGTGAGTCTGGGCTTGTCCCTCCTAAACAAAGCAGCTCTGAGCCAGGGCTGGGAGCTGAAAATGCCTCTCTCCCCCAGCTCTCATGTTTATGTATGGATGCTGTACACACTGGTATTATTCCACCTGTTTGATGCTAATGGGTGTTTGGGATAGAGCAGCTGCTAAAGTGGCACACACTGGGGTGGATCAAACCAGCAGGTGACATTTTTCACCGGGCTTATCTCGGGGAACAAGCCGGGCCTGCAATAAACTGGCTGCTCCTTCCTTTAGAGCGAGGACAAAGCTGCCATTATGCAGGGCCAGGAGAAAGTGAAACCCCAGGGGATGGGCTGAGTGAGTGTGTGATATCCCTGCTCCGACATTAATGCTGGAACTCAAGGTCAGAGGCTGCCCAGCTCTGGGAGCCCGAGGCAGAAGGGGGCTCCAGCAGGAAGAGTGGCTTGATTTCTTTATCTCCTGGATCCGTGTATCAATTATCCGTGGCGTCTGACAGCCTGGGATGGGAATAGATTTTTCTGCTCTTTAGGAGAGGTTTGGCATCTCCTGTTTGCCCGTGGTGTGGCCTGTGAGAGGGAAAACCCAAGGGCAGCAGCTCTGCTTTAATCTCAGGTGCTCCTTCTGTGGCTGGCGAGGCAAATGGTGCTGCTAATGCGAATTAGGGAAATCTGCTGTGCTCTGCTCTGGAGGGATTGCTGAGAAATTGGAGAGGAAGTTACCAGCCCTGCGTGGCAGAGAGTTGTCGCAGGGTTAAGAAAACCGGATCAGCCTCAAAATGGAGGGATTAAAAAAAAGCCATTTTGTCCAGTTTTTAGGATAAAAACCTGCTGCCTACTTGGCTGGTATCGTGACAGGCTCTCAGCCTTGGAGCCCAGGGGTTTCCAGTCTGTGTCCTCTGGGAAGGGGTACCAGTGGAGTGATGTTCCTGCACCTCCCTTGGGATGGACCTTGGTGAGTCCCCACGGGGTAACCCAGAGCTGTGGCAAAGCCCATCCCCAGCTCCAGGAGAGGAGAACCAGCATTTCTGATCAGGGTCAGGGTCCTGGCCTCTCTAGGATAATAGGAGGCTGTTTCCACATTCAGATTGATTGAAATCAACTCCTTGATTTGGGGAAAAAAACCTCCCCTGCTGCCTCCTGCCCCTTCCTGCTCAGCTCTCTGAGCTCTGGGAACACTCCTTTGGAAGCAGTGTGTCCAGCAGCCCGTGTGAATGGGAAAACTTTCCTCTGGAGCACTCTGGAGTTTTTTAAAGGACGTGAATTATTGCCCTTGACACTTCCCAAAGGCTGGGGTTCCTGGCCTGTGTCTCAGGACCCTTCTCTCTGCAAAGGCACCATCTCTGCATGGACCAATATGCCCCCTCCCGCTCTTCCTCACACCCTTCCCTTCCTTGGAATTCCTTCTTTTTTCAGTTTTACTCCCTGCACTGAACCTGCAGCTCCCTGGAGAGGGGCCTCTTCCCTCCTGTGCAGTGTGTCCTTCTGGAAAACCAGCAGTGTCCCTGCTGCTCTGTCCCCCTGGCTGGGGATGTTTGCAGGGACCTCTTCGCTGCCCTGGCTGTCACCCGTCCAGTTTGCAATTTTTAATGATGGGAATAAATGTGACCTCTTAGGGATCAGCCTCGTATTGGAAATGCAATAACAGAGGAGGGAATTGCTCTTGGAGTCAGGCTGTGAGGGCTCCTGACTGCAGCCACAGGGCTTAATGCAGCAGGAGCCTCTTCCTAATGGATGGGAGCTCTGCTCCAGAGCTCGGATCGCTGATCGATACAGGGCAGGGAGGGAGCAGCATTAAATCTGTGCCTTCTCAGGACCTCCCAGGAGAAGGGGAAGAAATGTATTTGCAGCCTCATAAAGTGATTTCCCAGCTGGAGTGGAGCCTGGCAGGACATGGAGCTCTGAGCCCTGCCTGCTGAATCCCATCCCGTCCCCACATTCCCATTGTTGGGCCGTGACTCCACACTCCGTAAAACTCTCATTATCTCGAGTCTCCCTCGTGTTTGCTGTGGAGCTGAGGCAGCAAACGGATGGGAATGGCCCTGAGATAAAGGCTGAGGGAATGTTTCCTGCTCGCCTGGAGTCTGGAGAGAAAAGGGTCATAAAGCACCAGGGCTGTTGATGGAATGTGTTTTGCATTTGGTGTGAGACAAAGGAAGGAGTTTGGATGGAGGCCTTGGCAGAACTCAGGTGGGAGATGATCCCTGTTCCCTTGACAAGGACGTTTCAAGGGTGGGCAGTGACCTCCTAAATCTACACTGTGACATCTGAGTAGGTGCTGCCCTCGAGCTCTGCACAACTTACACCCAGGAGGGGCTCTGGCTCCTGCTCTCCCAAGCAGTGGGGCTGCACAGCTGGGAATCTCCCTGTCCCAGCACTTGGGATACCCACACTGGTTGCCCACAGAAGTGGCTGCCCCATCCCTGGAAGTGTCTGAGGCCAGGCTGGATGGGGCTTGGAGCAGCCTGGGGTAGTAGAAGGTGTCCCTGCCCATGGCAGGGGTGGAACAAGATGGTCTTTAAGGTCCTTTCCATCCCAAACCATTCCATGAACCTGTTGCAGGCAGGGTGAGATGCTCTGCCCTTGGAAAGCCATGTGTGGCAGATGTTTACCTGGTGTGGGGGTGTGGGCAGAGGGGATGGGATGTCCTTTCCAGCAGCCAAAGCTGGGAATGTCATGGCCGAGGAGAGGTTTTGGAGGTCACCTTCTCATGTCACCAGGTGCTGACTCCTCCACGGCTCCACCTCTGCAAAGCTCCCTCACGAGCCACAGGAGCTGTGTCACTGATCAAAAGGTGTTTGCACTTGGCTGCCTTTGCTGCCCTCGGAGTGTAATCAGGAATGTCATCCATGCCCTGTGTGCTGGCCTGGCTGAGCTCTGCAGCTGTAGTTTGGGATTACCAGGGACTGAGGTGCTATTCCCAGTTTGGCTACAGCCTCATTTCCCATCTGCTGTGTGCCTTGCACAATCCCAGTGCAAATCCCAGAGGGGGACAGGACGTGTTTGTCACTTGGCTGAGCATGACAGGTCTGGACCACCACAGGTCTGGTGTCCCACAGTGGGGTGTCTCTGGGAACCAGGAGCAGGGAGGTGGCTCTAGGGGTGGCAGAGCCCAGTGTGGGCGGGTTCCTGGCCAAAAAGAGCTTGTCCATAAATAAATAAACTTCCTTGGTCGTGGTCCAAAGTGGTGTATAACAAGCAGAGAGGCTTGTGGGCTTTGACTCTTCGGTTTTGATGCTGGATCCATCTTTCATGTGCCATCTGGTGGAGCACCTGCCTCTGCCTTGCCAAGGAGGGGGAGCAGATTCCCGTGGGGTGGTACCCTGGGATTTATCCCTCAGCAGTGGGGAGGGACAGGGACAGGGTCATCCTGGGGGGTGGCCAGGGATCACGAGTGGTGGGAGCCAGGGGTGGCTGGAGCAGCTGTCCAGCTCTGGGCCAGATGGAGCTGCACGTGCCTGGGATCAGAGCAGGGATGGAGCAAGGGATGTGCTGTGGCTTCACAAGTGGCTGCTTCCCAGCTCTGCTCCCTCTGCTCCCTGTCCCCTTGTCAGTGGCACAGGGGGAGGCACATCCGTGCCAGTGCCCACCCTGGAATTGTTGGGAGCCCCCTCCGAGCCTGCCACTTGCACCCTGGGCTTGCCAGGGACCCGGCACAGGAGCAGCCACCCTTCCCCAAGTGTGGACTGTGCTTCCCAAACCTCACCCGAGCAGCTTCTCCATGTGCTCTGCAAACGTGTTGCACAACCCCTCGGGGATGAAACCTGAGGATTTTATGGCTCTCCCTGCTTTTCCAGGAAGGGCTCTTTGCCCAGGCAGGGCTCTCTGGGCCGCAGTGAAGTGGGATTTTCAGGCTCACGTGTGTTTCTAGGAACCTCCTGTCCTGGGAGAGAGGAGATGGGCTCACAGTGGTGCTGCAGCTCTCCAGTTTCCCTGTGGCTGCCTCCTGTCTGACTTTTAAAAGCCCTGTTGAACACCCTGGAGTGTTTCTGGAGCCACATCCTTGTCCTTCAGAGAACAGGCTGGGGAGTGCGTCAGCCCGAAAGCGTGATGGGAACAAATTTTGAAGAGCTTTTGATGCCAGGAGGAAAAAGGGGAATTGGCCTGCGTGGGAAGGGTCCTTGGCACTGCTACAGAGCCTGGAAAAAAAGAAATCTGCCATTTGTTTAGCGTTTCCTACCCAGTTTTCTCACATTCCTGCGACTGACTCATAAACCTGCTGCTCTGCTTCTCTGGTATTCAGCCTCAGGGCCTCATTCATGGATGTCTTGGAGCTCTGCAGCCCCTCTGTTCCTGCTGGAGCACGTGGAATTGCTCAGCAGAAAGCGCCCTGCACCTCCCAGGATGGATCTCGGGGCCCCCCTGGTGCGTGGGGAAGTTTTGTCGCTTGGAAACAGCTGATTGCTGTTTAATTAACAACAGTTAACATGTTTCTTGAGGGTTGGGAAGTGTCCAGATGAGCTTTGTTCCAGGATGCTGCTCTTTGTGGTTTGATCCCAGGGCTCGGGTGAGTTGTTCCCGGGGATTCAGCTGCTGCCCTGATGAGGAGTGTGCACATAATCCCTCTCCACGGGTAGAAAACACCCTTTGAAAGTTGCCCTGGATAATCCATAAACACAGAAAGGAGCTTGAGCAGGGTCAGAAACAAATCCGTGACATTTTTACATCGGTAGGGAGAAAACAAAATTTCATCCGAGGTTTTATTCAATAGAGAAACTGATAATAAACCTCCCTTCCTCCAAACGGGCCGTTGCCATGGCAACCGGCGGGCCATGCCAGGATAGGGGGATGGATGTAAAGTGTCACCACGAGGAGAACTGCTGCCTTCAGGGCACCCGGGGAGGGGGGTGGAGGGCTGGGGAATGGGGATTTGGGATTCGAGCAGCGAGGAAGTGCAGCTGGATGAGGTTTGGGGAGATGAATCTGCAGCTCTGGCAGTGGCAGAGCAGCTCTGGCCACGGTGGTGGCTGTCACTGTCCCTGTCCCACCCTGGCAGGAGAGGGAGAGACCCCTGTGCCCTGCACAGCTCAGCTGCCCCTGCCTTGGGACAGCATTTGTGGGTCTGGGGGCTGCTGTCTCTGAAGGGCTCCAGCTGAAATAAGGGGCTCCAGCTGAAGGACACCTGTGAGCAGAGTGAGGTGTTAATCCCACTTCCCTTTCTATCCTGGGAAGAAGAGGGTCCTGTGCTCTGTCCTCCCCACGATGTGCAGCCCACGCGCGTCGCTGATATTTGGGGGGTTTGCTTGTTATGGGGTTTTTTCCCACTCCCAGGAGGAGCTTTGAGGTCGAAACCCAGCACTTTAAAAATCTTATCCCTGTGAAGAAGAGCAGTCATCCAAGTCCAGGTAGCCAAGAGGACTGGGAGCTTGTCTGGGATGTGGATTCAGTTCCCTCCTGTGAGTGAGGCACTCTCTGGGCTGGCAGGGCAGTGTCACTGGTGGGACGGTGACCGAGTGAACCTGTCACTCAGTGAGGGGGAGACTTGCCTTGTGCAGCAGGGAAAACATTTAGGAACAGCTTTTCTCCCCAGGAATGGCTGTCAGGAAGCAGCAGGAGATGGAAAGGTGCCAGCCTGGAGCTGCCCAGGGCACGGCAGGGACAGAGCCAGGCATGGAGGCTCCCTGAGAGGGGAGGCAGCTTTTCCCTGGCTCTTGTTTTTGCAGCCTTTTTTTCATGTTAAAACCTCCTGGTTTCTGCTCCAGAGCCTGGAACTGCAGAGCTGGGGGAGCTGGAGGCCTTTTGTCTTGTGCCTGTCACCTGCCTCATGTCTGCACCCCAGCTCACTGTGGACTTCAGGATGGAAAATAAATGCTGGAAGTGGAGCAGGTAGAATTCCTTCCCCACAGGTGGAAATTGTAGGTCTCCTGGGGGCAAGCTGGTGAATGTGGCAGCTGTTTCTGGTCATTATTTCATAGCCTGGAGGCCTCCTGTGACAGCCTTCACCCCTGCCCCCCCTGTCCTTGTTGGTCATCTGCTTTGGAGAGGGGATCTTTGTACTCCCTGGCTTTAAGGAAAGCGTTTGAGGAGCAGTTGGATCTCCTGCAGAGGCAGGAGCTGTCACTTAGCCAGAGTCAGGAGGCACAGCAGATGGTGACCTGTTTTTGCCAGTGAAAGAATGAGGTTGGAAAGGCAGCGTTGAAGTGAGGACACGGGGAAGACGCTGCCTGGCCGGGCCTGGGATAAACAAGGATCCATTTTAGCCAGCCCAGGACCTGCCTTTTCCCATGCTCGGGGCGAGGAGGTGATGCTTGGGAATGTGAACCTCCGTGGTCCCTAATTTTTAACTCTCAGAGTTATGTTTGATGCCTTTAAAAGATGCCTGGGGTAGGATGGGAAGAGTTTGTCCATCATGTGTCTAATCTCCAACTGTTCCCACCAAGAACTCCAGGAGAAGGGACCCTTAACGAGCCAGACCCCAAATTAACATTTCAACCTGATCCCTGATAAAGCTTTGCCCAAAACAGGGAGGATGAGGATATTTTCCTTTTTTTTTCCCCTTAGTTTTCCTGTGTGCAGGGAACTCTTGTAAGCTGATGTTTTGCATATAAACATATGTTTCTTCTTGGAGTGTTGCTGATTTCTTGGCCTCAGGAGCTTCTTCTGGGAGTTTGGCCACGTTTGGTTCGTGTTGAGTGAACAAGTGTTACAGCTTCGTGAGGGCTTTCTGGGGGAATTGGGGTTGGAGCTGGGTCCCTGCTCAGGTTCAGCTCCTGCCTTGGAGAGAACTTCATCACTGGCAGGTTTTTTCTGGAGCAGAAGGTGCCTGAGGCAGGGCTGGATGCCCCTGGCAGGAGAATCCCAAAGTCACCCGAGGTGTGGAGCTGGGAAGTGCTGGATGAGTTTCCCTGGGAGGGATTTGCTGATTTTGAAGCGTTTTGGGTTCTTTGCCCCTTGCAGTGGCTGTCACAGTCCTGTACCTGGCTGTCACTGTCACTCCCTAACAGGGGAGATGAAATAATGGAGAAAGGTTTTTCAGGATTTTTTTTCAGCTTGCCCAGAGAATTTGTGGACTCTCAATCCCTGGATTGGTTCCAGGCCAGGCTGGACGGGGCTTGGAGCAAGCTGGGATAGTGGAAGGTGTCCCTGCCCGTGGCAGGGGTGGAACTGCATGAGCTTTAAGGTCCTTTCCAACCCAAACCATTCCATGATTGTGCTGGGAATTCCACCCCCAGAAAATGATCCCAGTCCCACATCAGCAGAGGGGCAGAAGGGCTCATGGTCCAGCAGCTGGGGAACCCCTGGCACAGCTCCCAGGAAATCCCAGCTCTGCTGGAACCAGCCTGGCCAGGGGCTGGTTGTCCGTGTTTGTAACCTGGCCAGGTATTTGGGAGGTATTAATGGGAGGGAGGGAGTGTTTCCAGATCTGGGAAAACAGTAACAGGGCTGGAATGGTCTGCTGGAAAACAGGGACGTGCAGGGAGATGGCAGGATCCAGAGGCTGAGGAGGGTTATGGTAATTAGGACAAGGGATACAGGGAGGCAGATGAGTCACTGGGAGATTAGGTGAATCTCAGCAGGATTATTACAAGGGAAAATCCTGCAGATGTTGGATCTCAACAGCTTGAGGAGTCACCTTGAAAAGGGGAACTTTCCAGGGCACTGACCTTTGAGAAAAGAGCCTTGGTTTAATGGGGATTCGGGTGCAAAATGGCTCGTTCTGGTTTAGGGGATCCCTCCCTCTGTAAAAGAGATCCAGGGGCAGGGCAGGTGGCACAGGACACAGGTCAGTGGTGGCCTCTGGGTGGGACACAGGGGTCTGGGCATCCCAGCTGTCCTTGCACACTCCACTGACTGGCTGTGGAAGGCTGCTCCGAGCCTGCCGGGTGGAAATTCCCTGTGGGATTCTCCTCTCCATCAGCACCTGGTGGAAGTGACACCCTGGGGACCAAGTGCTCCTGGCTCTGCTCCAGGGCACATGGCACTGTCACCTCGTGTATCCCAGTGACAAACACACTGTGGCTGTTCCCAGGGGGAATCCCTTTTCCAGGGGCTCAGTCCCCACCGAGGGTGGGCTCGGAGCAGGGGAGGTGGGATGGGAAAGGCGGCTCAGAGAGCCCAGGCTTGTTATCCTGGTAGGACTCCCCCCGTGCCTTGGGAAGCTGGCTGCTTGTGCACTCCAGCCTGTGATCCTTCTGGGTGAAATATTAACTTCCAGAGCATGAAATGTTTATTAATCAGGCAGCAGCATTTGGGCACGAGCCGCGCGAGGCAATCGCTCCGAGAGAGGAGAGAGAGCTGCCCTGCTCTCTGTTTTCCTTGGCAAACTGTCAGGATCCTCAGCTCCCTTTAATGACCACGCACAGGGAACAAGGAGGTCTCCGTGGGAGGGGTGAATCCTGCCAGCTCAGAGCACCACGGATCCTAATTATGCTTAAAAGCCAAAACGCAGAGGGGCGGGTGCTCTGGGCAAGGAGCAAAGGCTCTGTGGGGCAGCAGGATGGCCACAGAGCAGGGATGCTCCTCACCTCCATCCTCCTGCTGGGTGGGGTGTGCTGTGGTGGATTTGGGGTGGGCATGGACCTTGGGAGAGCACTGCTCTTAACCTTTCTCCTCCTGCCGGGTTGTGGATTAGCCACAGGGCAGGGGAAGGGGGATCTGCTGGCCCTGCAATAGTGTCCTGTTCCTTCCCAGCCCTCTTTGGAGCTGCTGGAACCTCCCTGAGCAGCAGTTCCAGGTCACACCTGAGCTCTGTGATCCGAGCCTGTGCTCTGACCTCTCCCAGCAGGGCGACTCTCCCACAGAGCCCCGTGCTGGGAGCTGTGACAGCCACAGCAAATCCCTGGAGCAGCCTGTGGGCAGCCTGTGACCTCTGCCCGCTGCTGCCAGCCCTCCAAATTAGCAGGGCCTCATTAGCAGTGCTGGCAGCAGAGCCTGGCACTGCCCTCAGCCGTGGTGGTGTCCCTGTTGGGGCTCCTGGGCTGTCCAAGCATCGTCACACACCCAGCGGGCTGGGGGGGTCCATCCCAGGGCTTTTCCTCCTGCTCCTGCAGCTCCAAAACAACTTGGGAATCACAAAGGGGGAGGGGAGGTTTTCTCTGCTGCCAGGTACTGTCAGAGAGTGGAATGATCCCGTGGAATCTTTGTTGGGGGGGTTTTGGGTGAATTGCCCACTCTCATCCCGCGTTGTGATGACGTTGTTTCCATTTTTGGGGGGGAGGAAATTTTTGGTTTGGTTTTGGCTGGTTGGTTTTGTCAGTGTGAGTGGAGGTTGCGTGCTGCATGTGGATTTTAGTGATAATTCTTAAATATTGCTCTTAAATCAGAGCCCAGGCTCTGAGTGGGCTCTGCCCCTCTCTTTATTGCCAACAGTGATGCTGCTGCAAGTGGAGCGGCCCCAGTGCAGCCCACCCTGCCCTTATCCTCTGTTTCCTGCAGGGAAAACGGGTATAAAATACTGATTTGGAGCCTGGTGGAACAGAGCTCCCTGCCTTGGTGGCTCCCTGTGAGCCCCAGGCAAGGGAACAAGGAGCTGCCACCACCCAGCCCTTCCTGAGCCAGGGCAGCTGTGTCACCCTGGGTGGGGGTACAAGGGAGTTGTGTCATTTATCTGGGCTGTGTGACAGTGGGGGAACATTCCCAAATTCCTGGCACTGCTCCCACAGTGGTCCTGGCACCCAGCCCTGGGCAGGTGACCTTAGTTTTATTCCCAGCCACAGCTCCATAATTCCCCAGGGAGCAGATGAGCAGCAGCCCTGGCCCGGAGTGCAGAGCCTGGGCTCGCTATAAATAGATTAGTCCTTAATCCTAAAAAGATAAACCAGTGCTGCTACTCAGGCAGATTAAGTGATATTGGGGGGAATTTTCCAGCCTGTGGAGTGGGAGGATGGAAGTGATGAGCATTCCCTGCTCCATGACTGTCCCACTGCTGGGCTGTCCCACGGAGCCCTCACTCCTTCCCCACAGCACCCACCCTCACCCTCTGCCTTTTGGGTTTTTAGGTGTAATTGGGATAAATGGTGCTCCCAGATGGCACAGCTCATGTAGCCAGCAGTGGCTCGTGGTGTGGGGGACGCAGCTCTGCTGTCACATGCAGGGATGCTCAGGAATTGTGGATATACTGGCCTGGAAGGACATGAGAGGATGTGTATCCACGGCAGATAAAAGCCAGCCCTGTGTTTGCCACAGGCTGCAGCTGCCTCCCAGCACTGTGACACAACGTGAGGCTTCCTGTCGTGTGGAATGTGACTTTAACAACCTTATAATTTAGCAGAGTGAGGATTTCTCTTTGATTCCTTTTTTCCCCTCACGTGCCTTTCCCCCCCGGCTGGCACCGTCCCCGGAGCGCCCCTTCCTCAGGCACGTTCTGCTGGGTGGAGGAATGGGGTCTTTGAGGAAGCAGGAATGACAATAATGACACACACAGCATGGTTTGCCAGGTGATGGGCTGAATCCCCCAATGTTTTCAGCGAGTGCAGGTAGGAAATAACCACCTTGTGCAACACGAGGTCGTTTCGTGCCTCTAACGAGGCGGCGGCGGCGTTGAGGTGTCGAGGGAGTTGTCTGCATCTCGTGCTTTGAGGCTGATTTCAGGCAGAACATGCCTTTCCTCTGTTATCCACATCAATACAAACAGGAGGGAGGCTCGAGGAAGGCAAGGAATAATTTTTAATTGGGTGCTGAGGCTCCAACCTGTGACACTGGGAGCACCCTGACACTGCTCCCGCTCGGAGGATGCTCCTGCATCCTTCTTGTTACTGGGAAGGGAGCTGAGGCTGTTGGAGCTGGTCTAAGCACACAGAGGAAGAGGAGGCATCTTCTGAGGAACCTTTGGGGTCTGTCCATCAGTGTTTTCTCTCTGAAAAAAAGCTGAATTGAGGCCACAAGCTCTGCCGGGGAAGATGCGGAGACGGTGACGTGGCTCGTGGGTGAGAATCGTGGGGAACGTGCTGCTGTTTCCATGAGCTGGATGCAGTTACCAGGCAAAGCCTCACTCCTGATGCCTCTTTCTTGGCCATGCAGGCAGTGAACCCCTTGTTTGGGCCGTGGTTGCCGTGCTGCTGGAGGGAGCAGCTCGGGAACAAGCTGTTCTGAAACACAACAAACCCACTCGCCGTGTTCCCTCGGGGGAATCAGCTCCCTCCACGTGTACCTTAAACTCACCTGGAGCCTCCAGCTGCCTCTCCTTGAAGGAAGAGGCAAAACTGTTCTGTCTGTGCCACACCCCTCTCCCTGGGAGCTCAAAGTGGGGTCCCTCACTGGGAATTCCAGCTGGGATCTGCAGTGGGGGAATCTGGGCCCAAGCCCTGCACAGGGAGATGGGGGTTCAGCTCAAGCAACTAAAGGAGGTTTTCCGACGTGTGAGGTTTTTTTCCCTTGTCTTAGAGGGGCTGGAAAAGGTCTCCTGGCAGCTTGTTAAGAGCATTTCACTTGCCAGTGTTTGTTTCTGCTCTGGGAAATGCAAAACATGTGCCCCAGCCTGCAGGAAGGCCACTTTTTAAAGGTTAGAAGTAAATAATAGAGATTAATAGCAATAACAGTCTTGGTATCGTGTTGCAAACATAGGCCTTGAGTAAATCTGAAGGTTACCAAATAAATAATAGTGATAATCTTGTGTATTTTTACTCCTTTGGCTTTGAAAGCTGGTTTTAAAAGGGTTTCTGAGCAGGGAAGTGGATGCAGGGAAGGGGCAGGAGTCTCCCTGAGGCCCTGGGGGTTATTTGGGGAATGTGGGGCAGCCAAAGGTGTTCCTTCAAAGGCTCTTCCCTTCCATGCTGAGGAGATCCTTGGAGAAGTGATGGGAGCAGAGGAGGAGGCTGGTGCTCCCCATAATTCCCAGGAATGTGAGGTGGTTAATGCCTGGATGGGGTTTTTGGTGGCTGCAGAGCCTGGAGAGGGGCTGATGAGAGTTTGCAGCATCTGAAGGCAAACCCAACTTTATCCATCAGGGGTTAATCCTGCTCCTGACCCCAAACCCTGGCTAAAAAAAATCGATTTACTCTTGTGATTCTGTTTGGGGCAGTGAAGGGCTTTTAGCATCAGCTGGGGAAAGGAAAGGGATGTCTCCTGAGTTACTGGAAAGGGCTCAGACGTTATTTTTGGTGTTTCCAAGCAGGCAGAGGTCCTGGACAGATCCTGCTGCTCCCCCCCCCCAGCAGTGGTGCCTTATTTTTGGCTGTGGTCAGCCTTGAGTCACAGCTGCAGCAACACAGAATCAGCTCCAGCACCTCGTGGTGCTTGGAGGGACTTGTCCAACTAGTGTTGGTTTGTCACTCCCCAGGGAAAACAATATTCCAACACCCTTTCCAGGGAGCAAAGAGGACTGGTGTGGTTTTCCCTCCTCCTGGTTCTCCAGGCTGGCTCCTTGGCCAGCCTTCCTTTTCCAGGCTCAGCCCTGGGGT
This sequence comes from Manacus candei, assembly GCF_025592945.1. Taxonomy (NCBI): domain Eukaryota; kingdom Metazoa; phylum Chordata; class Aves; order Passeriformes; family Pipridae; genus Manacus; species Manacus candei. The sequence goes on along the minus strand of NW_026138118.1, from coordinate 116,445 downwards.
TGGGTGTTTGCTCAGGGGGGGCTTTGCACAATCTCAGGAATTACTTGGAGGGCTTGGAGCCCATCCCAGGTGGTGCCCAATTACTGATGGAAGGGAGCAGGATGTTTTCTGGTCACTCAGCTTTTTGCAGCAGCTAAAAAAATCACTATTGACTGTTTCCCCAGGAGGGCAGGAAAATCCTCTGCATTAACCAGGTGAGCCCAGCCTTGCTGCAAAAGCACCTTCTGTACCCACTTGAAAACAGCAGAGTGCTGAGAGGAAGGGGTTTAAATTTTAATTACACCTGGCACAGGCTCAGGGTGAATTTTTGGGCTTCAAATGGAGGGTTTTTTTTTTCGCTGCTGGGTTTAGTGCAGAGACACCGGATTCGAGGTGGATTTGCTGACTGGTGCAATGTGACACAGCCCTGAAGGTTTTAACTCTGCCACTGAGCACAAAGAGCTTTCCTGGCCCTTCTCCCACCCGGAGCTGGTTTGTGTTAAAATCTTGCCGTGGGCGGAAAAAAAGAAAAAAAAAAAAAAGAAAGGATATTCCCAGCACTGGGCACTGGGAAATCCTCCTGGGGGTTCAGAGAGTCACACAATGGTTTGGCTTGGAAGGGGCTTTAAGGCTCATTGTCCCATGGGCAGGGACACCTTCCACTGTCCCACGTTGCTCCAAACCACATCCAAGCTGGCCTTTAACACTTCCAGGGACGGGGCAGCCACAACTTCTCTGGGTTCCCACCCTCCAGAGAGACTCTGCTGCTGCCTCTCGTTGCTCCCTGGAGCTCAGTGCATCTGGCAGCTTTTATTGCTCCTGCAAACCAAGGGAGTTTGTGCCTGGCCAAGGCCTTTCCTGGAATTGCCTCGGAGCTTTGGTGCCGTAACCCTCGGAATTCCGAGCTGGGGAGCAGAGAGGTGAGCAGGGGATCCCACTCCAGCAGTGCCCAGGCTCTGTCTCCTCCCTTTGGGTGCCCAGCTGCCTCTGAAGGGGGAAATTTCTGTGCCTCTGAATGGATCTCATTCCCTTGTACAGGATCCAGATGGCACAGGGCTGCCTGTCCTCGGGAGTAAACACAGCCGGCACTGGGAATGCTGTGCCCAAACCTTCAGCGCTGCTTGGCTGCTTTCCTTGGCATGTCCATCCTGGGCTCCTTCACTTCTCACCTCTTTGGGAGCTGCAGGGGTCACCCCATGGCCGGCAGTGGGGTCCTGGCACCCAGAGCCACCCTGGCACAGGGGAGGTTTCCCAGGAGCTGAGGGGAGCAGGGCACAGGCAGCGCCTTTGTTCAGCTGCAGGTCCTGCTTTTTGAGCATAAAACTGGGACTGGGAGAGAAACTTGCAGCCTGAGGGAGGGTTTGGCAGGTCTCCATCAAAGCTGGGGTCTGGTCCCCAGGGTCCCCAGCTGCTGTTTTCCCAGCAATACTTTTCCAGCTGCGGGGACACCTTCAGTGTCACCCTGCCAAGCCACAGTGCTGGGTTTGGGTACTTCTCATGAGCTCCTGAGCATCTCCCGTGGCTGGTGGAGAGGCCAAGCCAGAGGTCTGCAGTTCCAGGAGTGCTGGGGAGAGCTGCCTCCAAGTCCTGGGTGTCCCCAAGGGGGACATGGCCACCAGCACTTGGGACCGGTGGTCCCGTGCCACCAGCCCTGGGAACGGCAGCATTTTGCTGCCCTCTAGTGAGGTCTGGCAGCCGGGACCCTTTGGGGTCCCCACAGCACCCACACCTCCCTTTGGGGTCCCCACAGCACCTACAGCTCCCTTTGGGGACCCCAGGGCACGTCACATCCCTGCAGGTTGGTGGCACTTCGTGGTGGGAGCCGTCCCTGGGTGGCAGCTCCACGTCCCACTGCAGGACGAGCCACCGGCTTTAACTGACCCCCAGAGCAGCTCTGTGCCCCCCTTCCCAGGCCTGGTGGGACCCCACCTTGTCTCCCTGCCATGCCCTGGGCTGCAGGGTGCTGTCACCGAGGTGTCACCCCCTGCCACCCCTTTCCTTTGGGATCTGCTCTTTGCCGAGCAGTGAGGAGACATTTACCCTGACTCTGCCTGGGCAGCTGCTGCTGCGTGTAAATAATACAAATTAATTAAAAGGAAAATCAAATCTAGGCTCGTTTGTAATTAGATAATCCACAAGCCCCTGGTATAATTAATTATGTTAATAGGGCTCTGTGAAGGCGCAGCGGGTCCCGGCGCGGGGTTGGGAGCAGAGGGAATGTGGGATGGGTGGCTGGGGGTGCTGAGCTCTGCTCCCTGCACATGGATGGGGCTGGATCCCTGTCCCTGGCATGGGGACTGCTGTTCTTTCCCACTGCATGGCTGTGCAGACACAGCCCTGACCCTGGGGATGCTCATCCCCATCCCAGTGGGTCTCAGCTGAGGGAGTTTTCCATCCCCACGGATGTTTGGGCTCCTTGCTCGTGGTTCCCCAAGCCCAGGCTCACCCTGGATCCTTTGCTGCTGCTCCCTGTGCTCCACACCAGCTCTCCTGGGTGTCCTGGCAGTGGGAGACCCCTGGCACATCCAGCATTCCTGCTGGTGTTTGAATCCAGCCTGAGGCCTTCCACAGAGCATCCCTGTCCTGGGATGCAACGTATCCTTGTCCTGGAGGGCAGAACATTCCCCTCCTGGGGTGAAGAGTATCCCTGCCTTGGGGCGTGGAGCATCCTTGTCCCAGGGTGTGGAACATCCCTGTCTCAGGGTTCAGAGCATCCTTGTCCCAGAGTCCACAGCATCCCTGCTTTGGGGTGTGGAGCATCACTGTCCTCATTGTCCTGGGGTGCAGAGCATCCCTGTCCTGGGGTGCAGAGAATCCCTGTTCGGGGTTGCAGAGCATCCTTGTCCTGGTATCCAGAGCATCCTTGTCCTGCTATCCAGAGCATCTCTGTCCTGGAATGCAGAGCATCCTTGTCCTGTGGACCAGAGCATCCCTGTCCTGGGGTGCAGAGCCAGCCCAGGGCTCTCACAGAGCAGGGTGGTGATGGGCAGGCTGAGGCCGTGGGTGCTGGCAGAGCTGCCCGCTGTGGGCAGCCCGTCCTGGGAGGGAGGAGGATTTCCCTGGGAGGAGGATTTCCCCGGGAGGAGGATTTCCCTGGCAGCAGCTTCACCGCGGCAGAGGGCAGCAGCAGGCTGGGCAGCAGCAGGCTGGGCAGCAGCAGGCTGGGCAGGGCGGTGCCCGGGGCCGTCCCCCCGCAGTGCAGCGGGGTTTGGGTGCCATGCCAGCCGTGGGACACGGGGTGGGCACCCCCGGGCGTGCCAGGGTTGGTATTTCCGACGTGGTGCCCGGGGCGTTGGCAGCAGGGGAATAATTCAGCTCAGGGAGCTCAGGGAGCACGTCTGCAGCAGAGAGGGAGGGGGTTTGAGCTTCCCTCTGCTCCCCCCCGGGGGTCTGATCCGACCCCTCCTGCCCAGGCACAGCAGGATGGGATGCCATGTGTGTGCCCCTGTGTGCAGGGGCCTGTCCACACGTCCGGCTGCCAAGGTGGAATGTGCAGGTGGATGCCCCAAGGATGGGCCTGTTGCACCCCCAGGGACCCTCCTGGCACGGAGGCTCTGGCTGGCAGGTGGCAGTGGGGGGTGCCACCAGCACCCCCAACACACTCCCTTCCTGCCCTCTCCTTTCTTTCCCTGATTTTTTGTCTTTCCCACTCCTGCAGGCAGCAGCATTCCCAGCTCTGGCAGCAGGGACAGGGATGGGATGGCCAGGAAAGGGTCTGGGGTCTTCCCAGCCAGCCCACCCCCTCTGCAGTGCTCCTGGCACTCCATGCCTGCCTGTGCCAGCCAGGAAAGGACCTGGCACAGCGTTTTCCTCCTGTTTGATGGTCTGTTATCCTCCAGGGACATGCAGGGAAGCGCAAGGACAAGGACAGGGACATCAGATATGAGAGCTGAGCGGGGAAGCCGTTCCCCTGGGGAGCAGCTGGGAAGGTCCCGTCCTTCCCGGGAAAGAAAACACCCTGTGCTGTGGGGTGTGGGTGGCTGTCACCACCCCTGTCACCTGTGGGGCTCTGTCCGGGCTGGGGGAAGGATCAAAGAGCTCCCCTGGAAGTGGGATTCACCAAGTCATCCTGGTGTGAAGGGGTGGGAAGAGGCAGGGCTGGGGCTGCGGGAGGACGGAGCCTCTTCCCGGCAGATGAATGGAGGCTCCTGCCAGGAGTGCGGGTGTTAAACGGCTGCTGTCAGTCAGGATTAGGGCTGACACTTCCAGCCTGACAGGGGAGAAGATGTTGTCAGGAAAGCTCGCAGGGCTCGGGGCGGGCGAGGAGTGAGTTTGTCTTCCCAGGGATACAAATCCATCACCCCCTGGGAAGTGCCCGATCGTTAATCACAGCCTGGCTGCAGGCACGGGGCTGCCGGGGCAGGGATGGGCACGCACGTGTACGGGCACGTGGGGCACGTGTACACACGTGTACAGGCATGTGTGACCTGTGTGCACACGTGTACAGGCATGTGTGACCTGTGTGCACACGTGTACAGGCACACACAGGCTGTGCACACACCTGCACATACAGGTGTGTCCTATATACACACCTGTACATACACACCTGTCCTGTGCACACACCTGTACAGGCACACATGGCCTGGCACACACCTGTATGTGCACACATGTCCTGTGCATACCCCTGTACAGGCACACACGTGCTGTGCACACATCTGTATGTACAAACACATGTCCTTTGCACACACCTGTACATACATGTCCTGTACACACACGTGTACAGGCACACATGTCCTGGGCACAAACCTGTATGTACAAACACATGTCCTTTGCACACACCTGTACATACATGTCCTGTACACACACATGTACAGGCACACACATGTCCTATGCACACACATGTACAGGCACACACATGTCCTGTGCACGCACCTGTACAGGCACACATGTGCTGTGCACACCCCTGTACAGGCACACACGTGCTGTGCACACACATGTACATGCACACCCCTGTAGAGGCACACACGTGCTGTGCACACCCCTGTACAGGCACACACATGTCCTGTGCACACCCCTGTAGAGGCACACACGTGCTGTGCACACACCTGTACAGGCACACATGTCCTGTGCACACCCCTGTACAGGCACACACGTGCTATGCACACCCCTGTACAGGCACACACGTGCTGTGCACACCCCTGTAGAGGCACACATGTGCTGTGCACACCCCTGTACAGGCACACATGTCCTGTGCACACACATGTACATGCACACCCCTGTACAGGCACACATGTCCTGTGCACACCCCTGTACAGGCACACACGTGCTGTGCACACCCCTGCACAGGTGGCAGGCAGCCGTGTCCTCCCTGTCCCTGCTTTCTCTGAGCCTCACACTCTCCTCAGGTATTCCGAGAGCTGGGAGCGGAGAAAGCCCTGGGGACACCTTGAATTAAAGGGTAATTGTTCCATATTTTCCGGCTGCCTTTTAAATAAAATAATCCAAATAACCCCCTGTGAGCCCAGCCTTTGCGCCAGCCTCCGGGAGATTCCACACGGGGACTTTATAGCCCAAAACTCCATAAAACTGAGCCGGAATTACCTCGTTCTCCTTGGAAACAATTACAGTTTTTATCTGTGGATATTAAAAGGGATGATTGTTCGGTGTAGTTAAATCTTCTCCTTTTTTATGTAATTTAATCTTTATGGATCTGGGTTGGCGGGTGTGGGGCTGCCCTGCCGTCCTTGCTGGATGCCAATGGGGCTCCTGGGACGGGGAGAAGGATTTGGGGGGGGGGGAGTTTGGGGGTGCACAGCTGTGATAAGGAGCCAGAAACCATCCCAGCTTCCCTTGTCACGGTGGGAGAAAGGGCAGGGATAAAGTTTTAGGAGTAGGCAGGACCCCTTGGCTGCATCCCACTCCTGGTGCCCCGGCACCGCTGCCCTGCCGCCCGCTCTAATCCCAGGTAATTGGATTTACAGGGAGTGCTGTATCCAATTACACAATCCTAATTAACAGCCCGAAGTTACAAGTGTGATGTGTCTTGCTTTCAGCAATTATGATTAATTTTTTCCAGGATACACACGCAGCCCTTGATTACAGGATCCGCGGGCAGCGGGAGCTGAATGCTGATAATTGAGCCGTCAGCGAGGAGGAGGAGGCACCACACGGGGTGATGGGCACAGCCCTGGAAGTCGAGGGTCCTGCTGGTTCCCCCCCCCCGGGTGACAGCAGCTTTTGGGAAGAGAGAGAGGGATGTGGGGCATGGCTGGTGTCCCCACGTGTGGGGATGTGTCTCTTCTCCGTGCAGGGAGCACCGGATCCGGGGCTGCATCACCAGCAGGGAAGGAAGGGGGTTCTCCCCCCCTGCTCTGCTCAGGTGAGACCCCACCTGCAGTGCTGGGACCCCCAGGATAAGGAGGACGTGGAGCTGCTGGAGTGAGTCCACAGAAGGCCACGGAGATGCTCCAAGGGCTGGAGCACCTCTGCTCTGGAGACAGGCTGGGAGAGCTGGAGGTGTTCACCTGAAGAGGAGAAGGCTCCCTGGAGATCCCTTCTCCAAGCTGTTCCGTGCCTTATTGCTCTGTTTGCCGTTCCTTATTATTATGTTCCCAAGCATCCACAAGTTCCCAGCTTGGGACATTAATCCAGCACAAGCCAGAGGCTTATCCAAATAGGGACTCTTCCTTGGTGGGTTTTAAACTAAACTTGATAAATCCTTCATAAAAGAGAAAGGGCTTTCATCTCCGACGGGTCCGCGGAGGAGCCGACGAGGGACGAGCGCTCCGGTGCTGCACATCTTCATTTGCTCCTGGATTCTCCCCAGGAGCTCCAGCTGCACATTTACTCCTGTTCCCGCTGTGTTTTTACCTGCTGGTGGTGAGATCCCAGCCTGGGGACGGGACCCGAGGCCGTGCTCCCAGCTTTGGTGTCCCACAGGAGCCAGGATTTGGGGCTGGTGGGATCTTGGGGATGTGCTGACGGGCAGGAGGGGCCTCTCCTTTGGTTGTGCCTTCCTGGGAGCATCCCAGTGGCTCTGTGCCTCCTGCCAGCGTGGCAAGCAGGGCCATCTGCCCACGTCCCTGCCAGCTGCCCTTGCTGCCCAGCCCTCTGTCCCCCTCCACCTCTGCTTGGCTGCCTGGATTCGGGAGCGGCAGGATGGGGCTGTGGGGCCACGTGTGGTGACAGGGACATTTCTTGGCTGCTGTGCTGGCCGAGGGCAGGGGGGCTTGACTTCCCTTTGCTGCCCCTGATGCTCTGCCCTGCCCAGGAAGCTCCAAACGGAGCGCTCAGAGCCACATCTCCGGCCTCTCCTTCTTTTTTTCTCCCCAGCCCTTGCTCCCTTCCTCCCCTCCTTCCTCTCCCTCTCCTCCCTCCAAGCCCCTCAGCTCCTCCGGTGCTCACGGCGGGCTTTGATCTCTGGAGAGCCCCTTCCTCACTCCGAACCCGCCGCAGCAGCGCTCGGGCGCAGACTCATTAAAATAGATGAGGCTCCCTTTGATCGCCGCGGTGCTCCCAGGACCTTTCCCACTGCCAGGCTTCAAGCGCAGCCGCCGCCTTTCATCCCTGTGCCGGCGAGGAGCTCGCCAGCCTGGAGACCCGGAGCTTCCGGGGCTGCTCCTCACTTTTCCAGGGAAAGGCTGGGGAGATCCCGGCCCGGGGGGAGCCCACGGGGACGGAGCAGGGCTGTGGTGCGTCCCCAGCTCCCGCCACCGAGGGATTTGGGGACACCCGGCAAGGACACGGGAGTATATTGGAGATGTGGGGAACGCTGGGGAAAACAGAAAGAGGAGGAGAAGGTGAAGATAAAAACAATCCCGGGGAAAAAAAAAAAAAAAAAAAAAGAGAAAGGCTTGGAAAGCAAAGGAGAAGGCAGCAAGGGTAGCTGCCCCCCTGGGCAAAGCTGGAGCTTGTTAGACCTTCCTAGCGACGTGTCTGAATTTGATAAAATAGGAATAATTAATCGTCTCCCCCCTCGCGGGTTGGGCTCTCTGTGCACTCCCGGCTCCGTGTGGTGCTGCCGGGGCCGAGCAGCTGCTGGGCTGAAAACTGGGGAGATTTGGGGGAGGGGGGTGGTGGTGAGGGTGCAGGGAGTGGGGATGTGGGATGCAGGGATGCAGCTGCAAGGATATGGGGATACAGAGAGGCAGGGAGTGGGGATGTGGGATGCAGGGATGTGGGATTTCAGGTGTGTGGGATGCAGGGCGTGGAGATGTTCTAGGGGGATCCCCAAAGGGAAGTGGCCCCTCTTGGGACCTGCCTTCCCACACGCACTAAGGGTGTGAAGGTGACATCCAGGGCATCCTGCAGGGCCACAGGGCACCCAGGGGGACACCGAGGGACAAACGTGGCTCCTGCCCTTTCCCACTCTGGCTCATCCACCTCCATCCCCACAGGAGCCAGCCCGGTCTGCAGGGAGCTGGAGAGCCAGAGCTCCCTGAACAAATATTTGCCCAGACTGCTAAAATGAGGCGAGTCCTGCTAATTACAACTAATGAACTGCCAGGCAGGCAGCCCTTGCCCTGTGTGCCACGGCCCTGCCACGGGCACGGGCACAGTCTCAGCTGCTGCCGTCCCGGTGGGGACTGTCCCCAAAACGTGCACGTGGCACCTGCCCCGTTGGGTGAACAGCAGCACCGAGGATGGCACTGTGTCACCGAGGGTCACACCGTGCCACCAAGGATCACGCCATGTCACCGAGGATCACAGGGTGCCACCGAGGATGGCATCATGCCATCAAGGATCATACCGTGCCACCAAGGATGTAGCACGACCCCTCAATCCCACCACGGCCCCTCTGTCCCACCGTGGTCCCTCCGTCCCACCACGGTCCCTGTCCCGGCTGGCAGAGCCTTCGCTGAGCCCTTAATAAGACGTGATTCACACACTGTGCTTAATTAGCGATTCAGTTAACGGCGTGTAATTCAGGCGCGACCCTGATTGCATCCGAATGCTACTTTATTTCTTCTCTGCCGCTTGCATTCTGAGCACTAATTATGCCTCTTTGGATGCTAATTGCTTCCCAGCCCTCTGCCGCTGTCTTTCCTGAGCAACATTTATTTTTCATGCGTCCATGTGTTTAAACTAAGAAAAGCCGGGAGGGAGGTGGGAGGAGGGAGCTGCCATCGGTCCAAGGCTTCGCCAAGATCAAACATGCCAGGAAGGTGAGCTGGGACGTGCGAGCGCAGCCGGCGGGGAGGAGTGAGCGTGGGAAAGGGCCAGGCTGCCCTCTCCTCCTGCTCCTCCTCTTCCCCCTCTTCCTCCAGCCTCTCCATCAAACCCCTCCTGCTCCCCAGGCTCGGCTCCCTTCTCCGTGGGGTGTCCGGGATGCGGGTCCCGGGGCCGGCAGCGATGCTGCTTTGCCACCAAGGACAGGAGCTCCCCGCAGGCTGTTGGGCCGCTTGGGGCATCCCAGTGTGGATGGAAACCACCCGTGCCAAGGGGTCAGGCTGGGATAGGGATAAAAAAGCCCTGGGGGAGCCAGCCTGGGGCGCTGGGTTAGGGATGAAGCCTTGGGGAGCTCAGGCTGGGGCAGGCAGGAGATGCCCATGGATGTGAACGAGCCAGGGGGTGAGTCCTGCCCACTCCTGCCCCCCGTGCCTCAGTTTCCCCGATGTGTTCCCCAATACCTGCGTTCCCCCAAACCCCAGAAGTGGAGCAGCGTTTTCGGATCCCAAATGCAAGTCTCCCATGTTTGCTGAGGTCCTGGGGGGGGTGTGGGCACCCACTGATCCCCAGGGGCTCCGGTGGCACCGGTGGAGCCGGGATGGTGGTTCTGGGGGCTCTGCTGGAGCCCGGGCTGGTGGCAGATGTGCTCACAGGGCACACACAGCACACGAGTGTCCCGTGCACACCGGCACCCGTGGGACCTGTCCTGCCCAGCCCCGGGGGTGCTGTGAGAAGCACTGGTGCAGGAACGTGGCTGCAGGAGCGTGGCTGCAGGAACGTGGCACGATGCCGAGCGGCGGGGCCGGGGCACCGAGAGTCGGCTTTTACGGCCCTCGGTAATGACTGTATCATTAACAGCGATTTAATTAGCTCAGCCACTCTCGGTAATGGCATCGCGGGGCCGCGAGCTGTGCTTGAGACGAGAGAGGTGTCGGGGCCAGACAGGCAGAGCCGGCAGTGTCCCTGTCCCCTGCCTGTCCCCTGCCTGTCCCCTGCCCTCCCGCGGGGTCAGGCTGGCCCTGCCCTGCTCCGTGCCTCAGTTTCCCCAGCCCTGAGCACGGCCATGCCCAGGGGCACATCCCGGTGCCCTGGGATGTTCCAGGGATGTGCCGGGGGGGACGGACTGGAGGACTGTGGACGTGCAGGACGGTGGCAGTGACTGCCCAAGGTCACAGCACGAGGGGAGAGACCCTGGTGCCCGTGACTCCCTCCTGCCGGCCCCTGGGTGCCCCCAGCAGCCCTCAGATGAGGGAAGATGAAGGGAGAGATCCCTGTTTTCATGCCTCTCCCGGCGCTGTCTGCACCTGCCGTGGCACAGGGGGGTGAGGGTCGGCGATGCCAGCGCTGGAGGAGCTGATTCCCGGGCCAAACCTGTTGGCATTAGCATTTTGCCTGGTGTTTCATGAATAGTTAATGGAAAGAGCCCGCAGAAGGGTCCCGCAGTACCTTGGAAAGCATCGCCATGAATATTCATCTGCTGGGGAGATGCAGACCAGGCTGAGTGACAGCTGTCAGTCTCCCAGCCCTGGGCATCCCGGGGGCAGGGATGTGCCCGGTGTGGGGCCGGGGGTCCTGGGGGCCCTGCTGGGCCTCGACAGCACCAGCCCGATGGCTGTGGAGCTCAGGGGGCTGGCACCGACCCTCAAGCACCGGGATTTGGAGCTGGCAGCTGGGATTTGGGCTGGCTCAGAGCTCTGAGTGCCGAGGGAGAGATCCCCAGTCCCTGGTGGGGAGGCTGGACACGGCTGCAGGCGGCCACTGGAGGGTTAAATCACGGCAGAGGTGGGAGGTGGGAGATGCTGCCTCTTGATTAGTGTCTGCATTGCGGGACATTAATGCAAAGTGTTATTAAGCCGTTGTTTCCCAGGGCTGACGTGCTCTGGGATGCCGGATGCTCCCGACAAACCCCCTTTCCCGGCTCCTGCAGGGCTGACTTCGGGCTCATCCCGCCGTGGTTTGGGCTGTGGAGGAGCTGCCTGGGTTGTGGAGGAGCTGCCTGCACCTGCGAGCCTCACTCCAGGATAATATTGACGCAATCGCGTTTATTTATTTAAAATGTTTGGCAGCGGGTGAGGGAGCAGAAGAACGCGAAACCCTCTTTGCATTGGATTCCTGCAGAATGGCCCTGCCACCCTGGCAGCCACCCGCCAATTAAAGATCCATCAGCAACAAGGAAAACAAACTCACGGATCCCTAACGCTCCATATTAAAAGTTAATAATAGAGCCGGCACCTGCAGCAAGAGAGGGGAATTAAGAGCAGCGCTTGGAGTAACGCGGTAAACGGAGGAGGGAGCAATTAACAGCCATAAAGAGATGAAGAGAAACAATTAGGAGGGGGCTGAGCACCGGCACGTGCACAGCCGAGCACAGGAGCGATGCGGATGTGCCACATCATAGGATCGGAGAATCATGGAATTATTTGGGATGGGAGGGACTTAAAGCTCTTCTCATTCCACCCCCAGGTTGCTCCAACCTGTCCTTGTGCACTCCCAGGGATGGGGCAGCCACAGCTTCTCTGGGCAACCTGTGCCAGGGTCTGCCCACCCTCCCAGGGAGGAATTTCTTCCCAAAATCCCATCTAACGCTGCCCTCTGGCAGTTTGAAGCCACTCCCCTCATCCTGTCCCTCCAGGCCCTTGTCCAGTCTCTCTCCATCTCTCCTATCAGCTCTTTCAGGTCCTGGAAGGCCACAATCAGGTCACCTCAAAGCCTTCTCTTCTCCAGGCTGAACAATCCCAGCTCTCCCAGCTTTTCCTCCCAGCAGAGCTGCTCCATCCCCCTGATCCTCTCGGTGCCTCCTCTGCCCTCACCCCAACAGCTCCACGTCCTTCCTGTGCTGGAGACCCCAGAGCTGGAGGCAGCTCTGCAGGTGGGCTCCCACTGCCCTTCCCACCATGCCAGGAGTTTCTGGGATGCTTTGCTGTCTGCAAAGACCACCAGGGCCCTGGGATAAATCCCACCCCTCCCCAGCCCATCCTTCCCCCTCAGCTTCCCCATCCTAACTCCCCAGCCCCCTGAGGTGCCCCCACCTCCAGCACTCTTAGGGGTGACCCGGGCAGCTCCAGCTCCTCACCACCACTCCCTCCCTGCCTGCATCGATCCCGTTTATTAAGCTATTAAATTATTTTGCTGTTTCAGAGCTGGGTCAATAAACACAGAAACGACCTTTCCCGTGGGCGGCTCCGAGCCCGGGTCGCATTGAGCGGTGTGGGGCTGCTGCTCCTCCCCTCCCACCTTTGGGATGCTCTCCCGGGAAAAAACAGGGAGCTGAGGCGGTGTGGGGCTGCCGCTCCTCCCCTCCCACCTTTGGGATGCTCTCCCGGGAAAAAACAGGGAGCTGAGGCGGTGTGGGGCTGCTGCTCCTCCCCTTCCACCTTTGGGATGCTCTCCCGGGAAAAAACCAGGGAGCTGAGGCGGTGTGGGGCTGCTGCTCCTCCCCTCCCACCTTTGGGATGCTCTCCCGGGAAAAAACAGGGAGCTGAGGCGGTGTGGGGCTGCCGCTCCTCCCCTCCCACCTTTGGGATGTTCTCCCGGGAAAAACCAGGGAGCTGAGGCGGTGTGGGGCTGCTGCTCCTCCCCTCCCACCTTTGGGATGCTCTCCCGGGAAAAAAACAGGGAGCTGAGGCGGTGTGGGGCTGCTGCTCCTCCCCTCCCACCTTTGGGATGTTCTCCCGGGAAAAACCAGGGAGCTGAGGCCGCTTTTGCAGCGCCAGTGGCTGTTGGAGGAGCGGTGGGATCGGGAGGATGCTCCCGGCCCCGGGGCAGGGCTGGGGAGGCTGCCCCGGGCTGTGACAGGAGCTGGGGGTGGTGGCACCCGCTGCAGTGACAGTCCCTGGGCTTTCTGTGCCCGGGAAAGGAGACACAACTCCGGGAGAACGAAAAGAGGGTTATTTTTGTGCATTAATTTTAAAACAGGGGCAGGAGGAGGAGGAGGAGGAGGAGGAGGAGGAGGAGGCTGGTCTGGTGTTGCACCATGGCCCAATTTCCTGGTGTCTTGCCCCCTTCTGAGGTCTGGACCACTCCATATCCCAGCCGTGGGATGGGACCAGCCCGACTGCACAACCAGGGAAGGGTATCTCCTTCCTTTTGGGAGCAACGCTGTGGTTTTAAGGGATCTGCTGCTTCTTTGGGAAGCACTCCCAAGGAATCAAACCCACGCTGCAGCCCATGCCCATCAAACAGGGGGATGTTTGCTGGGGGGGGGGGTTGTAAACCTGTGCTAAATCCGGGCTGGGAGAGGAGATGTGAGAGATCCTGGGGACGCCGGGCTGAGCAGGGGTTTGATTTTTCAGGAGTTATTTTGAAAAGTGGGGTTTTATGGTGGTTTTTTTTTCTTTCTTTTTTTTTTTTTTTTCTTTTTCTTTCTTTTAAATTGGTTATATCACAGTCCAAATGGGAGAGCTGATATCTCTGAATATGCAGCAGGAGCATTCCTTGCAGGCTTTAAACAGAAAGTAAAATGTTTTAACTGTTACAATGGAATATTATTAGAAGGGCACCGGCAGGACGGGGACTTGCTGCTGGCACAGCAATGAAAGGAGAATAAAATCCAGCCCTGAAAGCTCAAAGCCAAACGGTCGCTTCCAAGCCCTGACTTTTTCCATTAGATATATTTTTGGAAAGAAAAAAAAAAATAATTCCATTTTGGAGGGGTTTTTTTGGTGGTTTTGTTTTTTTTTTTGATCTGACGGATTACTAAACCCCCCGATTTTAGAGGGGAAAAGTGAATATCTTGTCGGGGGGGGGGAGTAGCTGGTTAAAATAAACCCTGGTTGCTCCAGCTTTTTACCCTGTGTCTCCATCACAGAGCCTGCCAGGTTGGGGGTGGGGGGGTGAGGATCAGCTTATTAATAAACTTAATGAGATGAGTAACATTGGCTGCTAATAAAACGGGAGCAAATCTCCCACATTTCACCGCTGGAATCGGAATCACCGTGTCTCACCACCACTTACAGCCCCTGGAAAGCTTTATATCTCCCAAACCCTGTAATGTCATTAGCAACTAATTGATTTTTTTGCAACGTCTTGGCGAGATAAGCGGAGCAGGATCCTCGTTTTGCAGCGAGACAAATGGAGTGACCACACAGCTTGAGCCGCTGCCCAGCTCTCCCAGCAGCCCACTGGGGACTCCTCGTTGGCCCCCAGATCGGAATATTTTTAATATTTTTAATATTTTTAATATTTTAAATATTATCCCCATTTTTTCCCTCAGATTTCACCCCCGTGGCTCCGCTGCCTGCGGGGAGAGGGATCCAGGAAGGGGTGGGAGTGGGGTTGGCTTTTGATTTCTGGTGCTGGGAAGGGGGATCAGGGCTCGGCACGGAGCACCCAGTTCTCCAACCTGCCACATCCCAACGCTCTCCATGCCCAAAATCCAGAGCTGTGTTTGGGATATCCCGGCTCCAGCCCGGCCCTGGGGAATTCCAACCAGTCCTCCTCTGCTCCCCCGTAACCGGGATTTATGCCAGGAGAAACAGGAAGCCGGAGGGAGAGATAAATTAGAATTATTTTTAATAAAACGGGGATCATTTTTAATCACGTTTAAGTTATTTTTCTCGAGCCACCTCGCGCGGCGCAGATTCCCCTGAAAAATGGGGAACTTTCATCTCTTACTGCTTGGAAATTAATTCCTGCCTGACAGCCGTGGTGCTTAATGTAGATAATAACTATTAGTTCTACCCCAGACAGCACATTCCGTCCTGCGGGGCCGGGGCTTTCATTTTTCTCCCTGGATTAGACTAAGTCCTTCGACAGGCAGAGAAGCCCTTGAGAGAGGAGGGGTTGGGGGGACACACGTGTTGTTAAGCCATATGGATGCTCCTGAGCTCCATCCATCCCTCTTCCCAGCCCTGGCAGCCCAGGAGGGTTTTTTTTTTCCTCTGTGTGTGTGTGTGCAGGTGATGGGTTTTGGTGGAGGAAACAGGGGATTTGGGGTTGGTCCGAGGGTGGATCCATGGATTGCACTGTCCTGAGTGTTGAGGGCATTGCCACAGTCCTGGCACGTGCTGCTGCCCTGGGCATCACCCACCAGCAGCAGGGTGGAGGGACAGGACCCACGTCCTGTTCAAAAAGGGGCTGCAGATATGAAGGGAATGGAACTGGAAAGCTGGATGCTTCCTTGGCAGCAGCTCCATGGGTTTACAGCAGGAATGGGAGACAGGACAGGGCTGGAAGGCCTGTGGGAGCACCCAGAGGGGTTTGGTGGATGATCTCAGCACTGAGGTGTTTGATGTCTGCCCTCTGAAAACCTCGGTGACATCAGAGAGGAAGGGGAATAGAAAACATCCTCATGGAGGGGAGGCTGGAGAGGGGCCTGGCAGGATGCAGAGGGCACCAAGAAGGGCTTGGGGGAACCTCCCATGTGCTTTTGTGTCCTGGTGGCATTGCAGGAGTGTGGAACCCGTTGGCAAAGAGCCCCCTTTTCCCAGGATCTGCCCTCCTGGGTGACCCAGGACGTGCCCAGGGGACTCTGGGGGTGGATGTGCCTGGGGGTGGATGTGCCTGGCAGCCCCAGCATCACCTCTGCCAGAATCTCATCCCTCCCTCTGCGAGGTTCAGGCCTTTCCCGGGAGTGTGGAGCCACTCTTGCCCTCCCTGGAGTCACTAATCCCCTCGCCTGGCTCGGGCAGAGATAATCTCCCTCCCTCCGCCGGGGCCCGGGGGCAGCACCAAGAGCTGCTTAAAAGCAGCACGGAAGAATCCGGCAGTAATTTAGGAGCAATAAGGGTTTTCTGCTGCTTTCCCCGCGCGGTGCCGTCCTTCCCTCGTCCTTCCCTCGCTTCCCTGCGTCCTCACATCCCCGCATTCCCGCATCCCTGCATCCTGGCATCCCCGAATCCTTCCTTCCTCCCCTCTCCTCGCCCCCGGGGCTGTTTTGCAAAGCCTGTGTTTCAGTCATGTGCTCCCCAGGCAGGGCTGGGAGAGGAGGGGATGGAAAAGTCCCTTTCCCCCTTGTGGGAGCCCGGAGAGCCCCTGTTGGAAGCGTTTTTATTCCCGTCATCCCTGCGAGCATCTTACTGGTACCTCTGCTGAGGGCGGGCGCGCTCGGAGCGGGGATGGTGATGGTGGGATCAAGAGCAAAGCCAAGATTTTGGAGTGCCTGGTCACTCCTCAGCCTCCCCCTGCTCCAAGGGGTGTGGAATCACCTGTGCCAAGGTCCAGCATCGCCCACCCTGCCTCTGAGCCTTTTCCCTGCTCGGGGTGTGGGTGCTCTGGCTGACCCAGGGTGCCAGAGTGGCCCTTCTGGTGCCAGCTCAGGGCTCACGGTGGGTTTTGAGGGGCAGAGGCTGGGATGTGACCCACCATGGATGCTCTGTGCCCCACCAGTTCCCCCGTGGAAACACCAGGCCTGTTTTCCTGGCGCTGTCAGCCCCTGCACCGTTATTGTGGCAGCAATTACTGCTCTGTGCTGACATCCAGATCACAGGGGCTTTGATCCGGCCTGTTTTCCCTTTTGCTGCCATTTCACATTCATTAGCTGCACCATTTGCTTACTTAAAACTTTGAAAAACACACCAAAGGCCCCGGTTTTTGTTAAAGGGATGGTTTCCCTAAAGGGACGGGTGGTGATACCCTCCTGTCCCCTCTGAGATGGGGGGCAGAGGGGATGCAAACAGCTCTGGGCTCGTGGCAGAGTGTGGTGTGTGATCCCTGATGTCCTCGAGCTTTGGGATGCTCTCGCTGATCCCTTAATTAAGGAGGGAAGGAAGATGTGAGGATTCAGCAACTGGAGCCATCAGTCCCTAAATAACCCCCAGCAGAAGCGAGAGCAGCCTCTGCCCCCCCCGTGGGTGCCCGGGGTGGGGGCTCACCCCACTCCTCACCCTCGTGATCCCCCCCCCCCCCGCTGCCACTGCTGGAAAAGGTTCTTTTAATCAGGGGTAATTTTATGCATCATTAATATCAGGCCTGATTATAAGGAATTGAAAGTTCAGCAGAGGGAAAGATGAAAGGAGGAGGTGGCCACCCCTTCAGCCCTCACCACGGCCGGGGAGGGGGCACGGGGGGGGTCTCTGGGGGGTCTCTGGTTGGTGTGGGGCTTTGTGCTCAGCACCTCGGTGTCCCTCCTGTCCCCCGTGTCAGGCCAAAGGGATGGGATGCAGGATACCCCATCCTTTGGGAGCCCTTTGGCCGTGGGTGTGCACCAGGAGACCGGGGACAAAGGGGGGCTCCCGATGCCGGAGCCGCCGGGGATGGGGAGGGGATTTTGGGGAGCCCTGCAGAGCCCCGAGCAGCACAGGCAGAGAGGTGATTATTCTCTTCCCTCGTTAATGCCATTTTATGCATTAACGTGCTTTGGAGCCTCTCCTGCATCAAAGGAATCTCTTCCACAGGCGATGGAGCAAACACGCCCCGAGGGTTTGGGGTGGAGCCAGCGATGCTCATCCTGCGACTCCCCCTGTCCCCCGCTGGCTTTCCCGTGGGTGACGGGCAGGATTTGGGGCTGGACACGGTGCCAGGGCTTAGTGAGACCCCCAGGAGCAGCCTGCTGGTGAGGGGCTGCAGTGTAGTGGGGTTTTACCCCAATTTCATTTGGCTGCTCCACTCCCTGGGAGCAAGTGCAAATGATTCCTTGGAGGATTCCTTCCTCCTCTTCCTCTTCCTGACCTTCTCCTGCTTGTTTTCCCTTCGAGTGTGGGTACAGCCATAAATTAGAGCCTCCACGAGGAAAACAACATCTGTTTACCCTCCTCAGATGTGCTGCTCGTAAGGGGAGAAGGAGGAAAAGGTGCCCAAATGCCGCCTCAACAAGTAATTCTTTTATTTATCCCCTGGAAAAATTCATCCCCAGCTCTTCCAGACGAGGCTTCCCCTCTCCATCCCCTCCACTCTCTCCGGGAGACAGAGATGGAGAGGGACAATTTTCGTTGCCTCGGGTGTTGAAGGAAAAAAAAACCCACCTCGCTTTTATTCCTCGGGAAGCGCAGGACATAAAACCTAAATGCCAAAAGCACCTTCACCGATGTATTTATGAGGATTCACCCCAATAAAACCTGAGGAGCTGCCAAGAGATGCCTGAATCCCATGGGATTGAGAACTGGTGGGAGCTGGGGAGGGGGGAAAGGTTCCTGCTGCCGGGATCTCCCAGCGGAGATCACACATCCCAGAGAAACTGCGAGTCCCCCGGCGGGGAAGTGCTGATGAGCATGAAATAAATTACGGTTAATTGGATCAAAACATCTCAGCGGCTTTGTCTCCTCGCTGCCGGGGCGGGAGCTGCAGCAGCTCCTGGTGTGGGACAAGGGTGGCACGAGGAGGGTCTGTGCCCACCGCCCCCAGGAGGTGCCACAGCCCTTGTTCCTGCCCCGGTGTAAGAGCCACACGCTGCACGAGCTGCTCTGAAATGTCACATTAGCCAACATTAATGGGTGCATGTTTAATTAAATACCATTTCCCCCCCTTGCCCTCCCCTCCTCATCCCCTCCCCTCGTCCTTTCCCGAGGATCGAACTCCGCCGCTCTTTAACCGCCAGCTCCAAACTTTGAGTAAAATGTAAAAAAGCCCAAAGTTCCCCTCTAATATTAACTGCAATGAGATAAACTTAATTGAACAATTTCACGATGTCATACTCATTTCCCTTTTTAATTAGGTCCTTCTTCCATAACAACATGAATCCACATGATTGGGAACTTCCAGGAGCGGTTTGTTAGTGAGAGCTGGAATTAGCAGGAGGGTTTGGAGATGCTGAAGCAGCTCCTGTTCGGTGCTTTGAGGGAGGAAGTGATGCTATGGGGGGTAAAATTCCAGTGCTCCTGGTGCCTGGGAGGAGAAGGAGGTGACATGGAGCCCCTTGTCCCTCGCTGCTGGGTGCTCTCCCTTCACTGCTGTTTCCCAGTCAGGAATTAATTGCACTTAGCAACATAAACAAGCTAATAAAACAGAAAAAAAAATGAAAATAAAGAGAATGGAAGATGAGCTACGGCTTAGAGCGGCCTGGCAGGCGTTGGGAACTCGTAGCACTGGGATGCTGTGGGTGGAGGGGCTGAGGGCAGGACCCCAGGTGAGAGAGGGGCTGTGACCAGACCCTTCCTGGCACCAGGAGGGTCGAGATGTCCAGAGCATCCCTTCAGAATGTGGGAGCCACTGTGCCACTGGGACCTGCTCAGGCACAGCCACCCTGTGAGTGACAGTATCAAAGACAGCGTTGGGCGAGCCCTGTCTCATCCCCGCTGCAAAAATCCAGGGATCCAGCCTATTTTTCCAAGCCAGCATTTCGAAGGACTGACTAAAAGCGGGGGGAGAGGGTGGCTGGATGGGGGGAAAGGAGTCCCAGCACGACTGGGCACCACTTGGGTGCCTGCCGTGGCCTCCTTGTGCTTCCCAAGGGAGCTGGGTGGGAACGGGAGCCTCACCCAGCGCCTGCCAACCCGAAATTGGGGCATCCCCCAGCTTCGTGTGCCCCCTTTGCACGGCGGCTGCTCCTCTCCCCGCGGGCTCCGAGCAGGTATTTTGCAGGGGAGAGCACTTAGTGCATTAGCAGAGGCTGCTCGGCGCCCGCGGCCGGGCTGTAATTAATCATTTATACAGCTCTGGGACCCCTGGCAGCGTTGGGAGGCAGTAATTACACCTCTCCCGCTCCTCTTCCTCGCCGCCGCGGCCCCGCTCCCCCACCCGGCGAGCGGGGAAGTTTTGACAGGGTGATCAATGAGGTCTGCGGAGGGGGATGCGCCGAGGGGAGAGGTAATTAGAGCAGAAAAAGGGGCCTGGAGGAGGCAGCCCTACCTAATGGAGCAGCCGGGCGGCAGGTTGTGGTGGAAAAAAAAGGGAATAAAAGCAGGAACGTGGCCACTGACCCCTCGCTGAGGGCACGTGGTCCCTCTGAGAGGGAGGTTGGGACCAGTTTCAGTGGGGGGTGATCCGGTAACACCACCCACTGCCGGCCCCAAAGATGCTGCAGGGTTGCTGTGTTGCCCCATGCACGCAAGTTTGCCTTCCCACAGCTTCCCTGCAGCTGGGGAGAGGGGGAAAATGGCCCAAAAAAAAGCACTATTTGGGATTAAATTTACTTCCCCAGCTGCGTGAGGACTCCCAGGATGGGCTTGGGGAGGGGGGGGAGCACACGCTCGAGGGGTTTTGGGGGCTCAAGGGAGAGGAGCCACACAGCTGGTCAGCTCCACGTGGACAAGGTTTGAAGCTGCTCGTTAGCCCCGAAACATCATTAGGCAAAACCTCGTGGAAAAAAAAAAATAAAAAAATCCCTGGTCCTTAAAAATGCAAATAACATGGGATGCTGAATGTCCTTGTTTGCCTGTAATTGCAAAATTCTTAGACTCAATCAGCCGAAGATAAACTGTGTTATTTAGGAGCAATTTGAAAGCAGACAGATTGAAAACAATGGGCCGGATTCGGCTCCCGGCAGCTCAGGAATGAAGCCAGGATCTCTGCGGGATCAGCTGGGCCCTGTAGGATCCCTCCCCCTCGGGTGGAGGGCAGAACGGTGCCTGGAATCACTTCCAGAGGCAAAGCCTGTGGGATGCCCCTGCCTGCACACACCTGCCTGGCTCCAGGGGGTCTTTTCATGGAATATCCTGAGCTGGAAGGGAACCACAAGGATCCAGCTCCTGGCCCTGCCCAGGACACTCCAACAATCCCACCCTGTCCCTGAGAGTGTTGTCCAAACACTCCTGGAGCTCTGGCAGCCTCGGGGCCGTGACCAAACCCTGGGGAGCCTGTTCCAGTGAATGTTTCCCTACAGAATTCCTGGGCATTCCCAGAATTCTTGTAATTGCAGCCTTGGAATGCCTAAATTGCCACAAGCATCCTCCTGACTCACAGGTGGAGAGGCAGCCTGGACCAGCACATCCTGCTCCCGCATCCCTGGTGTTTATTCCATATTTAGGGAAGAGGAGGCAGAGGGACTCGGGAGCTCCAGCAGGAGAAGGGCCAGCAGCCAGTGACTTATAAAAGACACTTTTCCTGCTTTCTGTGCTGCAAATAAATCACTTTGGGGACCGTCCCCGGCTGTCTCTGCTCCGGTGAGCTCTGCACCAGCCGCCACTTCGCAGCCCCCAGGAGGGAAGTGCCCGGGCTGCCGCTGGCACCACGTCCTGGTGCTGTCAGAGGGTGACAGCTCATGGTGGCAGCGCTCCCTCCTGCCTGGAAACACACGGATTCTCCGCTCAGCTCGCTGGGAGGTGGAAGTTCTGACTGTGGTTCATCCCCACCTGCATTGCAAGAACTCAGAGCAGGGCAGAGCCTTCCCTGGGCGCTCAGATCCAGCTGGAGATACTGGCTGGGTGCTCATCTTTCCTTGGCCACACTCCCTTCCCTGGGTGCTCACCTTCCCTGGGTGATCTCCCTTCCTTGGATGCTCTCCTTTCCTTGGATGCTCTCCTTTCCCTGTGGGCTCTCTCTTCCCTGGACATTCTCTCTTCCCTGGTTTCTCACCTTCCCTGGGTGCTCAGCTTTCCCTGGCTGCTCTCCCTTGTCCAAGGGAGCCTATAAATGTCCCATAAATCCCAGCAATTCCAGCCTCAAGGCTTTGCCTGGCTCTGAAAGCAGCTCTGCCAGGTGCTCTCGGAACTCTGCTGGGAGCAGTGGGACTGGGAGGGTGGAGGAGCAGGAGGGACCACACAGTAACTCAGAACATGTGGGTAATTATCTCAAAACCATCCCATTTTCCCTCTCCGTGCAGACCTACAAGGATGTAAACACGATTCCCTTTAAACACAGGCTTCCCAGCCATCCATCACCTCATCCAGACTTTATTATGCCCCACTCTATACGTTATAAATTACATTTTAATGATAAATTACGCACTCCTAATGCAAACCGCTGCCTCCCGGGGCCGGCAAAAAACAATAATAGATTTGTACAAAGTGAAAATGGGGAAATGCATATTTATGAGGCTGGGCACTTTTGGGGGGGAAAAAGGCAATTGTGCTCTGAAATATTTGTGTTTATGGATTGCTTCCTATTTTTAAAAAGGCCTCTGTGTTTCTCGTGCTCAAAATGCCAAGTCACTGCAGGAGAGGAAGGTGGGAAGTGCTCCCTGTGACTCCTGAGTGTTGGGATCCAAACTGGGCTGGAGTGAAACCTGGTCCTTAATGGGATTTAATGGGATGGGAAAATCCCAGGGGATGCTCCGGCGTCCCAGGATGACGGTTGGCTGCGGGGCTGGGGTGGAAAGAGGGAGCCCCAAGATTTTATGGCCTGCAGCTGAGATGTGGGTGGGGAAAATACCCAGAACTCTGGGAATAATGGGATGGGGATGGGGATGTGATAGGGAATGGGATGGGGATGAGATGGGGGGATGTGATGGGGAATGGGATGGGGATGTGATAGGGAATGGGATGGGGATGTGATAGGGAATGGCACAGGGAATAGGATGGGGATGTGATAGGGAATGGGATGGGGATGAGATAGGGAATGGGATGGGGATGAGATGGGGGGATGTGATAGGGAATGGGATGGGGATGTGATAGGGAATGGGATGGGGATGAGATAGGGAATGGGATGGGGATGTGATAGGGAATGGGATGAGGATGTGATAGGGAATAGGATGGGGATGAGATGGGGAATGGGATGGGGATGTGATAGGGAATGGGATGAGGATGTGATAGGGAATAGGATGGGGATGAGATAGGGAATGGGATGGGGATGTGATGGAGGGATGTGATGGAGGGATGTGATGGGGGGATGAGCTGTGATGTTTGTGTGTTTTTCAGAGCAGCGAGGAAGAGGAGGATGAGCAGGAGGAAGTGTTCCTGGGGGTACCTGGCCAGGGAAGGGCTGGCTGCCAGCACAGTGGTCTGGTGGTGCCAGGGGGGTGCCGTGGCTGCTGCAGAGGAGGGGGGCAAAGGGGCCCTGCCAAGCCCGTGCTGCCAAGTCGGCTCTTTTGTCTGCACATCCATTACTGGAGCAGCTTTTGACTCGAGCAGAGATCGCGTCTCTGGCCTTCAGCAAATGGCTTTTTCAAGGTGAACATCAGCTTTCTGCCAGAGCCAGAGCTTTTGGGAGCTTTTAAAAGAGCATCCTTTATTCGGCAGAGGCAGCTGGAGTCCCTAAGTGGGATCAGGGCCCCGTGATGTGAACCCCTCGACTCCTGCCTGGCACAGCCAGGAGGAAAGGGGCAAACAGCACACGGAGGAAAATGAGAGGAGAGGGGCAGGAGGCAGGGAGGGTCCTGAGGGGATGCAGGGTGTGTGGCTGTGCAGGGAGGAGGGAGGTCATGCATGGCCCTGGCATTGGGAAGAGGTTTTTTGGAGACAGGAGGGGGGGGATATTGGGAACAATAAGAGCAAGGACAGCACGAGCCAGCGCTGGAGATGCTGCTCCATTGCCAGGCCTGGCAGCACCCGGGGTGATGGAGAGGTGAGAACGAGGGGATCAGAAGGGCAGAGGAAGGTCTGATGTGGGCGATGACGGTGCCATCGGTGCCATCGGTGCCATCGGTGCTGCTTCCTCCATCCCCTGCAGGCAAGGGGCTCGTCCCAGCCCCGTCTCCATCGGGTACTGAGCCCCCGCCCCCGGGCACGGGCACAGGAGGGGGTTGTGCGGGAGCACCCGAATAGTTTATGCATGAGCAGCCCTTCGGCTCACGCACAAGTGCCCCATTAGTTCCTGCATGGCCACCCAAGCAATCCCTGCCCGGCCCTCAGTTCACGCCTGGGTGCCCCACACCCACCCCGAGCCCCTCGGGAGCGGCTGAGGGGGGTGTTGGCAGCCAGGGGAGGCCGGGGCTGGGGCTGAGGGGGGTGTTGGCAGCCAGGGGAGGTCGGGGCTGGGGCTGAGGGGGGTGTTGGCAGCCAGGGGAGGCCGGGGCTGGGGCTGCAGCATCCGCAGGGGCTCAGATCCTGTCCTGGGAGCTTCACTGGAGGATCCTCCCTGAGAATCCCAGGCCCTTTCCGGCTGCCCCGTGATCCTGGGAAGGAGTAAAGGCAGCCCCTGGCAGTGTTGGGGAAGAGGGGAAAGAAGAGCTGCAGCTGGTGGGGATCTGGGATTTCTGGAGTCTGTGGGAAACTGGGCTGAGGGAGTCAAGTCTCTGGGTGGGAACACTGGCACAGGGCAGCCTGGAGGGGGGCTGTGAGTCCCTTGGGGTGCAGGGGGGAGCAGCAGGGCTGGGGTCCCCCCAGTCCCCCTGAGCTCTGTGCTTGCCCACGGCTGCTCCCAGCAGTTCTCGTGAGCAGGGGACCAGGGTGGCCAAGAGCTGAGCACCAAGTGGGGACAGGACGTTCTCTGGGACTTAGGGACAAACTGAGAGGATGAGCTGAAATCCAGGATGGCAACTGCCTGTTAAGGGAGCTGGTATCCAGCCCAGACACAGCCCTGCTGTTCCAGGGGGTTTCCACGGGCACCATCGGACCCAGAGGGGCAGAACCCCGAGCAAAGCAGCTGGAAAGTATCAAACGGGCCTCGGTTGTGCATCAGGCCCAGCTCTGCCGGCAGCAAATGGTGTCCAGCAGGCAGGAGAAAGCCCCAAATGTGGCCAGGGATCCTCTGCACCCACTGCAGCCCTCGGCCGTGCTCCCATCATCCCGTTCCTTCGCCAGCTCTTGGGGACAGGAGGCACCTGGGGATGTGCCGAGCAGGGATGACCCTTCTCCCCTCCCCTCCCCTCCTGCCGGCACAGCCTCTGTGTTCCCCCCGGCAGTTTGGGAAGCAGAAGGTGGGAGTGAGCGTGTGTGGGGAGCTCTGCTCTGCCTTCCCTTCCCTCCTCCTCCTCTGCCTCCTGGTGCCAGCGGCACGACGCTGCCAACGCCGGGGAACGGGAAGCTGTTCCCGTCTATTTTGGGTCTGGCTCCCCGTGCAGGGGGCAAATGCAGGGAGAGGGGCCATCGGGATGTCTGTCTGTGCCATCAGCCCCTTGGTCCCACTCGGCCCCCGTGCCGAGGGTCTCACGGGCGGGATGGGAGAGGTGACACGGGATGCGGGATGGGGACAGCGGTGCTGGGAGTGGTGGGCTCAGCACCCCGGCGTCCCAGGGCTGGACCGGGCCGGGCCAGGCTCTCCCGAGCCGGGTGAAGTGGCAGCACCTGGCTGGCTATATTTAGGAGGAATGTAGGGCAGGCTGGAGCATCCCAGGCGATCGCCTTCCCGCACGGCATGTGAGGGCTGGAGTGGGGGCTGTGCCGGGGGCCCCAGGGGGCTGCCTTGCCCCGAGCAGATGGGGGCTGCTGCCCATCCGTGTGTGCAGGCGCGCTCCGGCCCCGGCCAGCTGGCCAAGAGCTCGGGAGATTCCCTCCGAAGGATTTTTGCCGTGGTTGAAGGGCGGCGGGGCTGCGGTGCACCCATGGCAGGAGACCCCCCGCTCCTGAGGGGTGCAGGGTGCTCCCCACCCCGCCGACCCCTGCTCCGGCTCCAGGGCTCTTTACCCGGCTGCCGCGGTGCTGGCAGTGCTGATCTCCGCTCGACAGAGGCCTTTGTTCTGCTGCGCGGGAGATGTTTAATTCCCATTACCGTCATTAGCATAACAGTACAAAGAAAGGTGGAGGGAGAAAAACCTCTGTCGTCCCCTGATCTCCCGGATCTCTGCAGCAGGGCAAGTGGCGCCAGCGGCGTGAGGGAGCTGCCAGCCCGGTGTTGGGCAGGATTTGGCACCGGGGAGGGTGCTGGGGAGGGGAGAATCCCACTGCACTCGGGCGAGCAGGAGGTGCTGCGGGCATTGCTGCCTGCTGGGCATCTCCCACCCTGTTGGCATCAGCCCTGTGCACTCCATGTGGACACACTGCCCTTGGCCAGCCATGGTGGGAGCTCTTGGCTGCGTTCCAGGAGCTCCCAGATCTCTGGGAAGCTGCTCCATCCTCGGGACCAGCCTCATCCGTATCCCTGTGCTCATCCCCATCCCTGTGTTCATCCCCAGCTGCTTCCACCAGCACGTCCTTCGGGCAGCTGAGCTCACACAGGAAGGGCTATTGTGGCCTAATAATGCTGCAGCTCAGCCCCCAAAACCTCTCCAAGCTCCTCATTCCCACCGCTTTCCATGTGTTTTAGGTGGAGTAAAGCCCATTGTCCCCATATTCCCACAGGGCTTGGCTTTGGCTGCCACAAGGCGCCAGAGTGGCCTTTCCCAATGCTCTGCTCCCCAAATCCCCTCAGGGCTCCCTGTCCTGTCCATCAATCCCTCATCCCTGGCTGGCCAGCCCAGCCTGGCAGCTCCACTGTCACCTCCATGGTGGCCGTGATTCGCTGTCACCACAGGATTCTCCCCAGCCCAGGGTCCCTGTGCCACTGGGGACACCTCCTTTGCCACTCTGAGGGGCTCCTGGGGATCCACTGGGGCTGTGTCCTGGACTATGGAGAGGGGGATGCTCTTGGACCCCGGGGATCACTCGCCCAGGTGATTGCTGGGCTACTCCACAGGAGAACGGGAGAGAGGGGAGAGCTGAGGAATAGGCTGGAAAGTGCTGGGAGCTGAGCTGGGCTTTGGATGAAAGAACTTTGCTGGGGCTTCTGGATGCTGAAAACCGCTTCATCCACGAAATTGCAGTGGAGGGCTTTCCTCCTCCTGGCAGCCTCCCCCTCTGCGGGAGTGGGGCCGACTGTCGAGTGGCCGACGCAGATGCTGCCGATTGGGGCATTAAATTTAAAGAGCTGATTAAGTGCAATGAAAACCGTGTCAGCTCCTTGTCAGCGAGGAGAATGCATCAGGGCTGCGGATTAGAGGCTGAGTGACGGCCGGGGATTGCGGGCAGACAGCAGATCCATCAGCCCAGGGGAGGAGAGGGAAGCTCTCCCATCCCTGGGTGCTCCATGGTCTCCTTCCCTGGGTGCTCATCTCCACCTTGTCCTTCTCCCGCCGTGTTTGAACCTGGTGTTTTGCCCCCAAACCCACTGGAAAACCTCAGGGGTGCCCAGCTTTGGGCAATAACCTTTCTCAAGCTCAAGCAGGAGGGCTGGGGTTGAATTTGGTCGCAGCCACACAGGAATCAGCCCGTGCTGAGCTCTCCCTCCGCAGCAGGGGCTCTCCCAGAGCTCTGGCTGCTGCAGCTCCCTCCCCACGGGCTGCTGGCAGGCGCTGCCGGCTCGTCACCACTTCACACCTTCCCCAATCCCAAGCCTGGATTTCTCACTCGTCTCCGAGGCGGGACCGTGTGGGGAAGGCGGGGGATGGTGTGGGGTTCAGCACCCACCCCCACCCATCCCACGTGCTGGATCCAGCGCGGAAATGCAGATTCAACCACCCCCAGCTCTTTTCCTGCTTCATCCCCCGCCTGTAAAATCCGGAGGACCAGAGCCTGCAGAGCCGGGGCTGGCTCTGATGATCCCAGTGGGCTCGTGGCTCTGATCTGTGTGGCCAGAGGGTCCTGGGGACTGGCAGCAGAGGGGCTGACCTGCCTTTAATTCGGGTATAAATAAATGTGAAACCATCATCTGTTCTTCGGGGGGCATCCAGCCTTTCCTCTCTTTCCCTTGGTTAATTAATTTAATGGTTTTATGATTGCAAGGAGATTAGCTGGGAGATATATAATCTATATATAGAGGTATAGAGGGGACTATAGATAGCACATAAAAGTGAGAACAACCCCCACTCCCCTTGAGTTGGGAAGTTTTGAAGGGAAGGGAAGGGAAGGCCTTGCTGGAGGACAGTGATGGAGTGCCTGGATCCAGCCAGCTCACCACAAATCCCAGGAGATGCTTGCTGGGATTTAGCAGGGCTGGCAGGGAGGTGAGGGAGAGGAGGGTGGGGATCCCAGAGTGCTGAGCTGGGGTTGCAAAGGCTGTAACTGGTACGGGGTGAAGCAGAGGGAGGGGAGGGTGGCACATCCTGGGCTGGTGAGTGTCTGCCCTGGAGCCCACAGCACCCTCTGCCTCGGGGTCCCTGGGGTGCCCAGGGTGCTCTGGCAGGTCTGGCTGTGCTGCAGAGCCTGCAGTGTCCTGGGAAAGATGGAGATGCTCCTGCTCCACCCCACCTGGGCTTTGGCACCTCTGTCACCATGCCCACAATGTCCCCATTGTCACAGTGATCCCCCTCCAAGGGTTCCCTCATCTCTGCAGATCAGGGACCTGGGGAACAGAGGCAGATGCACCCCATAAAGGGAATTGTGGTGCATTTTTGGGATCAGGGGGTTCAGCAAGGACCCACGACGATCCTGGGGGATGGATGAGTCCCTTTGCAAGACCTCTGGCTCTTCCTCCTCTCCCTCTCCCCTTCCAGCTCAGCCCAGTGCCAGCGTTCCTGGCAGCGCTGTGACGAGCCCCATCCTCCTCCCACCTTGCAGACAGCCCTGATCCCTCTGCCTGTGCTGTCACCTGCTCCCTGGCAGCTCCCTTTGTGCAGGGAACAAAGCCAGGCTCCCAGAGAACACAAGTCTATCGCAGGATCGACAGCTGTCACGGAGGGAACATCCAGGAGCATCCGGAGGGAACATCCAGGAGCATCCGGAGGGAACATCCAGGAGCATCTGCTGTCCCCTTCCCACGGGGCAGGGGAGGGAGGGCAAAGGGTGGGGCTGAGCCCCAGCAGCTCATGACAGGCACCGTGGGCCGATGCTGGAGCTGGGGGTGATGCTCCTGCGTTTGTTTCTGACCCCCTTGGAGCACCGTGACTCCCCCCAGGGAGGACCCTCACCCAGGGGGGGGACACGGGCACCTTCACCCCGTGGCATCCACATGCCGGTGGCTCCTTCTTTTCTGGCTCCCAAGGATTTGCATCCCCGGGGCTGAGGACAGCAGGAGCTGCAGTGGGATGGAGGGAAGGTCCCAGCAGCGCCCTGGGGAGCTGCAGTGGGATGGAGGGAAGGTCCCAGCAGCACCCCGGGGAGCTGCAGTGGGATGGAGGGAAGGTCCCAGCAGCACCCTGGGGAGCTGCACTGGGATGGAGGGAAGGTCCCAGCAGCACCCCGGGGAGCTGCAGTGGGATGGAGGGAAGGTCCCAGCAGCACCCCGGGGCTCCGATGCTGCCCGGGGCCGGCGCGTGGGTCCGTGGGCAGCTCCGGAGCCGTCACCACCGTGTGTGTCACCCGGGCTGGATGCCACTATCATGCCCGAATCTCCGGAGGCAGCGAGCTGCAGATTGACTTTGACAAACACGGCCCAGAAGCTGCGTCTTGGCGGATGCAAATTATTCAGCAGCTCCCGGGAAAAACGCGCTCTGACAGCGCTGGGGGGGGGGGGGGGGTTGAGAAGGGGCTGCAACACCCTGTCACAGCCCCTGCCGGCAACAGCTGCGCTGTCCCCCCGCCCCCGGCACCCTCCTGGCATCCAGAGGTGGGGGGAAAAGGCCTGGGGGTCCCTGAGGGCAGGGGGGTGACAGGCTGGGAGGTGACACGGGGTGTTTGGCTTCGAACAGCAGAGCCATGGACTGGGCGTGCAGCAAGGAGTCTGTGTGAGTGTGGGTGCATCTCCAGGCAAGGGTGGGGAGACACCCAGAGTGTCCCAGTTCATCCCAGTTCATCCTGATTCATCCCAGTTCATCCCAGTTCACCCCAGGACTCCATCCTGCTCCCCAGGGCTGGGCTGAGCGTGGGCTCATTCCCCCGGAGCCCCTCAGGGCTCTGTGCTGGGGGCTGTTTGGATATCGGCCGGGAGCTGATAATGAAGATCTGGAAGATGTCTCCTGGGATCGTTTTTCCTGATGTGATTTGCCAGGTGCTGGGCAGGTGGATGAGGCAGAAGAGCCTGTTGTCAGCTGAGGTTCAGTTCTCACTCAGAACACAGGCAGCAGCACAGCCACTCCCAGCTGTGAGCCTGCAGCAGGGCTGTCCCCAGGGCTGTCCCCACCTGGGATCGGACACCTCAGCCTTGTCCAGGGCGTTATGGACCCAAATAGGTGCTGTTTGCATGAAGAAATGCGGGTTTTGAGGCCATCCCCTGCCCCAGCCCCAGGCAGACACGTTTTGCCTCTCTCCCAGGTCCCACAAAATGCAAAGCCTTTGCAAACTCCGAGGATCAAGTATGCAAATCCTGAGGAGGAGAACGGGAAACAAATGACAAGGGGAGAAGCTGTTTGGAGCCAATCCCTTTTGGAGGTGGCATTTAAGCAGATGGAGGAGTGGAGAAGTGCTGTCTGAGGAGGATGTGATGGAAATGTGAATACTGAGAGGATGCTCCAGCTGCCTGGTGGGAGCTGCTGCCCTCCAGGATCTTAATGAAACAACAACCTGTGGCCACTGACCCACAACCAGCTCCTTGTACAAACACTGCCGGCCCTTTGGAATGGCAGGAGCAGCTTTCAAGGCTCATTAGGTGCCTCGTGGGGCTCCCTCTGCTTCCCTGGAGGTAAATGGGAGCTGGGCAGTGCCGGGGCTGCCTCACCAGCCAAGCCCTTTGGAAAGGCTCTTCCTGCCTTTGCTGCCCTCACTCCAGCTCGTCCTGGGAGCAGCCAGGGCACACATGTGGCACATGGATGCTGCCAGCTCCGTGCCAGGAATTGCTGCTGCCTCGTGCTGGGACAGCAAAGCAGCTCCGTGGCTCTCGGGGCTGGGCCGCGCTCGGGAGAGACACCCCTGCCAAACCCTCCACACTCCAAGCGGAATTTTTCATTCCTGAGGGTTAGGAATTAATATTTATCTATCACTGTCTTGTAATTAGGCCTCTCAGTGATGCTCCTGTACTTGGTTGGAGCAGATAAATGCAGATGATGTGCGAGTGGAGCAGTGGGCTGGCTCGGGTATGTGCCTGGCGTCTCGATCGATACCAGGGCTCGGTTAAAATTTTCCATGATGCTTTTCCATGGGCTGCCATTCCCGCTCGGCTCCGCTGCTGCCTCGGGAAGGGGGACACGTGGCGGGAGTCAGGGCTTGGGGGGGATTTTCCCCTCCAGGTGTTTCCCCATATTTTCGTGGCTCGGTGTCCTGCGGTGACGGGCGGGGACGGGGATGAGCCGGGCAGGAGGGAGGATTCCTCTCGGATCTCTCTCCATGCTGCTTCCCATCTGCTGTATTATTTCAGCATTTAATTATTTACCGCAGGCTGTGTGGGCAGCTGTACAGAGGCAGTTATTGCTTAATTGAGCTACTTGACTCCAGCGCTGCCAAAAGAATAACACGAGTGAAAAAAGGATCCCCCCTCTTGTCGGGCAGCCCAGGACGTGGGGGCAGCACCTTCCCAGGGCTAGAGCCGGGCTTCCAGGGCAAGTCTGGGGTGCTCACCACCCACATCCCACCTCACCCCTCACTCCAGCCAGTGAGGACTCCAACCCCAGCCCCGAGGGAGAGGGATGCTGCAGGGAGCAGTGCTGGGGCGTGGTTGGGGTGCAGGGCCTGGCTGAGCAGGGATGCTCCAGCCAGGCGGGCTCACGTGGGGGCAATGCCCTGCCAAGGAGATGCCAACATCCATCTGCTGAGTGTCCCATGCCTGGAGCTGGAATGTCCCCTGGTAGTGCTGCTCTTCCCCATCTACTGATGCAGAGCTCAGGGCTTCCCCTCCAGCTGAGGTTGGAAATGAGTTTTGCAGCGTTTTCCCATTTCCCAGAGGGAATCCAGCTCTGCTCTCTCCCTGCTCCTTCCACCACTAATTCCCTGTGACCTCCCCATCTGTCACCAGGCTCGGTGTCCCCAGGACCCCCAGCCCCTCCGACTGGCAGTAAAGCAGCTTCATCCATCTCTATTTCCAGAGAACACAGAGCTCCGTGGATGAAAGCTTGGGATAATTGATATTATTATCGAATCCAGCAGGATGCAGATTGTCACAGAGCAAACATCTGCCTGCTGCTCCTCAGGGAGCCTGGGGGAGAGCAGAGGGAGAGGGGCCACCAGGGCTGCTCCCAACTTCCCTGGGAGTGATGATGGGAGTGAGGATGAAGTCAGGGAGACCCGAGTGTGTGTGGTGGGGGTGTTGTGCACTGTCTGCACCCCTGGGGTGTGTGATCTGGGATGGAGTGAGGTGGGTTGGGAAATGGGGAGGTGGCCAGACCCCGTGCCCACCATCATCCCTCACTGACACATGGTAGGCAGGGATTTATTGTCCTCCAAAGGCTGTGTGTGCCTGGAGGGAACGGCTTGGGATGTGTAAAGGACAGGAGCCATAAATATGCTCCAGGATGCTCCTTGCCCTGAGGCTGGGACCTTTGGCTTCCCTCAGCCCATAAATCACTCAGCCCTGCTCTGCAGCCTCCTTCTGGCATTCCTGGGCTGGGAAGAGGGATGGCTGCAGTGCTGGGGACAGCAGGGACAGTGGGGAGCCCTGGCTGCCAGAGCCAAGGTGCAGCTCAGCCTCGCTGGGTGCCCCTTGAGCACACCAGGGTGGTCAAAGGGGAGCAGATCTCTGGGCTGGGGGACACAGAGGTGACACCTGTGCAGGTGTCACGGCTGGTTTGGCATTTCGGAGGCTCCAGCCCCTCACTCCAGTTACCATCCTGGCAGGAGGAATGAGATAATTTACGGATGCCTTTTACTGCCTTCCCAGCGTGGCATAAATACAACTCTGCTGCCTCCACTGCTCTGCTCTCCCCACCCATGTCCCTTGCTGGGTTCCCCAGAGCCACCCTTGAGGGAGCCGCGTCCCCGGGCGCGTTTGCCGCCGGTCGGGAAGCGGCTGGTTGTGTGCGGAGCAATAAATTAATTAAACCCATCACATAAACCAGCACAACAGCCCCAGTGGGATCCCCTCCGCTGATGCAGTCGCCGGCTGCATTTAGGTACTAATACCCTGACAGGAGGGCTTTAATTATCAGCCTTTAAGCCTGGTTTTCTCCTCCCCGCCCCAGCGTCTCCCGGCGCGGGTTCCCGCATCCCCGGGGAGCCGCCTGTCAGCTCGCATCGCTCTCCGGGAGCATCCCTGCCCCTCTCCCGGCACCATCCCAGCCTGCCTCCCGCAGCCACCCCCTGCTGCTCCACCGGGACCCCGGCGAGCGAGGATCAAACCGAATTAGTGTGAAGCTCTTGCATAAAGACCCGGCAGAAAGCAAAGCGATTCCCGCCCGATCCGGTGGCGCTGCCGGAACCCGCCGGAGAGCCGGGGGGTGGCGGGGGAAGAGCTCGGCGGGGAAAAGGGCCAGCGTGGTGTGGGTTTTGATAAATTGTTGATAATCTTGGCTGCTGGAGGAGCCCGTGGGATCTCTGTTCGGGAAGAGAAGGAATCCCGAATCCGGGAGCTTCAGCAGCTCCGGCTGTCTCGGTGTAGAACACGCTCGGGAGGGTTTTGCCAGGCTCGTGATGGGAATGGTGGCATCGGGCTCCAGGCAACCCAGTGGCACTGGGAGGAGGTGTCAGATTAAGGTACAGCGTGGTTTTGCCTCTGTGGGGTCTCTCCATCCAGCCCTGGGCACGAGTATGTGGCCATTCCCCTCTCGGAGCCGTGTCCGGAGCCA
Source organism: Manacus candei (assembly GCF_025592945.1). Classification (NCBI taxonomy): domain Eukaryota; kingdom Metazoa; phylum Chordata; class Aves; order Passeriformes; family Pipridae; genus Manacus; species Manacus candei. Next base: position 83,168 of record NW_026138118.1, on the reverse strand, counting down.
TCCTTGATGCCAGCTTGTGTCCCTCTCCATCCCCAGCCTCAAATCCATCCCTTGCAAATGGAAGAGGGGATTTCCCAGGAAAGCAGCTGAAGGGAAGGGCCTCTCCCTGCTCATCCCGGGCTCCCTCTAGCCCACACAATCCCGTCCCCTTCTCCCAGGGAGCTCCCACTGGTCTTGCCCTCCTGGGATGACACCACAGCGCCCGGCTCGCCCTGCCTCTCCTGCCTGGAGCTTTGCCTCCTGGCAGGATGGGATCCAGCAGAAGGAATTGTACAATTTAACGGGATATTACAGGCCTAATAGCACACTCATTAGGAGTTGGGGAAATAAAAGAAGAAAAGTAAACCAGTGCTGGGTGTAAAGGGAGAGGTGTCAGGGAGGCGCTGGGTGGGATTTGGTTAAATTTTGAAGGAGGCAAACTTTCCCCTGGGAAGGGAAGGAAAAGGAAAGGAAGGGATGTGGGGTTTGGGGTGCTGGAGCAGCTTCAGCGCTGTTTTGGTGCAAGGGTGCCGGGAGTGCAGCTGGAATTTCCCAGCCCAAGGAGCTGCCAGTCTCCAAACCCACAGCAGGAGAAGCCATCCCGTCGGGAAGGGACACGGAGTTTGTCTCCCTGCCAAATCGTGCTCATTGCTCCCACACGCCAGCTTGTGCTGCTAATTGTCTTTTAATTGTAATGGAGCTGTAGTCAGCTGTGGTTTAATTAGCAGTGTACCTTATCCATGGAGCTGCTCCACGCCATGTGTGTGGGACTCACGGGACACCCCGTGATGGAGATGGGATCATCATGTGGGAAGGAAGTGGCAAGTCCTCTGGCATGGGAAGGGCAAGGGGCACTTGAGGAAAAGCATCGTGACAGTGTTGGAATGAGCAGGGGGGAAGAGAGGGTCCTCTGTTGGATTCTGGGAGACACTCTGACTGCACCAGAGGGGTTTGGTCCCGGGGGAAATCCATGCAGAGGGAGGCTGGGAGCAATGAGAAGGGCTGTCATGGTGGGGTGTGAAGGCTCTTCCACACACAGGTGCCTCTCAGGCCCTGAGATGTGGGGTTGATGCCTGTGGTGAGCCTTGGGAAAGCCAAAACCCTCTGAAGATGAAGGGGGGGCCCTCCCAGCTTGTGGCATTTTCCCTGGGGTGCTCCAACTCTGACCTTGTGCCTGGTCCTGTCCCATGAGGAGCATTTGCCAGTGTCAGAGAGGGCAGCCCAAACTGCTCCTTTCCTCAAAATCACCCTTTATTCCTTTCTCCTCCCCGTGTTTCACCCCGGAGAGTGGGAATGGAGAGGCCGCTCCCCTTCATCTGAAGTTTTCCCAGCCTAACTTCTTTGCCAGCTGCTGCTTTGGGGCAGCATTTTGGTGGGTGCTGGGCTGCTCACAGGGTGCAGCTGAACCCCCCTGGCCATGGATCACCCACCCCAGATCTCACAATATCCCCAACTCGGTGCCTCCAGGGGCAGTGGGAGCGCTGACAGGAGCTGGGGGATGGATGGATTCCCACAGGAGGGTCTGTCCCAGCAGAGCATCTGCCCGAGAAACAGTTGTCAGGGCTGCTTTGCCAGCGCTGTGCATTTCCCCACCAATAAACTTCCGCCACAATTACCCCATTTTTTATCTTTATGGCCTCGGACGCTGCGGGAGATACTGGATCCATATCAGAGCACAAGAGGACATGAAAAAAGCTGCTGAAAGCAGCGAGGAGATCAGTCAGGCCGTCGGGTGAAATATGCTGGTTTGATTCAGCGCTCTGCAGGTAAACCAGGCCCAATTTATGGGCCCCAAAGAGCTGCACGCACCGGGAGCTGCCTCCTCCGGAGGGCACTGTGCTGGCATCACCCACGGCTCTGCATCACCCACCACGGCTGCTGCAGAGCAGGGGCATCCCCAGGGACCCCCAGGAAGCCTCACAGCCTGGGAATTGCCCCTCAGGATGGTGAATCAGGGAGGCTGAGGTGGATGAGGAGCCGCTTGGTTGTGCTCAGGTGGAGGAAGGTGTGAAGGAGCAAAGCCAGAGGCAGCCACAGAGGTGCTTTCCAGGAGCTGGGATCGCTGGAGCAAAGGAAGCCTCCCTGTGTCCTGTGGCTGGAGGAATGCTCTCACCCCCTGCAAAGCCAGGGGTGCACTGCAGGGTGTCCAGGGTGGTTTTTGGGCAGTGGGGCTGATGTTCAACCCCTGCCTTGTGCCGCCACCCCCCGGGCTGGGACGTGCTCGATGCTCCCACGCCCAGGGGACATTTATCCCAGGGATGGTTTGTGTTCCCCATCCCCTGCCTGTGCTGATCCAGGCGTTTGCAGTCCCTGTTTGCAGTCCCTGTCCTGCCCGCAGCTGACGTGTGGGCAGCGCTGGGGTTATGATGTGTATTGAAAAACCAAAAAGTCAATAGGGAAGGGGCAGGAGGGATGGCAGGGCCCATCCATCACCTGGCCAAGGCTCATCCCGGCCAGAGGACCGTGGAGCTGGCTGGAAGCTCATCCACACAGCTCCTGGCTGGGGGGGTGTCTCCCACCTTGGTCACCCCGTTCCCTGGCCATCCGTCACCCGGCGCAGGGGATGGCAGCAGGGCTCGGGGTGAGGAGACAGGGATTTATGGGAAGGGCTCGGCAGCAAGGCTGGGAGGTGACCGTGGGAGAGATGCAGGAGTGGAGGACCCAGCCAGCAGTGGCTGGGAATGGGCAGGGCAGAGCTGGGGGGGGCTCCTGTAGCTAAAAGGGTGCTGCACCCCCCTGTGATCCCCCTTGTGCCCCTGCCATGAAATCTCCGCAGCCAGAGCAGGACAGAGCCCAGGGGCTGTGTGGAATGTGGGGGTTTTTCTTGGATATTGATGGATGGAGGCCAGTGTGACTTGGGGACGGGCTCAGGTCAGCCCCAGCCCCGGGTGTTGATGACAGGGGGCTGCTGGATCAGCTCCTGGGTGCCCGGGGGGCGGAAGAGGGAGCGTTTTCCTTGATTATCCAGCAGGAAAGAGGCACTGCAAGAGCTCAGGGGCCTGGGGATGCCAATAGGGATGTCCCCAGCTTTCGGGCACTGCTGGGTGGCTCTGACCTTGTCACTCTTGCCCTGGTTTTGGAGGGGGATGTGGTGCTGTTTGCCCCGTGTTATGGCAGGCAGGGATGGAGGTTGGGAAGATCAGACCCGGCTGGGCACAGTGCCGGGTGGGACCGTCCCCGAGCGGGGCTGGCATCTCTGGCTTGTCCCAGATCCTACCCGGGGGGATCTTGGAAGGTGTCCCAGAGGTGGAGCTCCCCCCAGCAGGCAGGAGGGAGCGGTGGGCAGCACCCCTGCCGTGCTCCGGGGGCGGGGGCTGTCACTTAACATCAGTTAATGAGCACTTAACAGCAGTATGGAAATTCGCTTTTCACTCTTATCCGACAAGAGCAGGTGCCTTTTTTTTCTTTCCTTTTTTTTTTTTTTTTTTGGTCCCTTTCTCTTTTAATCTCACCACAAATAGTCTTTTCTTTTTTTCCTCGTTTCCCTTTCATTTAGCAGCAAAGCAGCTGGGAGATCACACTGGCTGCTGAATTCCAACCCGGGGCCTGTAATTTTAATAGATGGGCATTACCTGGGCACCTTTGCCACGGGGGAGTTGTGTGAGACCCTCCCTGCCCAGGGTTATGGTGCTTTACATCCCTCCCCAAACCCTCTGTTGCTGTCCACACACGGTCACGGGCGTCACAAAATGCTGGTGGAGGTTTTTGGACCCTCAGGATTAGGAGCTCCAGTAAAAATTCTGATTGTTCCATCCTTGCAAGTGCCCAGAACCAGGTTGGACGGGGCTTGGAGCAACCTGGGCTAGTGGAAGGTGTCCCTACCCGTGGCAGGGGGTGGAACAGGATGATCCTTAGTGTCCCTTCCAAACCATTCTGTGAAGAACCCTGCAGCCCTGGGGGGGTTGTGTTGATCTGAGGGCACGTGTGTTGGTTCCATCCTCCGTAAACAGGGAGAGAAAAGACACTTGGCTTTGCACACATCCGCCTCCTGCAAGCACTTTTTAGCTCCTTTCCTTAGTAATTATTCCTGGGTGGAGAAGGCAGCCTCTAAGACCTGGGAGGAAACGTGTCAGTCACATAATGATTTTCTTGATCTTTTTTTTTCCTTTTTTTTCCTCCCCCCCTCTTCAAATGAAAGTTGGCTAATGGTTCGTTTCGAAAAAAAATAATTGCCGCTGATTTCTCCAAATTGCAGAAAATGTATTAATGACACTTTTCAAGACAGAAATAACACAATTTGCATTTAAATGTGCCTAATCTTTGCAAACTCCACTTGGTATTTTCTTGCAGACACATAAAATACCGAGTGTGTTTCAGCACAGGGAGAGGGCTCCGGAGCTGGGGCAGGAGCAGGTGCCTGGGAGCTGGGAATGGTGATGGGATGGCTCCACCTCGGAGCTGCTGGCACTGCCAGCTCTGGTGCCGCAGGTTCAGGCAGGAACATCCGAGCTGTGCCGGGTTTGCTCACCCAGTTTGACTCCCCGTGCTGCCGGGAGGGGAGCACAGCCTCGCTGAGCGGCTTCACTTCATCAAGAACCTGCCCCTCGGGTTTTTTTGCTGCCTCGTTAGTGAGAGACACGGCTCAGGAGGGGGGGAACAGCCCCACCCTGCAGGGGTGATAAGGAGTGAGGGTGGGATGGGGGTGTCCTGTGCTGCTGCTTCGGGTTTTGGTGCCTTCACGGGCTGTGGGTGAGTGACTGGGGAGGGGTTTGGGGTCACCAGGTCCCTTTGCTGCCTTTCCATCCCACTGGCAGCCCGATGGGAGGGGTGATTCTGGGAGAGGTGAGTGTGTAGGGCTGTGGGATGCCTGCCCAGGGAGTGGGATGGTGGCACAGAGGGGCTGCTGTGCCCCCGGCCCTGCCCCCAGCCCCTCCTCCAGTGCTGTTTAATTCCACATTAGGCAGAAGAGCGCTTGGTTTTTAGGAGATCAGAACGGGCTCAGAACTGTGGAAATTGGACTTTTCCCTGGCTTTGGCAGGGCAGAGGAGCTGAGAGCAAAATCCCCCCCGTAGCTTCGGCGGGAGATCAAGAGTAGCCAAGGAATCCTGATGAATCCTTGGTCTAATCTCCCTCTTCCCGAGTAACGATCGTTCCCAGCTCCTCCTGCTCCGGCTCCCTCTGGAGCTCTGGGCTCTCCCAGCTGAGTGGGGATGCCGAGGCACAGGGCAGTGGAGCACAAGCCCAGCCTGGGGCAGATCTGGGGGTTTGTTGGAGGATTTTCCCGGGCTTCAGGGTCGCTCTGGCCCCTGGGATGCCTCCCTCCCAACCCCTCGTTTTAGGATAAATGCATTGTTCTGGAGAGGGGAAAAAATTCCTTTCTCCCGTGGGAAAATAACTCTGTTTCCTTCGTAAAAACAGCAACTGGTGGTGTCACTGTGTCCCGTGGAGCTGAGGCTGCTCCCCCCACGAACAGGACCCTTTCTGGGGGCTGGTTTTCCGGGATTTCACGGCTCTGCTGCAAAAGGAAAACCAGCTGCTGGGAAACTGGAATTGCAGGTTGTCCAGGAGGGATTTGTCTGGGCAGTAGAGGGGGGTCCTGGGAGCCTGGAAGCCCCTTCACTTCCATCCAGGCAGGTTCCCAGGGATGCCCAGTGTGGTGTTTCCTTCCAGAAGGAGCGGTGTTTGGGGTGCAAGGTGCTGGGAGTGCTGGAATTCCCACTGTATTCCCAGCACCACACACTGCTCTGCTGCTCTGGGTGGCCCTCGGGGGGCTTTAACTCGCCCGGTTGTGCTTTATGTGCAGCTCACTCAGATCCTCCCCGGGGCCTCCAGCTCCATAAAAAGCAAACAGCTGCCCTAAAAACTAAAATGAGGAGGAAAGCACTCTGGTTTATTCCCTGCTCCCTGCCTTTCTCCTGCCTGGCTCTGTCTTTCCAAGTGGTTTTTCTCTTTTCCCTTCTCCTCCTGGGGTTGGACCCTTTGCAGAACCCATGGAGAGGCAGAGGTAATTCCCTCTTGGGAGCTGGTTTTGGGAGCATCTCTGAAGCTCCCAGCCCGTGTCACATCCTGGGGTCAGGATTCACCCTTGGTGTCCCCATTCCTTGGGAAGGGGGAGGAAGCGCCTGATGTCCCATCCACAATGCACCTCCACGGTGTTCCCTGGAGAGGGGATGGGAAGACCAGAGAGAGGGATTGGGATGCAACACCCGGGTTTCCTGTGGAGCCCCCACCAAGGCCATGGCAGTGGGGGACCCCCACCAGCCCCTCTCTCCTCCTGAAGTTCTCCCTCCCCTCTCTCCCCTTGTGTTTTCCTTGCAAACAGCTCGCCTTTGAAATTCAAATGTACCCGTAGCCCTCTCCTAACCCTCTGCAGGAATATCTCCCTTTTCATCTGAAAATAATTAACAAATGAACAAAACTCCTGTGTGAAATTAAAATTCATGCCCAGAGGTGACCTTTGAAGCCCAGCACTGCTGCTGGCTTGGGATGGTTTTTTTTATATATTTCCCTTTCTTTTTTTTTTTTCTCACGCTCTCCCCTGCTTCAGAGGGCTCCTTCACACCTCCTTTTCCCTCTCTTTTTTAATTGCAATAAATTGCATTCCTCCAGGGACGCTCTCCCTCCCACCACCGCCTCCTCTCCAGTCCTGGATGTCCCTGTTGGCTCCCAAATCTCCCCCTGGAGTGGGAGCAGGCTCGGTGTGATGCTCCCCACGGGCTTGGGCACGGCGGGCACGGTGCATTGGATTCCTGGTGGATCAATCAGGTGATTAAATCCCCACCATCCAGCCACGGCTGGGCTCCATCTGGCCAGCTGGCACCCCTGACACGGGCCCAGGGTCAGCTGTCACGGGAGGATAATTGTTTGTAATTGGTAACGAGGAGCTTCACAGCCAGAGCCCCGCCCTGGGGAGGGAACTTCCCGCGGGATGTCCTTGGGGTTGGGGATGTCTCATCACTGCTCATCTTAACTTGATGCTCCAGGATTTGCCTGTCCTGGTGCTGGGATTCACCAGGCTTTGCCCCTCTGGTACATCCTCTTGCTGAGCAGCTGCCTGGTGGGATGGACTTTTCCAGGGAGAAGCCAACCCAAAGCCCTTTTTCTCTCTGAAAATGCAGAGCCAACAACTGACACAAGAACGTTTCCTGGTGCAGCCTGGGGGGTTCTGGGGAGGGGTGTGCCATCCTTCTGTGTGTGTGTGTGCCAGGGGAATCCTGGTCCCCTTGGTTTGGTCTCACTTTGCATCCCAGTTGGGAATGACAGAGGAAGGGAGGGAGGGATGGGCCACCCCAGTACCTGTGGTGGGGTTTGAGGAGCAACAAGGGCAGGAGGGAGCTGGGGCAAGGGCTGATGAGGCCACTGGTGCCTGGGGGGGCTGTGCCACGAGGAGGAGGAGGAAAAGGTCTTTCCTGGCATGGGAACAGGCTCTGCTGGCTTTGCCCTGGTATCCACGTGGGTTTTGTCTGCCCAAGGGTGGGATTCCAGGGTTGTTCCTGAGGATGGGGGCTGGGTAAGGACTCTGGGTCCCACGGGAGCGGGTGGGTTTCCTTCATGTCCTGTCCTTCAGCCCCGGCTCTGGGGAGCAGGGAACAAGCAGACACCCCCCCCCCCCCCCACCACCCCCTGCGGAGGCACAGCCGGCTCTGTAATTAAGCCAAGTGGGAAAGGTTGCCATGGTACCAAAAGCAAAGAAACGAAGCTGCACCTTTATTGCTGCTCCGGAGCCTCCGGGCATTCCCAGCCCCTCTTCCAGGGAGTGGTGGGATCTGTGGGGCACAAAGGACCCCGACACCCCCCTGCCCCGTGTCAGTGGAGGGGCAGAGGCATCAGGACGGGGCAGCAGGGCCTGGGGGCTGTGCCTTGTGTCTTCCACAGGGATGTAGGGTTGTCCCAAGGGGCTCCATCCTGCTTTCCCCCTGTCCCTGCGATGCCATGGGGCCACGTCCCTGTCTGTGCCCCCTGGGCTGCACTGCAGGTGACTCGTGGGGGGGATCTCTGATGGGCTCACATGGACCCCGGCTTGGAGGGGCTCCCCCAGCACCCCAGACCTGCTGGCTGATGGTGTCCTCTGCACCCCAACAACCCTGATGGAGTTGGCTCCATCACATCCTGTTGTCCTGGCAACAGGCAAGGATGCTGCTGAGCCAGCCCTGGTCGGTTCCCTCTGGCTGTGGGGGGCTGCCCTCACCCTGGAATGTCCCCCCTGCACTTGGATCTGAGGGTCCTGCTGCTTTTCCCAGCCAGCCAGTGAGGGAAAGTGTTTCTCCCCCGCCAGGATGGCGGGGACTGTCCCCTCCTCACTCCCCAGCTCACTCCACACGCAGGACAGGGGTGAGTGGTGGCTTTCGTGTCCCTTTGTCCTGCCCAGCTTCTCAGGCTGAGGAGCAAAACAGGGGGCCACGGGCACAGCCAGAGGCTCAGGGCGCTGGGTGTGATGAGCAGGACGAGCCTCAGCCATTCCCGCGTCTGTCTGGGCTTTCTTTTCTCTGCCTCTGTCCCACATTCCGAGCCCGTTCCGTGCCCTCTCTCTGGCCTCGCGCTCCCGTTGCGTTTCTGCCGCGACAAAAATAGACGAGGAGGTGCTAAAATAGAATTAAGGATATGTAAATGCTGTTTGTGCTCGCCCTGGTGCCTCCTTCGTTCCAGCAGGAACGATGATTTTTCTGCCAACCTCAGCCCGAGGAGGTGATTTTGGATCAGGGAATGCTGGGACGCGAAGCTGTGCCCGGGGGCGAGGAGCTGGGCTGCCTGGATCTGTGAACTCCCTTTGGCACCGACGACCCTTTTCCCAGAAGCTCCTATAAATACCGGTTTTCCACCCAAAATCGGCGAGTGGCACCACGGGCTCCCTTCGGCCACCCTGGGGGGGGGGGGACACACATGGCATCCCATTCCAGGGAATGTTTTGCAGTCTGGAGGAGGATGGGGGGAAGCAGGCTCAGCCCTGCGGCGCAGGGTTGGACTTGTGGTGGAGGGAGAGCTTCACAGCCCCGTTGGTTCCTCCTCGTGCGGCGAGGGGGGGATATCTCGGGAGCGCTGCCATGAATCTCCTGCCGAGGGGAAGGAATTAAGCACTTTGAGAAAGCTGGCAAAGATCCCTCTGGGAGCCCTGCGGCGGCTTCTTCAAACCCATCCTTCTTCTCCCTCCCATCAGAAGTTGCAGGACGCGGTTGCTGCCGGTGCCAACGCCAATCCCTGCTCTGCTCCACGTGCTGCCCGCCCGGGTGGGCGTTGCTCCATCCCTGCACTGACCCGGGCGACCTGGGAACCCCCTAAATCCCCCTCAACAGCCACAGGCTCCCATCCCACCCCTTCTCCCTCGTTCCCCTCCTTCTCCCGGTCTGGTTTCTCCCCGTGGATCGTGCTGGGAAGGCTGGGAGGCCTCGGGGCCGTGGGTGTGAGCTCTGCCAGTCGGCGCAGATGCTGTATTTGCTCACACAACAGCTCTGCCTCCCCCTCCAGATTTTGCCCTGGAAAACTAGGGCGCAGCCACGCTGCCCACGTCTCCTCATCCCCCCTCCCTGGCATCTGCTGCTCCTCGTGCTGGGGATGGGGGAGCAGGCGGGTCCCTCCTGGGGCTGGAATGCTCCAGAGATGGATTGGGGGGGTTGGATTTGGGATGCAACCTGTGGCTCTGGCAAAATGCGGGCAGGGTGGCATTCCATGGCAGCGCCATCCTCGGTTGTGCCAGGGTGTCCAGCTTGGGAAGGGGCATCAAGGCATCACTGGGACCTCTCTCCCTGCCTCAGGACGGAGTGGAGCAGCAGGATGAGGTCCCAGCATGGCCGTGCACCCACCCACCGGCTCCGGCACCAGGCGGTGCAGGGAGGCAGCACAATCTGCATGTAAATGGGGATATTTAAAGCCGGAGCCGGGTGGGAAGCGAAGGAATCAATTTCCCAAGTGGGAGGGCGGGGTGTTATTTTTATATATCACTGGATACGCAGCTTAAATCTGGCCCCGGGAGATGGAGGGGAAACGGGGCGGGTGGGGAAGGCAAATCGTGTCCCGGCTTTTTGGCTCTGCAGTCGCTGGATCCAGGAGAGTTGCCATGGCTGCCAGTCCCGGGCCGTGCCACGCCGTGTCCCTCTCCTGCCTGGGCCCGGGTGGGGTGGCAGGAGGGCACGGGGACCTGCCTGTGCTCTTGCTCGTGGCCCCATCAGGTCCGTGCCAGCGGCTGCCCTCGGCTCCGAGCACTCCCTGCACTCCAAGCATCTCCACCTCTTCTTGTGCTGGCCACAGCCTGGATCTGTGGGTGTCCCCACAGAGCTGAGGATGCTTCTCCAGCAGCGCCGCCGGGTTTGGAGGTGGGCAGAGGCTCCTTTTGTGCTCACTGTTAATTAAGAGGATCATTCAGAGCCACTAGTAGTGTAGTGTGTTGTCTTATAATAGTTGTGATTCTGTCCCTGTGCCAGCTTCCATTAGCAACAAAACCCACTTATCTTGTTCTTCCCTATCTCTTCCCTTTATATTTTTATCCTCCCCTCTCCCTGCAAGTCTCTCTCTCTCCTCTTTTTTCAACCCCAGCACCGCAGTAATAATTCCACCAGTCGTCATCTCGGTTGACAAAACACTGTTGATGTGACAGCTCCGAGCTATGAAATCTCCGTTACCGCTCGATAATTAATTTACTAATTGTGTGCGCCGCTCCACCACGGAGCTCGGAGCCAGCTCCAGGGCTGGCAGTGCCATCCTGACCTCGGGGTGCCTGGGGTGGTCCCCTGCCTGTGCTGGGGATCAGGGAGGAAGGAGGGGATCTCCTGAGGGATGGGAGCCCTCCAGGGGGTTGGTGTTCAGGCGTGGGGAACAAGGGAAACTGGGGTGGAGGGAAGGGATGGGGCTGGTGTGGGATGCAGTGGGGTCGTGGGGGAGGCTGGTGTGCCCCACTGCCCCCCAGCTGTCAGCCCGGGTGAGCTGCCAGCGCTGCCAGCCACGCTTGGATGAGCCAGCGTGTCATCTCCATCCTCTGTCTCACCAGAGAGGTTTCAAAACTGGTCCATCATTTGGGAAAAAAAAAAGGAGCCCTTTTTTGTTGCCTGTCTCCTGGATGGAAACATGGATATGTGCTTTATTCCCATCCCAGGTGTGGGGTGGGACCTGCCACTGCCTTCACACGGGACGAGGGGCAGGAGGTGTCTCCAAAACCCCCTCCATCCATCCCTCTGGCACACCACAGCCAGCTGGCTTCCCCTCCCGTGTCTCCTGCACCCTGGGAAGGTGTGCTGGAGGCAGAGGGAAGGTCTCTCTTCCTGCCCATCCCCTTTCTAAACCAACTCAGAGACTGTCCATACCTCCTGCCCAGCTCCGTGCAGGGGAGCTGGGGCTCAGCAAAGCTGATGGTTCCCACGTGGGGATTCTAGTGGCTGTGAAATGGTTCGATTTTCCCCTGATTGCAAGAGTCAAAATGAACAAAGTCTGCTGGAGCCGCTGGAGCCAAGTGACATCTCTCACTTCGACACCGCCACTTGTTCTGTTCCTGGAGGGAAATGTTGGGTTCTGCTTTTTTTTTTTTGCTGATTTTTGTTGTTCCTTTTTTTTTTTTTTCCCCCTCCGTTGTCTCAAACCCCAGACGATGCTTTGTCATCTGCAGGAAAACTTCTCCCTGTCTCCCAGCGGGAGAGACAGGGCAGCACCTCGGCCGTGCCCCTGCTTGGGGAGCAGCATTTGGGGATAAACTCCTCTGTTTGGGGTTAAGCACCACTGTTTGGGGTCAAACCTTCCTGTTTGGGGTTTTGTGAGGAGGAGAGACCCGACTTTGCTCCCCAACCCTTGGAGACTCTGCCGTGATGCCACTAGTTGGCATCAGGGACGGATGGCCCTGGGTGTGTCTTTGCCTCCAGGGAGGTGACACGTGCTGGGATCATTGTAGGGAAAGGGAGACTGGGGCGTGGGCAGGTGACCTGCAGGGCTGCTTGGTGTCCTGGGCACGGGGCTGCCTGGCTGCACCGGGTGTCACTGGCACAGCACGGGTGTCACTGGCACAGCACGGCACAGCCACTTGACGGGGATGGGGGGGTGGGTTAAGTGTCCTGTCCCGGTGCCAGGAACCTTCCAGGGCTGCCACCTCCTCACTGGGTAAATAAATAACGTCTCGCCTCGGCCGCCGCGGGGCCGGTGCCGTGGTAATTGCTTTTTGGGAGATGCAATTACCAGGCAATGTTGTGGAACGTGTCGTGCCCCTGGACCGGCGCAGTCTCCTGCCAGGAGCCAGCCTGGCCGAGGGTCGGGAGCTGGTGGCAGGTGGTGGCTTCCCTGAGGGCTTTAAAGGCATCACTGAGCTTTGGGTGCTGCTCACGGGGACCGTGGCACCGTCCTCGCCTGAGCTGGGCTCCCTCTGCCACACGTTGTCATCCCCAAGGCCGGATCCAGCTTTTCCACGTCCTTCCCCTTTCTCAGCAGCCCCCCAAACCCTTCCTGCTTTAAATCCTCTGCTTTTCCACACTGGGGGTCTTTGGGCCGGGAGAGGCACCACACCATGTTCCCCCCTGTGTCATGTGGGCTCTGCCTGTGCTTATCACCCTCACCCAGAGCTTGGAAAACACTGATTTGTAATTTGGGATGGGAGGGGAGGGCAGGGCCAGCCAGGGCAGGAGCGGCTGAAAGCCGAGGCTGTTTGGGTACGTGAGTGATGGTTTTGAAGCACGAAGCTGTGGCTCTCAGCAGCTTTTGAAGCTTTGGGAAATTTGTCTTTTTGACTCTGCAAGGTGCTCAGGCGAGGAGGGAAATGCATTACAAGTTGAAATGCTCTGAGAGCAGAGGGGAAATGTTACGTGATTCCAGCCCTGTTCCCTCCCAGCCAGAGGAACCTGGGGAACAGGAGACATTGTATTCTCCACATTCCTTCCCTCCCTGTGCCCTGTGTGTCAATGTGCTGGTTCCTTCCCCACCTCCTGGAGCTGAGACCAGGAACTGGTGGCTCCTGCTTCCCAACCAGTCGGGCACCCAGCCTGGCTTGGAGGGGTGAAGGGAACACTGGGATGGGGCTGGGGCACAGCCCAGATCCTGGTCAGGGATAAAGCCCTTCCCATCCTGAACATCCTGATGCTCCCCAGCCTCCTCCCTGGCGGGCTCTGCCCCCGTCAGAGCTGGGAAGGGCCTTGAGAGGGGCTGGGGGGTCTGATGCTGAGCATCCCGAGCATCCCGGTGCTCTCTGGCAAAGCAGAGCCCTCTCCTGGGGGCAGCGGGGGGCTGTGGGGGCTGTCCCTCGAGTGGGTACCGGGCTGGGGGGGTGGGAGCCGTGCTGTGCCGAGCCTGCACAGCCCCACCAGGGAGCCTGGGAGCTCAGCATGACGTGTGGGGAGTCGAAAATAGACTCGGCGCCGGTTCGTTCACGAGAATAAATGGGAGCAAATTGCAAACGGTGGGTAAGTGAGTGACAAACGCCGGTGTTTTAATGTCCTCACAAAAGACCCGTGTGTAAGTGGGACTTTGCATGAGTAATTCCATACATTTTTAATGGTGGACCCTGGGGGAGAATCAATCACGCCACGCAGCTGAGTTTCCCTAATTCAAGGGAACACAAAGCAATTTGGCTTGATAAGCGCCGGTTCCCCGCTCTGGGGAGGCTGCACGGAGCCTCTGGCTCCTCTCCCCCCACACCACAGGGACCTCTCCCCCCGGAAACCTCCCTTTGGCAAAGCTCAGGACTCGCTGGTTGGGCTGGGGCCTCACTGGGAAGGTTTCTCCAGCTGTTTTTGGAGGGCTTTGGGCACGGAAAAAACGTGCTCGGCTTGGCCTTGGGTCATCCACGCTGCGGAGGGAGGGCTGGAGGTGCTGGCTGTGGAGGAGAGATGCTTTTCCTGGGATGGGGACACTGGGATGAGGCTGTGCCTCGGGATGTGGGGTCTCAGCTGGCCACCAGCCTCCCCGCAGAGCTCTTGGTTTTTGGGAGCATCCCGAGGTTCTGCTCCAGGCTCACCTGCTCATCTCTCCTCAGCCTTCCCGGAGAATCCGGCACAGCACCGGGGAGAGGCCGAGGGGCAGGTCTGGCCAAGAATAGCTTTTTTGGGGGAAAAAAACCCGCCCTTATTAGTATTCTGGATGATCCCAGCTCCATTCATCTCCAGTGGCAGGGCACTTAGCACACATTAGTAGAGCTTCCCTGTGGAGTGAGAGTGCAGAGCAGCCCCCCTGGGTACCACCCCCTGACACGGGGTGCTGCTCCCACAGCAGGATGGTGGCACTGGGGGCCGGTTAGGGGGAATCTCCCCCATCCCCTGAAACCCCGAGGGCTCCACGTGGCCCTGCAGGTCCCCTGGCAGAGATGGCAGGAGCCTTTTCCACACGGGCAAGCAGCAGGCAGGAGGTTTTTGTGGTGGAGTTGTGTCCCTGCAGGAGCCAAAGGCTAATGTGCTCAAACTTGCTCTGGGGATATAGAGCACCTCATTTACAGGGGTGTTTTTTATGCTGCAACGGAAGAAAGCAGCTGCTATCTGTACAAACAAAATTAGGCCAAAGGAGGAAAGTAATTTCGTAAAAGAAATAGGGAGATGCAGGGGGAGATGGATAGGAGACAGATGAATAAACACAATCTACATAGAAACTGATAAAAATTCAATTTCTGCTCACACAAGTCCCGGTCTCACTCACTCCCTTCCTCTCCTCCTCTCCACGCGCTCTCCGACGTTGTCTGCGGCCCTCGTGCATCCATCTGGGATGTGGGAGGCAAACACAATGATCCTATTCTGTCTTCAACACGCTGCAAAAATTGTCTTCAGTTATGGTGCTTTAATTCCCTTGACTCTGGCTTTGTAGTCAATATTTGTCCCTGGTGAGCAGTGGGTGCCAGGGCGAGCAGGATGGCCCCGGGGGTGAGGGATCCTTCTGGGCATGACCCTGCTCCCACTGCAGTGATTCCCTGGAGCAGGGCTATGGAGTACCTGGATGGGGATCTGGGAATGCAACCCCACGGGATGAGGTGTGTTGGAAGGAACTGGCAGCTGCTGTGAGTGATCCATAATCCCCACGAGTCCGGCTTTATCCCTGTTCTCCCTGTGAACCCCGGCCCTCCTGGATGGTTTTTAGTGCATTTACTGCCTTTTGATGTGGGTTATAAAAAGAAATAATGCATCCAAAAATCTTCCTGGAGCCACCTGTGCCCCACACCAGTAGCTTGTCTGTGGGGTGGGATCGCTTGCAGCTGGAATGATGCTGGGAGGGAGGGAAGGACCTTGGGCTCATAAGGGAAACCCTGGCTGGAAAATTCATCCCTGGGGCCATCTCGCTCCCCCTGGCACCCACTGCTTGCCAGGGACAAAATATTAACTATAAAGCTGGAATGAAGAGAATCGAAGGACCAGGGAGCATCCTCGTGGGTGTGGGACTTGCATCAGCTCCAGAAACTCCTGCTGGGGGGGGCACTCAGGACTGGGTGCTCTGCTCTGGCTCCTGTCTCGGGCATTTGGGAGGCTCCAGGCTCGGCATGGAGAGCTGGGAGAGGAGGCAGAGGGTGCAGGGCACCCACATCCCCCCTGCACACCCACATCCCCCCTGCACACCCACATCCCCCCTGCACACCCACGTCCCCCCTGGACACCCACGTGTGCGGAGGCTGAGCTGAGCTGCAGCCTGGTTTCCCTAGGAAACCAAGCAGAGCCCAAAATCCTGCGGGGAAGAGCTGGAGGGGCTCCAAAACGTGGCTGGAATAGCTCTGTGCCCAGGGAGCCTCGCTGTCCCACCCAGTGCTCTGGGGACACTGGGATGCTGATGGCAGTGGCAGTGTGGTGGCACTCGGGTGGCCGGGGGTGTGTGGGGGGGCTGTGCTCAGCTGCAGGGGGGGTCTTGGAGAGGGAGGTTTGGCAGTGAAACATTCCTTTTGGGTGCTCCCCTGGCACTCACAGGTGACCAGGATGGGGCAGTGTGGGGCTGTCACCAGCTCTGTGGGGCTGCCACCGGTGCTGGCATGGTGCTGGCATGTCCCTGGCATGTCCCTGCCGTGGCCTCGTGCAGGATCAGGGATGCTCAAAACTCACCCAGAGCATCCCCTCCTGAGGCACAGGGATTTTGGGTCTACTCCAGAGCCCCCAGCCCAGTGCAGCCTCTAATCCTGCTGCCACAGGAGCTCGGGGGGGGGGGGGGGGGTGGTTTCCCTGGGAAGAGCCCTTGGATGAGGGGGAGGAAGGAGTGCACTGTTTCAGGGGACTGGGCAGGTGTGTGAGCAAAGAGCTTCTCGCAGGTGGCTTCTCACCCTCACCCTGTGTGCTGCCTTCGTGCCAGCCCTCCTCCACCTCCTTCTCCTCCTCCTCCTCTTCCTACACCTCCTCTTTCACCTCCTCCTCTCCTCCTCCTCCTCCTCCACGGGCCTTTCGCACGCTTGCCAAGTGAAGATGCATTTACCGGGCTGCACGCTCCAAAAGTTGCTATGCTCCCCTCCAGGCAATTAAAAGGAAGCTATTTCTCCTCAATCAGGCGTATTTGAATATGGAAATGATTTTTAATTACTCAGAGTCAATATCATTTTATCACTGAAATGTGTTTGAACGAGGTTCACCCTATTTGCAGGGCGTCTAATAAGCCGAGTGCAAATTCACCGCGTTTTTACGTGTCCTGACGAGCGAGGGAAGGTGCTGCCCTTTGGAGGTTTCATTCCCAAGCTCCTGATGGGGCAGGAAATGCCAGTCAACCCCTGCCCTGCCGCAAAGGCAGCGGGGGAAGGCATGGCAGGGGCCACCAGCCCGGTTGGGGACGCGAGGATGGCGCTGCCATCCCCGTCTCGCCTGGCCCTGAACATGCCCAGGGTCAGCTCCACACGGAGCTGATGACAGCGTTAGATCCCCGGCTATTGTCTCCTGATTAATTTGCTAATTATGTTCTGCTTTAATCCAAGGGCCTGGCGGCGGTGTGGAAATGTCAGGCACTTGTTTATGCCCCGGGTTGCTGGCGGAGTGACAAAGGCAGGATCCCGGAGGAGCCACACGTAACCTGGCCCCGCCGGCTCTGGCATCGCTGCCGCGGCTCCCACCGGGCCAGGACTGAGCTGCTGCCTCTGCCACTGCCTCCCCTGCAGCCCTGGGCCTGTCCCTTTGCCTCAGTTTCCCCCATGGAAGCTGAAAATGCCTGCATGTTCCGGGGTGGGGAGCACTGGCACCGTGGCCTCAGTGGCAGCTGTCACCAGGACTGTGGGGCTGTCACGGTGCTGGGCATGTCCCACCCTGTGTGCTGCCATGGCCCTGTGCAGGATTGGGGCTGCTCAGAGCTGACCCAGAGCATCCTCTCCTGAGCAATAGGGGGTTTGGGTCTATTCCAGAGCCCCCAGCCTGGTGCAGCCTGTAACCCAACTTCCATGGGGACTGGGAGGGCACATTTCCCTGTGGCAGGGACTGGTTGTGGTCCCTGTGCCTTTGTAGGGTTGTCACGGGGGTGCAAAGCACACAGCACCCCAGGGAAAGGTGACCAGGGCAGCTTCCATTGTCTCCCACAGCGTCCTGTATCCCAGTTCACAGCTTACTGGGAGGCACTGGGGCTCCAGCCCCTTGGGGGGATGCCACCCCTTTGGGGGACATGCCACCCCCTTGCTGACGAGGGACGTGGCCGAGTGGTCCCCAACGTGCAACCTCTGGGTTTTCCTGCTGTGAAAACCCACCAGGTGCCGGGGTGGAACACGGAGCTCCTGCAAGGCCAAGCAGCTGATAAGAGCCCGCTGCAGCCGGGCTCTCTGCAGCCCTCATGTATATTAATCGAGATGAATATTTATGCAAAGTTCCTCTCACTGTGAACGCTGCTCGAGTGCAGGCGTGATCTGGCCTCTGCTGCCGGGCTGGGCAGTGAGATGGCTCTGGTGGATGGAGGTGGAAAGGAGCTGGGGGTGGGATTGCTCCGTGCCAAGCTGCTCTGGCTCGGGGAGGATCTCCCAGCACGCTGGGATCTGGAGGGATTTATCCTTGCTGAAGCCCTGGGGTGGAGCAGGGCTGCTTTGTGGTGCATGGAGACCTGGAGGTGAAAATCCTGCAGTAGTCCAACCGATGCTGTGCTTGTCCCTCAGTCCTGCAGGCCCAGGAGGCAGCTCAGCACCTCAGCAGGTAGAAACTCTCCCAATTTCTCTGAGAAACTCTCCCAGTTTCTCACAGAAACTGTTCCCAGTGTCTCGAGTCCTTCGTACTGCTCTGCCTCGTGCCGAGGCATCACCTCTCCATTGGCACAGATGGACATGGATCAGCCTTGATCCATCCTTTGGTGCATAAAAAAATACCAAAATGAAGATGCTGAGCTGAAATCCATCTTCCTGGGCACAGTGATTGCATCCATAGGTCTGGGAGCCATTTGGGACAGGCTGTTGGCTGTGCCGCCACGGCAGCGTCCTCCGTCCGGAACAAACCCCAAAGTGAAATTTATTCCAGGGCTTGTTCACATCCTTCCTCTTTGTCTCATCACTTGGGCTTCCCTTGCTCTTTTTCCTTGGCTTTCCTCCCTGCCACCAGCAGCAGAAAACTCCACGTGAAGGGCCCTGGGAAGGAGCAGCGGCCGCGGGCAGCCGGTGCGGGGCCGGTGCCTCCATCCTGGTGACGGGCACCGAGCGACGGGAGAAGGCTCCTCCGCCGGCACTTGCTGCCTCTTCCCATCAGGGCGGATTATCTTGCAAACCAAACTTCCCTGTTTATCGCCGGATTTGTTTTTCCACTGGAGCAATTCGCGGCCAAGTTTACGGGAAGCGGTTCAGACAAGCGGCTGCTCCGGGGCCTCGCCCCGTGCTTCCAGCCAAGGTGCTCCTGCTGAACCTCTCCGAAAAGGTGCCGCTCCCTGCCATGCTCAGGGGAGATGGTCTCCGGGGATTGGGCCCGTCGGGGACCACGGGAGCATCCCCACATCCCCCAGGCCGGGAGGTGGAGTTGGCTCTTCCCTGAATCCTCACCCAGGGCTGGGCACAGAGCAGCTGCCACCTCGGCGGCTCTCCCTGTCCCTGATTTCTGTGCCAAACGAAGGGGAAATAAGAGCTGTCTGTCGGGAGCGCAGCAGTGCCGGGTGCCTGGGGAGTGCCCGCCCGGTCCCTGGCTGTCCCGGTGTGCCCGTTCCCCGCGGCAGTGCTCGCCGTCCACCGCGGCGCCAGCGCCTGCACAGTGATGGCAGCGGCACCGGGGACCTTGTGTCAACCTGGTGGGTTATTATTGCCTTAATGGACAGGTCTGATCCCATCCAGCCACCACCCCTGCACACGCTGCTCTAGTGACAGCCTGGGCGATGCTCTGCTTGCACCGAGCCTGGGCCTCCTCCAATCCACAGGCACTGGCCAGGCCAAGAGCCCTGAGCAGTGTTTTCCCCACAGCCCAGCAGCTCAGGGGGGGTGAGGAGGAGGGTGGGGGCTCTGGGCCCTCATCCTGATCAGCTGAGGACATGCTTTGTTTTGGCTGGGAGGGTCTCCAGTGCCTTCCCAAGCTCTGGCTGGGGGGGCTGGGGGGCTGAGCACGCCTCTTGCCTTGCTTTCGGCTGGGGGTACGGTGGGAACGGAGCTCACGCTGTGCTGGGGGAGGTTTGCAGGGATGCAGCAGCAACGAGCAGCTCCAGAGAGCACCCAGTTGTCCTGGTAACAGTGGGTGCCTCCAGCTCCCACAGCTCAGCCCCCCCAGCACTGGAGCCCCTCAGCTGTGAGCAGAGTCCCACCTGGGGCAGAGGAGACTTGGCAGGGAGCTGATGTGGAGGGTGGAAGGACTCGCTGGCTGGACAGGCAGCAGCAGGCACAGGGGATGTTCCGTGCGCAGCCACAGCCCGTGACCAGGCCTGGTGGCAGGGGGAACTTGTAGGACAGTGGTGTAAGCCAGGATGTGCCACTGCTGCCATTTGGGTCAGGGAAATGACCCAATACACAGATGTTGTATCCCACATCACATTTCCCACTGCATCCCACGTGGCATCCCATGTGCCATCCAGCCTTCCTCGCAGGGCAGCGGTTGCTGGTGCAATCCATGCCTTTGGAAATTCCTGATTCCCTCAGCCATGCAGATCCACTGGGCTGCGGGAGCAAACACCTCGTGGGAAGCAGGGAGTGACCCGGGGAGCTGTGGGTTTGGGATTGTCCACCCGCAGAGCTGTGCTGAGCTGTACTCACAGAGCCGGGTTCGGGAATATCCTCCGGCTCTGTCGGAGCTAATGCTGCTTTTCTCCCCGGGATAAAGACCAGCCTGAAAAGCTGGTGTGCTTTCTTCCAGCCTTGACCCCCAGGGGATGAAGTGTCTGTCTGGGGACACTGGGTCAGGCATCCAGAGGCTGCAGGGGAGGACTGGGAAAAGGGAATGCCAGGGAGGGAAGGAGCTGAGCTGCACATCTTGGGTGGATACGATCCTGCACTTCCAGGGGATGGATTAGGGCTGGTGCTGAGCCACAGATTCTCAGGGTGCTGAGCAGTGATCCCAGTGGTGCCTCCTGCCCTCTCCCTCTGTCAGGCTCAGTCCAGATGGAGGGCACGAGGGACAGATCCATGCACCCCCCCGGTGGGCACAGCACCCACAGCACGGGGCAGGATGTGTCCAGCAGAGGTGGACAGGCAGCAGTGGGAATGTGCTGCATTCCCAGCTGCGCTGCTCCCGCAGCGAGGCAGCCAGGCCGTGCCGCATCCCGCTGAGCTCCTCCTGCACGGCTGGGGCTCCGTGTGACCCCGTCCCCTCCAAGCCACAGCTCCCGGTGCTCCCGGCGAGCTCTACCCCAGGCGGCATCGGGGCTGCAGTGGAGCCTCTGTGCCCACAGACCACCAAGACACTCGGGTTTATCCCATCTGTGCACGGCCTTAAACACGTGAAACCGCAGCTCTGCAGCCCCCCAAACACCCCTGTGCCTCTGGGGGTCCCACAGGCTCCGTGTCACACACGCTCGTGCCACGTTTGTGCAACCACGGGGTGTGACAGCCCCATCTCTCGGTCTCCTTGAGTGCCGTGCCCCCTTCACCCCACACCTCCTGCACCCCACGCCCCCTGCACCCCACAGCCCCCTGCACCCCTGCAGAACACGCCACGCCGAGGCCTGCACGTGTGTGCAGGTGGGGAGCACATGCAGGGGGAGCTGCAGGTGGGGAGCTGGTGGGGAGCACACGCGCCCCACACAGCCTGGGGTGCCCCACAAAGACCCAGGGTGCCCCACACAGCTCCAGGATGCCACACACGTGTGTGTGCCACACCACAGCCCCCCCCCCCATGTGCACGGCTGCACCCCCACGCCTCACCGAGCACGCACAGACCCCCCCCCGTGTGCACCCCCCAGCCGCGCACACACGGCCACAACCCCCACCCGCGCCCGCACCGACCCCCCTCACGCGTGTGCAGCGGGCACACGCCAAAACACACGCGTTGCACCCCGCACGCCCTCCCCCCTCCAGCCGGAGCACAGCACCGTGTGCGTGTTCCCACCACATCCACGCGTGTCCGTGTGCATCACACACATCCCCCCCCTTCCCCGAGCATCCCACCCCCTCCCAGCGCTGCAGCATCCCGGGGGTCACCTCCCTGCACCCTCCCCTCCATCCACACTCCGGGGGGGGTGGCGAAGGGAGGGGAGGCGAGGCGGGGGTGGGTGTCGGGGGGGAGGTGGGGGGTGTCCCCGCCGTGCCCGGTGCTGTCACACCGTGCCCGGTGCTGTCACACCGCCCCGCTCCCGGCGCATGCAGCAAGTGCCCGAGCGGCGCGCGCCGCCGCCGCCCCCGCGCCCCCCGCTCCCCTCCTTTCCCCTCCCCTCCCTTCCCCTCCCCTCCCCTCCCCACCGCATCCGCCGCCGCCGCCGCCACCGGGGCCCGGCGCTCTGCGCGCCCGCTCCCGGCCCCGCGCCCGCTCCCGGCCCCGCGCGCCGCCGCCGCCGCCGCCGCCACCGCGCTCCCCCGGGCGCGCCCGGGCACCGGCTGCTGCCGCCGCGGCCGCTCGGGGATGGCCAGCCCGCTGCTCGCCGCGCCGCGCCGGGGCTACACGCGCTGCTAACGGAGCGCAGGTAAGGGCGCCCGGTGACCCCCCCCCCCCCACTCCTTCGCCGGTGCACCGGCACCCCTCCCTCGGAGCACCGACACCCTCCCTCCTCCCCCGGTGTGCACCGACACCCCCCCTTCTCCCCGGTGTGCACACACCCCCCCCCGCACCTCTCTCCCGGCGCGGCGCAGCGGGGGCGGCAGCTCGCCGCGGATGCGGGATGCGGCGGCCGGTGCTGCCGGTTGGCAGAGCCCCGGTTCCGCCGTGTTCCCCCCCTTCTCCCCCCCCCCCCCGCACTCCCGGCTCCAGCTCCAACGCCGGCCAACTTTCCTGCCCCGGCGGCGGGGCTGCGGGAACGGGAGTTGCAGCCGCGCCGCGGTACCGGGGGTGCCCCGTGCCCGGTGCCCGCGGCGGGCAGTGGCATCCCCGGGGCGGCCCCGGCCCTGCCGGGAAGTTGCGCGGGGCTGCGGCGGCGCGGAGGGCTCGGCACCGGGGCTGGCTGTGAGCGGCGGCGTGCCCGGAGCTGCCGGTTCCCCCTTCCCGGGGCTGCCGGTTCCCCTTCCCGCGGCTGCCGGTTCCCCTTCCCGGGGCTGCCGGTTCCCCTTCCCGCGGCTGCCGGTTCCCCTTCCCGCGGCTGCCGGTTCCCCCTCCTGGGGATGCCGGTATCCCCTCTCCCGGGGTTGCCGGTCCCCCCTTCCCGAGGAGCTGCCAGTCTCCCCTCCGGGGCTGCCGGTCCTCCTCGCCCCGGTAGCTGCCGGTTCCTCCCCGGTCTGCCAATCCTCCCCCCGAGGCTGCCAGTTCCCCCCGGGGTATCCATCCCCCCCCAGCATGCTTGTGCCCCCCACAAGCAGTGCCAGGGCCCCGGCAGCCCCGCGGTGGAGGGGCTGCACGCGTGTCGGTGGGCACATGTGTGTTGCCGGGCACACGTGTGGCACCGCGGTGCTGTGGTGTGTCATCCAGCAAGGCCACGGGTGGGTGCTGGGCTGCCTGCTGGCACCTCTTCCAGCCCTGGCGTGGGCACACGTGTGCTGCCAGCCTGGCACGCGTGGGCGCTCGGCGGGGTGGTCACCCCACGTTGTCACCCCTGGGCAGGGCCCCGGGGATTCGGCGCGTACCGGGGCACGTGGGCAGGAGTGCTGGTGGAGCCCCGGCAGCGGGTGGGTGGGTTTGCAGCTCTCCCCTGCGTGGGGGCTTTGTTCGGTACCAGCGTGGGGGGGGCCGCGGGGAGCCTCCATGCCATGGCACCCGGGGACCGTGGGCGCGCAGGGGGGCACACGTGGGCGCCCACCGTGTGCCACCGCGGGCACGTGCGGAATGCAGGTGGCAGCCGGGTCTGGGGGGGAGCTGGGGAGCTGCATCCCTTCCCCGGGGGGCCTGCGAGCCCCTGGGGTCCGCGGCACGAGCGGTGCCACGTGTGCCCACGCGTGTGCCCGCGCGGGTCACTTGTTGAGGACGGGGAGATTTTCCGCACCGCGGCTGCACGGCCGCGCCGGGGGCTCGCGGCAGCGGCGTGTGAACAACCCTTTGCTTTTCTAGGTCATGTCACTGCTGGCTGTGCTGGCTGGCGCCTGGCAGCCGGGGCCGACGGTGACGCGGGGAGGTGGCCCCGGGGTGGCCCGGCTGGGCTGTGGCGGAGCAGCCGGTCGGGGGTTCAGGCCGGGCGCTGCCGGTGGCCGGGGCGCACGTGGAGCCGGTGGCGCGGGGCTGGAGCTGAGCTGTGGCACTGGGATTGCTCCTGGTGGGCTGGGGCAGTTGTTGGGGACTGACCTCTCCCTGCCTTGAAGGCTGTGGGTGAGCGAGGGGGGCTCGTGAGGGGGCACCCGGCTCTGTGGGCTGGCATCCATGGGGAGGAGCAGGGTGGCGTGGCTGTTGTCACCGTCACCACCACTCTGGCCACTCTCACCAGGGAGGGTCAGTGCCCCGTTTCCCAGCAGGGTTCCTTAGTGGATGGCATGGATGGCAGCAGATGCTGGAGTTGGCTGTAGGGCAGTGCCAGCCCCGCTGTGCCCGAGCCCGGAGCCTGACAGCAGCTCCTCTTCAAGGCCTGCCCAGTTGCTTGTCAAGCCTTGCCACAAGACCCTGCTTTGATCCATGGAGTCTGCAAGGAGCCAGGATCCTACAAATTTGGTCTTTGCTGGAGAGAAAATGGACACAGAGCCGGCACAGCAGGCAGTTTGCTCTCTGACCGGCAGCCCTATGGCAGAGGTGCTCCAGCACCACCTGGGACACACTGCCAGCTCTTCCCGGCTCTCTCTGGCTTTGCTGAACACCTCTAAGGACCTCTGGCAGTGCAGCTCTTCTGCCCAGAGTGACACCTCTGCCATGCTGGAGGTGGGGCCGAGGGTGCTGGGCTCTTCCCAGTGGGCTCATGGCCGGCAGAGAGCTCTGCCCTGGCACCAACCTCCTGCTCAGAGCCACGGGAATAGATGGGACTTCCTTCACCTGGGCTGTTCCCATCACTGCCAAGTCCCCACGCCCCGGGCTGGGCACTCTCCAGGCTGGGTGGGGGCTGCAGGATGACCCCCTGCCTGGAGGAAGATGGTACTTGGACGGATGGATGGATGGATGGATGGATGGATGATCCATGGGATGAGCCACCAGCCGCCGTCCTGTGATGCCTCAACACTCCTCCATGGGAATTTGGACTGAGGCCCTGCAAACTCATTTCCTACCACGGATCTGTCCTCTGATGGGGACGGGGCTGGCTTGGGGCCACCCAGCTCTGTTGCCAAATGCCAGAAGCTCTGTAGCTCCTCGGTGCTTATGAGGGCCATCGCATCCCCCCTGCTCTCATCCTGTCTGTTCCTTCTTGATGTCCTCCAAGAGCAGGATGGAGCCAGGCCTCTTCTCCTCCCCAGGGCACCTTGGAAGCTCCCAGCAGGGCTGGGTCTGGATGAGAGAGCGGGTTACAAAAAAATCCCCCTCTGGGATGAGCACACATCCTGCTGCCACCACGGTGACTTGGACCCCCATTTGGAGTCTCCTGGGGCTCCCAGCCCTCCACCCCTTTGCAGGATGGAGCTGATGGAAAAGAGGGACCCACATCCCAGTGACAGGGAAACTACTTGGAAGAGGCTGCAGGAGAGCAGCAGGAACAGCCGTGGCTGCTGCAGCCCCTGCAGGTGCCCTGCAGCAGAGGGGGGGCTTTGCCCCCAGGGACCCCCACGGCCGTGGAGGGGGAGGCAGCACACGTGGTTTCCTGGCAGAGCGTAATCCCCAATCCCGGTGGAGATTTCTCTGTGCTGTCTCTCGGCCTTGCTTTTGGAGTGGAGTTTTACCAACAGCAGTTAAGTAAAATAAATAAAGAGGCCTGTGCGTGCCAGTGCTCGCGAGGCCGCGCCAGGGATTGGCAAAGCAGCACCATTAATTACAGCCCGGCACCGCTGCCAGCCTGCCGGCTCCAGGAGAGGCCGTGGCAGCCCGCCGGGGAGCCAGAGGGACACGGGAGACGTGGGGGCACCGAGGGGGGGCAAGCGTGGTCCTGGGTGCCAGGGGGGGTTTTGCCGCAGCGGGTGGGAGCGGCACGGACACCCCTGTCCCTGCGTGTGCGGGCACGCGCCTTGCAGGGAGCCGTGGGTTTTGGGAGGCGAGGCTGGAGGCTGGGATGGCAGTGGAGTTCTTCCCAGCGATGCTCATGGAGCGAATTCCTTGGTGGAGGGGCTGTGCTGGTGCCGTGGAGGGCCCAGGACACCCCGGCTCGGTGCTGGGGGTCCCCGCGCCGGGAGGGCTGAGCGTGGAGGTGGCAACGGCAGCTTTGGAGTTCCTGGATGCCTTTGAACTGCTAGGGGAGGTCCTGGAAATTGGAGGGTTGGGGGTTCTCCCAGTGGGAAGAGCTCATTATGGTGCTGTGTTTGCCGGTGTCACCTCTGGGCAGGCAGGGATGTATTCCCATGGGATGGAGCCACATGGCCGTGCTGTCGGCCAGTCTGCTCCTCCCCAGATGCCGTTGCCTTTTGGCAGGGAGTGAGGCTGTTCCCGCTGTGGATAAACACCCAGGACTCCTCTGCCCTTCCTTCCCCTCGTGTCTTTGTCCCGAGCATCCTCATGTTAGGAATTCTCATGGATGGTGTAATTTTTTCATGGATTGTGTATTTGCCACAGCCTATTAAGAGAACAGTCGGGTTAAAAACCGTGTCCCTCAAACCCCAAATCTCCTTTACTCTGCCATTAATCGTCTCTCAGATTATTAATGCTGGGGGTTTAGTGCTGCCCCTTTATCACTTTTTGGGGCTGTTTGGCTTTTTCCTGGCTTTGCCTGGCTGGAGTGGCACAATGGTCAGGAACTGGCCTGAGCTGTGCCAGGAGGATGGAGCTGGACCAGGACCCGGACAAAATCCCTGTTTAGGCGAAACGTCCTTCGGGAAACAACCTGTTAGTGCCTGAGGAGCAGGGCTGGCCTGGAGCAGTGCCGTGCCGCGGCGAGGGAGAGCCGAGCCCCGGCTGGATCCTGCCGCTGCCGGAGCCAGGAGGGATGCGATGGCAGTGAGGGAGAGGGACCCTGCTCCGAGGACGTGGAGCCCGGGATGTCGCTTCCGCCCGGCCTCTTCCCGGCTCTGTGATGGCTCTTTAAAAGCTTTAATTAAAAACCCACCCCCTTCCCTGCGCCCGGGCGGGAACAAAGGCAGATGGAAGGGGCTGGAGCAGGCGCCTGCGGCGGGCGAGCGAGCGTGCCAGCCTGTGCCCGCCGTGCTCCGGGAGCCATCGCCGTCCCCGGCGAGCAGCGTCTGCTCCCCAGCCGGGCTGTGGGTGCAGCAGGTCCCTGGGGCACTGCCAGCTGCCCCCAGGGACCCCCCGAGCGGTGTCAGGATGCGGTCACCGGTGCCGGGTGGTTCATTCCGTGTGGACCGAGGTCGCTTTGGAGGCAGAGGGGTGATGCCAGCCCGCTCAGCCGGGCTCGCCCATCCCGGAGCACATGGGCAGTGATGCTGCAGGGTGCGTGGTCCCCCCCCGTGGTGCCGGGTAGGGGTGACAGTGACCCCTCCTCGTGCTGCTCAGCAGCTCCCGCCGGGTGACTCGGTGCCCCAGATGTTAAATATCTCCTCAGCCCAGCGTGCAGCTCAATGAAATATTTTCACTGCAGCAGCAGCAGCGGCTCGAGCGCTGCAGGGAGCGGGGCTGGTGCCGAGAGAGCTCTCTCAGCTTTGCTTCAGCCCTGGCTGCCCGTAGCAGCTCGACCTGGTGTGCTGGCCTTGGGGCAGCTGCAGCCTCGGCAGGTTTTCTGGGTTGAGAGGAGGCTCCTTGTAACCCAGAGCACCTGGATTCATGTGGGGAGCCCAGGGAGGTGAGGCAGGGGCTGCCTGGCTGTGTTCATCCCTGCCGAGCCTTCCAGCAGCCGGCTGGGCACCGGGAGGGAAGGATGGATGGATGGATGGATGGATGGATGGATGGTGGTGCCGGAGCATCCCTGCTCGCTGCTCCAAGGCGAGGGAAGCAAGCTCCATCTTGTGTCCCTGCCAGGCTGCGGGAGCCCCAGGAACTCGCTGCAGAGCAGCAGCGTGTCCCTTCCTGACCTCCTCCTCCTCCTTTTCCTCTTCCTCCTCCTCCCCCTCCTCCCCCCTCCCCAGCTCTCCCAGAGCAATGGAGGGCTGGGACTCTTTGGGGCACTTGGTGGCTGCTTGGGGAGCATCACTGGGGAGTGCCCCTGGGGCTCCCTGCTCCAGCTGCCCCTCAGCTCCCCGCTGCTGCTGTCGTTGGAGTTCGCTGCCGTGGGGTCTCCTGTTGAATTCCCTGGGGTCTCTCAGGGGGTGGAAGTGACCACGGGAAAGCGGGGTTTTCTTTGGCCCCAGATCTCCCTGCTTGCACTGGGGTGCCTCCAGCCTGGGCTGCTCCCCCTGGCCCCGTTCCCAGCCCCTCTCTCCCCATGCCCACGTGGCGCTGGCAGGGGCCGGATGCCGGCACGGAGCCCCCGCGCTGCCGGGGCGGCGGGAGCCAGTGCCAGCCTGTTGCATGAGAGCTGGGATATTTTTAGCTCTGATGTGCCCATCGTGGCTCCAGCGCAGGCTCAGCCAGGGCTCCATCTCCCTGATGAGCTGGGGGATGCCCTGGTACCACGGCCTCGGCCAGGGGTGATTTAGGAGCGGGAGATGTTGGTTGAGGATGGATCAGGGCGTCCCCGTGCCGTGCCAAGCGCTCGGCATCCCCAACACATGGCTGGGCGGAGGGGAGCAGGGATTTGGGTGGTGGTTTTGGAATCAACCTCTGCCGTGACATCCATGCCTGTGCCCACCTCCTGAATGTCCCCTGCTGTCCCCAGGGCTGGCCCCGTGCCCCTACTGCCCCGGGCACAGGCTGCTCTGGCTGAGCGGTGCTGACACGCACGCGGCAGCCTCGGCCTCTGAAGAACCGTGCTCCGGTCTCACTTAATAAGGCCACCGCGTGCGTTATTTTATTAATGAGGTATTAAAAAGCTATTCCCGGCGATGCTCTGCACACCCGGCGTGGTGTCCAAGAAATACGTGCTCGTGCAGGGATGGCTCACCCTGTGCCCGGCTCTCAGGGCAGGTGGGGGGACACTGCACTGTTGGGGTGCCTGTGCACCCCCAGCACATCGCCCCGAGCTGCCCCCTGTCCCCGTGGTGCTCCGGGGGCTCCAGAAATAGCTCCAAGGGCTTTTATAGCACTGTCTGTGCAGAAGCTGTTTGGTGGCTCCTTGCCCAGGTTGTGCTTGGCAGGCTCTGGTGGGCAAGCCTAGGGCAGGGGGTCTGTGGGGGTGGGAGCCGGGTCTCTGCTCTGGTGGATTTGGGGTGAAGTCTCCAGCCCATGCTGCACAGTCCCCAGCCCAGGGACTCCTTGGCACAGCCTGGGAGATGGATCAAGGGTCTCCCATGGCTGTCCCTGGCCTGTAAGGTGGCAGCTGGGGCCGTGGACCAGCTGGGGCCATGGAGTAGCTGGGATGCTGCTCCCACACCCCACAGTGGCTGGGTTTGGTGCAGGGTGCTGACCCCCCAGACCAGCTCCCCACTCCCCGGCACAGCAGGGAGCCCACAGCAGCCATGCCTCTTGCTAAGCCTCTGTCTGTCTGTCTGTCTCCCCTCAGGGCAAATGCCATAGGATGACCGCTGCTGGTCCCCTCTTACTGGCTGTGATATCGTCTCTCCTGTGGCTCACGCGGGGCTTCGACCCGGCTCCCAGCGCCTGCTCCGCTCTGGCCTCCGGCGTCCTCTACGGCTCCTTCTCCCTCAAGGACCTCTTCCCCACCATCTCCTCCGGCTGCTCCTGGACCCTGGAGAACCCCGACCCCACCAAGTACTCGCTCTACCTCCGCTTCAACCGGGAGGAGCAGGTCTGCACCCACTTCTCTCCCATGGTGCTGCCACTCGACCACTACCTGGCCAACTACACGTGCGACCCCCGGGGCGAGGCCGCCAGCCCCCTGCCCTCCCGCCAGCGGCCCGAGGAGGAGGAGGAGGAGGAGGAGGAGGAGGAGGAGGACGCCGAGCTGGAGCTGTGCGAGGACGCGGGGCCCTTCACCTTCCTCCACTTCGACAAGAACTTTGTGCAGCTGTGCCTGGCGGCCGAGCCCGAGGCGGCCCCTCGCCTGCTGGCCCCCCAGGCCCTGGAGTTCCGCTTCGTGGAGGTGCTGCTCATCAACAACAACAACTCCAGCCAGTTCACCTGCAGCGTGCTGTGCCGCTGGCTCGAGGAGTGCCTGCAGGCGCCCGGCGCCCGCCGCTGTGGCTTCACCCACGCCGGCTGCAGCTGCCAGGCCGAGAGCCCGCCGGCGCCGCGGCGCAATGGCACCCGGCACGCGGCCAGAGCGCCCACCCCGCCGCCCGCCGACCCCCACTGCTGCCCCACCGACCTGCATTCTGCGAATGCCAACGACGTCGACCTGCCCGAGGTGCCACACGGTGAGTGGGGGTCAAGGAGGAGCCCCGGGGGTGGAGCCCCTGCTCCAGGGCTGCTGTGCGTGGAGCAGGGTCGTGGAATGGGGGAATTCTGCCCATGCATGCTCCCTGGGGCAAGAGAGCGCCGGTCAGGCACGGGGCACGGAGCAGGGGAGCCATGCAGTGGGTGAATCCTGCCCACGCACGCTCCACGGGGCAGGGGGGTGTCAGTCGGGCACAGGGAATTTGTGCAGTGGATGAATCCTACTTGTACACACTCCCTGGGGCTGGAGGGTGTCAGTGGGGCACTGCATGGGGAGCAGGGAAGCCGTGCAGTGGGTGAATGCTGCCTGAGCACACTCCTGGGGCTGGATGGTGCAGATTGGGTGCTGGGCATGGAGCTGGGAAGTCTGCAGTGGATGAATCCTGCTCGTTAACCCTCCATGGGGATGGAGGGAACCCTACATGCATGGAGCAGGGAAGCCATTGCATGGAGCAGGGAAGCTGTGCAATGGATGAATCCTGCCTGTCAACACTATCCAGGGTTAGAGTTGGGCACGTGCATGGAGCATGGACACCATGCAATGGATGAATCCTGTGCCCCGCCCCAGCTCCGTGGGCACCTCTCCAGAGCAATGCCCAGGCTCGGCAGAGCTGCAGCTTGTTTTGCCCTTGCCATGGTCCCACCGACCCCTGGTGCCACTTGCCACCGTGGTGACCCTGGGTGATGCCACGGCTGCTCTGGCACAGCCCGTGTGGCTCCGTGGCCTCGCTTGGCGCCTTCCCGGCACAGGGCTGCGAGCCCGGAGCGGGAGCTGACCCGCTCTGCTTTGGTGGAGACGTGGAAAACAATTTGCAGGTAAAATGACCCTTTCCCCGTGGCAAATTACCCTTGACTGCTGCAGCCCGGGCGCTTGTTATTCCAGGCAGGATGTCACGGCACGGCGGCCGGGCTATTAACCAGGCGGAATGAGGCCATTTGCTCGTTACGGGATTGTGGGAACGTCGGGTGAGGATAAAGCAGCTGCGCTCACCCATGTGCTGGGCACCAGGATCGGGCTGCCCGGGGCAGGGGCCACCTCTCCTGGGTGCTCCCTGTGCCCGTGGTGCCAAGCCTGGGGGGGTGATGCGGGGATTTTGGGACACATCTGGCCAGATGTTTCCACGCAGCTGCCCCAGGGTGATGCGCGGGCAGGAGCAATACCCGACTGGGCTGCGTGGGGTCTTTATCTGGCAGATTAGGTGGCGGGGCTGGGCTGTGGGTGCACATATAATTTCATTGGGCTTTAGCATTTATTTCAGGAGCTAAATGTCATTACGGGCAGATCCCCCGACTAAATCCCCGGTCCGTTACAGCTGCAGGGCTCTAAATCGCCTCATCCTGAGGGGAGCTGCTTGAGCTGATTTCATTTTATAGGTTTTTCCCCTTTTTCCCCCCCTTTAAACGCAACTCCACATGGATGACTAAGAGCCCAGTGCCAGGTTTGTGTGCCATCCCCAAGGTCAGGCTACCCCTTTAACCAGGGACTGCCTGGGGAGCAGCGGGATGCAGGATGGGATGGAGCAGCTGGATGCTTCTCCAGGGGGTTTGGCACATCCCCACGGGTGGTTTGGTGGGGTTGGTCATGCCGGAGAGGGGGGGTCCCTGCAGACCTGGCAGGGCACCCCATGCCGCCCGTCCAGCTGCGACAGCAGCAGCGCAAACTCCCACTCCTCCTCCAAATTACGTTTGACATTCAATTAAGGGCTGGAGCGCCCGGAGGTTCGATGTTATTGCGGTGCCGGAGCCGCGGGGGTGACGCTCTGCCTCGGCCGCCCCTCGTGCCACGGCCGCTGCCACCGTCCCCCCCGGGCGCCCGCCGGCGTCACCGCGGGGCCGGAGCACAGAGCGCCCTTCATGCGGCGAGGGGGTCCCACCTGGCGTCCCCCCGGGGGGGAGAATGGCCGCCTTTCAGGGGGCCGGTGGCAGGCAGGGCCGGGGGGCTGAATGGCGCCTGTGAGCCGAGGCTTGGCGGGCGCCCAGCGCTGATCTCACCGGTTCTGCTCCGCCGCAGCGACGTGGGGGGCTGGCGCCCGCCCAGACCCTCCCCACGGCGCTGACCCCGGGGTCCCCGGCCCCCGCGTCATCCCCGGCGGGGAGCGGCTCTCCCGTAGGCGGGGGGGGTGGGGGATTTGTGGTTTGAGGCACGTGGGTGGAAGGAGTGGATGGATGGGTGTGGGAATGGGGATGGAACTTTGGGTGTGCTCAACCACTCGACTCTGGGGCTGCAGGCCCTGGGAGGGTGTACCCCCACCAGAGAACCCCAAAGGGTGACCCCTCTCTCTGGGGGTCTTTGGATGAGGTATGCTCCCCCAGGACCTGCCACGTCGAGGCCAAGCAGTTCCAAGTTTTGGGTTCCTAACCCATCACCCTTCAGAAACCAACCCCCAGGGAGGTGACGGTGGGACAAGGACACAACTGGCCTTGGGATTCATCTCGAGGTCCCTGAAAGGACAGCCCTGCCCTTGCACCCGGCGGCTGTGCCCTGGTGTGGGGTGCTGGGCACCCCCGAGACAGGGGTGCCGGGGTGAGCCGCAGCCTCCCCGCGGTGACAGCCGAGGATTTAGTGCTCTCTGAAGGAAATTGAATTTGGTGTCTCTGTTGAACACAGCCAGGGAGAACGCTCTCGTATATCCTCGGGATTTATGGCTCTCCCGGGGCGCTCGCCGTGCCGGGTGTAATTCTGCCACGTCGCTCCTGGGGGTGGGCAGCCCCATGGGGAGCTTGGCCTGGTGGCCAGACAGACCCCCCTGGGCACCCCCTTAGCCTCTCCAGGTCCCTCATGCCGTTGGGAACCCCAAGCCACTGGGTGGGATGTCCCCAGGGAGGATCCGAGTGTCCCTGGCTGCGCTGGTGGTGCCGGTGAGGAGCCTCGCAGGGTTACCATTGGTTAAGGCAACACTCGGTAAATTTGGTTCTGTTTTTACAGCACAATCAGTGTCACAGTAGCCTGTGCTCCCTGCTGGGGCTGGGCTGTCCCCGTCCTGTGTTCCACCCTTGTGCCTGGAGTATGGCTGGGGGCTCCCTGCCAGTGCCAGGTGTCCCCATGTCACCTCCTCTCTATCCCCTGGGGACATTGCCACGCTTGGCTGGCAGTGCCAGGCAGCTCAGTGAGGCACTTGTGCCACACCTGGCTGCTCTCCTGCCTGTCACAGCAGCGGGGTCCCCATGGTGTTTTTGGGGGTTGTATCATCAATGGTGCTCAGGGGATCCCCTGCTGTCTCCCATGGCACATCCACTGGCAGCAGCGGCTGTGCCGTGCCTGGAGTGGATCTGTGGGAACTCACCAGCATCCTGCACCCGGGTTTGGGGACAAGGGACCCCGCTGGAGGACAGGAGGTGGCCTGGGGGCTGTGGGGGAGGCCAGGGAAGGCGTCCCCCTGTGCCTGCAGCCGCGTCCCCCGCCGAGCCCTCCACATGCCAGTTAATTTCACGCCAAGTGCTCTTGATGGATCACTTGTTATTTTTGGTGAGCCGAGCCATAAATTTGTGCCACCTCACTGCAGCAAGCTGATAAGTGGGGATGGGAGAGCACCTCTGCCTGGCATGACGGGGGTACGGGCACCCCGGCTGCACCAGGGCTGTGCCACTCGGGGCTGTGCTCCAGCTGCAGCCCCTGCGACTGGGGGTGACGCTTCTGGGGGAACCACGACACGTGTTTGGGGGGTCTGTGAACGTGCTCAGCTGTGCTCAACCATCTCTTGCCCTCAGGGATGCCACACAGTGCTCAGCGTGGGGCCAAGCATCCCTGTATCCTCCTGCAATGTCCCTTGACCCAGAGTGGCCTGTCCCCATCCCTGTCCCCTGCCCGCTCTCACTGGAGCACTTCCCTCTTCCAGGCAATGCGGTCGAGGAGAACCAGAAGGTGAAGACCCAGTGGCCACGGTCAGCAGATGAACCAGGTGTCTACATGGCCCAGACAGGTACCAGCACTGCCCCAGCATGGGGACGGGCAGGGGGCACTGGTGACACTGGGCTCAGGTTCCCCGGGCAGGGGTGATGGAGATGGAGCGGCTCCCTTTAACTTCCTGCCCACGGACTGACTTAATTTGCTCCATTTATAAATTTTTTCCCTTTGCACCTTCCTCTGAGGGTTGTAAAGCAAACAAAAATCCATTAATTGTTTCGTTCAAATGTGTTTATTTGGCAAATCCATCTGGGTGGTTTGAGTGTGCTGCTCCCCCCTCCTCAGCCCCCCCTGATTTATGGTCAGAGGGCCCGGAGGTGAGTGGGAGATGGATGGGCCCCGGCTCTGCTCCGTGTGCCTGGCATGTAGATCTCCTCCCGGGTGCTCACGGGGGTCCTGCCCCCCTGGGACCTCCTGGGCAGAGCATGGGTTGACCCCAGTGGTGACTCAGTCCAGGCTTGGGGTCCCCGTGTGACACGGAGCAGCCACAGCACGTTGTCACCACCGTGGGCGACACGGAGCCTGCGTCCTGCCTGTCTGCAGGACAAATGGTCCCCTTTGGAGCCCTCCTCCATATATCCCTGTTTAATTTAAACGGATGGGCTCTGCTGTTGGCCTGTCCAAGAGCCTCAGAGACATCATCAACCTTAATAAGAGCTGGTTGTTGTAAATGTCAATGTGTGATGGGGTGGGGAGGGGGAGCCGTGGCGGGCTGCCCGCTCTGCCTGCCCTGCCTGCGCTGCCTGTGCTGCCTGTGCTGCCCACGTTGCCAGCCCTGCCCTTGCTGTCTGCACTGCCAGCGCTGCCTGTGCTGCCTGCCCTGCCCGCCCTGCCTGCACCACCTGGGGTGGATGCTCTCCCTCACACAGGGTGTGATCCCACGCCCCAGTCCCATCTGCAGGCACAGCTGGTGCTGTGCCCAGAGGGCAAGGCGGGCTCCTTCACCCCGCTGACATCCTCAGTGTCACCCCTGTCACCCACAGCACCTCCTCCTTATCCCTGCGCTCCCCAGCGCTGCCCAACCTCCTTCCCCGTGCCCCCCCCGGCGGGTTCTCAGTCTCCCTGTCTCCCTCCCGCAGGGGACCCGGCGGCGGAGGAGTGGTCTCAGTGGAGCGTGTGCTCTCTGACGTGCGGGCAGGGCTCCCAGGTGCGGACGCGCTCCTGCGTGTCCTCCCCGTACGGGACGCTGTGCTCCGGGCTGCTCCGGGAGACGCGCGCCTGCAACAACACCGCCACCTGCCCAGGTACGGGGGGCACGGCGGGCACCGGGGGGGCTCCGCCGCCGCCTCGGGGTGCCCAGAGGGGACGTTGTGTTGCTGGAGCGTCTCCGGGGCTCTCGGAGGTGTGGGGTGGATGAGGAGGGCAGCTCGGCGCGGTCGCGGCGCCCACCCCGTGCTGGGCTGCTCGGAGCTCTGTTGGCGTCCCTCCATCCTCCGGCCTTCCTGCCTGCTCTTGGGAGGCGTCTGGAATGGGTGCCCTGCACCCTTGTGCCTTGTCACTGGTGCTGCTGCCGTGGATTTACCTTTGGAGCAGGTTGGCTGGTGGCCCCTCTCCGCCCTCCCTCCTGGCTAACTCAGGGCTTTCCCCTGGATGTCCCCGAGGTTTTGTGCTGGGGAGAAAGGAGAGGCTGGAGCCTGCGCCTGGGGGACTCGAGGTCTGGCCTGGTCTGCTGGGGGGTCCCCATTTGCGTGGGGCAGGAGGGGGCTGAGCTGCTCCGTGCATCGAGGCAGGTCACAGGCAGGACGCTGAGGGTCTCACGTTGGTCCGTGGTGGTGTCTGTGCGTCTCGTGTGGGATGTTGGGAACCTGAGGGACCTCAGGGTGCCGCAGTGGCAGCCAGACTGCCCTGACCAAACCTGGAATGTTTCAAGGGATCTGCATCCCCAACACACCCAGTGCCCAGTTCCCCTCCATCCCAGGGAGTGCAGCCCTGTCCCGGCATCAGAAGTCGTGGAAGAGCATCCTTTAGGATGCTCCTGTGCCACACTGGTCCCTGCTCCTTTCCTGGGTGTGCTCAGTTCCCGTAGGTGCAAGGGGCAGGTCGTGCTCGGTGTGTTGAACGTGGTTTGGGGTGAGCCGGGCTGTGTGTGGGCAGGGGGGACGTGTGCCGCCGGTGCCAGGACCCCGGAAGG
Organism: Manacus candei; assembly: GCF_025592945.1. Taxonomy (NCBI): domain Eukaryota; kingdom Metazoa; phylum Chordata; class Aves; order Passeriformes; family Pipridae; genus Manacus; species Manacus candei. Next base: position 47,470 of record NW_026138118.1, on the reverse strand, counting down.
GAGGCTGGAGCAGGGCAGGGAGTGGCAGCAGCACCGCTGCCGGCTCAGGGACTTGAGGTGATGACAGGACAGGCGGTGCCAGGGACCGTGCCCGACTGCACCACGGGGCACGAGGGGTCTGCCATGGGCAGGACCCCTCTGTGGCAGGAGGCAGAGGGGGAGGCTGGAGCCCGGCAGAGGTGGTGCTGTGCTGTGTTGCAGTTCCCAGTGCGTGGCAGGAGTGGTCCCCGTGGAGCCTGTGCTCGGTGACCTGCGGGCGAGGGGCCAGGACCAGGACGCGGCCGTGCGTGGCCTCGCGGCGCGGAGGGAAGGCCTGCGAGGGCCCCGAGCTGCAGGCCAAGCCCTGCTATATCGCGATCTGCCCGGGTCAGTACCTCCCTCCCTCTCCCCACGCTCCTTCTTCCCGCCGGGATTGCCAGGACACGGCACTGGCCGAGCGCCAGGGCTGCGGCGCTGTGAGGGATGGGTGGCACCGCCGTGGGGAGCTGGGACAGCCCAGGGGCTCAGGGATGCTGTGGCAGGGGGTGCACCCTCCTGTCCCTGCTGGAAATCTGGGGGGAGAGATGGCACCGTCAGCCGTGCCAGGGTCTCAAGCCCCTGGCACGGGCAGGGGTCCAGCCTGGGGGCCGTGGAGGAGCCGGCTCCTTCCCTGCCTATCTGCTGTGGGTGGCACAGCGCTGGCACCGTGGCGGCACAGGGACATTTTTGGGGCACTGGGAAACAGCGAAGGGGGTTGGCTGCGGGGTCTGTTTGTGTGCAAGTGGTAACACCACCCACCCCTTCCTCCCGTGTGCCAGGAGGGGCCGTGTTGGTGGCCGTGGGGTTTGTGTGGTGATGGTCAGGGGTGCCACGTCAGGGCCAGCATCCCCGTGGGGACCCCACGTGTGGTGCAGGGAGGCCAGCAGGTAGTTCGGAGCAGGAAGGAGCGCGGGAGCTGAGGGGTAGTGCAAGGGGTGTCTCCTCTGCAACAGCTCCATCAGGGACATGCCACACATGGCTCGTGGCTTTAGCCACGGCAGCCCCATGGAGATACTGCTGGTGTTCACGGGCTTGGCAGGGAACAATGCCAGGGATGCTGGGTTTGGTGGAGAGCAATACCAGGAATGCTGGGTTTGGCAGCAGTGACGCTGGGGCTGCTGGGTCTGGCAGGAGCGATGCCAGGGGTGCTGTGTTAGGTGGGAGCAGTGCCAGGCTCCCCGGTGTGAGCGTGGCCGTGGTGGTGAAGCCAGCCTGGAGGTTCAGCCCCAGTGACAGTCCCCCAGTGTGGGGCAGGATTCAGCGCCGGCTGAGCTCGGCTTGGGGCGAGCCAGCACATCCGTAGGTTGGACCCGTTGCACGGAGAGCCCGGTGTGCATCCCGGTGTGCATCCCGGTGGCCGCCGGCCAGTGGGAGCTGACGCCGCCGCCCTCCTTGTCCCCGCAGTGGAAGGGCAGTGGCTGGAATGGGGCGCCTGGAGCCGCTGCTCCGTCACCTGCGCCAACGGCACCCAGCAGCGCACGCGCAAGTGCAGCGTCTCGGCCCACGGCTGGGCCGAGTGCCGGGGGGCCCACGCCGACGCCCGGGAGTGCTCCAACCCCACCTGTCCCAGTAAGGCCCCGCGCGCTGAGGGGGGAGCGGGGGGATGGCCACGCCGGCACGGCGCGGCCGGGGCACGGCGCGTTCGGCACCCAGCGCGCGGCCCGGCCGTCCCGCCCTGCGGTGTCACCGCCGGTGACACGAGGGTGCCGCCAGCCCCCTCCGCTGCGGGGGAGCAGGAGCCAAGGGGCGATGCCAGGGAGCAGCAGCCGCCCCCCCCGTTGTGCTGGTCGCTCCCACCGGGCACACCTCGGCTGAGGGTTTGCCCCCTGGTTGCGCCGGGGCACCCGTCGGTGCCGGGTGGCCGCGGGTCCTGCCGTGCTTTGGGCGGACAAGCACGTATGAGCTCTGGCGTGTGCACACGGGGCGGCTGGTGGGGCCGGGGACGGCTCTAGGGGTGGGGCAGGGGGGCAGGCAGGCCGAAGGATGGACCACAGGGTCCTCGTCCAGTCCTTTGAGCCCCTCCTTGTCTCGTGGGAGGGGGGGGCGGCATCGGTGGCAGGCGCGAAGGGAGGTGGGCACGCCACGGGTGCCCGTGGATGCCGGTAGGGAACGGTGGGCATCTGCACCAGGATGCCAGTCTTGTCTGAAAGAGACTTAAATCGCTGATCCATGGATTTCATAGAACCCTGTGGGGTTTCGATCCATGGCGCGTGCGGCAGCGTCGGAGGTGCCCTGTCCCCGTCCCCGCGGGTGCCGCTCGCCGTGCGGAGCCGGGTGTCCCACAGTGTCCCCATCCCCACAGCAGACAGCAAGTGGGGTCCCTGGAACCACTGGAGCCTCTGCTCCAAGACCTGTGACACCGGCTGGCAGCGCCGCTTCCGCATGTGCGAGGGCACGGGCGTGCAGGGCTACCCCTGCGAGGGCACCGGCGAGGAGGTGAAGCCCTGCAATGAGAAGAAGTGCCCAGGTATGGGGTACCCCACACCCCGGTGCCCATCACCCCCATGTCTGGGCTGCTCCTGACCCCCCCCCACCTTCAATGCCCAGCCTACCACGAGATGTGCAAGGACGAGTACGTCATGCTGATGACCTGGAAGAAAACGGCTGCCGGGGAGATCATCTACAACAAATGCCCCCCTGATGCCACAGGTGAGGGGGGTGTGTGCCCCCAGACACTCCCACGCTGGTGCAGGGAGGGGGGTGGTGGATGGCATTGGGGTCAAGCCACCTGGAGCAGAGCAGGGGCCAGCAGGTGGTTTGGGGTCCAGCATCCCCAAACCCCCCCAGCCTGGAGAAGGGCAGGGTGTGGGAGCTGACATCGGGTTTGAGCACCCCCAAACCCCAGAAGTGGTAGGTGGCATTAGGGTTGAGCACTCCCAAGCCCCCCTGGCCCTGGAGCAGGGCAGGGGGTGCCAGGAAGGTGGTTCCCATGCCATCCCCAACCCCAAATCTCCCGTGCAGGGACTGCCAGCCGCCGGTGCCTGCTGAGCCCCCACGGGGTGGCCTACTGGGGTGTGCCCAGCTTCGCCCGCTGCATCTCCCACGAGTACCGATACTTGCATCTCTCAGTAGGTGCCCGCTCTGGCGCGGACCCCTCTGCCCTCCCCTCCCTGTTCCCGGGGCTCTGCCCCATCCCTGGCATCCCAGCAGCTGCCTCCTTTCAACAGCTGGGCACTGTGTGGGGAAACTGAGGCAGGGGCTGGGGCGGGTCTCTCTCCTGTGTCCTTGGGAAATGGCTCTCGGGAGGGGAAGGGCCCCCCAGACCCCTGTGGAATCCCCCAGACCACCATGGGTTGGGAATAGGAACCCTATCCTGGAGCTGGGGGGGACACCCTGATCTGAGCTGTGTTCCCATGTCCTTAGAAAATGGCTCTTTGGATGAGAAGGATGCCCCCAGACTCCCGCGGATCCCTCACACCCCTGTGAACACTCCCAGACCCCCGTGGGCTTGGAATAGGGCTCCAACCCTAGAGCTGGAACAGGGACCACCATCCAAGTTATGCTCTCATGTCCTTGGGAAATGGCTTTTGGGATGAGAAGGACACCCCCAGGCCCCTATAATGGCCCCAGACTGCTGTGGAACTCCCCAGACCCCCGTGTCCCGCTGCTGCCCCAGTCAGTGCAATTATCAGCGTCCCCACTGCCTGGGCTTTGGGCATGAGGAGGGTCCTGGGGACACAGAGCGCTGCTGGGGTGAGTGACACGGGTGTCCCCACCCCGCCCAAGCTGCGGGAGCACCTGGCCAAGGGGCAGCGGGTGCTGGCAGGGGAGGGGATGTCGCAGGTGGTGCGGAGCCTCCTGGAGCTCATGGCCCGCAAGACCTACTACAGCGGGGACCTGCTCTTCTCCGTGGAGATCCTGCGCAACGTCACCGACACCTTCAAGAGGGCCACCTACACCCCGTCCTCCGAGGACGTGCAGGTAGCGGGCGGGGGGGCAGCGAGGGGACGCCCCGGGGAGGCGGCGGCGCTCGGTCCCCGCAGCCCAGCCCCGCTGAGCCCCGTCCCCGCAGCGCTTCTTCCAGGTGGTGAGCTACATGGTGGACGCCGAGAACCGGGACAAGTGGGAGGATGCCCAGCAGGTGAGTGGCACGGGGGGGGGGCGGGCACAGCCGGGATGTCCCCACTGCCGGGGTGTCCCCACTGCCGGGATGTCCCCACCACCCCGGCGGCTCTGGAGCTGTTCTGCCTCCTGCAGGTCTCTCCTGGCTCCGTGCACCTGATGAAGGTGGTGGAGGACTTCATCCACCTGGTTGGGGACGCGCTGAAGGCTTTCCAGAGCTCCCTCATTGTCACGGACAACCTGGGTGAGCGGCGGGGTGGGCGCGGGGTCCCGGGGGGCTGCGGGGAGCCCGTGGTGACCCCGCTGTGCCCCGGCAGTGACCAGCATCCAGCGGGAGCCCGTCTCTGCCGTGTCCAGCGACATCAACTTCCCCATGAAGGGGCGGCGGGGCATGAAGGATTGGGCCCGCAGCTCCGAGGACAAGCTCTTCATCCCCAGGGAGGTGCTGAGCCTCGCCTCTGCCGGTGAGAGGGCACGCGTGTGTGCACATGTGTTAACATGTGTGCAGGGGGCTGAGCCTGGGGCTGGGTGGGAGCTGGCACGGGTGTGAACACACACGTGGGAGTGCACATCTGGTGCTGTGCACGTGTGTGTGAGCGTGCACACCTGGGATGGGGCACGTGTGTGAATATGTGTGAGCCTGCACGTGTGTGTGAACAGGTGTGAACATGCACATCTGGGAGTGTGCACGTGTGTGAATATGTGTGAGCCTGCACGTGGGAGTGCCCATCTGGGAATGTGCACACGTGTGAACCCGCACATCTGGGAGCCTGCATGTGTGTACATATGTGTGAACATGTACATGGGAGTGCACATCTGGTGCTGTGCACGTGTGTTATGCATTTGTGGCACAGCACACATTCAGACACAGGTTTGGGGTGCCTACCCAGGCGTGGCGTGCACGTGTGTGCAGGTAAACACGTGTGTGCTGGCATGTCTGGGGCTGTGCATGAGTGAGAGCACATCTGGAAGGATGAGCACATCTGGGAGCCCACGTGTGTGAGCGTGTGGGCGGCGTGTCCGTGCGTGCCACGTGTGTGCTGGGGGGCCGCGTGTTCCTTCACACGCGTGTTCTCTCACACGTGTGGTGCTGAGCACACACGTGTGGTGCTGAGCACACGCATGTGGTACTGAGCACACGTGTGTGGTGCTGAGCACACGCGTGTGCCTCTCTCTGCAGAAGCGGACGAGTCGTCCCACTTTGTCATCGGGGCGGTGCTGTACCGCACGCTGGGGCTCATCCTGCCCCCCCCCAGGTGAGTGGGGCTGCCCGCTGTGTCCCCCGCTGCCCCCCCAGCTGTCACAGCCCGTGTCCCCCCTCCCCGCAGGGCCCCCCTGGCCGTCACCTCCAAGGTGCTGACGGTGACGGTGCGCCCGCCGACCAGGCCCACGGAGCCCCTCGTGCTGGTGGAGCTCTCCCACATCATCAATGTGAGTGTCCCCCTCCCATGTCGTCAACAAAAGGGTCCCCCTTTCCACATCGACCTGAGTGTCCCTGTCCCTCTTCATCCACGTGAGTGTCCCCTCCACGTCATCCGTCCCATGGCGTCATCGTGAGTGTCCCCCTCCTACACCATCAGCGATGTGAGTGTTACCCTTCCTCATCATCAGCCCTCCTGCGTCACCAGCATGAGTGTCCTTCGTCACCAGCATGAGTGTCCCTTTCCCCTCCCACCACATCAGTGTGAGTGTCACCCTCCTGTCCCATCACCGTGTCACCTCTCGGTCTCTCGTGGGTCCCGCCAGGCACTGAGCGCCAGGCAGGGGCCACCAGCTCCCAGCTCACGGCCACAGCACTGGTCTCCGTGCCCACGGTGGGGATGTGCCAGTGCTGGGGCACCTGGGCAGGTCCCCAAGGGCCACGTCCAGGGGGTGAAGGTCCCCAAGGGCTGGGGGTGAAGCGCTGACCTGTCCCTGTGTCCGCAGGGAACGTCCCACCCGCAGTGCGTCACCTGGGACTACTCGAGGACGTGAGTGAGGGACAGGGGGACAGGGACACCCTGGCTGGGTGGTGGGGCTGGGCCAGGGGCCTGGTGGGAGGGGTGGGGAGCAGGGATGGGAGCAAGGGTAGGGGAGCAGAGAGAGGGAGCAGGGATGGGGAGCAGGGATGGGAGCAGGGAGTGGGAGCAGGGCTGGGGAATAGGGATGGGGAGCAGGGGAGGTCCCTTCCCACATCCAAGCACCACTGCCATGGGTGAATTGAGCTCCCACGGGATCGATGTGGCCCCAGAGCCCAGGAATGCCCGTGCCAGCCTGCCAGATGTGATTTGTTAGCGCTGGCAGGAGCGAGGGAAAGTAGGGCATGGTGGGGGAGGGGTCAGTGCTGCGGGGGGGGTGGGGGGTGGCAGTGCCAGCCCCCCTGCCCAGGTACCCGCGGGTGCTCTGTGTTTCGGGGTCACTGGTTCCAGTACCCCCGTGCTGGTGGGGAGGTGTTGGGTGTGATGGGTGTGGCAGGTCTCAGCCTGGCCCCGGGGGTAGTCCCCAGCTGTCCCACAGACCCAATTCCTGGTTTTCCTGCCCTGCTGGGAGCTGTGGCTGCTCTCCCTGTGCAGTGGGCAGTGGCACCGTGGGGCACCCCCTCCCTGCTCCCTCAGGAGGGGTCCCTGTGGCAGGAGGGGTCCCTACAGCAGGAAGGATCACCGTGGCAGGAGGGGTCCTTGTGGCCAGAGCATCCCCACGGTGGGAGGGTCCCCATGGTGGGAGGGTCCCCATAACCAGAGGGGTCACCACGGTGGAGGGATCCCCATGATGGGAGGGGTCCCCATGGAGGGAGGGAAGCATCACCCACCTGGGAGGGGACACGGGTGCCGGGGAGCTCCTGGGGCTGTCCCTGCCTGCCCCTCTCTACCCCCTCCATCCCCACCACCCCTCCTCCCAGGCCTGGCCCCCGCTCCATGGTTTGTGTCCCCCCCCCAGACCTGTGTGGGATGATTAAAACCCAAGCCTTTGTGTTGCACCACTCCCAGGAGGATCAGCCCAGGGCAGGTGGGGGCAGCGGGGCAGGGATGGCTTCACCCTCCTCCAGGGGTCTGGGGGATCCCCTGGCAGTGCCCCCCTCACCTGCCTCCCCCCCAGGAAGGGGCAAGGAAGGGGTTAACTCGGGAGAGTTTAACACGAGGGGCTGCGTGTGTTTGATTAGTTCAAATTGCTCTCCCTCGCTCTCCCTCATTAATCAGGGATGCTGGCTTGGGAAACTGGGACACGGAGAGCTGCCAAACCCTGGAGACCCTCCCGGCACACACCAAATGCCAGTGCCGCCAGCTCGCCACCTTCGCCGTCCTCGCCCAGCTGCCCAGAGACCTGGTAGGGGACAGGGTGGGGACAGGGACGAGCCTGCCGGGGACACGGGATGGGGATGGGGGTGATCCCCGGGCTGGGGGGGCCTGGCTGAGGTGGGGGTCCTGAAGGAGGGTGGGGATGGGCAGGGAGCATTTCCTGCACCCTGCTAGGATGGGGTGGGTGCTGGAGGGTAGGGGGGTGTCTCCCACCAGCCCGGGGGAAGGGTCCCTGCACCCCCCAGCACCTTCCAGCGCCCCGAGGGTGGGTCTGTGGGGGCAGGGGGCTGCCGTGCTTGATAGAGCTCGATATGGGGCACTGCTGAGAGCCAGCAGGGGAGGGGCAGCCCCAGCCCCTGGTGTCCCCCCACCCCATTGCTATTCCACCCGCGTCCCCTGTCGGCATGGAGATGGGCACGGGTCCCCAGGAAGGCGCCTTGGCTGTGCCACCGCTGTCACCGACCCCCTCTGGCACCCAGGGGTCCCCACTGGGGGGGTGGAGGGCACAGCTGGGGGTAGGGAGCAGCCGAAGGGGGGTGGGCTGGGCTCAGCCACTCCCCCCCTGGTTTCCCCCCAGGCCATGGACCCCTCGGGCACCCCGTCGGTGCCACTGATGATCGGTTGTGCCGTGTCCTGCATGGCCCTGCTGACCCTGCTGGTGATCTACGCTGCCTTCTGGAGGTGACCCGGGGGCACCTGGGGACCTGGGGGGCACCTGGGGCTCGAGGCCGTGTGGGGAGGGGGCAGCACAGGGGGGGCACGGCGCCAGCAAAGGCTCGGCATCCATGAGATTGAATGCAACGTGGTGGGAAGGGAATAACCCAGGTGGGAGAAGGTGCCCGGGCTGCCTGGCACTGTCCCTGCCCCAGGACAGCTCCTGCCCACCCATTGGCAGCTTGGGGGGACAAGGGACAGGGACAGGGGACAGGCTGGCACCCCGGCCCCACGCTGGTCCTGCCCACAGGTTCATCAAGTCTGAGCGCTCCATCATCCTGCTCAACTTCTGCGTCTCCATCCTGGCTTCCAACATCCTCATCCTCGTGGGCCAGTCCCAGATGCTCAGCAAGGTGGGTGCCACCCCCCTGCCACCCTCCCGGGGTCCCCAGGTGGGCACGGGGGCTGCCGTGGGGTCCGAGGCCGGTCACCTCCTCCCTGCTGGCTCCCAGCAGCAGATTGGATTTGGATTAACTCGATCCTGGGATTAAATCCTCTGTGCTGGTGGCTTTGACACAAACCTCGCCGGGCGTGGGGGTTTAACCGCCGCGGTGCCGGGCACGTGGCCGTGTCCCCCTGATGTCCCCGTGTCCCCACAGGGCGTGTGCACCATGACAGCCGCCTTCCTCCACTTCTTCTTCCTCTCGTCCTTCTGCTGGGTGCTGACGGAGGCCTGGCAGTCCTACCTGGCGGTGATCGGCCGGATCCGGACACGCCTGGTCAGGAAGCGCTTCCTGTGCTTGGGATGGGGTAAGAGCCTGGGATGGGGTGGTGGGAGGCACCACCCTGGTACCCCCCCCTGGGTGATCTGGGGGAAGCTGAGGCACAGGGGAGGAAAGCAGACCCAGGAGTCTTGGCGAGGCACCCTCAGGCCACGGGGAGTGCCAGAAGGGCCCCATTGCTGTCCCCATCCCCGGGGGGGGCTGGCACAGGGGTGATGCTGGGGGGGACAGCAGTGTCACCCCCTGCAGCTCCAGCCTCATGTCCCTTTTCCAGGGTTGCCAGCCCTCGTGGTCGCGGTCTCCGTCGGCTTCACACGGACCAAAGGCTACGGGACGGCGACCTAGTACGTGGGGGCGGGGGGACACGGGGCTGGGCACAATGCCGGGAGCAGGGGGTGGGCACAGGGGTGGGCACAGGGGTGTCCCCTGACACGCCACGGTCCCCTGCAGCTGCTGGCTCTCGCTGGAGGGCGGTTTGCTCTACGCCTTCGTGGGACCCGCTGCCGTCATCGTGCTGGTGAGCTGCCCCCCGAGCCTCTCGGAGCCCCCCAAAAACCCCACCCGGGTGGGCGTGTGGCTGCTCGTGGAGGGCTCCGTGCCCGCCCTGACCCCACGCCGCTCTCGCCCAAGGTGAACATGCTGGTTGGCATCATCGTGTTCAACAAGCTCATGTCCCGCGACGGCATTTCAGATAAGTCCAAAAAGCAGCGAGCTGGGTAAGTGCCCTGTGCCCCACGGGGGTGTCCCTGGGGCCTGTGCCCCCTCACCCTGCACCCTGCCCTGCCGCACCGGGGGCATGGCATGGGGGTCCTCCGGCAGCGGGCTGAGGACGGGGCAGACTTCATCACATCAGTGGGTGGTGGGGGCCAAGCCCGGGGCGCCCGCAGCCCGTTGTTGGGGGCAGCTGGAGGGGCAGCTGGGGGGCAGCCACCCCCACGCTTTCCTTTGGGGAATGGGGTCCGCACCCTGCAGACCCCCCTCCCTGCCCGCCCCACCCCCTGCCGCTTGGCCACCCCCTCATCATTAACAACTGCTGCCTCCCTCGACTAACCCGGCGCTCTCTCTCTCTCTCCCTCTCTCTCTCTCTCTCTTTCTCTTTTCCTTCTCCCATTCGCTTTTTGCCTGTGTCTGTCCATCCATCCATCCGTCCATCCGTCCACCCCTCCCCGACCCCGACCCTGCCATCCTGCCTTGCTCTCCCCACCTCCCTCCCCGCCTTCCCCGCGCCTGCATCCCCCCGCGTGGCCCGGTCCTGGCCGCGGGGGCGCCGGGGGTGGGGTGTGTGTGGTGGGCACAGCTCGGAGCCCCCCCCGTGCGGGAGCCTGCTGCTGAAATGCACCAAGTGCGGCGTGGTGTCCAGCGCGGCCATGACCTCCGCCACCGCCAGCAGTGCCATGTTAGTGCCCGCCACGCGCCCGCCGCGTCCCCCCCACCCCGCCCCGAGCGCAGCCTGGGCACCCCACGGGGGTGGGCGGCGGGTCGGGGTGGGTTTCGGGGCCAGGCTGTGCGCTCGGGGCGGCGCGGGCACGGGGCGCGCGCGTGTCCCATCCCGTCTGCATGGCATGGCTTCTGCAGGTCACGTCATCGCCGGGCTCGGGGCATGGGGGGGTCCTGTTCCCTTGGGAGCGGGGAGGGCGTGAGGGGCACGGGCTCAGGAGTGTCCCCAGGACCCCTCATCCTGGCACATGAACCCCCCCAGGGGTGCTGGCTGGGATGTGCCCACTGCCACCCTGGTCCCCGTTCCCGGGGGTTTAGTGGCACTAGAAAATAAGAAAGAAATCCCCTTTCTGCTCTTCTGGTGGCTGTGGGACAGTGATGGTGGCCCCACTCACCCCCAGCCCCCTCGCTGTGGCTGCACTGCCTGTGTAGGGACAGGGACACACATGTGGTGATGCCAGTGGCTCAGCCTGGGGGGCTGGAGCCCACATGTCCCCTCAGCCCTCGGTGCCCTGAGCACCCAGCCAGTGCTGGCTCAGGGACACTGAGGAAGAGGGGACAGCTGGGGGGCACAGCCAGCCCCGGCCATGCTTGTGGGGCGCGGGGCGAAGCTCAGGGGGCTGCTGCGGGGCAGGGGGGGCAACGCTTGGTGGGGGCTGTCAGGGGGCAGCCCAGCCCGGCGGGCTCACCCCGGCCCCTCTCTCCCTGCCCCAGGGCATCGCTGTGGAGCTCCTGCGTGGTCCTGCCTCTGCTGGCGCTGACCTGGATGTCGGCCGTGCTCGCCATGACCGACCGGCGCTCCATCCTCTTCCAGGTCCTCTTCGCCGTCTTCAACTCCGTCCAGGGCTTCGTCATCATCACCGTGCACGGGTTCCTGCGCCGAGAGGTGGGGCGGCCCCGGAGGGGTGCCGGGGGACACCCCTGGCCGCGGGGCCGTGACCGGCTCTGTCCCTGCAGGTCCAGGACGTGGTGAAGTGTCAGATGGGGGTGTGCAGGAGCGAGGAGAATGAAAACTCGCCTGACTCCTGCAAAAACGGGCAGGTGCAGATCCTGGTGAGTGCGGCTGTGCCGGCACCGGCAGGGCCGTCACCCCGCTGGGGCAGGGACCCCTTGAGGCCCCACTGCTCCCTGTGCTGGCCAAGGTGCTTCATTTCCCCTTCTTTTTCCCTCTCTTTCTCTCCTCTCTCTCTCGCTCTTTCCCCTCTTTCTGTATTTTTATAGACAGATTTTGAAAAGGACGTTGACCTGGCGTGTCAGACAGGTGAGGTCTCCCCTGCACCCTGCACTGGGGACAGGGATGTCACCGTGCCACAGCTGGGAGGGACAGGCAGCATGTGCCAGGGGGTCACTCCTGCCTCTTCACCCTCCCCTGGGACCCCCGGAGCTGATGCTGACCCCCTCCCTGCCCACAGTGCTGTTCAAGGAGGTGAACACCTGCAACCCTGCCACCATCACGGGCACGTTGTCCCGCATCTCCCTGGACGGGGACGAAGACCCCAAGCTCAACACCACGTCGGAGGGTGGCCTGGGCTTCTCCAGCCTGCCAGGGAACATCCCTCCCACCAGCATCCTGGTCCAGGTCCCCAAGATGACGCCCAACGTGGTGGCGGGCTTGGGCGAGCTCGGCGACCCGCCGGCACAGCAGCTCAGCCTGGACGCGCCGGGTCCCGTCTACCTGTGCACGGAGAGCAGCCTGCGGCCCCTGGAATACGGCTGGATCCGGGCCCCCGAGCCCCCCCGGGAGAGCGACTACATGATGCTGCCCCGCCGCACCGGCAGCCTCAAGCCCTTCCCGCGGGATGAGGGGACCCTCGGTCCCGGCGCCGATGAGGGGGTGCCCGGCGGGACAGGGCGCCCGGCGGCCGAAGGTGACACCTACCCCGGCTTCGTGGCGGTGGACCATGTCAACGTGAACTTGAACCAGCCCTACGGGACGGTGAAGGCTCCCTACGGCCTCCAGTTCAAGCAGCATCCCACTGTGCGGCAGATCCTGGCCTCGGAGCTGTCGGAGCGCAGCCGCACCATGCCCCGCACCGTCCCCGGCTCTGCCATGAAAGTGGGGTCCCTGGAGGTGAGCGGGGGGGCTGGCGTGGCCCGTGGGCACGTGTGTGGGGAGGGACACGTGTGCAGGAGCACGTGTGCATGTGCATGAGTTACCCCTGTGCCCACCCTCGGAATCCCACCCTCGGCTCGGGGTCGTGCGGTGGGTGAGCTCCGTGTCCCCCTTGGCCGGGAGCGTCGTGTCCCCAAGCCGGTCGTGGCTTGGGGCTGGCATGAGCCCCCCCACCTTGCTCCCCCTCATCCTGGACCTGCAAAGACCTTTCCCTTTTCTTCTCCGTCTCCTCTCCCTGCTCCTGCCTGTCCCCTGCCAGAGGAAGAGGTTGCGGTACTCTGACCTGGACTTTGAGGTAAGTCCCACCATGGCAACAGGGGTCACAGGGTCGGGTGCCATCAGAGGGGACTGAACCACCTTGTCCCCGCTCCCTTTGCCCCACTGGCAGCACCCAGGCTCAGAGGGGATTTATACCAGGCAGTAGTGAGCGTTGGCTCTCGACTAAAACACCAGTGCTGAGCGTGGAGTGGGCTCTGCTGCTCATCCAGGACACCCTGGGAAGGCAGGGCGGGGTGTCAGGAGAGGGACAGGGACGGGGGCTGTGCCAAGGGCTGCAGGGCCGTGCCGGTGGCCGCAGGCTCTGCTCTCCCCCCCCCGCAGAAGGTGATGCACACACGGAAGCGCCACTCTGAGCTCTACCACGAGCTCAACCAGAAGTTCCACACGCTGGACAGGTACCGGGCTCCGTCTGCCGGCTCCTCCAAGGTGAGGTCCTGGGCGTCCCGTCCTGCCCTGGTCTGCCCCTCTGCAACCCTTCACCTTCTCCTCTTGCATGGGCTGGGGCACCCCAGGGAGGGGGGGGGGGGACAGGCCCTCCAGGAATGATGCAGGAGCTGAGCTCTGTGGGGTTTTCCGCAGCGAGAAAAGCGGTGGAGCGTCTCGTCGGGCGGCGGGGAGAAGAGCACGGCCAACGTAAGTGCCTGGGCCCCCTCTGGGGGGTTACCCCACCCCATCCTGGACAGGGCCAGAGGGTGGAGCGGGTGGCTGTGCACATCCCCAGCCGCTTCCCACAGCTCCCCCTGGCCCCGCAGGACGTGACCAGCCCCGAGGAGCAGCGGCCGCAGGCCCCGGCCGCGCCGCCCAAGCCATGGAGCACGTTCAAGGCGATGACACTGGGCGCCCTGCCCAGCGCCCAGCGGGACCGGCTGGAGCTGTGCCGGGCAGACTGGGAGAGCCCCTGCGCCGGCCTGGACGCGGCCGACGGCGACTTCCAGACGGAGGTGTGAGCCCCGCGCCCATCGCCGCCGCCCCCGGCCCGCGCGGGGCTGCAACGAGCCGAGAACGCTGGGTTTGCTCCGTCCTCCTCGGCGGCCGGGGGGGTCCCTGCCTGGCCGGAGCCGTGTCCCCCCCGGGCAGAGCCCGCGCTCCCCCCGGCGCAGCCGCCTCCCGCCCGTCCTCGCGCGGTTCCTCCTCCCGCCACCCCCCGGACGCGGGTGCGGAGGGGACCCGCGCACCCCCCCATGCTCACCCACGATCACGCCTGCACCCCCCCGGGGCAGGACCGGCCGGCGAGGCCCTTCAGACCTTCGTTCTTTTCTACCGGGATGTTTCTTCACGCCGTGCACCGTGTGCACGCGAGTGGCCGCCCCCCACCCCACCCCGGGACCCCCCCGTTTCCCCGGGGCCGTCCCCTCCCAGCCCTCCCCACCGTCCCCACCCCACGGGGCAGGTGCTGTCGTTGTTGGAAATAAAAGTTCACTCTCTGTGGTGCCGTGGGGCTGCGGCCGTCGCCTCGTGCTTCGTGTCGGGGTCCGGCCGGGGAGGGGGTGGCTGTCGCCCCATGGGGTCCCCCAGCCTGCCTGCACCCCCCTGGCCCCCTCCCTGCCTGCAGGATCCCACCGGCCAGGGCTGATCCCGTGCCCAGGCACTGCCGTGCAAACGAGCGTCTTATCGCAGGAGCCGGGAGCACTTAATTACACGGTAATTAATCTGTGAGCAAATTAGGAACTTCGGAGGCAATGGCCGTGCAGAGGCGAGTCAGGTGGGCTGCCTGGCACTGCTGGAGCATCCTGGCATCCGGAGCAGGAGTCTCCAGGGACGGGTGCTGGGGCAGCAGGAGCGGCAGGAATGCCAGGCTCCAGATCAGGAGCAGTGTTGGGATAACAGTGCTGGAGGAGAAGACATCCCTGCCTTGTGGCTCTCAGCACATCAGGGACTAGAGATTCGGGCTGAGCGATCCATGGTGTGGATCAGGTGCCCGGGCAGCTTGGCTGGGCCGTGGCACTGCGGCCCTGCTGCCGTGGTGTGCCATAAGGTGCCAGGGAGGGGTGGGTGGCTGCCGTGACATTGGGAAGCAGGTCCTGGTCTTGGCTGTTGCTTCTGTCTGGGAAAGGCCACCTGAGCTTCCCGAGGGCTTCCAAGAGGACAGGCTTGGCACAGGCAAAGGAGGCTGCCCAGTTTGGGCTGGTGGCCAGTGCCCAGTTCAGATGGTGTGTCCCCGTGTGCCAGGCCAGGAGATGCTGCTCCCAGTCCCACCCGTGCTGGGACACTGGGGCAGGATGTGGCCCTTGCACAGGGGCTGCCTTGGGGCTGGGCTGTGGCTCCCAGCCCTGTGGAGGGTGTGGGGTGAGGGTGATGCCGTGGGTCAGGGGCACTGTTCCCTCGTGGGGCTGTTCTCCCGCTGGTTTGCCACTAATGGCAGCCACATCCTCTCGCTCTGGTTTCTGGGAGCTGCCACGCGCTGGGATCCCCCCACCCCCTGCTTTGGGGGATCCAGGGCCTGCTCCAGCTCCCCTCCTCTCCTTCCCAGCCAAACACAAACTCAAGAGGCGGCGTCAGGGTTTCCTGGGGCATCTGTTGGCAATTAGCAGCATTTATTACTCATGGAGACGCCATATGTGGGGAGGGAACAGAGCCCGGGAGAGAGGCAGGGGCTCGTGGTGTGTCCCAGCACGGGGGACACGGGGACAGCCCCCAGTCCTGCGGGTCTGGGCATTGATGGGGGATACTGGGGGAAATCGGAGCAGGATGGAGAGCTCTGGAGCCATTTTCCATCTGCAGCTTCCATCTGAGCCAGGCTGTGTCCCCCCAGTGCCAAAAATGTGCAGTTTGGGGGGCGGAAATGATGGAGAAGGAGCTCTGGGGCTGTGCAGCCGCGGGGGCGGGGTGGGACAGGAGCTCTCTGGCGCTTCACCCTTCACTTTTTGGGAAGGAAATCCCTCCAAAAGAAGCAAAACTGCAGTTTTAGCGCCGCAGAAACGAACGGCCCTGTGAAGAAGCTGGAAAGAATTCCCGCAGGCGCTTTCCTTCCTGACTGGAACTGGGAAGGGGAGGGGGGTGCGGCTGGATTGGTGCAGAAATGAATGCTGAACCGCTGAAATCCTCACCGCAGGAATTCCCTCCTCTGCCTTGTCCGGGCCGGCAGCCACCCGGGGTCCGGCCGGCGTCACCCCAACGCTCGGCCCCCGGATTTGGGGGGGCCTTTCGGGGGCCGAGCTCAGCCTGGGAAGCGGGGGAGCCCCACGGTAACACCAGCGCCGCGGCTGCCGCGTGACGCTCGGGGTCGGAGGCAGATTGTCTCCAGCCCGAAAATTGTCGGGCTCTGCTCCGGCTCGTGTTTCTTGGCAGCCAGCGCGGCAGTTTCTTGGAAGCGCAGCGTGCCTCTGCTTTTTCCATGCTGGGTTGGTGGGCAGGGGCTGCAGGATCCTGCCTTCCATCCCCCAGCTCGGCACGGCTCCAAGGGATGCCGGCGCAGAGTGCTGGGGAGGCGGGATCCAGCCTCTTTCCCTCTGGAGATGCCGATCCCGTGCGCTGGAACAGCCATGGGAAGCGGGAGCTGCACGGAGCAGTTTTCCACGCTGCTGCCATCCCCTGTGCTTTTTGGGGCTTTTGAGGTGCCTTCGTGCCACTGGACTGGGGACAACCAACCCAGGGAAGCAGCCTGGGAAATGAGGGAAACTGAGGCACGGGATGGGCAGCGGGAGGGAGGGGTGTGACCCCCCCCAAATTCATTCACAGCTGACTTGAGGGTTCTGGAAGCTGCTGGTCGTGTAAGGGGTCTGGCTGGAGAAAAAGGGACAAGGCTGCCCTCCATCCTTGCTCTGCTGTGGGGCGAGATGTGGCTTTGGGGTGGGCTGGGGGGCCAGTTTTGGGGCCATACCCCCCGCCCACAAGACACACAAACCCCACCAGTGCTCCTGCACCGGGTTCGTTGCTGCTGGGTGGCCCCAAACAAGGAACAGCTCGAGGTGAATAATCATCCAAAAAACAGGAATTATAAAAGTTTCGTTGTATTTTGTTCCCACTTGCTGTAATTACCCTTAATTACCTCAGTAGGCATCTCGGAGGAGCGTCGAGTGCTCTGTCACCACGTCTGGGGCTGGCGGGTGAGTGACTGGCGGAGTGGAGCTGCTGGGTTTGCCCACGACAGCTTATTTACTGTCTCTGACTAAACAGCAGTTGTTAATTAGCTCCTTTATGGAGATACATGCGTCCCTCACGCGTTTGTAAAGCTGCAGCCTAAATAGATTCATCACAATTTGGGAGGAAAGCAGCTGAGCCAGGGCCCGGTGCCATGCTGGGCATCACTGGGAGCAGGGATGCAGGGATAGGGGTGCCAGTGGATGTTTGGAGTCCCCCAGACCCAAACTTTGCATGAGGTGGGCTTGTTCCCTGCCTCCTCCCTGCCTGTGGGGGATCGGGGTGCCCTGGCACGTGTGAGCAGGGGGTGATGGAGCAGAGCTGGGCAGCCAGGCCCTGGGGCAGCGTTCCAGGCTGGCACGTCCCAGCGGCGCAGAGCTGGGAGCTGGGATGGGTGCCGAATCCCTGCAGGGCTTGGCGAGGCTCTGGGAAGTCAGCAGCTCTGCCGCTGGGGACTTGGGAGCAGCACAGTGCCAGCGGGAGGGATGGTGGCAGGGATCCCGTCTCGGGGCTCTGACCCCAGGCGCCCTGTTCTGAGCCAGGCTGTCCCCAGGCCACCCCAGGGCACAGGGGATGGGACAGCAGCTCCATGTCACAGCCGGGTCTGGCTGCCGCGATGCCTCGGGGTCTGCCCGGAGCTGCTCCACCCGGAGCCTGTGGAGGAGCATCCCTGAGAACCATCCTCCGAGGGACACCCTCCTCCCGCAGGGACAGGCGTTCTGGCCAGCGGTGCCACCCCCGGTCCCCGTGGGGAGGAAGAGCTGCTCCACAGGGATGACAGCCAAGGAACGGGCTTCACTCCCACCCCCGGGATCGGGGTTCCCCTCCTCCGGGCGGAGATTCAGCCCCCCGAAGGGGGAGAAGGCGGGTGGGGAGGGGAAGGAGGGCGCTGCCGGGGGAGGCGGAGGAGGATGAGGAGGAGGGCGGGGATGCGAAGGCGGGCGGCGGCGCAGGCCCCCCCGGGTTGGGGGGGGGGGGGGCGGAGGGCGGGCAGCGCTGGGGGGCGGCTCGGGCCCCCCCGGAGGGAGGCGGGGAAGGCGGCGGGGGCGGCGCGGCGGCTCCCGGTGTCCCGCGGCGGAGTTCCCGGTGTCCCGCGGCGGAGTTCCCGGTGTCCCGCGGCGGAGTTCCCGGTGTCCCGCACCGTCCGGGCAGCCCCGTCCCCGCCGAGCCCCGCGCAGGTGAGCCCCGCACGGCCCCGCACCGGGAGCGGGCAGAGCCCGGCAGAGCCCGGCCCCGCGGCGGGGAGGGACGGGACCGGGCGAGCCGGGGATTCCCCGTTAATAACCGGAGTTAATCACCGCCCCGGGGCCGCGGGGACCCGCCGGTGCGGAGGGTGCGGGGTAGGGAAGGCGGGGAGCGGGCGGGGAGTACTGAGGGGGGGTCAGGAGTGGGTGCAGGGGTGGGCAGAGGGTGCAAGGGTGGGAGCAGGGGTGGGCGCAGGCAGTGGCAGACCAGAGGAGCCGGGAGGCAGCAGAGGGGAGCCGGGAGGTGCAGGGGTTGTGTTTTGGGATAGGGGGGCTGGGTCGCAGGCAGGGAAGAGCAGAGAGTGCGGGAGAGCCCAGTGCAGGCAGTGCAGAGGTGGGTCCCCGCTCACGGGGGTCCCTGGGTGCTGTGCGTGGGATGAAGGCTCAGGGATTCACGTCCCGCTCTGGCAGCAGCCAGTGGAGCCGGAGCGTGTCCGGTCTGTCCCGACTCTGTCTCCCTCCGTGCAGCCCGGCCTTGCCTCGTGGCAGGAAGCAGGAGGGAGGCCAGGTCGGGGTGACCTGCAGGGCCTGAGACACCCCGGGATCCACTCGGGACTGGGAGATAAAACAGGAGGGAGCGAGACCTTCCTGGGGGGTTCATGCAGTAGGTGCCCAGTTCCACTCTGGGGAACCTCAGTCTTCACATTTCTGGATGTTTGGAGCGAATCCAGGTGCTGTGATTGGACTGAACCCACGGGATGCTGGGGTTGCCCTGTGTGCTTGGGGTGGGTGTGGAGCAGATGGTGATCCAGCAGTGGATGGGGGGAGGCCGCACTGAACCCCAAAATTTGACAGAGCCATGGCCAAGAGGGTCAGGACCAACTCCATGCTGGTGGCTTTGCTGGAAGTATCCCAGTGTTGGCAACCTCATGGGCTGGTGCCCACCGTGGACTGGTGCCCACCACTTGCCCATCCCGCTGCTGCCCAATGTCTTTCCCTTGCAGGCAGCTGTGTTGGCCCTGAGCTGCTGCCACGGGCACCATGAGGGGTCTCTGGGCCCTCGTGCTCACGGCGCTCGTCAGTGCCTGCGAGGGGAAGGAGCTGCCGCCGGCGGAAGGTAAGGGACACCACGAGCAAGGGCTCGGGGTCTGCACGGGAGCAGCCCCCTCCTTGCCTGTCCCTGGGGAAGGTTTGGTCAGCCCTAGGGATGGCAGGGTGGCTGGAGACACCGTGGTCCCCACGTGCCACGGCTGGAGCGGTGGCTGTGGATGGACATCGGCTCCCTGCTGAGCGCCGGCTGCTCCGGGCTGTGGGGCTTTGCTCAGCATCCCGTGTGGGCAGGGGGCCAGGGAGAGCTGAGCGAACCCAGCCGTGGGGAGCCAGCCCAGGGACACCCCGGCATCGCCCCCGCAGCCCTGGCCGTGCTCGTGGAGGGACTGGGCTTGGCCGCGCTCCGGCCGCGGGACGCTCGGTGCCAGCTGGCAGCGCCGGCGGCGCGTCCGGCAGCACGTGTGGGGTAGGTGAGCCAGGACCTCTCAGGGCTGTGGCAGGGATGCACAGAGCTCCCAAGGGAGTTTTGGCCTCCAGCTGCCAGCTGGGAAGAGGTTTGGCCACGGTCCACGCCGTGGTGGAGGCTGCCCACGTGCAGTGGGGGACAGAGGGACGATGGCTGAGCCCACGGGGGTCTCTGCCGGGGTGTCCCTGGCCACGGGGTCGCTGTGCCTGGGTCCCGGTGTGGGAAGAGCTCGAGGCGGATGCCGGGGAGGAGCCGCTGGCAGCGACGCCGTGGTTGCATCAGGCTTTGTGGGGGTGGAGCAGTGGCTCGTCCGGGGGGCCCGGGTTTGCCCGTGGGAGGGACCCACAGCCGGCACCAGCTCCTGCTGCCCGGCACGGCATGGCCTCCCATCTCCTGGCCTTTTCTTAGGGCTATGAGGCTTGGATAGATGAGATTTTCCTTTAGGATCTGCACAAGGGCTGGGAAAGGCTTCAAAGGGATCGGGCCGGGGTGATTTATGCTCTGCTTTCCATCCCCTGGCCTGCTGAGGATGATCTCAGTGCCAGCAGGAGGGAGCTCTGCCCCCGGCTGGGACACTCGCAGCCCCCCCTGCCGCTGCCGTGTCGGGGGTCCCGAGGGTGAGGGCACCCCCCCCACCACTGCCGACCCCATATGAGTGGTCAGCCTGGGGGAGAAGCACTGTGGTGGTGCCTGAGGGCCCTCTCTGAGGGCAGAGATGGAGGTGGGCAGTGGGGCTGGGGGGGGGTGTCAGACATCCCCCCAAGAACAACCAAGGAAGAGGCGAGTGAATTGGTGGCCATCCCTGCTCCAGGGCTGGTGTGCATGGAGGCAAAACAAATTCCTCTTTCACTACCCCCTTGTTTACTCTTTTATCTCACACCTCCCAACATCTGGTGCATTCAGAGGAGGTGGATTGATGCTGCTGAAGCAGTAATTTATCAGTGCAAACAGCAGCAACATCCCCGTGATCACGGCTCACATGGCATTTCCAGCCTCTTGCTGTCCCCTGGCTGGACCCTAAAGCCTGTCCCCTGGGCCACTGGGTCTGAGCTGTCACCAGGATGGGACAGGAAGGCCAGAGGGCAGCCCTGGGTGCCATCTCCCCACTGTGGGTGTCCGTGGCACCCGTCCGAGTCTCCTGATGCTGATTCCAGCTGCAGAAATGTTTTGAGGCAAAACACACAGGAACTGGGAAAAGCATTTCACCTGGTGAACTGGCTGTAGGAGATGAAGGGGCTGGCTCTCAGCTCACTGCCTGTCCCCTCCAAACTGCTCCTGGAGGGCTCCAGCTTCTCTCCTCCAGGCACCCAGGAGCCAGTGCTGCTGTGGGAGCAGATCCCTGCTGGATCTGTGCTGCCAGCAGCTTTGAGGGGCTGGGGTGAGCTCCTGGAAGCACCCCGAGACCCTCTGTTGCCACCCTGCTTGTCCCACTGTGCCCCTGGGGATGCTGCAGTGATGCTGATGTGCTGATTTGCCTTGCAGGGGAGCTGTGCCCGCAGCTCTGGGACGAGGACCTGGCTGGGGACAAGTATGAGAACATAACGGGTAAGGAAAGCCTCTCTCATCCTGCAAACGGGGTCCCTGGGCAGCCCTGGCACCCCGGGGGTGGGCTCTGTGCCCTGCCTGGGGAGCATCACGGTGTGGCAGGGCCAGGTCTCACCTGCTCCGCTCTGCCCTGCAGGTTTTAACCTGATTAAAAGGTTCGACCTGCTGAGGATCTCGTCCGTCAAGAAGATCCGCAGCCCCCGGGGGCCGACAGTGCTGCGGCTGGGGGCTGTGCCCCTGGTCCAGCCCACCCAGTGAGTGGGGGGGGGCTCAGGGGGTGGCCCTGGGGGTGACCCACGGGGTGGTCCTGGCTGACTAAAGCTCCCCCGGGCACCATCCCCATGTGTTGTAAGGATGGAACCCAAGGGGAGCTGGGTGGGCTTTGCCCTGAGCTCATGCTGGGGGCACCAGGCAGCTCCACAGCACCCCGGGGGATGCAGGGGACCCCGGGGCTGCCCAGACACCTTCCTCCTAGAAAGTAAATCAGGGGCTGTCGCGGCTCAGCTGGGTGGTGGCCAAGCCTTACGCAACCAGGGCTCTGTGGCTGCTCTGTGGTTGTGCTTGGCAGGCGCCCGCGGGGTCTAGAGGAGCTCAGGACGCTGCACAGCTCCGAGCAGGCACTGCAGGGCCTGGGGGGGTCTGCTGGGGGAGGCACACGGAGCCTGGCCCTCGTCCTCCCTGTCTCTGGGGCGTCCTGCCCGGCTGTGCCCGTGGCTGTGCCGCCCCACAGTGCCAGGGCTGGCAGGGGGTGCTCCAGCGTGGCAAGGCGGGAGCAGATCCACGTCCTCGGGAGCTGTTCCTGGAGGAAACCGCTGCGGTTTGCACGGCTGCCTCCTCCAGCCTGTCCCCACATCGCCCCAGGGCTGGCACGCAGCTACAGCGGGCATGGGGCTCTCCTGGGGGCGAGGAAACCCGGCCTTGGCTCCTGACCTGGGCAGCCAAATCCTGGGGTGGCTTCAGGATGGCTCCAGACTGGTGTTGCTCTTGGCTGGGTGCCTGTGGCACCCCAGATCCAGCCGTGGGGAATGCTGAGTGGGGGATGACCACCCTACCCAGGTTCTTAGCTCCAGGTGGGCGCCTCTGGGTGCCCATCCACCTCAGTGCCCAGCAAGGATGTCCCCGTGTCCCACGGAGAGCAGAGGGGACCACCAGCTCTGTCCTGCTCCCCATCACTTGGTCCAGCTCCAGAGGGGTGGTTTGGAAAATCGCTGGCGTGGAGCTGAGGCCGAGAGCGGAGCAGAACCCAGAGCAAATATTTCCAGTGGTTTAGTGGGCTGTGGGAGAGCTGGGCACAGTCCCACTGGGGAACTGCCACGGCTGCCATCCAGCCCACGGAGCCTTGGGGGTTGTGGCTGTATTTCCTGGCTTCCCGGGGGAAAATTGGATACCGTGGGGATAAGTGCGTGGCCCTGGGTGCTGCAGCCACCCCAGGAGGGCTGTGTTTGGGGTGCAGGGTGTGGGGCAGGGATGGGGAAGGTGCAGCTGGTGCTGAATCCACCACGATGGCATCTGGGATGCCACCGGTGGGGACAGAGTCTGGCAGGATTCACGGGGGGCTCTTGGGGTGATGCTGCCACTGGGTGCCACAGGGATGGGTGCCACAGGGATGGGTACCACAGGGATGGGTGCTGCAACCAGCCTTGGTGCCAACTCCAGTCCGAGAGCCTGGTGCAGGGTCCGGCGCCCCTGACACCCATCCCCACAGGCAGGTGTTTCCTCGTGGGCTGCCCCCCACCTTCACCCTCATCTTCACCTTGCTGCTGAAGAAAAACAGCACCGGGGAGCACTGGTACCTCTTCCAGGTCACCGACCGGCAGGGATACCCGCAGGTACCGCCCCGGGAAGGCGGCGGGATGCACCAGCAGCGCGGGGACAGCCAGAAGCCGTCCCTGAGTGTTGTCCCCTCTGTGCTCAGCTCTCCCTGTCCGTGCACGGCCCCGAGAAGAGCCTGGAGTTCCAGGCCAGGGCAGCAGGGGCCGCGTTCGTCAGCGCCGTGTTCGCGGGGAAGGCCGTGGCGTCCCTGTTCGACGGGCGGTGGCACAAGGTGGTGGTGGCCGTGCAGGGACACGCCGTCTCCGTCCACCTCGACTGCTCCTCCATCTCCTCCAAGCCGCTGGCACCGCGGCGGGCACTGGCCCTGGAGGGAAACACCTTCCTGGGGCTGGACACCGTGCGTGGCACCCCGGTCCGGGTGAGTGCCCGTGGGGTGAGGGCACCTCTGCCACCCCTGGAGCCGCCCCTGACCTGCCACCCCTGACCTGCCACCCCCACCCACTGCAGTTTGACATCCAGCAAGCCCAGATCTACTGCGATGCCGAGCTGGCCCGGCAGGAGGGGTGCTGTGAGATCTCGGCCAGCGGGGTGAGTGCCTCCGAACCCCCCACCCCAATCCCAGCTGGACCCTGGAGCTGCCCTGTGCACGGGCAGGGTTTTCCCCAGAGGGGAAACTGAGGCACGGTGAGGGCCGGTCTCTCCTCTGTGGGTCACCTCCTGCTCTTGGTGGCCTCGCGGTGCCTGTCCCCGTGGGTCCATCCCTCTCCTGAGTCACACCGGCTGCTCAGGCGGGGCTGGGGCTCCCGGCTCTCCCCTCGGCAGCCCCCCACAGCAGCTCTCTCTCCCCCAAGTGCCAGACGGAAGCTCCCAAGACCCGTCGGCAGGCGGAGCTGATGCAGAGCAACAACCTCATCGAGATGGTGCCACAGCCCGAGGGCCGGGTCTACACCCGCTGCTTCTGCCTGGAGGAGCCGCTGGGCACCGTGAGCTCCGGCGTCCCCATCCCCGTCCCCATCCCCATCCCTGCACGGGGAGCGGTCCCAGCCCCGCGGGATGGGCAGTGGCTCAGCTGCCGTGCCCGGTGCTGCCGAGCCCGCAGCCGCACGGATCCAGCCCCTGGAAAATCCCTGCCTCGCTCTTTCCACCGCGCCAGGCGAGGGAGGGAGCTGGCGGTGACCGGGGCCCTGGGAATGAGGGAGGGGACGGCTCCTGTGGTCCCACCACTGTCCGCACTGGTCGAGACGGGTCTCATCCATGGGTGTCTCAGGCAGGATAACCCAGGATTCGTGGAGAGGGAGCGCCCAGGAGTGCACAGCTGGGATAACCCGGGGGTGCTCCTCTCTCTCCACAGGAGCCGGTGAGAACCTCGGGGAGGAGCAGCCTGAAGGAGGATCCCAAGGAGAAGGTGAGGGAGGTGCAGAGCGTGTCCCAGCCCGGCTGTCCTGCTCCTGCCATTCCCAGCTCCACTCCCCTTCCTCCCGCCGGTGCCATCCCAGGGGCCCACCCACCCCCTGGGCTGGGTCTGCCCCGCGGCATTTGGGAACTTT
This sequence comes from Manacus candei, assembly GCF_025592945.1. Classification (NCBI taxonomy): domain Eukaryota; kingdom Metazoa; phylum Chordata; class Aves; order Passeriformes; family Pipridae; genus Manacus; species Manacus candei. The sequence continues at coordinate 23,205 of NW_026138118.1, read as the reverse complement.
CCGCTGCTGCCAGAGCTGCAGGTCTGGAAAAGCAGGGCAGAAGCGGCTGCTCTGCTCCCCCGAGCAGGAACTGAGGCCCCACTTGCTCTCTGCTGCTGCTGGAGTGATCCCAGCTATGGCCAAGGGCCTCTTTGTTCCCTCCGAGCGTCTCCGGAGCGCTGCCAGAGCTGGGAAGCGTCTCCAGTGCTCCTGTTCCTCATCCCTGCGTGTCTGTGTGATCCCTGTCCTGCCACAGGGATTCAGGGCTGCTGTGTCCCAGTGGTGGGATCCTGCTGGGGATCCCAGGGGTGTAGATCAGGTCCAGCAGTGTGGGCTGGGGCCTGTGAGAGCACAGGGTCTGTCCTGCAGCCCCATCCTGCCTGTCCCCGATCCCATGGGAGCAGACTGGAGTGGCTGGTTTGGCTGGAGGAGCTGTGGTCAAGCCACAAAGCCACAGGGAGAGCCGGGTGCCAGGCTCTTTGTGTCCCCAGGGAGCACACACAGTGGGTTTTCCCTTCTCCATCCAGGACATTCCCTGTGCCCACCCACGGGCACCCCTGAGCCGGTGGGGAGATGCTGCTGGGGCAGCCCCACGGGTTTGGGGTGCCCAGGGGAGCGGGGCAGTGCCCACGGGGGTGTGGGTGCCATGGAGGGGCGGGTGCTGTAGGGTTTGGGGTGCCATGGGCAGTGAGTGGAGCTGGTCCAAGCCCCCATCCCTGTCTCTTCCAGTGCCCGCCCTGCTCGGCACAGATGGCGTCAGCAAATGTGAGTGTGGCACCGGGCTGTGCTGGCAGGACAGGGGAACCCCGGCCCAGCCTGGCTGGGCTGGGAGCTGGGGACAGCAAAAGCCACCAGGGTGCTGGCTCAGGGGTGTCCCCCACCCCTCTGCCATTGCCACCGGCCCCCCACAACCCACAGCTCCTCCTGACCCGGGACCCTGCAACATCTGGCTGTGGGGAAGGTCTCTGATCCCTTCCAGATGTGGCCCCATTGCTGCAGCAACCACTGGCTGGAGGTGTGGGGGGGCTGGTGGGGGGCTGGTGGGGGTTTGGGACCCCTCATGGAGCTCCTGAGGTGGCATTTGGGGACAGGACGTGGGGAGGATGGGGACCACGGCGGGGTCAGGGCTCTCCTGCTGCCATTTGGAGCCACCATGACCTTGGGGTCTCCGGGACACCTCCCTCCTCTCTCCCCAGGTCACACTCGGTCCCTCAGGTCCGAAGGTAGGTTTGTCACCCCCAGGACACCCAGGGCCCAGCCCTGGCAGGGATGTGGCCACTCTGTGCCTGGAGCATCCCTGCCTGGAGCCATGGGCCCGCTGTGGGCACACATGGGGACACCTGAGCCCGTTTGTGCCCCACACCTCCCCTCTCTTGCAGGGCACCAAGGGCGAGCGTGGCCTGCCCGGCACCGCCGGCGCCAAGGGGGACAAGGGCGACCGTGTGAGTGTCCCTGACCACGTCCTGGGTGGGGACCCTGCTGGGGGGTCCTTGGCATATGGGGGTCCTGCTGCCCTGGGGGTGTTCCTGGCCCCCCACCCTTGGCCGTGGTGGTTTGGGCAGAGCCCCTGAGCCGCCTCCCCCCCTCCGCAGGGCATCGACTGTGTGCGCACCCACCCCGGCGGCCCCGTGCAGGTGAGACCCCCCGACCCTCCCTGAGCCCCCCTCCCCACCTCTGCCACCCCCTCACCTCCTTCTCCTCCTCCCCAGTGTGCTGAGGGGCCACAGGGCGAGAAGGGGCAGCGTGGAGAGGTGGTGAGTGACACTCGGCCGTGGGGACACGGGGTGGGGACAGTGTGGTGGCCCCCCCTGCGTGGCTGGTGTGCCCGGGGTCCAGCCCTGAGGGTCCAGCTCTGTGGGTGGGTGGTGGGGGGATGAAAGGAGTGGAGGTGAGAACAGAGGGGACCCTGCACGAGCCCACCCGTGGGTGCCTGCACGAGCCCACCCGTGGGCCCCCACTTCTTCCTGCTGTTCCCACGCAGGGTGTCCCCGGGGCCACCGGTGCTGACGGGCAGAAGGTGAGTCCAGCCCCTCTGTGGGTCCTGGCACTGCGGCAGGGACACCTGAGCTGTGTCCCCTGGGGTGGCAGCAGCGGTGCCAGGACCTGCCGGGGCCAGCCTGGATGGCAGAGGTGAGATGGGTGATGCCACGGGTGACAGCACAGGTGACATTGATCTGTCCCACAGGGCCAGAAGGGCCAGAAGGGCGATGGGGGACTGCAGGGCAAGCCGGGGCGCCCAGGGCGTGATGTGAGTAGTGCCAGGGGGTACCTGCCCCTGCCCCCTGGGCACCCCCTGGGCAGTGGGGTCCAGCTGCCCGTGGGGTGCACACACAGAGCCTTCACACCCTGCTCCCCTCCTGGCAGGGCCGGCCCGGAGAGATCTGCGTGGTGGGCCCCAAGGGCCAGAAGGTGGGTGGGGGTCTGGGGGGGAGAAGGTGGGAGATGAGGCACCCCGTGCCAGCACTGGCATTGACACCTCCCTTGTCTTCCAGGGTGACCCTGGCCTTGTGGGACCCGAGGGACTGGCTGGCGAGCCAGGACCCCCAGGGAAGCCAGGATCTCCAGGGATTGGCTTTCCAGGGAAGCCGGTAAGGACCCCTGTGCCTGTGCCCGGATGACATGCCCAGTGGGCATTGCCATGGGAAGGGATGAGGTGTTCCAGAGCTAACACCACCCTCTGTCCCTTCCAGGGTGACCCTGGTGGCCCCCCAGGTCCGAAGGGAGAGAAGGTGAGTGGAGGGAAGGGGGTCCCAGCTGCCCCTCCCTTCCCATGGGGGCTGGTGGGGACTGGGATTAGGAGCTGGATCTGGCACTGCTGAGCCAGTGCTGGCTGGTGGAGCTGCCACCTGCTCAAGCCCCAGCTGGGTGGCCCAAGGACCTGGCTTGAGGGGCAGGAACCCCCCCGGGGGGACAAGGCTATCCCAGGGGTGCCAAGGGCTGCGGTGTTTTCCCCTGCTGGGCTCAGGCTTTCCCATCTCTGGCTCCAGGGCAGCTCGGGAGCTCCTGGACCCGGAGGATCGCCTGGGACACCCGTGAGTACCAGGAGCCTGGAGCCAAGGCCCGGGGTCAGGGACGGGTTTCTTGGCTCGGGGTTGGGGCTGTTTGGCCAGAGCAGTGGCGGGATCCAAGCCCAGGAGCTGAGAGGGATTTGGGATCACCCAGTGATCCGGCGGCCTGGCTCGGGGCTGGGATCATCCAGTGCCACAGCTGGTGGAGAATCAGGGGGAGCTGTGTGGCACTGCCAGGGCACACCTTCGCCTCGGGGCTCCCTGAAGCAGCCCCCTGCCCACCTTCCTCCCACAGGGTCCCCCCGGTGCCCTGGGGCCAAAAGGAGACAAGGTAGGTGCCATGGGCTGGTGCTGGCACAGCCCCACCACAGTGCCCATCCCTCACCTCGGGGCTGCTCGGGGGCCACTCCAAGGACCCCCCGGCCTGGGCTGTGTCTCACTGTCCCCACTGGGCAGGGTGAGCCGTGTGAGGTGTGTCCCACTGTCACTGAGGGGACGCTCGGTGCCATCGGGGTGCCCGGCAAACCAGGACCCAGGGGAGAGCCCGGAGCGCCCGGCAGGGACGGGGTCTCGGTGAGTCTGAACCTGGGGGCTTGTGGGGTGGAGGGCAAGGCAGGGGCTCATCTCAGCATCCCTGATGCTCCCTTTGATTCCCCCTTCCCAGGACAGACCCGGCCCTGCAGGACCCAAAGGGGACAGGGTAGGTGACATGGGGTCGACTGGCTTGTCCCCCTCTGGGGACACCAAGCACTGTCCAGCCCGTGCTGGCAGCACCCAGCCCAGCTCCTGTGTTTCCTTTCCAGGGAGATCGTGGCATCCAGGGGATGAAGGGGGAGAAGGTGAGTGTCCAACCCTCTGTCCCACCCTCCCCCTGAGCCCCTGCAGCCCCCTGAGCTGTCCCCTGTCCCACCCCCCAGGGGGACTCGTGCCTGTCCTGCGATGTCCGTGTCCTCGCCGCGCTGCGCCGGGGCCCTGCCGAGGGGTTTGAGGGTGAGCCGGGGCTGCCGGTGAGTCCTGGGGCTGAGCCCCCCCGTCCCGTGCTGGGGGGACACCCCGGTCACCCCAGGGCTGCCGGGGGTGCCGGGGGTGTGACCATGGGGGGTGTTCAGCAGGGTGACCCGGGGCTCCCTGGGCTGGCTGGGATCAAGGGTGAGAAGGTGAGTAACCCCCACACCCACCCCCCTTCCCGCATGGCTGGAGTCAGTGGGAATGGCTGGATCACCCCATGGGCTTGGGGCAGCCTTGTCTGACCCCGACTGTGTCCCTGTCCCTGACCCTGCTCCGTTTCAGGGGGACGGTGGCCAGCTGGGACCCACGGGCAGACCGGTGAGTGGGGGCACAGGTGGGCAGGGGGGATGTGGGGGCTCAGGGTGGGTGCTGGCAGCCCAGGGTGGGCAGGAGCCAGGTGTTGGGGGCCGTGGTCTCACCTCTGCCGTGGCTTCTCGGTGCAGGGGCTCCCGGGAAAGAAGGGTGACCCGGGTGTGCAGGGGCTCAAAGGAGAGAAGGTGAGCCCTGCCATGGGGACCCCCAGGACCCCTCTCCCTGCCCTGTCCGTGCCACCTCCCCAGCTGTGACCTGTGCAGCTCATTGCACAGGAGGTGCACATTGCCCTGAGGCGGGCACGGCAGCGCTCCGGTCCCCAGAGCCACATTCCAAGGGGGATGTCCCTGCGCAGGGGGAGCCGTGCGGGCAGTGCCCTCCCACCCCACAGGCCCTCCAAGGGGCAGCGACAGTGGTGGCTGTGCCAGGACCACCGGGAGAAAGGGGCCAGAGTGGCCCCCCGGGCAGAGTGGTGAGTGCCCCCCGTGCCCACAGTGCCCAGCTTGGGGGGGATGCTCCAGCCTGACCCGTCCCTCCGTTTCCCCAGGGCAGACCGGGCGACGCTGGGCAGAAGGGGCAGAAGGTGAGAGGGCCTGGGAGGGGGTCCCAGCGGGGCTGGTGATGGCAGAGGCGGCTGTGACCCCTGCGTGCCATGTCCCTTCCCTCCCCACGTGCCCTCTCTTTGCCAGGGGGACGCTGGCAGCCCCGGGGACCCGGGCACGCCGGGCATGGCCGGTGTCCCAGGGCTGTCGGGTGAGCCTGGAATCAGGGGTCCAGCCGGCCCCAAAGGCGAGAAGGTGAGACCCCCATATTTTGGGGACCTGTCCCCTGTCACTGTGGTGTCCCCCACCCCTCCATCCCTCTCCCATCCCTTCCTCCACAGGGAGACCCCTGCGAGCCCGGTGCTGCTCCACTCGGGGACCTCTCGGGGGTGGTTGGCATCCCAGGAAAACCCGGAGCCAAAGGGGACCAGGGCCCCCCTGGCATCGGCCAGCCAGGCAGACCCGTGAGTGCCCCCTCCCCAGACCACAGTGCCCAGTGGCATCGTGCCCTCAGGGTGACCCTGCTGTGTTTTAGGGGAAGCCGGGGCTGCCGGGGGTCCGGGGCCCTCCGGGGCTGAAGGGGCTGCAGGTGAGCGGGGTGCAGGGGCTGGGGCTGGGGGTCCCGAGGGCACCTCACTGCCCCTCCATCTCCCCAGGGTGAGCCAGGACCGCGGGGGATCGGCCAGCCGGGACCACAGGTGGGTTTTGGGGTGCCCATGCCGTGCCATGCCGTGCCGGGCCGGGTTGCTCTGCCGGATCTCACACACTCTGCTTTTCCCAGGGAGACCCCGGGAGCACCGGACCCCCCGGGACACCCGTGAGTAGCATTTTAGGGTGCCCAGTCCTGGGAGATGGGGCAGCCACCAGCCCCCCAATTCCTGCAAGCGGGGGGATCATCCCCCTGCAGCGTCAGCCCTCCCTGTGGGCAGTGGCAGGGGGGTCCTGGCCAGCCCACCCTGGGGACAGTGCTGTCCCCTCGGCTCACTGGGGGTCTGTCAGGGACAACTAACACCCTCTCCTGCCCCCAGGGCCCCCCTGGACCCCAGGGACCCCCGGGGATGGCAGCAGAGAAAGGTGCCAAGGTAAGGGAGCATCCCCCAGCCCTCCATGCTCCCCCTACCCCCTACTCCTGCTGTCCTTCCTCTGCAGGGATCTCCGGGGCCCAAAGGTGCCGTGGGACCTCCTGGACCACCAGGGACCAGTGTCACAGGGCCACCGGTATGTCCTGCCCTCTGGGATGGGCACTGCCACCCCCCAGCCCCTCAACCCTGGCTGAAAGTCACCGTGCCAGGGGTCGAGCCAGGGAGCTTCCTCACCCTCCTCTTCCTCACAGGGCCCCGAAGGGCAGCGGGGGCTCCCCGGGTCCAGTGGGCAGCCGGTACGTGCGGGGGGTGCCAGGGGGGGCCGTGCCCAGAGCGTGGGCTGAGCTGGTGCCCCCCATGCTCACTGTGGGTGGGAGGCACTGGGGGCACCCGCTCATACTCCACCTTTCCTCCTGGCAGGGGGAGAAGGGTGCCCAGGGAGAGAAGGTGAGTTGGGGTCTGGGTGGGGCTGTACCCCCCGTTCCACCTCCTGTACCCCCCATTCCACCTCCTGCCCTCCCTGCCCTCACCTCCTCTCTCTCCACAGGGAGACCCCGGGGAGTGTTCCTGCCCCCCCAGCCCCCGCCAGGACCCCAACTACGCCGGGATGCCAGTAAGTGCCACAAGGTGCCCATGGGCACCCCTGGCTCTGCTTCACCCCCACGGGCACACCCTGATCCCCCTCACCCCCCCCATCAAATTCTCTCCCCCCTCTTCCCCTTCTCTCGTCCCCAGGGAGCCCCAGGGCTGTGGACTGGGATGTCCTGGCAGCCACAGCCAGGCCCGCAGGTGGGTGCTGTGCTGCACCCCCCACCCACCCCCACCTCACCCCCTGCCTCTCTCTGACTGTGTTTTGGGGTCTTGCAGGGTCCCCCCGGAGCCCCTGGTCCCCCCGGCCCCCCCGGTGCCCCCGGTCGCCAGGTGAGTGACAGGGGACAGGAGATGGGAGCAGGACTGGTCCTGCCCAGCTTTTAGCACGGGGTTTATCCCCTCTCTCCTTGGATTTAGGGAATGCCAGGACACAACGGTTTGCCAGGACTGCCTGGGCCTGCCGGAGACCTGGTAGGTGGTGCCCCTGCCCATGGCAGTGTCCCCTGTGCCCCACGTCCTGCTCCCCTGTTGTGGGACAGTCCCTCCCTCCCTCCCTCCATCCCTCCATCCCTCCCTCCCTCCCTCCATCTCTCCCAGGGGCCGCTGGCCGTCGTGGCTGAGAGGAACATCGAGGTGCTGAAGGTGAGAGCGTGGGGATGTGTCACCTTTCCCTGCCCTGCGGACCCCAAACGCCTCGGGGCGCCCCTGACTCCCCCTTTTCCTCCCAGACTCTCTGTGGGGACTGTGCCCAGCTCCAGGCAGCCTTGGAAGCCCCCAGGGTTGTCGAGGGGGAGAAGGGGGACGGGGGCATGCCAGGTGCCCCTGGCAGTGAGAGCTGTGCCCGGGTGAGTATTTCCACACCTCCAGGTGGGAATCTGGGTGCCCAAAATCCCCTGGTCTTGGGGGGGGTGAGGTGAAGAGACGCTCCTGACTCCCTGGGCCTCGGATGGTGTGGCAGCTGTGGGAAGCAACATGCTCTGGACACGCTCAGGACACACTGTGGACACGCTCTGGACATGCTCTGGACACGCTTGGGGCACACTGGTCCTGCTGGGAACGTGGGCAGGACACACATACAATCCCTGCCAGCCCCAGTGGGGTTCCTGGGAGGAGGATGGGATTGTCCCATTGCAGTGCAGGCTGGAGCAGTGGGTGCTGAGCCCCGAGGGATGTGGGGTGAGGGGCTCCAAGCCCCGCTGTGCCCCACGGCTCCTCTGGGCTGATCCCTGGCTGACTCCTGGGTTTTCTTCCAGTGCTTTGCCCAGTTCCCGAGAGAGGAGGCGGCTCGGGTGAGTGAAGAGTGTGCCCCCCTGGCCTCTCCCTGTCCCTGGGGATGAGCTGATATCCCAGTCTGACTCCCTGGTTCCCAGGGTGCTGCAGAGGCTGTGGAAGCAGATGTCAGGGGGGTAGAGGCTGCTTTGGGGGGGCTTGGCAGGGCTCAGTGGTGGGCAGTGGGCAGTGCCAGCCCGGGGTTCTGACACATCCCCACTCCCTGCAGGGTGACAGCCCTGACACTGACTGTCCTGGCCATCCCGGGTTGCCGGGTGCCCCGGGCATCCCTGGAGAGAGAGGAGAGCAGGTGGGTGAGCTCCAACCCCTCCTCGGACCCCCTGCCATCCCAGCCCTTCCCAGGGGCCATGGCTGGTCCCTCGGTGCCCTTCAGAGGTGGTCTCTCTCCCCCCTGTCCCCATGGTCACACCTGACACCTCAGTCTCTCCCCAGGGCTCACCAGGACTGCGGGGACCCCCCGGACCACCCGGGCCCATCGTAAGTACCCGTGCCCGGGGTGAGGGGCTGCCAGGCTGTGTGGCCATCATGGTGTGGTCCTGTGGGGCTTGGAGGCCCTAAAAGCAAGTTGCCAAGAGGGCTGCCCCGTGCCCTGAGGCCGTGGTGATGGGCAGAGGGGCACGGCATGGCCTGGACATCCCAGCCTGGAGATGGAGGTGAAGGTGCTGCCAGCCTGGAGATGGAGCAGGAGCTCTGTGGCACCCCGAGGGTTCAGCCCAGGCTCCCCCGTGCCCTTTCCGGGCCGTGACCTCCCTGTTTTTCCCCTCAGGGCCCCCCAGGCTTTCCTGGAACGCCGGGCGCACCCGGACTGCCCGTAAGGACCCAGCACGGCTCTGCTCTGTGCCCTGTGTCGTTGCCGCTTGGTTTGGCTGTGTCCCTTGTCCCTGTCCCCCTCTGGGAGCAGCTGCAGCACAGCTGCCCCCTTTCTCTCCCACGCCATCTCCATCCTGCCATTTCCACCTCCTCCATCCCAAAGCAGGGGGTCTCGGTGGACCAGGATCTGGGAATGACCTTCCTGAGCTCAGGGATCTGGTGCTGGCACTCACCATTCCTGGTGCCATCATCGTGGCACCTGGTTCAGCTCAGTGGCTCCTGGTGTGCCGGGGACCTGCCACCCCAGGGGATGGGCTGGGTGGCACCTGGTGGCAGCTGCCCTCAGGGAAGCCCCTCGTGGGGACCAGGAGGATCCTCTGTGCAGCCAGCGCTGCCTGGGCTCATCCTCCTCCTCCTTTGCTCTCTCCTCTGTGGTCATTCAGCCTCCACCACCATCTCCACTTTGATCTCCATCTCCATCTCCATCCTCATCTCCATCTCCATCCTCCTGCTCCCGCCCGCGCTCGCTCCCGGCAGGAGCTGGTGGTGGGGCTGTGCCGGCGGCTCTCGGAGGATCCGGCCCTCCTGCTCGTGTCCCCTCGGCCACTAATGTCACACCACGGTCTGTCTGGGGCTCTGGGGGGCTCTGGGGGTCGTCGCTCTGCCGTGTGCCAGCGTGTCCTGTCCAGCCCGTGTCACCTGGGCACCACGTCACCCCACTAACCCACCCGCGAGGTCCCGTGGCACGGAGCCCAGGGGCTCCCAGCTGTCCCCTGGGAGGATGGGAGGCTCCAGGCTGGGGCACCAGGAGCTGGGCACCCCAGGCAGCCCCCCCCGGGCTGAGCTGTGGGTCCTGCCCACGGGTCACAGCACGTGGGGGGCACAGGCAGCAGTGCCAGTGTCTGGGTCTGAGCACTTGGGCTCAGGCTGAACTGGGTGCCCATGGCTGTGCTGTGGGTGGAGGGAGCCCAGCCAGTGCCAGACAGGTCCTCCCTGGTGCCCAGGGAGGCTGGTGGAGATCACAGACCCCACGGGGTCCTGCTGCCAGGCGGGCACAGCCCCGGGCAGGGGTTGTAGGAGACCCCCTGCAGCTCCTCTCTTCTCCTCCCAAAGGGTCTCCAAGGGGAACGTGGCCCTGCTGGGCTCGCCGGAGCCAAAGGGGAGCCGGTGAGTGGGGTGGGAGGAGGGGACAGGGGGGACACTCCTGCCCTGTGGGCTTTGGGCACCTGGCTGGGGCATTGCAGGTGGCTCATCCTCCTCCTCCTCCTGCACAGGGACCTCCAGGACAGCCCGGCTACCCCGGTGCAATGGGCCCCCCCGGCCTGCCCGTGAGTACTGTGGGGAGCCAGGCAGGCTCTGCCAGCCCCCATCCCCTCAGGGGTCCCCATGTCCCTCCTGGTGCTCACTGGGCCCCTCCATGTTGCAGTTGGGGGACCCCCAGTGGGCACCAAACACCGTGACCCTGCAGGGCTCATCCCTGTCCCACCCATCCAGTCCCATCCCACACATTCCCAGTGCCCTATCCACTGCCCTGTTCCTCCATGCCCCGTCCATCTGTGCCCTGCCTGTGCCCCCATCCTTCCTCTTCCATGTCCCACCCGTGTCCCCTCCCTGCCCAGTGCCCACTCTGTGCCCTCCATCTCCTTCCTTCCCCAGGGCATCAAAGGCGAGCGAGGCTACCTGGGCCCCCCCGGGGAGAAAGGGGAGCTGGTGAGTCCCTCGGGGCCGTGCTCTGGGGGCAGAGGGGCTGGGGGCTCTCCCAGGTGCCCCCTCACCTTGGGCACCAGGGCTGAGGCCCTTCCAGCCTCATCCATCTGACCCCATTCCTGCCTTCCCAGGGACCCCCCGGCATGGACGGGCCCCCCGGTCCCGCAGGACCCGCGGTAGGTGCCCCCCCTGACGGCCCCCGGGGGGCTGTGGGGAGGGAGGGGGGAGGCTGTGGGTGCAGTGGGGTGCTCCCCACCACCTCATCCCCTCATTCCACAGGGACCAAGGGGAGAGCGGGGGCTCCCGGGCAGCGCCGGCGAGAAGGGGGATCAGGTGAGCACTGCCAGGGGCACAGGGACCCCCAGGACCCCCAGTGGGCAGGGCATGGCTGTTGGGGTCTGGCTCAGCTCTCACCTCTCCACAGGGTTTCCAGGGCCAGCCTGGCTTCCCGGGACCACCGGTGAGTCCCTCCTCCAGCACAGCAGGGTGTCCTGGGAGGTGATGCCCATCCCTGGCTCTGTGTCCCCATGTCCCCACGGGGCCAGGGAGGGGGATGGGGGGTTCTACAAGGGGAACACGGGCATATCCCGTGGGATAAGATGCAGGGAGCAGCCCCAGAGCAATCCTGCTAAAATGAGTTTGGAGGCAGCAGGATGCGTGGGCTGGGCTCTGCTCCTGGGACCCCCCTCACTCATCACCCCCTTCTCTTTAGGGTCCCCCTGGCTTCCCAGGGAAGGTTGGTCCAGCTGGGCCACCAGGGCCCATGGCTGAGAAGGTGAGTGCCACGGGCCAGTGCCACGGGACGTGGCTGTGTGATGGCACCGCTCGTCCCTTGGGCTGTGGCCTGGTTTGGTGTCCCAGCTGTGCCTGTGACCTCCTGTGGCTCTTACAGGGCAGCGAGGGCATGCGAGGCCCCACGGGGATGCCAGGACCCCCTGGACCCCCAGGACCTCCGGGCATCCAGGTAAGACCCTCCCCATGTGTCACCCTCGGGGGCAGAGGGGGCAGGACCACCCATGTCATGGTGCTCCTGGGAGCGCTGCTGGCTATTCCCATCCCCCAGGGACCAGTTCTTACTCCCCTGGGACCTGTTGCCATGGCCTGGGGTGCCCAGAGCAGGTCCCTCGGGGACCCCCAGAGCCCCCCAGTGCAAACCACCCTCTGACATCCTCACCTTGTCCCCGCAGGGCCCCGCTGGCTTGGAAGGACTGGATGGCAAGGATGGCAAGCCGGGGCTACGGGTGAGGCTCGGGGGCTCTCTGGGGTGCTGGTGGGGGACAGCCACCCTGCAGCCCCCCCAGGACATTCCCAACCTGTGTCTCTTTCTCTCCAGGGTGATCCAGGACCCCCTGGGCCACCAGGGATGATGGGTCCTCCGGTGAGTGACAGCTTTCCTTGTCACCCCTCCCTGGCACTCAGTGCCTGGCACGTCCCTGCAGCCAGGCCTGGGGGTCCCCTGATCCAGGACTGTCCCACTGTGTTCCTGGGGACACTGAGACCCAGGGGGAGGATGGGGGCCCTGGTCAGGGTCACCTGCCTTGCTCTGCTGGCGGGAGCTGGGACCCCCCCACCCAGCTCTTTTCTCTCTCCAGGGCTTCAAGGGGAAGACGGGACACCCGGGTCTCCCAGGACCAAAGGTGAGCGATGGGGACACTTTGTGGTGACATCCCCAGGGTCCTGAATCCCGGGCCAGGGTATCCATGCATTGCTCTGCTCACAATGTCCCTTCCTCCTTTTAGGGTGACTGTGGCAAACCTGGTCCCCCGGGGAGCCCAGGCCGGCCGGGAGCTGAGGTGAGTGAGGGGTGGGTGGGCGTGGGACCACTGAGCTGCTTGGGCACCGTGCAGCCTCTCCTCACCCTGCCTTCCTCCTCAACACCCTGCCTTCCTCATCACCCCATCTCCCTCAGGGTGACCCCGGGCCCATGGGACCCCAAGGCCGGCAGGGACCCCCAGGGCTCATCGTAAGTTGGACCTGCCCCTCGTGGTGCACCAGGAGGGTGCCCGTGGGGGGATCACAGCAGGGACTCCCTCCGGTGCCAGGAGTGGGGTCATCACCCACGGCCCCCCCGCTGACACCCCTGTCTCTGCCCCCAGGGACCCCCTGGCAGCCCAGGACAGCCGGGTCCCGCTGGCCTCGCTGGAGTGGTGAGTCCTGGAGCCCCCACCACAGCCCCAGCCGTGGGATGTGGGGTCGGGACAGGGGCTGGGTGGTGCCATGGACAGTGGGTTTGGGGGTCCCCATCCTCATCCTGTGCTGATTCTGGTGCTCCCGCTCCCTCCTCCGTGCAGGGGCTGAAGGGTGAGCGTGGCTCTGTGGGGGAGCGAGGTCTGCCAGGGATGCCAGGGCAGCCGGGACCCCCAGGACACCCCGGACCACCGGTGAGTGCAGCACAGCCCCCGGTACCCCAGTGCAGTGGGGACCTCAAGGACTGGTGATGGTGGTCACTCTGTGGTCACCACTGTGGTGGTCACTGTCTCACACTTTGGTCTCCCAGGGGGAGCAGGGACCAGATGGACCCGTTGGGAAAGAGGTAGGAATGTGGGCTCTGGAGTTCTCCTGCCCAGCTGGACCCACAGTTGGATCGTGACATCCTCACGGTGTCCCCAGGGTGCCCGTGGTGGGGACATCCCTGCCACCCTGCTCCTTTGTGTGTCCTCAGGGTCCTCCGGGAAAGCCGGGCATTGCGGGACCGGCGGGACAGAAGGTGAGGGGAGCCTGGCTGTGCCACTGCAGCCATCCCGTGCCACAGCCATCCCAGCATCCCACTGCCATCCCAGCATCCCACAGCCATCCCAGCATCCCACAGCCATCCCAGAACCCCACAGCCATCCCAACATCCCACAGCCAACCCAGAACCCCACAGCCATCCCAGAACCCCACAGCCATCCCAGAACCCCACAGTCATCCCAACATCCCACAGCCATCCCAGAACCCCACAGTCATCCCAACATCCCACAGCCATCCCAGAACCCCACAGCCATCCCAGAACCCCACAGCCATCCCAGCATCCCACAGCCATCCCAGAACCCCACAGCCATCCCAGAACCCCACAGCCATCTCAGAACCCCACAGCCATCCCAGAACCCCACAGCCATCCCAGAACCCCACAGCCATCCCAAAACCCCACTACCCCTCTCAGGGTACCGGGGCTGAGCCCCGCCTCTCCCATCCCCGCAGGGTGAAGCCGGATCCCCCGGTGAAAGAGGGTACCCCGGGGAGAAGGGCAGAGCCGGGATGCCCGGGGGGCCAGGGAAGAGCGGCTCCATGGGCCTCGTGGGGCCACGGGGACCCGCGGGAGAGAGGGGCCCCCCCGGCACTCCGGGACCCGCGGGCAGCCCCGGGCTGCCGGGCCCCCCGGGGATGATGGTAAGGAGGGGTGGCCGTGGAGAGGGGGGTGTGCGGGACCCCGTTCCCCCCGGGGCGCGGTGGCCGTGTCCCCTCGCGTGTGTCCCCTCGTGTCCCCCCAGGGAGACGTGGTGAATTACGACGAGATCAAGCGGTTCATCCGGCAGGAGCTGAACAAGATGTTTGACGGTAACAACGGGGCGGTGGCGACGAGGTGACACCCCGACCCCCGTCCCCACCCCGTCCCCGCCGGCACTGAGCTCGTCCCTGTCCCCGCAGAGCGGATGGCGTACTACACCTCCCGGCTGCACTTCCCGGTGGAGATGGTGGCGTCCCCGGGCAGACCCGGTCCCCCCGGGAAGGATGGGCTGCCCGGCCGGCCGGGACCCCCCGGCTCCCCAGGGATGCCGGGGCAGATCGGCAGAGAGGGGCGGCAGGGCGTGCCGGGCATGCGGGGTAGGTGCTGCTCCCGGGGGCAATCCCAGTGTCCCCGGGGCGTTCCCAGTGTCACTGGCATGTTCCCAGTGTCCCCGGGGTCTTCCTGGTGTTCCCAGTGTCCCTGGGGTGTTCCCAGTGTCACTGGCATGTTCCCAGTGTCCCCGGGGTGTTCCCGGTTTCCCCGGGGCATTCCCAGTGTCACTGGCATGTTCCCGGTGTTCCCGGGGTGTTCCCAGCATTCCCAAGATGCTCCCAGTGTCCCTGGGTGCTGGGATGTTGTGGTTGTGTCAGGGTCTCACCCTTCTCCATCCACGTCCCTTCCAGGTGAGCCGGGTGCCAAAGGAGAGAAAGGCGAGAAGGGCATTGGGGTGATGGGGGACAGCGGCCCCCCAGGACCCCCAGGTGAGCCCCCTCCCTCCATGTGGCCACCAGCCCCACACCAGGGCTTGCTACCACCCTGGCACTTCGTGTCACCTCCCTCTCTCTCTCCATCTCTTCCAGGTCCCCAAGGACCGCCAGGATACGGGAAGATGGGCCCCCCGGGCCCCGTGGGGCAGCAGGGCATCCCTGGCATTCCCGGCCCCCCCGGTGCCACGGGGCAGCCGGGCAAGGCGGGGCACTGCAGCCCGGCAGAGTGCCTGGGGGCCGTGCCCATGGAGCAGCCCCTCTTCCAGCCCAAGAACATCAAGGGCCCCTTCGGCTGAGGGTCCCCCCGCCCCCCGGCTTTGCTGTTAATATTGTTGTTTCCCCGCTGTGCCGGGGCCGTGCCTGTCCCGGGGGGGTGGGATCTGGGATCGGGGGTTGTACAGCTCCGTCGGGATGGCGAGGGCGGGTGGATCCTGCCCCGCAAATACACCTGTGCTGGTGCCCCCGCGCCTCCCGCTCCGTCAGCGGCACTGAGGGGTCTCTGCGTGTCCTCGGCCCTGTTCCCCTGGGATGCTGCTCTGGCTGGTCCTGAGGCCACCCCAGCTGGGGGTGTGGGCCAGCTCCCTGTGACCCTGGGACTGATGGATGAGGGGATCTGGGAGGAATCCCAGCCCTGATCCCAGGGGATCCTGGCCCTGCTTCAGGGGAAATCCCAGCTCAGCTTCCGGGCAATCCCACGTGTGATCTTGGGGGATCCCAGTCCAGTTCCTGGGGGTATTCCAGCCCTGATCCCAGGAGCTGCCAGCGATGATCTGGGGGTATCCCAGCCCTGATCCCAGGAGATGCCAGCCATGATCTGTGAGGATCCCAGCCCAGCTCCTGGGGAGATCCCAGCTCTCAGAGAATCTTAGGATTCTTGCCTTGCTCTCAGGCTCATCAGGGTCCCGCTCTTGGTCTGATCCTGACCATGCTTGGAATCTCTGGGAATCCCAGACGATCTCCCACAGTGATCTCAGCCCTGCTCCTAGGCAGTGTGTCAGTCCCACTCCCAGGGGAATCCCAGCCCTGATCTTAGGGGGTTGCCAGTCCCACTCTCAGGCGGATCCTGGCTCCACTCTCAGACTGATCCCGGCATTGCTCCCGGGGAACTCCAGCCTTGCTCCCGGGCAGCTCCCGACGTGACTCCTGCGGGACACGGTGGGGCCCACCCCACTTGGGCGCCGTTGCCGCTTTAAGGACTCCCCGGTTACGTCACTCTCGCGCGTTCCCGCCTTTCCCGGGGGCGGAGTCTCCGCGCGTACACATTTCTCAGCCAATGGACGCATGTTCTGTCGGTGACGTCACCGGGGCGGGGCCGGGGCGGAGGGCGCGCTATGGCGTACCCGGGACAGGTGGGACCGGGACCGGGAACCGGAACCGGGATCGGGATCGGGATCGAGACGGGGGACCGGGACCGAGGGCCGCGGACTGAGACTGGGATCGGGACGAGGACAGGAGGCGGCGGCGGGGACTTAGGACCGGGACCGGGGACCAGGATGGACATCGGGACCGGAGACCGGGATGGTTATCGGGACCGGGACCTGGACCAAGACCAGTGGCAGGGACCGGGAATAGGGACCGGGGCCGGGAGTCGGATCGGAGGCTGTTCCGCGAGAGGGGGCCGGGCCGGCGGGGCGGGGGGCGCGGGGTGAGCTGTCGCGGGGTCCGTCCCGGTGCCCGGTGCCCGCCTCACCCCGGTTCTGTGCCCTCCCCAGGGCTTCCCCGGCGCAGGACAGGCCCCCCCGGGCGGCCCTTACCCCGGGGCTCCCTACGGCGGGGGGCCACCCCCGGGGCCCTACGGACAGCCCCCCCCCACCCGGGGGTCCCTACGGACCGCCCCCGCCTGGGGGTCCCTACGGGCAGCCCCCGCCCGGGGGTCCCTACGGCGGCCCCTATGGTGGCCCCCAGCCCGGGCCCTACGGAGGGGCGGCCCCAGGAGGTGAGTGCGAGGGTCTCTGTGTGGCGGTCCTGGGGCAGAGGGGGGGTCGGGGGGATCCTCAGGTGGGGGGTCGGGGGCTGAGGGGGTCCCCAGCCCCGTCCCCACCGTGTGCCAGCCCCACTCCGTGCCAGGAGGGGTGGTCTCGTCTGCCCCTCGCCCAGCTCAGCAGAATTCAGCGGGTGAGTGAAAGGCGAAGTCACAGTTTATTTTAACGTCCTGGAGGAGGAGAAAGAGGAGGAGAAGGAGAAAGAGGAGGAGGAGAAAGAGAAAAAAAGGAAGGAAGAGGAGGAGGAGGAGGAAGTGCCAGGAGGCCACAGCCCTGAGCACCACCAATAAAACTTTACACCCCACATCCGTCCCCTGGCACTGCCAGGTTTATGGGGCAGCACTGTAGTTCCTTGTCCATCCTCAATCTCCACTGGTTTACAGCCCCTTCTCAGCCCCCACGCACCATGTGCCAATCCCAGCCCTCCCTGACCTGTTTTCCCAGGATCCCACAGCTGTAAAACCCGCTTGGAGCAGCAGTGCTGACTGGCCTGGGTGTTGGCCGCGTCCCTGAGAGCCGCCCCCAGGGACAGACCAGCCCGTGGCCTCTCTGAGGGGGTGACACCACTGATGGCCTCTCCCCACGCAGGCAATGCCCCCCCAGGTGTGGACCCTGAGGCCTTCTCCTGGTTCCAGACGGTGGATGTGGATCACAGCGGGTTCATCTCCGTGAAGGAGCTGAAGCAGGCGCTGGTCAACAACAACTGGTCGTCGTTCAACGATGAGACCTGCCTGCTGATGATCAGTGAGTCTGGGGTCTCCTTCCCCTCTTCCTGCTTTTAATCTGGTTCATTTGGGGTTCAACCTGTGCCGGGGTGAAGCCCATCCCTGCAGCATTCCCCTGTTCCCTGGGCATCGCTCCCCTGAGCAGCTGGAGCCAGGGCTGGGCAAACCGAGCAGCTCCCGGCGCCCTTTTGGTGGAGGAAACGAATCAGGGGCCCAAAATCCTGCTTGGAAAAGGGAACCCCAGCTCTACTCAAGGCCAAGTGAGCCCCAGGTCCCAGAGAGCCAGGGAAGAAAGAGAAGGAGAACCCCAGTGATGTGGAGGCTGACCCAGAGCGTGCCCCGATGTGAGGCTTTGGTGCCGTTTCTTACCGGCCTCGGGGATGGAATGGTCCCAGTTGATCTCAGTCGTGGTGAGGGGGGGATTTGGGGGCTGGGAGAAGCCATGGCACAGATCCTGGGCTGCCTGGGAGTTCCTGCAGCGTTTCCACTCCTCACTGCCCTGCTCCTGCTCTCTCCTGCCCAGACATGTTCGACAAGACGCGGTCGGGGCGCATCGACGTGTACGGATTCTCCGCCCTGCTCCGCTTCATCCAGCAGTGGAAGAGCCTCTTCCAGCAGTATGACAGGGACCAGTCAGGCTCCATCAGCTTCACTGAGCTCCAGCAAGGTGGGTGAGGGTCAGGGACAGCAGCCTGGCCCATCCCGAGCATCCTGGCTCTGCTCCAGGTTTATTTCCAGCCGGGCTCGGTGACTCCCCCCGGTGTGGTCCCTGCATCCAGGCTGGGGGGTCTCTGAGCTCCTGAGGTGCCTCCTGTGCATCCTGGGAATGCTGGGCTGGCTAATCTGGCTGTAGCAGAGCTGGCACTGAGCTTCCCACGGGACAGGAGGTGATGAGCTGCAGCAGGGCTGTGGCACAAACTTCCTTCCTTAAGGAAGCCCAGAATTCCCCCCCTAAAT
The DNA here is from genome assembly GCF_025592945.1 of Manacus candei. Lineage (NCBI taxonomy): Eukaryota > Metazoa > Chordata > Aves > Passeriformes > Pipridae > Manacus > Manacus candei. Next base: position 5,018 of record NW_026138118.1, on the reverse strand, counting down.
GGTATGTGGCTCAAGCCT